>NC_053490.1:270227612-270827612 GCF_905171775.1 Rana temporaria | reverse complement strand
CAGGAACTGGAGACACTGGAGCCGGGGACACTGGAGCCAGGGACACTGGAGCCGGGGACACTGGAGCCGGGGACACTGGAGCGGGAAACTGGGGACACTGGAGCTGGAACTTTAACTGGGAAGGTAGGTACAGCAAGCTGAAGAACAGGTGCATCGGAATGGACAGTAGTCACCGGAATGTCAGACTGGGGCAAAGGAACTTCAAGCTGCATAGCAGGCAAAGATTCTGGGGTAGAAAAAAAACTCCCAATAGTACCCACCTGAAGAACCTTTGGCCGAGGTGGGCGAGTTGGGCAGAGAGATATAAAGTGCCCGCTAACACCACAATAAAAACAAAGTCCATAGCCTCTCCTCCGCTCTTTTTCTACCTTAGATAGCCCGGACCGGATGGCCCCGATCTGCATGGGTTCCACATCCTCCAAGGTAGGCGTGTGTGCATCCACAGAAGCGTCAAGGCTTTGTGGAGTTGGAGCTTCATGGCTGGGCACATACAGAGCTTCATAGGTTGGCACATACTGGGCTGGCTTGGTGTTGTGTCTGTATGGAATATTTCTGTCCCTGAATACCGGTAGGCCACGTGAACTGAGAGCAGACCTGGGAGCGCTGGTCCTCTTGGAGACAGGAGTCCAGAGCAGACATGAAAGTTTCCCAGCTGTCCAAGACTGGACTCTTTTCCTGCAACAGCAGATGAGCCCATGATTTGATTTGCCCTGTTAGCAAGTTGATGGAAGCGCAAACCTTAACATAGTCCGTGGCATAGGTCCTAGGTTTAAGAGCAAACAGCAGCTCGCAATCCATCTTAAAAAACAAAAAGGGTGCACGGCTACCATCAAATTTCTCTGGCATAACAACAAACGACTCAGGACATGCTGGTTCCGGGGCTGGGCGTGCTGTCCCTTTAAGTACTTGAGCTTCTTGCTGTAGTTCCAGAATGGTATGGCCCAGGCTGGAGACTTGCAGAGCCAGGGAGGTGAGCATTTTGTACAAGTCTGCAGACTCCATGTTATTGGTCAGTTCATTATGTGAGGGCTTACCTTGAGTGGAGTCCATTTTGCAGATTTGTAAGCTCACCCTTGCAGGTACACACAGCCCACGGTAATAAGGTAAGACACTACCTGGGCTGTGAGTCTGTGCACGGGGGCTAGATAGGGATTTGCCAAGGATAGTCAAAGTATAGCCGTGGTCCAGGATTCCAGAATTCAGAGTAAACGATAAACGTAGCCAGGGTCAGAAGCCGGGGTCAGTCTTGTAGCTGAAACAAACACAGGCACACAGGAACCTTTGGCAAAGACAGGACAATCACAGAACAATGAACTGACACATCCCTCATAGTGAGGCAGGGCTTTATACCCTGGTTGATTAGGAAACCTGCCTCAGCTGGACCAGGATAGACAAGTGCAGATTGTAGGGAGATCCAGAGACAGGCAATCAGCACATAGTTCAGAACCAGGCTCCGACGGACAGCAAGCAGAATATCAACTGAGAAGTGGCTCAGAGGCAAAGACCCGGAGCAGCAACGGGGAGGGCGTGGGTTCAATTCCACCCAGAGCCACCTGGGGTGCTCTCCGTTTGGCACGGTAGCGTCCGTGACACCGATGTTTGAACCATGTGTTGGCAGGCTAAATGTACCAAGTTGATTGATCGATCAACTTTGGTAGAACCAGCCTGCCAGATTCACTTGTGATTATCACTAGTGGGTGCCATAGCCGCTAGCAATTATCACTGTCTTCTCCCAGCAGGGATGGCTTCCCCGCCTAAAATTTGCACCGTCTATGGCCTGCCTAAGTACTGTGTACACAAGCCCTTACTTTGAGATCTGCAGATATGCACAAATACACAACTCCTTGTCAGCACTTTAGGGCATATAAGCCCAACCTGCCCCAAAGATCTTCCTACCTGAATTTGTACCCAATTCCTCAATAGCTTTGTGTGTGAGACTATAGTCTGAAAAGTTGTTTGCCAATTACAAAATATGCATTTTGTTTTACTAATAAACAATGTTTGCAAATTAATAATTAACTAAAACAAAATAAACAAAGGAGTTGCAGATATAACTGTATATATGCATTTTTGTAGAGATAAGACTACACAGATCTATTAAATGTAATACATGTGTAACTACCTGTCAATGTTACACATTTATTTTTACGTATCCAAACTAAATTTATCTTGTAAAAATCCATTAATGCTACCTGTGTTTTAAACAGCCGCATAATATAAATTCATCTGAAGTTTAAAAGAACTATGGCTCATTCAGTAAGGAAAAACATATTTTGTTTCTGTGTTTATTTCTCCAATATACTACACATAATTTTATTGCATTCATAGAACCATTCACCTTACAGTAACAGTCATGCGCATTCATCCTGTTTGGGACTCAGTAAGCTGATTAAGCTAACATGGATTCTGGAAAGAAATCTAAACACTAAACGAACAGGAAATTTACAGAAACAGAACATACTAACTCCACGCATGTCACTGTTTGCAATTGAACCCAACGGCGGATACAGGGGGGGCAACAGGGCAATTGCCCCCCCCCCCCGAGACAATCATGTCACATTGGCTTTTAAAAAAAAAAAATTATAATTTTTTTTTAAAACTGCTCTGCCAAGTCTCTCACTCTCTCTCTGTCATCACCAGGGCCGATCTGGCGCAGCCTGGTAGGCTGCCTGTCCTGAGGCTGCTTTGAGCTGACTGCAGCGCTCCCCCTCTCTCCTGCGTGTATGACACCGGCATCTCTCGCTGTGTGTGAGAGCTGGGTCTGTGTTCGGCTGTGCTGCCTGTGCTAAACCTGCTCATGTGATAGTAGATGGAACACTGATTGAATCAGTGTTTTGTCTATAACACAAGCCCGTCTAGGGGGGGACCTTGCTAGAGCACACTGCCCTGCCGAACACAGACCTACAGCTCCTGTTTGTTCCATGACACACGTCGGGAGAGGAGATACCTGCTGTGTGTGATCGAGGCATTGCCATGGTGAGTGCCATGCACAGTGAGGCTTCATTCATATACAAAAGTGGGGCTGCATTAATATACAAAGTGGGGCTGCATTCATATACAAAGTGGGGCTGAATTCATATACAAAGTGGGACTGCATTAATATACAAAAGTGGGGCTGCATTCATAGACAAAAGTGGGGCTGCATTAATATACAAGTGGGGCTGCATTAATATACAAAGTGGGGCTGCAATAATATACAAAGTGGAGCTGCATTAATATACAAAAGTGGGACTGCATTCATAGACCAAGTGGGACTGCATTCATAGACAAAAGTGGTGCTGCATTCATAGACAAAAGTGGGACTGCATTCATAGACAAAAGTGGGACTGCATTCATATACAAAAGTGGGGCTGCATTCATATACAAAAGTGGAGCTGCATTTATATACAAAAGTGGGACTGCATTAATATACAAAAGTGGGGCTGCATTTATATACAAAAGTGGGGCTGCATTTATATACAAAAGTGGGACTGCATTTATATACAAAAGTGGGGCTGCATTTATATACAAAAGTGGGGCTGCATTCATATACAAAAGTGGGGCTGCATTTATATATACAGCGGGGCTGCATTCATATACAAAAGTGGGACTGCATTCATATACAAAAGTGGGACTGCATTAATATACAAAAGTGGGGCTGTATTTATATATACAGTGGGGCTGCATTTATATACAAAAGTGGGACTGCATTTATATACCAAAGTGGGACTGCATTTATATACAAACGTGGGGCTGCATTCATATACAAAAGTGGGGCTGCATTTATATACAAAAGTGGGACTGCATTTATATACAAAAGTGGGACTGAATTTATATACAAAAGTGGGGCTGCATTCATATACAAAAGTGGGACTGCATTCATATACAAAAGTGGGACTGCATTCATATACAAAAGTGGGGCTGTATTTATATATACAGTGGGGCTGCATTTATATACAAAAGTGGGACTGCATTTATATACCAAAGTGGGACTGCATTTATATACAAACGTGGGGCTGCATTCATATACAAAAGTGGGGCTGCATTTATATACAAAAGTGGGACTGCATTTATATACAAAAGTGGGACTGCATTAATATACAAAAGTGGGGCTGCGTTCATATATACAGTGGGGCTGCATTCATATGTACAGTGGGGCTGCAATGATGGGCACTGATGAAGCTGCATTGATCTCTTGTACCATGTCTTCAGTCTCTGACCATCTCTTGTACCATGTCTCCAGTCTCTGACCATCTCTTGTACCATGACCATCCCTTGTACCACGTCTGCAGTCTCTGACCATCCCTTGTACCACGTCTGCAGTCTCTGACCATTCCTTGTACCATGTCTGCAGTCTCTGAGGATCCCTTGTACCATGTCTGCAGTCTCTGACTATCCCTTGTACCATGTCTGCCGTCTCTGACCATCTCTTGTACCATGTCTGCAGTCTCTGACCATCTCTTGAACCATGTCTGTAGTCTCTGACCATCCCTTGTACCATGTCTGCAGTCTCTGACCATCTCTTGTACCACGTCTCCAGTCTCTGACCATCTCTTGTACCATATCTGCAGTCTCTGACCATCTCTTGTACCATGTCTGTAGTCTCTGACCATCCCTTGTACCATGTCTGCAGTCAGGGGAGGGCTGGGCTGGGGGGCAGGGTGGCAATTGCCTCCCAGGCCGCCCTAATTTATGTTTAAAATGCCCGCTACCATTTTATTTTTTTATTCTGGTCTTGGAAGTCGGGCCGACCACTAGCTGTTGCATTCCAGGAGTTGAAGTCCACGCTCAAGCTCCCGGTGGGTGGAAAACAGAGCAGCGCAGAGGAAACTACAACTCCCTGGGACTGGATTCTTGGAAGTAGGCAGAGGCAGGGCATGCCAGGGAGTCGGGACGCAGGGCTTCAGGGCTGGGCACTGGCTGCAACCTGATCCCAGGACCAGGAGCATTACCCCCCCAGGAGACCGTGGCGTGCAAGGACCTGCTGAGCTGAGATCACTGAGGTAAGAGACCCTGACCCCCATCTCCCCCGCATACACCCCATGTAACCTGCCCCAGTGATCAGGCTTCATTGATGGGCACTGGAGTTGGCTGCCCTGATGGGCACTGGTGAGGCTGCATTGAAAAACCAGAAGGGCCATGGATGGTGAGCTGATTCAGCGGTTCAATAGGCCACTTGGCTGGACTTGCCTCCCAGCCCTCCCCTGTCTGCAGTCTCTGACCATCTCTCGTACCATGTCTGCAGTCTCTGATCATCTCTTGTACCACGTCTGCAGTCTCTGACTATCTCCTGTATCATGTTTGCATTCTCTGACCATCTCTTGTACCACATCTGCAGTCTCTGACCATCTCTTGTACCATGTCTGCAGTCCCTGACAATCGTCTACAAACTATGGGATAGATTTATGGCATTTATATTTAAATATTTTTTACTAGTAATGGCGGCGATCATTGATTTTTTAGCGGTACTGCAACATTGCAGCGGACACCTAATTGAGTTCTGTAAGCAACACCTTATTTTCTGGCAGTGCCCCTCCCAAGACTACACTCTGGATCCGCCCTTGTGGCAGGCAAGTGACAATCCGCAAGGTGTGGCAGGTGACAAGGCATGTGGCAATCTGCAAATTGTGGCAGGCGATGTGGCAAGTGGCAATCCGCAAATTGTGGCAGGTGACGTAGCAAGTGGCAATCTGCATCTGGTGGCAGGCAAATTACAATCCGCAAGGTGTGGCAGGTGACGTGGCAAGTGACAATCCGCAACGTGTGGCAGGGGACGTGGCAAGTGACAATTCGTAACGTGTGGCAGGTGACGGTGGCAAGTGACACACTCAGTGTTCCCACTGATTCTGCATTATGGTGAGTTTAACTATTTCATTTTATATTACATTGTAATAATAGAAATAAGGCGCTTCAATCATCCTGACACCATAACAACCATGGTGCCGGGATGATTGAAGTGCCAACACCAGCCAGTTCCCCGATAAATTGCCCACAAAAAAAAGTATTTTCTGGCAGTGCCCCTCCTGAGACAAGACTCTGGATCCGCCCCTGATTGAACCCACAATCCTTGTGTTGAAAGGCAGGAATACTCTTCACATTTACATCACCTCCTTCATGTAAAAAAACATACTGTTGTCATCTGGGTCACAAGTTCAAGGTTGGACTTGATGGACTTGTGTCTTTTTTCAACCACACCTACTATGTAACTATTTATAATTTAGATTTTTGCATAAGGGCATGCAGGAATAAATGTATGGTAATGTGCTGATTTTTGCCCATTCCTATAATCATATATTTCAAACACAAGGCGAGAAAGAGGTAGCCTGGCTGGATAGCCCTGCTGTTAGCGGATGGCCTTGTAATGCTCTGGTTGGATGCAGCAGTCTCCTTGCTCCAGGTGGGTCACGTGAGTGCCATTACCATGGTGATGCACACATGTCCTCCTTTATATAACATGGCAGCCACTTATGTGTGTTTATATTTGCCTTTTTTCCCTGGTGCTAGTTTTTGGCCTCTCAAGGCGGCTGCAGCGCATCTGCCTTCCAGGCCGCTGCTCTCTGTTCATCCTGCAGGCACTGCAATGGGTTCATCTTGTAGACCAGCATATGCAAATCTGTTTCTCTGGTGGTAGGAGCGTATCATAGTGTTCACAGAAGAGTTAGAACAATTTACTCTACAAATTTTGCTATGGATACGCTTCATTGATGATATTTTTTATGGGGAAATATTTGAGGAATTTGTAAAATAATAATGATATTGGTATGTTTTTCCTGGATTTTAAGAGTAGGAGGGATGATGATGATACCAATAAAACAATTATCTACCGGAAACCTATTCTTCACCAATAATTGGCTACATTGGGAGAGCCAACACCCTACATCCCTTAAAAAGGCATTCCCATTGAGCAATTTATGAGAGCTAAAAGAACTTGCTCTACTGATGTAGCATTTCAAAATTAAAGTCTTCAACATGGTTATAATCTCAGTGATGTCAGGTCACCTGTGGCCAGATGACAGATGCACTCCGTTGGAGTCAGGAGTGCACCACAAGGTAGTGAACCCTTTGGCAGACTGCTGCGGATGGACCACAGAGTGGATATGGAGGACAGGTCCACTGGAGCTCAAACAGGGATCCCACAGGAAGCTTGAGCCCAAGATTCCCCAGGGTGCGGAGTCTAAGATCCAGCTGGTATTCACCAGAGCCTCTAGTGGTGAGGATGGCCTTAGCTGCAACTAAATCCCGGTCGCAGCCCCCAGAGTTCGTAGGGAGAGAGGGGAAGCAGACACTCAGGACACAAGAGATAGTGAAGGGTTAAACCAAGGTCGGGGCGACAAGCAGACAAGGATAAACAAGGGACAGGCCAAGGGTCAGGGTTACAGGCAAACAAGAGTAATCGGGGACAAGCCAAGATCAGTACACAGAGATAAACGTAGCACAAAGCAAGCAGGAACCCAAACACACAATGCTTAACAAACAATGTTGATCAGCAAGGCAGACCTGCAGTGCACTGGTTAATATAGTGTTCCTGATATGGCCTGGGGTGGAGCCATACAGGAAGGAGAGATGATAAAAGCAGCACATGGAGAGCAAGGTAAGCTGCACATCCATGACAAGTGATTTAAGAAGGTCTTATGAAAAGGTGAGCATTGTCCCCAGGGATACTTTACTTGGACAAAAACGGGGCAAGATGGATGATAACGCAGGTATGCCTATTATAGGAACATACTCTAATCAATCTGGTGAAATCTTAAACATCATTAACTACTTGCCGACCTGCCACCATCGTTTTACGGCGGCAGGTTGGCTCCCCTGCGCGAGAGCCCGTAGCTCTACGTCGGCTCTCACGCTGGCCACTAGGGTTAAAGAATTTGAGAACCCCAAAAATTGAGCAATTATCAAAATACAATCATTGTTCAATTTAATTCTTCAATTCCCTCAATTCAACAGAGGGAATCATTTATTTTATGAGATGTCCATGTTTTTTTTTTTTACTTGCATTCGTTTGTTTTATAAAATGGTTCAAATATTGGCCTGTTTCTGCTGAACCGGCTGAGATTCGAAACCATCTATAGCCAGCCTTAGTGATAGAAGTAAGTAGACGCAGGAAGATGACTTAGGCTGACATGTGTCTGAGATGCTTCTGGGTTGCTTTTGACTTGCATTTGTTTTATAAAGGCATGTCAGAAGCAAAAAAATCAAATGTTTATAAACACAACCCTGAGACCCGGTTCACACAGGGGCGACCTGGGATCCGACTTGAAGTTGCCCCAAGTCGTCCATTTTGTATGTTGGAAAGACAATTTGACAATTTAGATGCAGAGTATTGAAGCATGTAAATGACATTGCACAAAAAAGATAAACTAATTACTAGCCATATCCATGAAAAACATGGTGGTAAAGCTGAGGTATTAAAATTTAGGGCCAAAGAACAATTTAAATTGGGCACAGAAAAAGTAACCTGGATAAACATCTATTGAAACTGTAAGCGAGATAGATCTTGGCCCCTTGGTGCCCATGTCATTGGATTTGATTGACAGCAGCGGGAGCCAATGGCTGTGCTGCTATCAATCTATCCAATCAAGAGATGGGCAGAGAGGGAGAGCGTGTCTCGGCCAAGTGAATGAAGTGAATGAAGTGGCTCAGGTAAGTAAAACAGGGGGCTGGGGGCTGGGGGCCTGGTTACTGACAGAAGTTGACCGGCATAGGATGCTTTAAGATGAAAAACCTCTTTAAGTGATTGGCTTGTAGTTCTGTGGATTTTCTTCCACAAGATGGTGATAGGATTCTTCTCAGTAATGAGCATGTGCAGCAGCCATCTTAGATGGTCAGGTTATGAATACAATAGTGGGAATACAAACAAAAGAGGCCATTTTCTTTTCACCGTGTGACAGTAAGCTACTCTTCGTTGCTCATTTTCCTAATTTTTTTCTTTGACTTTCTTACTACTGACGAAGCTCTATTTTAAAAATGAAACATGTTTTGTTTGGGTGATTTTATTTTGGAAGCACCTTCTGACTTTATTTTCATTTAGGTTCACATTCTTGTCCTGACCCACTCTTTCCTCCCACCTTTTTCATTTTTGTTGGGTGAGATATGCCTTATGTCAATGCAGTCTGGATTATTAGAGAAGCTTTTTTTGTGGATATGGTGATATATGGGCCTCTTCCATTAGTGGTGGTTTGTGTCCACATGGATGAGTGTACCTGTATAACATATCTGAGAGATAGATAGATATTTTCATAGGGCAGAAGACAGCCAATATCTTCAGTAAGACAGTACTTACTAGTATACTTTTTCTTTTTCTTGTTCATTCTTATATGTGGCTGATAGATGGGAGGAGAGACAGATGTACCCCCATCTCTTTATAACAGTTGGTGTTGGTGAGTAGACCTTGAGTTTACATATTCTCTAAATAACCTGGACCTGTTATATTGAATGTAAGAGGATATAATAACCCTCACATTGTCTATATGTGTACAGTATATCAAGAGAAGTTTCACCAATTAACTTGGTAGATGTCACTATTACCACATAGAGATCGAAATTTGGTTCATATATAGCGGCATTGACCTCATCCTATAGGGATACCTGGTATGGTCATTTACATACCATTTATGATTTATAATACAAGTTACGTTTTAGATAAGTGGCTTTTTGGTGCATATGGAAGCACACCCTCGTTTGAGATTGAGGCTTGGATTTGTGCATGCAAGGTTCTGACAAGATGGCAGCGGTCGCACATGCGCGCCATAGCGCCACATGGCGGCCCAGGGGTCATGGTTCATGCGCACTATAGCTCGGGTAACATCAGCACAGGTGGGGAATTTAAACAACCGTCAAAGCTGTAACAAATGGGATTCCCTGTTAACAGTATTTCCAGGTGCTGTGGTTCTCTGGCTCAGGTATGTGATTGCCATTTAACCCCCCTATCTGCTGCCTGCTGTGTCCTGGTGCATCCTAACTATGCCTCTGGCTCTTTTTCCCTACATTTTGCTTATCCTCATTATGGATGTGTCACCGACCCCTTGTGGTCACCCCACAGCAGGTATGAGTGGGTGTTTTTAACCCTTTACCTTCCTTGCTTGCCTTAATTCCCTTTTCTTTTTGTTTGCTTTGTTCTTGTTAGCTCTTGCAGGTTTGATTGACAACACATGGCACATGAAGATGGAGACCCTTCTAGGTCAAAACACCATCGCTCCTCTTCTAGAAACCTTTCTGGAAGGTCTCCACTGTGCCTATTTCACCATAGAAGTGTCGAGATGACTTGAGCTCTGTGCTTCAGCAGTTGGTCTCTGTCTAGGACTATTGGGCCGTCAAAACAGTCTCTTCGGGACACACTTGGTTGTTCAGGAGCCCTCCTCATCTCAGGCTTGTTCCCACAGCTCTGCTGCACTCTGAGGAGAAGAAGCAAACAGTCTTATCTGATGTAGATTCACTGGTAGTACTGGGTGCTGCCATGCCAGTTCTAGAATGGGAGAAGTTTCAAGACATGTACTACCTTCTCTTCATGGTCCTAAAAAAAAAACGGCTTGTGAAAGCCTGTTGCAGACCTTACACATCTAAACACATTCATCAAAAAGTAAAAATTCAAAATTAAGACTCTATTCACAATTCAACAAGCAATTCAGCCAGATGACCATGCTAGATAGACCTGAATGATGCTTACTTTCATGTGCCCATAGCGAAAGATTTTTATTCGGTTTGCGGTATGTCAGATACCACTCCAGTTCACCTGTCTCCCTTTTGGGTTTTCAACATCGCCTTGCATTTTTTTAAAGGGCGTATTGGCGGTGGTGTTCCTGATCAGAACAAGAGGCATACATCTGCACCGATATAGCAGAGGGAGGCCTCCCTTACGGCTCCTACTTGCGGCCCCTGGTAAAGTAACAGAAGGCGCAGGAGTGAGGAGTGGTACGAGTGCCTGGCAGGATCAACAGAGGTAGAGGTAATCAGGACGTTCAGGAACCCCTCAGGAACTGGAAAACAGGAGCTGAAGCAACTGTCAGGTTAGGCAGAAAGGAACTGGATCACTGGACCAGAACCAGGAACAAACAGGCTAGTTCAGCAGACTGGAACAGCTTGCACTGGAACCAGGACAGACAGGAATCGTTCAGCAGACTGGAGCAGACTAGACTGGAATCAGGAACAGACAGGAACCGTTCAGCAGACTGGAGCAGACTGGACTGGAACCAGGAACAGACTGGAACCATTCAGCAGACTGGAGCAGACTGGACTGGAACCAGGAACAGACAGGAATCGTTCAGCAGACTGGAGCAGACTGGACTGGAACCAGGAACAGACAGGATGGTCAGACAGACCTGGTCGGTTATCGGGCAGTTGGCAAGGTACAGAGGTGAAGGCAGAGGAATAGTCAGAACAGGCCAAAGATCAGGTGCAGGCGGATGGCTGGAATAGTCACAGGTAAGCCGGGGTCTTTCACAGGTTAAGTCACAGATCAGGTTTCAGGTACACAAACGCTGTAGAGCAGACAGCGGGAATTGTATGTGACAGGCAGGCTTAAATAGCCCGCCTGGTGCCAACAGAGGTGCGCGCGTGTGCATGCGCACACACACACGTGCGCACATGCATGCTCGGTTGCAGCCACGATCAAGAACCAGAGAGTCTGAGGCGCCTGTTTCTGCCAGGATCTTCATGACATTGCCCCCTCCCACAAAGATAGTGGTATGATCCTCTGCCGGGGGGTAGCTCAACAATAAAGTCTATGAATAACATCCTCCATGGTCTGTCTGGAACGGGCAAAGGTTTTAGTAGCCCCCTGGCCTTGGTTCTGTGAGTCTTATTCCTGATGCAAATTGTGCAGGACTCCAGAAATATTTTACAGTCCTCGCGTAACTGGGGCCACCAAAAGGTACGCTGTACCAAGTCGGTGGTTTTGGTTATGCCGAAATGCCTGGCCAGTGCATGGTCATGACACAGTTCCAAAACAGGTACTCGTAGGTCTTCGGGTATATAGATCTTGTCCCTGTGCCAAAGCAAGCCAACTCTAGCCTGTAATTTTGGTTCAGAAAGAGGCATTTTTCGCACAGAAGCTTGTTTGATTCTGGAAAGCAGGTTTTCCTGGAGCAGGAGAAAATTTCCAGGAGCAAGAATGGTATCTGGAGAAGAGATTTCTTTGAATTTGTGGAACATCCGAGACAGAGCGTCGGGAATAACGTTTTTTGGAGCCCGGGCGGTATGTAACATGGAAAGAAAACCTGGAGAAAAAGAGTGCCCACCTAGCCTGTCGTGGTTTCAACCTTTTTGCAGCCCTTAAATATTCCAGGTTTTTGTGGTCTGTGAATATTAGAATCGGATGGGCAGCTCCTTCTAGTAGGTAACGCCACTCTTCCAGTGCAGATTTAATTGCCAACAGCTCCCGATCTCCCACGTTGTAGTTCTTCTCTGCTGCCAACAATTTGCGGGAGAAGAAGGCTACTGGGTGAAGTAGGGCTCTGGTACCTTGTTTTTGGGACAGTATCGTCCCTACAGCAATCTCGGATGCATCCACCTCAAGTATAAATGGAAGAGCGGAATCCAGATGTTTCAGAACGGAGGCAGAGGTGAAGAGTTTCTTGAGGGTCTTAAAGGCCTTTTGGGCCTCAGGGGACCAGTGGAAGCGGGTTCCCTGTTTGGTTAGTTGGGTAATTGGTGTAATAATGGCTGAAAAGGGGCAATAGTTCTTGTCAGTAACTTCTTTAAAGCAAAAATTAAACGTGACACCGTAGGCATGGGGCCTACTTATAGAACCTGGGATCCGGCAGAGTGACAATGTCCCCTCGGTGGTTTGTAGTAGTAATGGAGAAAACTCGATCCACTTTCCCGGGACATTTAAGAACCACTCTATCACTGAAAATGTACCAGCCAGGGCTACAGTCTCTCAAACAATCTTCAAAACGGTGACTCAAATGGATGAAAGTATAATCCGTGTCACGGGCACACCTGGGCACATTCAAACGCTCCCATCCTGGTACCAGTCCTCTCTCTTTTGCTCAATCACGGGCATGAGGGCTGGTGGCACGTAAGGATATTCCTACCCATACTCGGTGGCCACCTTTCTAATAAAAATGCGCTGTAGGCGGCCAAATGGTGTCTGCCTCATAAATACCCCTCCCCAGCAAGCACAGCGAGAACAAACCCTCCTGATTGACTGCTGGGAAAGAGCACCCAAACCTTGACTCCACTGCTGCCACCTGCAGCACCGGGGCTGGAAGAACACCCCAGTACAACAGAATAAGCCTACAGCACAGCCAAGCTGAGACAGAGACCCTGTTTTGCATTTAACAATCTGGATCAGAGTTTAACTACACTCTGATCTACCCTTAAATTTAACTAGCACCAGTACTATAAAGTACATAGGCGATACACATACGTATGCTGCTATGGAGTCCATCAGGAAAGGAAAATTATGGTAAGTATTTGGTAGGAAATTTCCTGTTTTATTGAAACAAATGCAAATACAGCATAATAAAACATAATACAGAAAACCGTACATGACATACTTCTGATCAGTCAAATACATCAGGATGAAATGTTACCATATTTATATAATTCACTTTATATTAATCCCTGTCTGGTTGACATTGCTTCAAATTTGCACAGTACATTGCAAACCAGTCTTTTTTTTTTAAAAAGAAAAAAAAATACTATATATTGCTTAAGAGGTGCATTAATGTGATTGTTATTCTACACAGTTTGTGAATTTGCACTACTGAGCAATCCTTTGTGTATGTCTTCTGTTTTTCATTTCTCGATTACATTTTTTAATACGATGCTAAAATACTTTGAAAGAAAAGACTGCCATCTAGTGGTCAAGGTTATAATAATACCAAACCTCCTTGGAGCCTTAAACAAATCCCTTTACAAGACAAGTATGGAGTTTAATGCCGCATACACACCATCACTTTATGTGATGAAAAAAAACGACATTTTCTGTGAAGTAAAAAATGACGTTTTTGAAACTTCAATTTTCAAAGACGAACTTGCCTACACACCATCGTTTTTCTCACAATGTTCTAGCAAAGTGCGGTTACGTTCACCACTTTTTACCATTGAAGCTCGCTTCATAAGTAGCTTCTGGGCATGCGCGGATGAAAAAACGTCGTTTTAAACGACGTTTTTTACTACACACGGTCAATTTCTGTGAAGTAAAAGTTGACGTTTTGAAAAACGACACATAAAATTGAAGCATGCTTCAATTTTTTTTGGTCGTTTTTTAGAAGACATAAAACAACGTTTTCCCCCACACACGGTCAATTAAAGTGACGTTTTTAAAAACGTCATTTTTTTTCATCACATAAAGTGATGGTGTGTACGTGGCATAAGAAGATGAGCTGCAAAAAACAATTCCACTGTGAAAGTATTAATGCAGTGTCAACCTTGGCAGAGTTATGCAAACCTTAGCAACAAATGACTGTTCTTATAAATTATTATTCAGTACTATTACTCACTTTTATGCCTTAAAGCGGAGTTTCGGTGAAAAAATAAATACATTAAAAGTTGTAACTTTTAAAAAATCAGACACTCACCTGTCTCACAGTCCAGCGATGTGGGCTTAAGAAGCCCTGCTCCTCTCCCCTCCTCTCCATGGCGCCGGGGTTCTTACTGTGGACAGCACGCACTGTGCATGCGTGAGCCGAGTTGTGAGCTGTGATAGGCTGAGCAATCTTCTGGGACCTGTGACGTGTCCCAGAAGATTACAGGGAGCGAGAAGAGTGAAGTGATCTTCCTTCTGGTGTCTTGTCACATTCTGCTCCCCATCACAGAATGCTCCGGAAGTGACGTTCCGTCGCCGCCATCTTGCTACACCCCACACCATTGCACAGTAATGATTGAGTGAGAAGGGGGTAAGCTATGAATAAGCACTAAAGTTTGGTGTGAAACGCATCAGATTTTTACCCCGCGTGCTGTGGCATGCTTTTTGTGTGTTTTTTTTATTTTACAATAAAAGCTATTTTTCCTGACAGACTCCATGGCAGCCTACATGTGGGTTAATCCCGCCTCTCATACCTCATAGGACCCTACTCCCATAAAGCTTTGCTTCTAGCCATAGACAGTGTTCCTTTTTTGTCCTCCTCCTAGGACCTATATAATCTTATATTAGTCTAAAAGTTCAGTCCTGGCGATGTTTATGGGAGAGTATATGTACTGGAGTCCAACAAGTCCCAGCTATTAGCAGGGTGGAGTGTGCGGTACAAATTGATTCCTGGTGGAGCTTATTATCCAGCCATTGGCTGGCAAGCAACTTTGGTCATTTATCCTGGCTATTAGCAGGAGGCCCTTTCCCCTACAGATGATGCCCAGGTGGTGTGTTCATACTCCCTGTCCCAGGCTGGACCGGATGGATTGGTAATGTATCATCATTTTTTTACACATGGCAGCTGTTTATGTGTGTTTGTTTTGTCTGCGCCGGATAGCCTTACCTTATGGTTAATGGCTGCTGGAACGCATGCTGCGTTCCACTCCTTCCTCCTTTCAGTCTACTGCGCGTGCGCAGTAGCGTCTATCTGCCGATTCGCGCATGCGCGCATGGCATTCAGGGTCACGCCGCACACAGCGCAGGCGCGCGGCGTGTACGGCGGGTGCGGTGACGTCATTGAGGGCGGCAAGTTTTAAAAAGCTGTCAGTGACAGCTGATTCTGTGGATTCTCCTAGGATCGTTTTTGACTTTCCAGGCACAGGTCTTGACTAGATAAGGTAAGGTGCCCTGTGGCACTCTGTCCCTGTATGCTCTGTCAGTTTCCTTATGTTGTTGCCTTGCCTATGCCTTGCCCTTACTGTTATTTATTTTAATGGATTATTGCAGTGGATATCCTCACCACTATGGATGTATCACCACCCCCCAGTGGCCAACCCTTACGCCGCAGGTAGGACGGAAATTTTCTTTCCTCTGCCTGTCTGTCTGGGTTTTTTTATATTATGTTTTTTTCTGATTCCTTTTCCACCATCAGCCCTTCTAGGTCTGATCGTCAGCCCTCAGTCCATGAAGATATTGACGTCACTAGATCACATCGTCATCATTCCAGGTCAAGCTCTAAAGAGCAGGTCACCCTCTAAACATCATGGGGAAAAATATAGATCCACTTCTGACCGCCATTCCCACCGTCATTCCAGCAATTCCGGAAGAAGATCTTGCTGGGGGTGCAAAGCTCAAATCCCAGACCAAATCTCTCTGTGATACTTGTTATTCTCGTGCTGCAAGAGAAAGGGTGGATGGTGACCAACAAGTTGAAGCTCTGGTCAGGAAGGTGGTCCAGGAGTCCCTGAATAAACCTGATCCCACTGGTGACATTCTTTCTCCTGTAGTTCCAGCTCCAGTCCTTGTACAGGATGACTCTGAGGTTCCGGGCCCATCTCAGCGTAATCGCTCCTCAAGTTTGTCCTCCTTTAGTGAGGTGGAGAGTGTCGTCAATTCCACAGGATTTGAATTTTCTCTAGTTCCAAATCTGGTAAAGGCAGTCAAAGCCGCTTTAAAATGGGAAGACCCGGTGGAATCTCCTAACAAGCAGAGAAAGTATTTTAAACACCTCAAGAAGGAGCGTCCTAGCTTTCCCCTTTTGGGTGAACTTGGTGAGATGATCACTGATGAGTGGACCACCACTGAAAGGAAAAATTCATTAATCTCCAAAGTATCAAAGATGTATCCGTTTAAACGTGAAGAAGTGAAACACCTGGAGTCTGCTCCCTTGGTGGACGCTGCTTTAATGAGACTGGTTAAGCATGTTACCCTTCCTTTGGAAGACACAGTTTCCTTTAAAGATGCTTTGGATAGAAAAATTGATACAGATCTAAAACGCATATATATCACAGCAGGTATGGCGTGTAAGCCAGCACTGGCCCTTGCGGCCCTCTCCAAGGCAATGGAGACTTGGACGGATGAAGTAGACTCTACTCTGTCAAATATGTCTGGTCTTCTGGTCAGAGACCTACCAGTTCACGAACTAAGAATGGCTGCTGCCTTCCTGGGTGAGGCTTCCCTTGACATTATCCGCTTAGTGGCGTGGGTCATGCTCTCATCTGTTACAGCCAAATGCGCTCTATGGCTCCGTCCTTGGGTAGCCGACCCAGCCTCTAAACAGGCATGGTGCCGGATTCCCTTTCAGGGGTCCTCCCTGTTCGGGAATAAACTTGACAGCGCTATCTCCCGTGCCACAGGGGGTAAATCGGGTTTCCTTCCCCAGGACCGTCGTCCCTTCAACCAAAGGAAATTTTTTCCTAGGCAAGATCAAGATCGTGCTAGAGAGGCTCGTCGATACAAGCCGGGTAGGGAGTTCAGGTAAAATTGGAGAAGAAACCAGCCTTCGGGTCAAAAACCCACAAAAGGGGCAGCTTCGGGTAACCGTGACACCCCTAAGTCCTTTTGATATGGGGTCCGCTCAGACGGAGCAGGTTGGAGCTCGGCTTCTACAATTCCGGCACGTCTGGGCAGCCTCAATAAAAGACTTTTGGACGGTCAAGACAGTATCCTTAGGTCACTCCTGGACCTTTGTCAACCCTCCTATACTTCAGTTTGTCCCCACAACTCATTCAGAAGAAAAGAGAAATATCCTTCTAACATACACAGACACTCTCTTGTCCCAGGGCACCGCTATACAAGTGCCAGCAGCAGAAAGATTTCAGGGAATGTACTCACCTCTGTTCATGGTTTTGAAGAAGTCCGGCTCTTGGAGGCCAGTGATAGACCTAACGCATCTGAACACCTTTATCAAAATGGAAAAATTCAAGATGGAGTCACTACTCACAATTCGTCAGACCATTCTACCGGGCGACTGGCTTGTGTCAATCGACTTGAAAGATGTCTACTTTCACGTGCCCATAGCGGTAGAATTTCAGAAATACCTTCGGTTTGCAGTAGGCAGTACTCACCTTCAGTTCACTTGTCTCCCGTTCGGGTTTACAACATCGCCACGAGTGTTTTCAAAGCTCTTACTGGCTGTTGTGGCCTTGATCAGAATGAAAGGCATTCGTCTACACCACTATCTGGACGACCTGCTGTTACTTTCGCAGAACAGGGAACAGATATTGCTACATCGGGCTCAAGTCATTCTCGGTTGGCTTTTGAACAGGGAGAAGAGTCATCTAGAACCCACACAGTCTCTAGTCTTCCTCGGTGCCCAGTTCGATACGATTCAGAGTACCATTTCTCTACCCTTGGAAAAAATCCCAGTCATCCGAGAAAGAGTTCGTCTTGCATTGGAGTCCCCTTTCCTCAAAGCTTCACTCTGTCTCAAAATTATAGGCACCATGGTGTCCACGACACCCATGGTGAGGTGGGCACAATGGCGAATGCATCCTTTCCAGAGGGGTTTTCTCCAACAATGGGATCCGAGGTCCCAGGACCAATTAATCCGGATAACCCGGTCAATGCGGGACAGCCTCCTCTGGTGGCTTCTGCGGAAAAATCTCCTCAATTGTCAATCAATAGCCCCTGTCTCCTGGATCACAGTCACATCCGACGCCAGCAGCAGCGGCTGGGGTGCCCTTTGCCTGAAAGAAGTAGCCCAAGGGAAGTGGGACATCCCATCTCGGAAGGTGGTATCCAATATCCTGGAACTCCGTGCAGCCTTTTGTGCCCTTCAAGCCTTCACCCATCTGGTAAAGGGGTCGTCAGTCCTTCTGAGGATGGACAATACGACAGCCGTGTCTTACATAAAAAGACAAGGAGGCACTCGCAGTCTGTCCCTTCTGAGGGAGGTGGATCCGATTATGTCGTGGGCTCAGACACATCTGACAGATCTGACAGCAGTTTATCTCCCCGGAACTCAGAATATACAAGCAGACTTCCTCTCGAGAACCTTACTCGACAACAACGAGTGGTCTCTCCACAGCAAAGTTTTCAACTGGATCCTGTCACTACGATCCGTTCTGGAAGTAGACCTGTTTGCATCCCCGTGCAACTACAAACTGGAAAAAATTCACACAAGAAATCGCTGTCCCCAAGCATTTGGGGTGGACACTCTGACAGATCAGTGGAGGTTCCACAGAGCCTATGCTTTTCCCCCTGTTCCAGTCATTCTCCGATTCCTGTCGAGACTCAGGTGGGAGGAGGTCGAGGTGGTCGCAATAGTTCCTTACTGGCCCAACAGACCATGGTTTCCACTGTTATTCCAGTTGAGCTTCCGGGATCCAGTTCAGCTCCCAATCAGACCAGATCTCTTGCTGCAGGGGTCGACCCCTCACCCTTGCCCATCACATCTACACCTGATGGCCTGGTTTTTGAAAGGGAAAGGCTGGAAGCGCTAGGTTGCCCAAGCCAAGCAATTTCTACATTACTAAACGCCAGGAAAGCGAGCACCAACAAAGTCTATCAGAGGATATGGTCTAAGTTCTCGGAACTACACAGAGTGCAAGACGTTTTGGGTTTTCTCCAAACTGGGCTTGACCTACCTTTATCAGTCAGCTCCTTGAGGGTTTAAGTTTCAGCAATCTCTGCCTTCACAGGAATTTCATGGGCTAGACATACCCTTGTCCGTCAGTTCTTTAGAGGAGCTATGAGATTAAGGCCTTTAAGAAAACCGAGATTTTCTAAGTGGGATCTTCCATTAGTCTTGGACTTTTTTTCAGAAAATCGAGATTCAAATCATCTATCTATCAAAGATCTTTCCCTCAAGGTTGTCTTTCTTGTGGCTATAACATCCGCCAAAAGGGTCTCTGAAATTAGTTCTCTAGGCTCCAAAGAACCGTTCATCACCTTATTTCCGGACCGTGTTGTGCTGATCCCGATGCTGGGCTCCAAGCCTAAGGTTACGTCAATCTTTCATGAAAACCAGGAAATCGTCCTTCCCACTTTCCATTCTTCTGAGGGTTCTATTGTTCATCCTCTGGATGTCGGCGAAGTCCTAAAACAGTATCTGGAAGCCACAGCGTCCTTCCGTCAATCTGATCATTTGTTCGTGTCATTCCACAGGAAAAACAAAGGCATGCGTGCTTCCTCCAGAACCATCGCAGCATGGATCGTCCAAGCTATCCAAAAGGCTTAAAAGGCAAAAGGGTTGGCTCCTCCTGAAGCGGTAACCGCTCATTCCACTCGGAGCGTCTCTACATCATGGGCGGCTGCCCGACATGTTTCCCCTAAAGTAATTTGCAAAGCGGCCTCTTGGTCGTCCTTAAACACGTTTATGACGCACTATTGCGTGGAACCGGCTTCCTTATCGTCGGTTAATTTTGGTTTAAATGTACTATCTGTTGACAATGTCAATTAAAACTTTTTTTTTCTTAACCAGCAATTGCCCACCCGGGTGTGTTTGGCTAGTCATTTCCCACACGTAGGCTGCCACGGAGTCTGTCAGGAAAAAGGAAAATTTATATGAAATACTTACCGTAATTTTCCTTTCCTGATGGACTCCATGGCAGCAGGAGTTCCCTCCCTTTGCTGGAGTAGGCTATATTACGGAACACTGTCTATGGCTAGAAGCAAAGCTTTATGGGAGTAGGGTCCTATGAGGTATGAGAGGCGGGATTAACCCACACGTAGGCTGCCATGGAGTCCATCAGGAAAGGAAAATTACGGTAAGTATTTCATATAAATTGTCCTTTATTTTTGGAGTGCGGCTGTCCAGAAAGCTTTTCCTTCATTTTGCATCATTCCATGCATTGCCAGCACCCTTGGCTTTGGATCAGGTGAGGAGACTTTCTGATTAGTATCTTAGAGCGGTGATTCCTCTTTTTCATCTTGTTACAGCCACCAGAGTTTTAGATTTATTTTAAGCCAGATACGCTTAAATTAGGCTAAGATACGAGCGGCGTAAGTCTCCTACGCCGTTGTATCTTAGGGTGCAATATTGACGCTGGCCTCTAGGTGGCGCTTCCGTAGTTTTTGGCGTAGAATATGCAAATGACCTAGATACGCCGATTCACAAATGTACGTACGCCCGGCACTATTTTTTTTACGTCTTTACGTTAGGCTTTTCCGGCGTAAGGTTACTCCTGCTATTAGGAGGCGCAGCCAATGTTAAGTATGGACGTCGTTCCCGCTTCAAATTTTTTACGTTGTTTGCGTAAGTCGTTCGCGAATAGGGCTAGACGTAATTTACGTTCACGTCGAAAGCAATGACGATTTGCGGCAGAATTTTGAGCATGCGCACTGGGATTCTTTCACGAACGGCGCATGCGCCGCTCGTAAAAAACGTAAAGTCAGCGGGGTCACCATTAATTTAAATAAAACACGCCCTCCTCATACTCATTTGAATTAGGCGCGCTTACGCCGGCCCCATTTACGATACGCCGCCGTAAGTTAGGAGGCAAGTGCTTTGTGAATACAGCACTTGCCTCTCTGATTTACGGCGGCGCAGCGTAAATACGATACGCTACGTCGCCGTAACAATGCGCCCGGCTACCTGAATCTAGCCCATAGTTTAGTTTCACTTTAAGAAGTTTTTTTTTTTTGTTGCAAAG
Organism: Rana temporaria; assembly: GCF_905171775.1. Taxonomy (NCBI): domain Eukaryota; kingdom Metazoa; phylum Chordata; class Amphibia; order Anura; family Ranidae; genus Rana; species Rana temporaria. The sequence continues at coordinate 270,806,243 of NC_053490.1, read as the reverse complement.
CAGTCTTCTTTAACCACTTCCCGCCCGGCCTATGGCTGATTTACGTCCGGGAAGTGGTTCTGAAATCCTGACAGGACGTCCATGGACGTCCTGCAGGATTTCATGCCGTGCGCGCCCGTGGTGGAGCGCAGCGCGGCGATCGGTGATGCGGGGTGTCAGTCTGACACCCTGCATCTCCGATCTCGGTAAAGAGCCTCTGGCGGAGACTCTTTACCACGTGATCAGCCGTGTCCAATCACGGCTGATCACGATGTAAACAGGAAGAGCCGTTGATGGCTCTTCCTCACTCGCGTCTGACAGACGCGAGTATAGGAGAGCCGATCGGCGGCTCTCCTGACAGGGGGGTTCGCGCAGCCCCCCCTCGGATCGCCACACTGGACCACCAGGGAAGCCCACCCTGGACCACCAAAAAAGCATTGAAAAAAATAAAAAATAAAGTCTTAAAAAAAAAAAAGCTTTTTTTTTAAAAAAAAGATGCCAATCAGTGCCCACAAATGGGCACTGACTGGCAACATGGGTAGATCAGTGCTGCCCCACAATGTCCATCAGTGTCACCCCAAGTGTCCTTCACCAGACTAGCCATACATATTATTTATATATACTCCTAAATTCCTTTTTCCAGTGATCTCTCCCTGCGATCACCCAGCAATCCACCCTTCCTGAAACATAGGATAATCTGGGTAGTTTGTCTCCTTGTGGCTGAACTTTTGTTCTCTGGCACATGCATACCCTCTCCTATATGGATTTCCATATCTGGTAAGTTACTCTCCATTTTTGGATTACCAGCTCTATGGGGTTACTCTTTTTTGCTATAAATGTGTGTCTGCATTTAACTCTTTGAATGCAACAAATAATGATATATACATATTATATATATATATTATTATTATTATTTTTTTCTTTCCTCTTTCCCTTCCTTCCCTAGGCATGGACCTTTTTGGTAGGCTATGATTGTATATCCTCCCCATGAACACAGAGACATTGATCTCCATATACAGCATTCTCCCCCTGTTTTTGGCGTACTTTCACACTGAGACAGGACTCTATCTACAGATCTTATTGACTGTAAGTAGCTCATATCTGTTTTGATAAATGACATAGTTGTATGGCTGTCCTTTTCTTGTCTCCCCCTTCCCCATGTTTTTTAACAATTTCGGTCACTTGAGTTGTAAATATTGTTTAAGTTGAATTTTTTCTATGTAATATATGTATATATCTCTTTTCTAATAGACATGTATTTCTCTGACACAATGATCGTCTGTAATACCCCTTGAAGAAGGATCACAGATACCGAAACGGCTGTCGGGTTGGACCAATTTTTGTCTCATGTCTGTTTTATTGCTTTACAAATAGGATCTGTATACCACTTGCATGTGTTTTTTTATCCTTGCTAGGACACTGTATGATTTCCTTACTTAAATTGTTTAAATAAATTTGCTATATATTTTTCTACTCATTCACGTGTTTGTGTCACTTATAAAGTCTCACCCTTGAGGGGGTACTTCATGTTTTTTCCATAACTCTAGGGATGTGGTGACTTACAAACACTGACATTCTCCTGATTGTGGGGTCCCTCTTTTTCAAGTGTCCATCAGTGCCACCCCACAGTGTCCATCCATGCCCAGTGCCCACCAATCAGTGCCCATCTGTGCCACCCATAAGTATCCATCAGTGCCACCCATAAGTCCTGCCCATGAGTGCCCATCTGTGCCGCCTATGAGTGCCCAGTGCCACCCATGAGTTCCCACCAGTGCCGTCCATGAGTGCCCATCAGTGCCGCCTATGTGTGCCCATCAGTGCCGCCTATGTGTGCCCATCAGTGCCGCCTATGTGTGCCCATCAGCACCGCCTATGTGTGCCCATCAGTGCCGCCTATGTGTGCCCATCAGTGCCGCATACCAGCGCCGCCAATCAGTGCCACCTCATCTGTGCCCGTCAGTACTACCTCATCGATGTCCATCAGTGCCATCTCATTGGTGCCCATCAGTGCCGCCATATCAGTGCCCGTAATTGAAAGAGAAAACTTACTTATTTACAAAAAAATTAACAGAAAAAAATAAAAACGTAATTTTTTTTCAAAATTTTCAGTCTTTTTTTAGTTGTTGCGCAAAAAAAAAAAACGCAGAGGTGATCAAATACCACCAAAAGAAAGCTCTATTTGTGGGGAAAAAAGGACGCCAATTTTGTTTGGGAGCCACGTCGCACGACCGCGCAATTGCCATTCAAAGTGCGACAGTGCTGAAAGCTGAAAATTGGCTTGGGCGGGAAGGTGCGTAAGTGCCTGGTATGGAAGTGGTTAAATGTATATTCCAGCCACAATGGAAAATAAACACACATACAGGAAACAAAACCTACTTTTCAGACATAGCTATAGTGCACCAGGTCACCCTACAGTTTAAAATCTCCTTGTTGGTGGTTATCTGGTATTTTGAGTACACAAGTTGCTAAGTCTATAAATGTAATGTATTCCCAGCTGCAGCCATTGCGGGCTTTTTGATGTCCCTCAGACAGAGAGAGAAGTTGCATTTGCACAGCATAGAATTCTATAACAAAAGACTGCAGTTCATCCCAGAAACTCATGTGGGAATCTACAGAATGCATTTTGTCCTTCCCCATGCTTTAGACCAGGTGTGCCCAACCAGTGGCCCGGGGGGCCACATGTGGCCCATGGAGCCCTCTGATGTGGCCTGCGACCTCCTATTCTGAGATGGTAGTTTGGCAATCCCAGATCGCAGGTTGCTGATCCGCCATCCCAGAGCATCAGTGTTGTGAATGAAGCTTCCTGTATAGCACCGGCTCCTGTCACAAGCAATACTAAATACACTGCTTGAGACAGCAACAGCTGGTGATACCTGAATGGAAGACTGTTATTAAAGGTATGTTTATTACTGAAATCACAGTGTATGTATGGGCATATTAGTTCTGCAGTGGTTACTGGGCTGCTTTCAAACTGATCCACAGGTGCAGTGCAGTGCACCTGTGGGTTACCTGTACTGAGCCATAGACTTTTGTTATTACTGGCAAATTTGGTGCACTTTCAGAACGTGCACCACACTTGCAGGATATAGTAAAAGTCTATGGCAAAGTGCCGCTAACCTGCAAGAAAGCCACAGGTGCACGTGGCGCATCGGTGTGAAAGCAGCCTTAGACCCCTTTCACACAATTGGTCTGACCCAATCGGACCCTCCATTCACCTCTATGTCCATTTACCCCCGCTTATCTCCAATCCATTTTGCTAAAAAAAAAAAACAGAAGGGGGTCTGTTCACTTCCATCTTGGCAGATTGAATTGGAGGGCCCATAGAGTAGCGTGGGCTGTGTCCATGTCCACTTTGCATATACAGCAAGACCTGTCATCCACCTGTTCCGCTCATTGTGGCCCGCGGACGGTTACCAAGTCGCTTCAGTGGCCCCCGCTCTTCAAAATGCTGGGCACCTCTGCTTTAGACAATGTTGCTTTTCTGTTTGGATATGTGAAGGATTAGCTACAGTCCAATCTCTTTGTCCTAGGTTCTACATGTGCTTCTTTGCCTGTCATACAATGACACTGTCCGTTATCTGTGGAAAAAGTGGAAGGGATTGTATAGGAAAAATAAAACAACAGTTTATATATATTTGTGAATGATTTGTTGCAGTGAATTATACCTTCTCTGACATCTTAGTAGAAAGTTTCCATCAGACAAACCAAGCCTACAAGCAGGCACTGTCTGCTATGCTGTCTTTTTAGCTTACCCCTAGTTCTCTGGGAAACCTCCTTGTATAGTAAATATTTATTTGTTAAACAAATGCTGAATCTACAGTACACAGAAAAAACCCTGTGCAAAACAGATGTTTCAAGGCTCAATCACTTCCTGAAGATGGCCTCAATGAGGAAGAGATGGAGCTTTGAAACATGTCAGTGGCAGTGTCTTAGATGTTGGGCTTGTACAAGGTCATGATCAGGGGCTCGAAAACCAGTTGCTATAGCAGTAGCGGAACTACCACCGACCAGAAGAATAGGTACAAAAGCAGTCTCCCTGCTGAATGATGCAGGCTCATCTGAGGTGTGGAGTCTAAGTACTAACCGGTGTTCACTAGAGCTCCTGATGGAAGAGATTGATTTTGCTGCATGTTAATACCAGGTCGCAGTCCTCGGGATCGCCCCACCAGGATATCTGTCATTGATAAAGGGTTTGTAGATTCAACGTATAAGGGTAATCCCCTGGGAGAGAGCAGAACTGAATCGGGTTCAATATTTGGGCTCCCCTTTTCCCTCTTCTCAATATGTCAGTAACGAGTAGTTGCAGGTTGGGATCAGGCAGAAGAATAGTCAAAAAACAAGCCAACTGAGTGGTAGCAAAATATGGATGGCAGCAGGGAACACAGGAGCAAGATACTGGCTGAAGAGAGCACAATAATCTGTCAAACAGGAAATGCAGAGACATGGCTTAAATTAGGAAGTTCATGGGAGGAGCAAAGAGTTCAGGGTTCGAGACAAGCAAGGTTCAAGGCAGGGTCATTCTAGGAATTGTTCAAGGAACTGTCCAGCATTCTAAGTAGCTCAGCAAGCAGAGACATTGCCCGACACAGCAGAGGTTCTTGGTTTAAATCCAGGCCCTGACCATGTCTGTGTCAGCTTAGTCATTTAACTTCTGTTCTTATTGAGGTCCTGTCAAATTGTATGGATGGAAGTCACATTCTGGACTATTTATCCCCCAAATTCCTTGGTTTCTGCTACCTCACCCTGCCAACCCCTCCACTGGCTTCTGTTTACCCAACAAATACAATTCAAATATAAAAAATACCAACAACATATAAAGCCATCCACAACTCTGCCTCGTGCTACATCGCCAAAATATCAACCAAACCAGCTCTTTAGCTCCCTTGTCACCTCCCATGCTCATCTCTGTGATTTTTTCTGAGCTTCTTCCAACCTCTGGAACTCCTTACCCCAATCGGTCTGGCTGTCAACTACACTGTCTTCTTTGAGGCAATCTCTGTTCACCTCTCCGCCGGCTTCCGGGTCTTCAGGGACTTCCATCGGAGATCCGGTGACATCACGGACACTGGCGGGGCTTGCCGTGTCCATCTGAAGGGCTCCTTTGCTGTGCCCTCATATCTGCATTCCGGCGGTACCTTACTATCTGCCACACGCAAGGGCTGTTACACTTCCCTCTATCACTTCCCTTTATCAACCTGGGATTCTATAGCCATCCATTGGGAGTTGTGATAGTTCCCTTCACGGGACATTTACATGCCGATGGACTGATGTTTACCCCTCCTCATCTGGATTCAGCAGTGGTATCGTTGTACACATTTTTATACCAGTATCATACTTAGCTACATGTTTTTATGACTGGTTTTGCTACCGTTTGGTATTACTCGCACCATTTTAATAGTTTATGTAGTTACATCGATTTTATCTCCAGTGCAACATTTATTTTGTTACCTATTTGAAGACTATAAAAGTTTTGATGCTATTCCCATCGACCGCTGCATTTGTGTGTTTTTTGTATCCTACTATCTATTTTTCCAGTGGTTGGTAGCTGCACTGGGAATCAGCCTGCAAGGAGATCAGCTAAAAGTAGTTGGATCTGTATGTGCGTTATAATTACCGATACTTTTGTAGCGCTCACCCCCGTAGGAGCCGCTGAATTATCGGGTCTTCTGTCTCACCTCTGTGACACACCACAAACAATGAATCCACAGCACACCAGCACACCTTGTGAAGCTTTCTAACAGATTTAATAACTGTGGGATAGAGCAAAAGCCCTTAATGTCTCCCCACTCTAATATGATACAACTAATAACAGGATGAGATAATACATTTAGATTGAATGCAATGAACAGTAATATATATATATATACTTAGCGGTATCTACCCCACCCTAAACTACTGGCCATTAGTACTGTCCTAGGCTAGCCAACGTTGGGGCCCTGGTGTAGGGAGTACACTTGTTGCAATGGCCAAAGGCCGCTTACCACTTCTAGTGTCTCTTTGAGAAAAGGAGGATGATTGTCTGCGGAAGCGAATGTCCCTCTCTCCTCAGACCGACATCTGTGAAATGGATGCAGTCTTTTAAAGCCTTCGGCAGGACATCTCAGATCGTCTAGGGGCCGTCTGGGGAATCTGGCAATAACCTCCGTCAGCTGTCCTCACTCAGTTGGGCAGGCTGGATTACTCCGGTGGCTGAATCGGCCCTGCGACCAGGCCTCAGTTCTATCGCTCAAAACACAGTCTCTCTCTGTTTCAGTAGATGAACATCAGTCTCTCCAAGAACTATTGCATAGAGCCTGTGTCTCAGTGGCAAACACACAGCTCTGACACAGGCCGTCTTAAATCACCCTGTGATGCAGGTCTGTCTTGCCTGGGTCCTTGTTCCAGACTCCCTCTCCTCACTACTTCCTCCTGACTCCCCTCTCTCCCGGAACTTTCTGTCTCAAAGCCTCCTGGGAAATGCAGTTATCCAGCCCCTTGCTGTAGAAATGTATCTCTATGTCTGTTCTGTACTGCAGCCTCCAAATCTGTGCTCTCTGGCTCCACCTGCTGCAATATATATATATATATCTACATCCTCTTAAATGGCTGAAAATCACAACAGGGCTACACTTTTTTTCAATGTCATATGACAGTTTGACAGATGGGGACTGATAGGTGGCACACACTGATAGGTGGCACTTTTGGGCACTGACTGGTGGCTGGCACTTGTGTCTGGCAATGATAGGCGGCACTTATGGGCACTGACTGGTGGCTGGCACTGATGGGCATTAATAGGTGGCACTGACAGGTGGCTGACACTGATAGGTGGCACTTGTGGGCACTGATAGATGGCACTGACTGTACTGATAGGTAGCTATTATGGGCATTGATAGATGGCACTTGTGTGCGCTGATAGATAGCACTGATTACACTGATAGGTGGCACTTATGGGCACTAAAATGCTGCTAAAAATTACACAAAGAAAGGAGTTATTTAAAAAACTATGCTACGAGGCCCATCTTGGTACACCCTGCACTCGGCTGCAGTAACCAGCAGCAGACATCTTGTTACACACAGCCCAAACTATATGGGCTAGGTGTAACAAGATGTCCGCTGCTGGCTTACTGCAGCCGAGTGCAGGGTGTACCAAGATGGGCGTAGGGATGTTCAGTCGCTGACAGCGACCGAATGTGACAGCACCAGTTACCGACCCTGATGCGGCTGCGCCCTACACCCTTGCCAGCTTACCAAGTTCCACTGCAGGTGAGGACTGAGGACTCGCTCTCCGCCCGCTGACTTTGTCCGCCCTCTCCATCCACCGAATCTGCCCGCCCTCTCCATCCACCGAATCTGCCCGCCCTCTCCGCCCACCGAATCTGCCTGCCCTCTCCAGCCACTGATTCTGCCCGCACTCTCCGGCTATTAACTCTGCCCGCCCTCACTGGCCACTGACTCTGCCCGCCGACCAGGTATCGGGTAAGGCATTGGTAGCATTTGTGCGAGTACTAGTATCGGTATCAGGACAACCCTAGTTATTATTATTATTATTATTATTATTATTATTATACAGGATTTATATACCACCAACAGTTTGCACAGAGCTTTAAAACATGAGGGTAAACAGTACAGTTACAATACAATTCAATACAGGAGGAATCAGAGGGCCCTGCTTGTTAAAGCTTACAATCTAGGAGATAGTGTAATCAGTAAATAGGCCCAAATCCAAAACGCAGGGCTTTTGGGCAGGACCACTAGATGTGGAAGAGAGTACCAGAATCCCTAGCTTTCCTCGGAAGCAGGAAGGGGATGTGGAAGAGACAAATTTGGCTACTCATATCAGGGTCATGTACCAACAAGAGAGCAACTTGTAGGCGTTCTCCTGAACAAAAATATTCAAAGAACACTTAGAGGAATCAAGCCAAATTTGGTTCCAGGCAGATTAGTCCAGACTCCAGAGTTTTGCATAGGTCAACTTTCCATTTAGATACATAGGAGTCCCCATAGTTTGAGCTATAGAGATCAGACACCAAACCTTTTAGGAAAGGGTCTTTATGGCACCAGATATCAAATGGGGTCACGAATTTGGGGGAGTCTGATTGATTTTTAAGGAGGGTGCAGATATGATGGTGTATTTGAGGGTATCAGAAGACCTTGGTAGCTGGGAGTTGGCAATGCTCTTGTAAATATTCAAAAGATTTAATGCCATACAGCACCAGGAGCTCGTAGACATATTTGGTCCCTCTTTCCAACCACCAGCAGAATGTCCTTGGGTTGTCATGGGCAGGAGGGAATGGGGGGGGGGGGCAAGATGCCCCACAGGGACAGATGGGGCGAAATCAATTGAGCAGAAAATTTCACAGAATTTTATAGAGGCAACGAGTGTAACCTGGACAGGTCTGAAAGAGCAGATCTATAGTGGGACGGGGTCCAAAAGTTATTGCAAACTGTAAATGGTGAGCAGTCCGGCATCACTAAATGGGCCAAATGGGCATCTTGGAGGTGGCATTGAGGGAGATAAGAGGAGCGATTTGTGCAGATGGAGACAGTCTCAGTCTAGCTCATGCTATTAACAAGTTAAAAACATTTATCACATTTTTTTTAATTTGAAAAAAACATGCTGTACATTTTGTGAGACACAATCAAGGCCTCCTTTGAGGTTTTCTAGCTTCCAAGTATAATGCTACTCAAGCTAAGTTTAGCTGTTTATATGATGGTTCCCAGCTCAACTTGACTTTTAATATGAGCAAGATCTTTTCCTTTCATTTAAATGTCAAAAACCTTTTAAGAATCTACATTTCATTAAAAAAGATAGCTTTCAATTGATCTTAGTGGATTAGGTTAATCACACTAATTATATGGTCTCTTGCCTCCCATGAGGGCATAAAACCTCTAGAGTGCATTGACATTGTATGTGGCACATTGTGCAGCATTTTTCAAAACTGTCTTATTTGCAATATCTAATCTTTATCTAATCTTTATTTTTAATGCAAATTAAACATTCATTACAAAATTAAGGACTTATATGATGATAATTTTGGAAAAAGCATCCCATTCTCTCACCAAAAGACAGTGACAGCAATAAGGAAAATGTTTGATCTCTGACCAAAAAGAAAAACTTTGGATCTCTCATCTCGGTCTTGGTGTTCCAAGACCTTGGTTTTGGCACATCTGACTAAAGAATCAACATCAATTGTATCTAGATCAAAATTATTTAGAGTACATGTTACTGACAGTCTTATGCCCCGTACACACGATCAGAATTCCCGATGGCCTAAAATCCGTCCAAAGCACGTGACGTAAAACACTATGACGAGCCGAGAAAAATTAAGTTCAATGCTTCCGAGCATGCGTCGACTTGATTCTGAGCATGCATGGGTTTTTTCTCTGTCGGCGTTGCACACAGACGATTGGAATTTCCTATCATTTTTTTTCCATCGGAAAAAAATAAAACATGTTCTATTTCTAAACACAGATGGAAAAAAAATCCATCGGACTTTTTAAATCGGAAATTCCGATCGTGTACGCGGCATAAGGGGCATAAGAGGCAAACACTCGTATGTACGCGGCATAAGGGGCAAACTTATAAAGTAGTGAATGTGCCACCAAATGTTCATTCCAGGTGAATCATTGAATGCAATTTAAAACACTTGAACCAGAAAGATTTGCCTGCAGTAAGAATATGTAATCATATGCGTTCTTGCACCCGAAAACAGCATAAAAAATTCACAGGAGTGCCATTAACCCTTAAGGCCTTGTACACACGACCGAACATGTCTGCTGAAACTGGTCCGCAGACCAGTTTCAGCGGACAGATCCGACTGTGTGTACAGCCTAGCAGACAGGTTTCCAGCAGACAAAAGTTTTAAAGCATGCTTTAAAACTTATCTGCTGGAAACCCGTCCGTCCGACATGTCCGCTGGTTAGTACGCTTAACCAGCGGACCGAAATCTCCCGCATGCGCCGAATGGATTCGACGCATGCGTGGAAGCATTTTACTTCCGGGTTTGCGGACGTAGCGGCGTCAACGTCACCACCACGTCACCGCGCTGTCTGTCCGCGGGGATTTTGGTTTGATGGTGTGTACAACCATCAGACCAAAAACTCAGAGCGGACATGTCCGATGAAAACGGTCCGTGGACCGTTTTCATCGGACATGTTCGCTCGTCTGTATAAGGCCTAATGGGACCTCCCATACACTAAGGCCCAGATTCTCGTAGATCGGCGTATCTTTGAGTGGGCGTAACATATCCTATTTACGTTACGCCTCCGCAACTTAGACGGGCAAGTGCAGTATTGTCAAAGCACTTGCTCCGTAAGTTGCGGCGGCGTAGCATAAATAGGCCGGCGTAAGCCCGCCTAATTCAAATGTGGAACAGGGGGGCGTGTTTTATGTAAATGTTATGTGACCTGACATGCGCCGTCTGTGGACATATCCCAGTGTGCATTGCTCCAAAGTACGCCGCAAGGACGTATTGGTTTCAACGTGAACGTAAATGACGTCCAGCCCCATTCACGGACGACTTGCGCAAACGACGTAACATTTTCAAAATTCGACGCAGGAACGACGTCCATACTTAACATTGGTACGCCGCATGTACGCCTCATATAGCAGGGGTAACTTTACGCCGGGAAAAGCCTAACGTAAACTGCGTATCTGTACTGAGTCGGCCGGGCGTACGTTCGTGAATTTGTGTATCTAGCTGATTTACATATTTCTAGGCGTAAATCAGCGTACACGCCCCTAGCGGCCAGTGTAAATATGCAGTTAAGATCCGACAGCGTAAGAGACTTACGCCGGTCGGATCTAATACAAATCTATGCGTAACTGATTCTAAGAATCAGGCGCATAGATACGACCGCTCAGACTCAGAGATACGACGGCGTATCTGGAGATACGCCGTCGTATCTCCTTTGAGAATCTGGGCCTAAAACTGCAGCATGGTTTTCAACACGTGTAAACGCATGGTCCCAAGGCAATATGCGTTTTCCCTGCAGCCACATTTTTAAAAAGCGTTCGGTACTTTTTCCCTGCATTTCAGCAATCAAATTGAAATGAATAGGTTGCCGTGCCAGTACAAACACGGCCGCAGGGAAACACAAAGATGTGAACCTAGTCTAAATGTTTGATGAATGTCAAATTCATTTATTTACAAATATACCCATAAACATTTGGCATCCATTGATGACTTAATGACATAATTAATCCAGGGGACTTTCAACGAGCAACACCATACTAAATGTATAACCGAGAGGGAATTAATTACCCTTTGGGAAACAATTAGGAGATTGTAAATACATCAGCCTTTCCAAAAATAATTAGTTTTCTGAATCAAGAACATCAGGGGGATTTCTTTTGTATTGATTACATTTTAATTGGTTGTACATTTATTACAGGCCATTGAAGAAAAATTTATGTAGAAAAGCTGGTCACTCTCATTTAAAAAAATTGTTGTAACACCTAGATATTCCTAATGCCCTGTACACACAGTCGGACTTTTGACCATGCAAAAGTCCACTGTGAGTCCGTCGGAAGTCTGGCAGAAAGATAGGGCCATATTCTCCTAGATTTCCTGCGGGCGGCGCGTAAGCCATTTACACTCCGCTGCCCCAACCTACAGGAGCAAGTGCTGTATTCCCCAAACACTTGCTCCGTAGTTTGGGGCGGCGGAGTGTAAATGGCCCGGCGTAGCCACGCGTATCTCCAAGGGGGCGGCTTCTATTTAAATTAAGCGCGCCCCCGATTCTAACGAACTGCGCATGCGCCGGGCTTAAAATAGCCCAGTGCGCATGCTCCAGTTCTCGGCGTAAACCGTCAATGACGCCGACGTGTGCGTCATTGACGTAAAGTCGTATTCAAGAACGACTTAGGGAAACGACGTAGCCGACGGAAAAACACGACGCGGACCCGACGCCATACTTAACATGGCCTACGTGGGACTTGCGTAAACTTACCCCTCATATAGCAGGGGTAAGTTTACGCTTACGCAAACGACGTTAGCGACGGTTACGCGACGCGAATTCGTTCGGGAATTGGCGTATCAGGCTCATTTGCATAAACAAATGAGACCTGAACGTAAACGCCATCTAGCGGCGGGCGGCGTAATTACATTTAAGATCCGACAATGTAAGTGACTTACACATGGCGGATCTTAAGTGTATCTATGCGAAAATGATTCTAAGAATCAGTCGCATAGATACACGGGCCAAAAAAGAGAGATACGATGGAGTATCCTGAGATACTCCATCGTATCCTTACTCAGAATATGGCCCATAGAGAACAGGTTCTCTATCTAAGGTCCGTCGGACTTCCGACAAAAAAAGTCAGATGGAGGCTACACACAGCCGGACTTCTCGAGAAAAAAAGCCCATCTGACTTTTTTCCCCGGAAAGTCCAGGCGTGTGTACGAGGCATTAAGAGCCTTTGCTGACAGTTTCCAGAAGCTTTATGAACGTTGAATTCAAAATTCAATAATAGTAATAATAGTAATTTGTTTGTATCTTCTGTTTTATTTGATTTCTGATAGCATTCACTGAACTTTTTAGACACACCTCGTAGATACTATACGTATTTAAGCATAATGAGAAAAAAATTTGTATATCTATCTACCCTAAGTTAAATCACTTACTCACTTTTCATATCCAGGATTTACTCATATCATTTTATAGACAATGTAACAGAAGAAGTAAGACTCCACGACAAGTTGGAGCAGGACTGGGAAATGCAGAACGATCTGGCCACTGCAGAAGGCCATACACAAGGCAATTGTTAGCCAATATTAGCCACTTTCAAGCCATCAGGGATTGCTAAAACGCCCCCAGGGTTTGGCAGAAATTAACCACTTATGCCCCGGACCATTTTGTTTCTAATGGAAACGTTGTGCGACGTGGCTCCCAAACAAAATTGGCCTCCTTTTTTCCCCACAAATAGAGCTTTTTCTTTGGTGGTATTTGATCACCTCTGCGGTTTTAATTTTTTGCACTATAAACAAAAATAGAGCGACAATTTTGAAAAAAAAATGCAATATTTTTTACTTTTTGCTATAATAAATATCCCCCAAAAATATATATATATAAAAAAAAAACATTTTTTCCCCCTCAGTTTAGGCCGATACGTATTCTTCTACATATTTTTGGTAAAAAAAATCACAATAAGCGTTTATTAATTGGTTTGCGCAAAAGTTATAGCGTCTACAAAATAGGGGATAGTTTTATGGCATTTTTATTAATATATATATATTTTTTTTCACATTTAATTCTTTTATTTTTGTAGTCAAGGTCACAAAAGTTTAACATGACAAAAACAATGGGTACATAATCATATAATTATTGTCACTTCAATCCTCAAAAATACAGAGTAACTACAAACAAGATCACTTTACCCTATTCTTGTGCTAACCAACATCCGATCCTTGACCTCTTTTTCCGCTTCCCTAAGTCAGATGTATTGTCCTCATACACCTTAATCCTCTCTGTTCCCTTGTCCTTTTATATACCCTACCTAACCCTCCCCTTAACGTAAAACCCGGATAAAAAATGTTTTTTTACTAGTAATGGTGGCGATTTTTTATCGTGACTGCGACATTATGGTGGACACATCGGACACTTTTGACACATTTTTATAAAAATGCACTGATTACTGTGAAAATGACACTGGCAGTGAAGGGGCTAACCTGTAGGGGGCGCTGAAGGGATTAAGTGATTCTTAGTGTAGCGCTACTCCCTCAGGAGCCGCTGGTTGATTTGGGATCTACTCTCTTTTGCTTAGCTCACCCCTATTTAACTGGCTCGAACCCTCCCTTGACACATCAGAAGTCTGGTGGGCATATTATGACCTCTGCTGGGATGGGGTCACAATAGCAGGCATATAATATTCAATGACAATGTAACAGTGATACTACCTGCTTTACGGATGGTCCCTCCAGACGAGAAAATACACTTCACACAGTAGTATATTTAAACCAAAATAATTAGTTTACTTTAGGTGAACTCCAAGAAGACAAGAATACATTTAAATCATAAATGAGCAACTGTCAGACATTAACACAATATGATTTTGCAAGGGCCCTTGCGGGAATCAGAAATAACAATAATGAACAGGTCTAAGCTAAGAATGGTACCATTCAATTAAACTTAAACTTAAAATTGTAGGCAATCTATGTTTGCGAGATCCCTACTAGTGGTCTCCGGCTTGTAGGGTGGCACTAAGTTAACTGTCTGGAAAAGGAGGATTGGAAGTTGAGCATGTGCTCTCTCACCCGACAGGCCCGATCCACCTGAGTTCTCCTCAGAAGGCGCGGTGGTGAATCACTGCTCCACAGCACAAGGATCCCAGGTGAGGGTTTTCCACTGCTTCAGTTGTCAGCTGGGTTGCCTCTCCGATCTCCCGGAATATGGGCTGGATACTGGAGTCTTGCTTCCTTCCTAATGGCTGGTCTCTCTGTGGATTTAGGCCCAGGCTTCAGGCCTAATAGCACGGCTGTGCTGTAGTCAGCAGCTCCGCAGAGGAGAAGAAGCAGGTCCAGAGAGAGCGAGATCAGCCACTGCCTTTCCTTAAGTAACCTCCCCCATAAGTCTGTGCGGAGGTGTCACATGTTCCAATAACACAGGGCATTGTGGGATGTGTAGTCTGTTTCTCCTAAGAATCAATGGAGTCCATATCTCCCGTTACTTGCAATCCCACAATGCATAACTTCTCAAAGGTATCGTACATATTTACAAACGTGAGCAAAGTTCAAGCGGAGAGTCAGGCCTGTCATTAGACTCTGACAGGATGACCCCGCTACACTAGTGAGTGATTCTAAGTGTTAGGGGGCGTGGCTTGGCATGTGACGTCACTAATCGTCGTTCCCTATGACAGGGAACAGACGATCAGTGACACTCTCACTAGGAAGAACGGGGAAAGGTTTGTTTACACTTACCTCTCCCCATTCTTCAGCTCTGTGACCCAATCGCGGGACACCAGCGGCGATCGGGTCCGCGGGCGCGGTAATGGAGCCTAAGGCTGGGCATCTTAAAGGGGACGTACCTATACGTCCATATGCCCAGCCATGCTATTCTGCCGATGTATATTGCCATGCGGCGGTCCTTAAGCGGTTAAGTATTCCACAAATCACTGCCAAAAAAATCTGGTTGACTGTGAAGTGGAAATTAGGCAATAATTTTACAGCTTTAATATAGATCAGTAGACGTGGCATTAAAATGGGACACAACTATGTCAGGTTTATCAAAAGTTATCAGAATTTTCTGCTACATTTGATTAGGGCAATTTTGATCCTATCTTCTTGCAGTCAATCAAAACCCCCAATCTATGTCTTTGAATATTAAATGCATTGCCAGCTCTAGAGCAAGATGATGTTCAATCAGGCAACAACCACCAAAATTTAAATATACCTTTTGCATAATCCTACCTTCTAAAGTATTTAAAAGGTAGTGGGTACATCAGATTTGCCATTTATTTTTGCCTTGCATGTGTAGTATGTAAAAAAAAATATGTATTAATGTAATATCATTCTCCTGTCTTCTTAAAATACTAGACACTGAAGAATTGACAGATTTGCAGTCCTTTTAAGATGATCCACCTTGAGGCTAGGTTCACACCTATGCGAATTGGATGCAGGTTTCCCCGCACCCAATTTGCATGGTAGGCCGACTTTCTATGGAGCCAGTTCACATATCTCTGCTGCGGCTCCAGTGCAAATTTGCACAAGGGTCCTGTGTGTCTTTTGGTCCCTTTCAAGTCTGAATTCAGCCCAAAAACTTGGACTGAAATTGGACCTGAAATGGTGAACAGGATGCATCGGACCCCTGCTGTGAGCCGCATGCAGCAATAGTGTGAACCCAGACTGAAAGAAGATCTCTTCCAGATAGTTTTCTTCATCCAGCAGACACGTTCATGCTGAACAGTCTTTTCTGGAGTTTGCACTACAGTCTATCCACACTGGGCCGTATTCAGATACATTGCAGTATCTGTCGGCGCGGCGTAACGTATCACATATACTGTACGCCGCCGTAACTTAGGGCGCAAGTTCCGTATGCAGAAAGAACTTGCGCCCCTAGTTACGGCGGCGTAACGTATGTGTGGCGGCGTAAGCCCGCCTAATTTAAATGGGGATGATGTGGGCGTATTTTATGTATATTAACTGTGACTGAGTATTTGACGTTTTTTACGAACGGCGCATGCGCCATTCGTGAAAAAATCCCAGTGCGCATGCTCGAAATTACGCCGCAAGTCGTTATTGCTTTAGACGTGAACGTAACTTACTTACAGCCCTATTCGCGAACGACTTACGCAAGCAAAGTAAAATTTTAAAAACTCGACGCGGGAACGACTTCCATACTTAACATTAGCTACGCCTCATATAGCAGGGGTAACTTTACGCCCGGAAAAAGCCTAACGTAAACGACGTAAAAAAATGCGCCGGCCGGACGTACGTTTCTGAATCGGCGTAAATAGCTAAGTAGCATATTCATCGCGTAACTATACGGAAGCGCCACCTAGCGGCCAGCGTAAATATGCAGCCTAAGATACGACGGTGTAAGACACTTACGCCGGTTGGATCTTAGGGAAATCTATGCGTAACTGATTCTCTGAATCAATCGCATAGATGCGACGGCCCGCATTTAGAGATACGACAGCGTATCCAGAGATACGCCGTCATATCTCCTTTCTGAATCCGGGCCACTATCTCTAGGAATAAAATTTAAGTTTGTGTACATGTAGCATTCAACCTGAATAGGCACACTAAATGGCCAGTTCACCCATCAGTAAAAGCCTCAGCTTCTGCAGCCATAAATCATTTATTTAGTGGCAATATCATTATCTCCACTAAATTAATTACTTTGTATTCCTTGGTTGCTAGAATGCTGATATCTGCATTTCAGCAACTAGTGGGGCTGATTTACCAAGCCTTTGCACCATGAATCATGGAGCAAAGACAGGAGTAACAGCCGTTTTCACATTTACTAAAGAAATACGCTGCCAGAGCAGTGTATTCCTTTATTTACTATAATACCTAGTGCGCCCAGGAGAGGGCGCATGGTGCGCCTCTATAGACCTGGCGTACAGCATTTAAAAATGTAAATAGAAGGAGTTTGGGCAGGAGTTTATTAGGGGGCGGGTGTGGGGTGCTGTGGGGAAGTGTAGTGACATGTGTTTGTTATGTTTTACGGGCCAAATTGAAAGGGAAAGTGTTTTTTGTGAAACGATCGCGGCATGTCTGCAAGTGCGCCTAAACCCTTGGGAGCTTTATTTGCATACTGCGCATGCGTGCGCGGCAATTTAGTCCATCCACGTACGCCGTCTCACTACACCAGGAAAATCTTGGTAAATTCCAAGCGGCGTAGATGAATTTGCGCGGCATGAGTCAGCGCACGTGAATGGCCGAACTGTTTTCAGCTCACGCTGACCATGAAGGGGAACTCTGAGCCAAATTTCAAACAAAAAAAACGGCGTGGGTTCCCCTGCAGTGGCACATCAGGCCCTTCAGCTTGTTCTGGATCATAAGAGGTTAACCTACGCTGAAAAAAACAGCGTTGGGTTCCCCCAAGATCCAGACCAAACCCTTATCCAATGGGGGGACGAGCGAGCGCCTCCCCCAAGCACTCTTGTCCCCATGTCGATAGGGACAAGGGCCTTTTCCCGACAACCCTTGCCGTTGGTTGTCGGGGTATGCGGGCGGGGGCTTATCGTAATCTGGGAGCCCCCTCCAATAAGGTGGCCTCCAGATGCCGGCCCACAACCCTATGTGAATGAGTATGGGGTAAATCGTACCCCTAACCATTCACCTGGGGGGAAAATGTAAAGTTTTTAAAAAAACACCACACAGATTTTTGTAGTAATTTATTAGACAGCTGAGGGGTCTTCTGCCGGGCCCTCCCTTTCTTCTTTAAGCTCTTTTACAAGGGGGGAGGGGGTGTAGGCCCGGTCTTCTCTCTTCCGCCAGGGCCCCCCACCCCCTTTAAGCTCTATTTGATTCGGGGGGGGGGGCATCCGGGCTTCGTAGTTTTCTGCTGGGGCCCCGGGCTTCTCTCCGCTGTGTTCTCTGTTCCCTCTTCTGCCTGTCTCCTCCGCGGAGCCCAGGGCTTCTTTCCGCTTTCTTCTCTGTTGCCTCTTCTGCCTATCTCCTCCGCGGAGCCCAGGGCGGAAGACAGCGGAGAAGCCCGAGGGGGGGGGCGCCCCTCCCCCCGGCAGAAAACTACGAAGCCCGGGGCCCTGGCGGAAGAGAGAAGACCGGGCCTACACCCCCCCTTGTAAAATAGCTTAAAGAAGAAAGGGGGGCCCGGCAGAAGACCCCCCAGCTGACTAATAAATGATTTTAATAACCTGTGTGGTGTTTTTTTTAACTTTACATTTTTCCCCCAGGTGAACGGGTAGGGGTACGATGTACTCCATACTCATTCACATAGGGTGGGGGTCAGTATCTGGGGTCCTCCTTATTAAAGGGGGCTCCCAGATTCTGATAAGCCCCCCGTCCGCATACCCCGACAACCAATGGCAAGGGTTGTCGGGAGGAGGCCCTTGTCCCTATCGACATGGGGACAAGAGTGCTTTGGGGTGGGGGGCAGTGCCCCCTGTCCCAAAGCACACACTCCCCTATGTTGAGGGCATGCGGTCTGGTACGGCTCAGGAGGGGGGGCGCTCACTCTTCCCCACCCCCATTCCTGTCCGGACAGGCTGTGTGCTTGGATAAGGGTTTGGTCTGGATCTTGGGGGAACCCCACGCTGTTTTTTTCAGCGTAGGTTAACCCCTTATGATCCAGACCAAGCTGAAGGGCCTGATGTGCCACTGCAGGGGAAACCACGCCGTTTTTTAAATTTAAATTTGGTGTGGAGTTCCCCTTTAGCGTCCCCGCTCGCCCCTGGTCCCAGAGCGAGAACCTGGAGTTGTGTGTGTAAACACACAGCTCCCGGTCCTGTCAGGGGGACAAATGCATGATCGTCATAGCGATCTGTCATTTCCCCTAGTCCCACCCCCCCTTCAGTTAGAACACACACAGGGAACATAATTAACCCCTTCCTCTGCCCCTAGTGTTAACCCCTTCCCTGCCAGTGGCATTTTTATAGTAATCAATGCATTTTTATAGCACTCCTCGCTACAAAAATGCCAATGTCCCAAAAATGTGTCCGATGTGTCCGCCATAATGTCGCAGTACCGATAAAAATCGCCGATCTCCGCCATTAATAGTAAAAAAAAATATTAATAAAAATGCATTCAAACTAACCCCTTTTTTGTAGACGCTATAACTTTTGCGCATTTTGCGATTTTTTTTTTAACCAAAAATATGTAGAAAAATACGTATCGGCCTAAACTGAGGAAAAAATTGTTTTTTTTATAGATTTTTGGGTATATTTATTATAGCAAAAAGTAAAAAATATTTTTTTTTTGTTTAAATTGTCGCTCTATTTTTGTTTATAGCGCAAAAAATGAAAAGGTGATCAAATACCACCAAAAGAAAGCTTTATTTGTGGTAAAAAAAGGACGCCAATTTTGTATGGGAGCCACGTCGCACGACCGCGCAATTGTGAGTTATAACGACGCAGTGCCGAATCGCAAAAAGTGACCCGGTCATTGACCAGCAAGTGGTTAAAAAATAACAAAACAGTAAAGTTAGCCCAATTTATTGTGATAATATGAAAGATGATGTTACACCAAGTAAATAGATACCTAACTTGTCACGCTTTAATATTGCACACACTCATGGAATGGCGCCAAACTTCAGGACTTTAAAATCTCCATAGGCAACGCTTCTTTATTTTTTTACAGGTTACCAGTTTAAAGTTGCAGAGGAGGTCTAGTGCTAAAAGTATTGCTCTCGCTCTAATGCACACGTCAATACCTCACATGTGTGGTTTGAACAGCGTTTACATATGTGGGCGGGACTTACATGCGTGTTCGCTTCTGAGTGCGAGCTACTAGGGACAGGGCATTTTAATTATTATATTTTTTTTGTTTTTTACGTAATAATTTAATAAGACCTCACATCTGACAGCTGCAGCTGAATTAGGGCTGATTGGTTACAACAATCAGTTGTGATTTTTGTCTGGAAGTTCTTTTCCTGGTGTGTATGCATGAAATGTTTGTCATGTTTAGTCACCAGTAGTGTTGAGCAGAATATGCCATATTCGATTTCGCGATATATCTCGAATATATATTCGAATATTCGAGATATATTCGCTAAATTCGAATATTCGTGATATTTTATCGAAATTAAATGATTGCGATTTTTCGCTATTGCGAATGCGAAAATAATTGCGAATTTTTAATAACTGCGGTAGGAGCACTCTAATTGGCTCACAATATTCTTGATATTTTGTCGAAATTTCGCAAAATGCGAATGCGATATTGATGGCGAAATTTCGACAACAGCGCTAGGAGCACTCTGATTGGCTCAGAATATTCGTGATATTTTATCGAAATTTCGCAAAATGCGAATGCGATATTTATTGCGCAATTTCGACAAATGCTGGAGGAGCGCTCTGATTGGCTCAGAATATTTGTGATATTTTATCGAAATATCGCAACATGCGAATGCGATATTTATTGCGCAATTTCGAGAAATGCTGTAGGAGCACTCTGATTGGCTCAGAATATTCGTTATATTTTATCGAAATATCGCAACATGCGAATGCGATATTTATTGCGCAATTTCGAGAAATGCTGTAGGAGCGCTCTGATTGGCTCACTCTGAAATCGAATATTCGAGATATTTTAACGCAATTTCACAAAATGCAAATGCGAAATTGATTGCAGATATTTCGAAAACTGCTGTAGGAGCACTCTGAAATCGAATATTTATGATATTTTAGCCAAAAAATATTGCGATCGCGATTTTTCGATCGCGCATGCGCAATCGCGCGAACAACACGCGACCATTTCCTGGACCCTTGCCAGTTTCCAACTTTATGATCGCAACGCAATCGCAGAGCAAGATGGTTGGAAGTAATTTCACTGTATCTGAGGAAAAGATGCTGATTTGTGTAAGTATTTTGACCACTGTTATTTCATTATCTTCAACTGCATTTTAGTCTAATTTAAAAGTTAGTATATATGATCAGATATTAGTATTTCACAAACAATGTGACAAACAATTTCTGCTTTTACAAAACTACAAGTCCCAGCATGCCTGGACAGCTGCAGACACCCTGGTTGGTAAATGTGTATTTAGGCACTTTTCCTTGTTATTTAGCATAATGAATTTAAATTTTTTTTGGACATAGGACGTATGCGAACGTCCTGACTTCAGGGTCCTCAAGGCCCAAGGACGTTCGAATACATATTACCCTTTAGATGTTGCAGAACTACAACTTCCAGCATGCCTGGGAATGCTGGCACTTCTAGTATTGTAAGTTCTGCAGGCCCACATTTTTCAGGCCTTTATGCACGGGTCTCTAAACTGTGGCACCCTAGATGCAGCAAAAGTAAAATTCTTAGCATGCACTGACAGACCGTGGCTGATGGGAGTAGTAGTTTTGCAACAGCTGGAGGTGGACTGGTCTTGAAACCCTGAGTTAGGTAACAAACCCGTAGTGTTTTGCAACCATTCTGCCTCCAGCTTTTTTTTTTCTGTTGAAAAGCCTGTGGCGTGCAAAACACAACCCAAAAACTCCACCCGGTGCAGGGAAAAATGTGCACACACCTAAAGAGTCACATCACAAAAAACTGCGACGGTTGCATACGTCAGTGGTCCTCCGAAAAGGTCCCGTCTCTGACCCCCCGGGGCGTTAGGCTCCTGACAGGGAAAAGAGTTACTGTGGTCCATACAGCCGAAGCCATATGGACCCATCTCGGTCCAAGCAGCGCAATTGCGCGAACAACACGCGAACAACACGCGACCATTTCCTGGACCCTTGCCAGTTTCCAACTTTATGATCGCAACGCAATCGCAGAGCAAGATGGTTGGAAGTAATTTCACTGTATCTGAGGAAAAGATGCTGATTTGTGTAAGTATTTTGACCACTGTTATTTCATTATCTTCAACTGCATTTTAGTCTAGTTTAAAAGTTAGTATATATGATCAGATATTAGTATTTCACAAAAAATGTGTCTCCTGCTTTTACAAAACTACAAGTCCCAGCATGCCTGGACAGCTGCAGACACCCTGGTTGGTAAATGTGTATTTAGGCACTTTTCCTTGTTATTTAGCATAATGAATTTAACATTTTTTTGGACATAGGACGTATGCGAACGTCCTGACTTCAGGGTCCTCAAGGCCCAAGGACGTTCGAATACATATTGCCCTTTAGATGTTGCAGAACTACAACTTCCAGCATGCCTGGGAATGCTGGCACTTCTAGTATTGTAAGTTCTGCAGGCCCACATTTTTCAGGCCTTTATGCACGGGTCTCTAAACTGTGGCACCCTAGATGCAGCAAAAGTAAAATTCTTAGCATGCACTGACAGACCGTGGCTGATGGGAGTAGTAATTTTGCAACAGCTGGAGGTGGACTGGTCTTGAAACCCTGAGTTAGGTAACAAACCCGTAGTGTTTTGCAACCATTCTGCCTCCAGCTGTTTTTTTTCTGTTGAAAAGCCTGTGGCGTGCAAAACACAACCCAAAAACTCCACCCGGTGCAGGGAAAAATGTGCACACACCTAAAGAGTGACATCACAAAAAACTGCGACGGTTGCATACGTCAGTGGTCCTCCGAAAAGGTCCCGTCTCTGACCCCCGGGGGCGTTAGGCTCCTGACAGGGAAAAGAGTTACTGTGGTCCATACAGCCGAAGCCATATGGACCCATCTCGGTCCAAGCAGCCGAAGCCACAAGGACCCAACATCCTCGGAGGGACTGCCGAAACAGAACCCTCCTCGGTGAGGCTCCCTCGAAGGGAGACCCCGTGAGAGCCGGTGAACCTAACCAGAAGGCCGAGTCTACCAACTCCCAAGACTTTCAGAGACCGGCCCGAGGACCAGCACCCTACTCGCCACACATAAAGTGCAAGCACCAAAACAAAAAGAGTGACAAACAAAACAGAACACGGGGAAAGATAATAAAAGAAAGTGGGGAAAAGGAAGATGGGAGAGTGAGGAAAGTGACCAATGTGAAATAATTCTGCCTCCAGCTGTTGCAAAACTAAAACTCCCTGCATGCAACTGGCTGCAATTACCCCCCCCCCTCTCCCCCAATGTGAATGTACAGGGTATATTCACATGGGCTGTGGCTTACAGTGTGCTTCTAGCTGAAGCAAATTCGGCGCTGCAGCTCAAACCCTCAGCGGGAAACTACTGTGAACCCCATGCCCCTCTGACTGTACCTTAAAAACACTACACCACACTAAATATAAATGAAAAAACATAACATATACACATACCCCTACATAACCACCCTCACCTCCACATTAAAAGAAAACATCTTGTACGGCACTGTTTCCTAAACGGAGCCTACAGCTGTTGCAAAACAACTCCCCGTTATTACTGGACAGCCATTAACTGTCCAGGCATGCTGGGAGTTAAAGTATAATTGTTGTACAGCTGGTGACGGTGAGCTACATGGTGTATCAGAGCATGCTGGTAGTTGTAGTTGTTAAATAACATCAACTCCATTATTTATTCAAAATTAATTCATCAAAAAGTCAAAATAAACAAACATATTATTGTTCCTATATAAAGATAGGGATGAAAAAAATAATCTATTGTACAGGCCCATTATCAGTGTCCAAAAATAATTATAGCGGTCAGATGAATAGCAACGCATATCTCCCCTATACGTGTATCCTGTGTTGTTAATAATATATACATAATTATGCAAATGATAATGGCTGCTATATTTATGCAAAAAAGGTGGCGACCGAAATGGCAGGATATAAAATCTGTCATGTTACCCCTGTCATTGATTAATAAGGCGAAAATGCTTCCAATTGTTGAATACCATACATTTACGTCATATATCCATAAGGCTGTCAACAAAAGTATTACAATATACTTTGTTCTTCATCTTGCAGAAGTTCCTGGAAACAGGGTACGACCAGCTCCGCAGGCAGCCAGAGAAAAAGGCTGTGGTCAGCGCCCTAATGACCGACTTCGGCGGCCAACACAATCAGCTGGCGATTGTGAAGAAGTGGTCTGACCTGAAGAGGCGCCACATGGAACAGGTCAGACGTCTTCGGGATAGATATCATCCAGGTAAGTTATTGTTGACAGTTATGTTTTTTTTTCCAAAGTGTATTTTGTGCGTGAACTCGAGAGAGAGAGAGAGGAGCCGGCCTGCAGGAGTTGGGAGGCCTCCCCCAGAGGCAATCTGCCACCTTTCTCCATGCCCCGGGTGGCAATGGCGGGTGTGAGGGGGTCCTCCCAACCCCACCTCGCATAGCACACCCACCGGGGGCGGGGCTGAGACCACCAAACTCAATTCACATGTAGCCGAGAGCGGGATCCGAACCCCTAGCTGCAGAGGTGAATCGCTTGTCAGCGCAGTGGCAATCGCGTTGAGCCACCGCAGCTCCTTTGGTGACAGTTATGTAAGGTCATATGTAATTCATGTAAGGTCAGATGTTGTTAACCAAGATGCCATGTTGTGCTAACATATATCACCACCAGCCAAGGTATTCATAGTACTGTTGAAAAAAGACATGGGACAGCAGACAGGAACACAGAAGTTATGTGGGAACATACTTTTCCCATTGCTTTGCATGGGACTTTAAACAAAAACCCAGACCCTCACCAATGTGGGTAGTTAAGGGATAAATTAACGATCCTATACTTTAAGTGGACGTATAGGTAACATGTGACCAAGTGTTATTGAAATATCTACAGCTGTTATGAAGTAACATGTATTTCCCATAGAGTTGAATGGGACTTTAAAGAAAAACCCCGACCATGGCAAATGGGGGTGGGTAAGGGTTAAACCACCTATCCTATGTTTGTGGCTGACATATAAGTAACCTGTGTGCCAAGTTTCATGTAAATATCTTTAGCCGTTTGTACGTGATGCTGGAACATACATACATACATACATGCACACACACGTTGAGTTTTATATATATAGATTCCCACTAAATTCCTGTGTTAGGCGTGGGGTTGTTATAGTAATCCCGTGTGCTCCATCAGGCCCTTTTTTTAACATGAGATCGTCTGAACAAAACAAAGGAGAC
Organism: Rana temporaria; assembly: GCF_905171775.1. NCBI lineage: Eukaryota > Metazoa > Chordata > Amphibia > Anura > Ranidae > Rana > Rana temporaria. Next base: position 270,781,196 of record NC_053490.1, on the reverse strand, counting down.
AAAAACAGCTCATTTTAACATGGTGGCATCCCAGCTCACGCTCAGTCCCCTGTAGTGCCCACAAGACCCTTTAATATAACATTGTCCCATTGGTTAACTGTCTATATAAATCAATTTGTATTCATATACAATACAGCAGAGTACACAGAATTTGCATACGTCATTAGAAAACATTTTTATAATATATGAACATTGTGTTATTATAGGAGCTCCGCTACCAGTTGTGCGCGCCAAGCGCAGAAGGCGCCAGGCCGATGAGGAGGAGGAGGATGCGGCAGAGGAGGATGCGGCAGAGGAGGAGATGGATGAGGAGGAGCAGCCAGGGCCCTCCCACTCGCCAACCCCAGCTCCTGTTGAGGAGCAAGCTGAGGAGCTTCCCCCCCCCCCCCACCCCAACTTCTCAAGCAGACGAGCAGGAGGAAGACAGCGGTCCTGTGAGCCTCGCTCAGGAAGGTAAATATGTGCACAATGATTAATAACATTTCAACAATAAAATGTAGATATAAAAATGGACAACATATAAAGCGCACCTGTCAGATTGTAGAACCATAATATGGTATTTATGATAGAAGTATACAGGTAGTGCAGAATTATTAGGCAAGTTGTATTTTTGAGGATTCATTTTATTATTGAACAACAACCATGTTCTCAATGAACCCCAAAAACTCATTAATATCAAAGCTGAATATTTTTGGAAGTAGTTTTTAGTTTGTTTTTAATGTCAGCTATTTTAGGGGGATATCTGTGTGTGCAGGTGACTACTATTACTGTGCAGAATTATTAGGCAACTTAACAAAAAAATAAATATATACCCATTTCAATGATTTATTTTTAACAGTGAAACCAATATAACATCTCAACATTCACAAATACACATTTCTGACATTCAAAAACAAAACAAAAACAAATCAGTGACCAATATAGCCACCTTTCTTTGCAAGGACACTCAAAAGCCTGACATCCATGGATTCTGTCAGTGTTTTGATCTGTTCACCATCAACATTGCGTGCAGCAGCAACCACAGCCTCCCAGACACTGTTCAGAGAGGTGTACTGTTTTCCCTCCTTGTAAATCTCACATTTGATGATGGACCACAGGTTCTCAATGGGGTTCAGATCAGGTGAACAAGGAGGCCATGTCATTAGTTTTTTTTATTTAATACCCTTTCTTGCCAGCCACGCTGTGGAGTACTTTGACACGTGTGATGGAGCATTGTCCTGCATGAAAATCATGTTTTTCTTGAAGGATGCAGACTTCTTCCTGTACCACTGCTTGAAGAAGGTCTCTTCCATAATCTGGCAGTAGGACTGGGAGTTGAGCTTGACTCCATCCTCAATCCGAAAAGGCCCCACAAGCTCATCTTTGATGATACCAGCCCAAACCAGTACTCCACCACCACCTTGCTGGCGTCTGAGTCGGACTGGAGCTCCCTGCCCTTTACCAATCCAGCCACGGGCTCTTCCATCTGGCCCATCAAGACTCACTCTCATTTCAGCAGTCCATAAAACCTTAGAAAAATCTTTCTTGAGATATTTATTGGCACAGTCTTGACGTTGCAGCTTGTGTGTCTTGTTCAGTGGTCGTCGTCTTTCAGCCTTTCTTACCTTGGCCATGTCTCTGGGTATTGCACACCTTGTGCTTTTGGGCACCCCAGTGATGTTGCAGCTCTGAAATATGGCCAATCTGGTGGCAAGTGGCATCTTGGCAGCTGCACGCTTAACTTTTCTCAGTTCATGGGCAGTTATTTTGCGCCTTTGTTTTTCCACACGCTTCTTTTGTTTGATGATCACGCTTCATAAGCTTTGCAATTTTAAGAGTGCTGCATCCCTCTGCTAGATATCTCTCTATTTTGGACTATTCAGAGTCTGTCAAGTCCTTCTTTTGGCCCATTTTGCCAAAGGAAAGGAAATTGACTAATAATTATGCACACCTGATATAGAGTGTTGATGTCATTAGACCACACACCTTCTCATTACAGAGATGTACATTACCTAATATGCCTAATCGGTAGTAGTCTTTCGAGCCTATACAGCTTGGAGTAAGACAACATGCATAAAGAGGATGATGTGGTCCAAATACTCATTTGCCTAATAATTCTGCACTCCCGGGATGTGTTAGACACATAACAAGTGTATACACATGATAATGATTGATTAATAAGCAAAAAAAATATTTTATTTATTTGGTAACGTTCTTTGAAATCCAAATGTTTTTTTATTATATCCTAACAGTAGCAAGAAAGATGATGCGGCAGCACGCGCTGCTAAAGAAGACACATCTGAGGATTAAGGGAAATCATCAACAAATTTGCTACCTGGTCCAGCAAAATACGCAGCTAGAGCAGCAGCAATTAGAATATCTTGCTGAGCTGGAAAGGCTTCAGAAGCTCATGCTCAGCTATGTCTGAATTTATTTTTTTATTAAAAAATGTTATTTTTTGGAAATGTTTCATTTCTTTTTGAGATAGATTTTTAGGTTTTTCAACACATCTAACTTCACATCGAACAAATCAACATCAACACATCTAACTTCATAACAAGCAAAAACATTTTATACTATTATTTTATTTAACACAAACCTAGGACAAACTAAAGCACACGGACACAGACACGACGAACACAAAATAAACTGTTGAAAAATGAACATAACAAAAGCAACAATATATATATATATATACAGAGAGAGAGAGAGAGCAAGAAAGAGAGAGAGAGTGCAGATTTGCTCTTGCAGACAGCCTAATGGTTGCAGTATAAAGGCCGCAAACCAGGGTTTAACATAAGGTTCATTGTTTTAGTTACACTTGCTGTTACGATCCGGTCTGGTAGCTTGTAGCGGAGGCTGTTGGTGGATCCGCTGTGCCAGAGAGGTCATGAAGCTTTACTCAGCATGGAGGCAGCAGCAGTAGTATTAAAATATAATGTAACTAGACAATGCATTTCCTGAGGAAAATGCGAGTGGGAATGCTGAATAGCTTAATTGCTGAGCCCCTTGCCAAAGACATTCACCATAACCACTACACTATCTTTAGGACAAACAGCTTCTTTCTCTATCTGCAAAGTATAGAGTATGCTGACTTCCTGGTCGCCCCTCCCCCCTCAAGAGGTTTCCCCTCCCCCCCAGGTCAGTGAGGAGGAATATTGCACTGAGGTCAGGAAAGTTATTTATGGAAAGAAATAACATTACAAACGCTTTTAATTCACAGATCAAATACATGATTTAAGCCTCCAAACAAAGCTTAATAAATCCTCAACCGTACATGCGATTGATACAACGACTACACCGTTTGAAATACACGGCCCTTGTGAACGCATCGATATGAAATTTATGTTGATAAACTTAAAAATGTGGCCATGTCTGCGATTTAGAAAAGAGCGTCTTTGTGAGTTTTGCAGCAACATTTTTTAGATAATTTAACATGAGAGTCTATGAGACATAATTTCTGGCTGTTGCTCCAATAACTAAAACTAAAATACGTATCGCAGAATTGATCACATTGCCAGAAACCAGACAAGCATAGCTACGTTTTGATATAAAAATTGTGTATGAAAAGTAGATCTTGTGGGCGTGAGAGCAATTTGTTTCCCCTTTTTTTAAAGATATTTTTAATTACAAAGATCTCCAATGTTAAGGTCACATGACAGACTCTAAATCCCCTCCATAGGATTACATTATAACCGATTGCATTTTCGTAAAAAATTCGCCAAAAGTAAATGACGTTTTCACCAAAAATTGTAAACGATAACGATCTGAAAAGTCATAGCCGGATAGCTAAATATTTTGTGACCGCTTTAAAGTTTGTTTAGTGTCTGTAAGTGAAAGTATGAAGTAGCTGAAACTTTTGGCAGGGCATGTGATTTCAAAGGGGAAGAGGATGTTCTCATTGACTTCAATGTTAAAAAAAAGGGTCTAAAAGCTTAAAATTTATAAAAGTGTAAATAGTCCAAAAAAACTTGAAGAAGTCCCATCATTAGCTGAACGAGACGAACATTTTTACAGTTGAATGGTCTCAATAGCTGAAAGTATGCCGAAGTTACGCAGAACCAAAAAACGTAAGGAATAATAAGAATACTAAATTTACGGATATCAATACTGGAAATGTTTATTAAAGCATTCACACTAATTAAGATTAATACATTTACGGGTATCCATACTGGGAATGCTTATTAAAGCATTCCCACTAAGTATCACACAGGCAGGATTTACAAGCAGTAGTGGTAATAGTACTAGATAGCATAAAAACACTTGGGGAAGACTTTACAGCATCAGTAGTGGCCATAGTAGTCAATAGTGTACCAAAAAATTGGGACACAGGTGTCTTGACTGAGCTGCAATAGTAGTAGTAGACATTGACAATACAGTGTCAAATCACTCGGGCAAGAGGTGCCATGATGAACAGCAGCAGCAGCATCAGTAGTGGTAATATTAGTATAGAGTGGCAAATAACTAGTGACATAGGTGTCTTGATTGAGCAGTAGTAGTAGTAGTAGACATTGACAATACAGAGTCATATCACTTGGGCAGGAGGTGCCATGATGAACAGCAGTGGTAATAAGAGTATATAGAGTGTGAAATAACTGCTGACATAGGTGTCTTGACTGGGCAGCAGCAGCAGCAGCAGCAGTAGTAGTATTAGCAGTAGTAGTTGATACAGAGTCATATCACTTGGGCAGGAGGTGCCATGATGAACAGCAGTGGTAATAAGAGTATATAGAGTGTGAAATAACTGCTGACATAGGTGTCTTGACTGGGCAGCAGCAGCAGCAGCAGCAGTAGTAGTATTAGCAGTAGTAGTTGATACAGAGTCATATCACTTGGGCAGGAGGTGCCATGATGAACAGCAGTGGTAATAAGAGTATATAGGGTGTGAAATAACTGCTGACATAGGTGTCTTGACTGGGCAGCAGCAGCAGCAGTAGTAGTATTAGCAGTAGTAGTTGATACAGAGTCATATCACTTGGGCAGGAGGTGCCATGATGAACAGCAGTGGTAATAAGAGTATATAGAGTGTGAAATAACTGCTGACATAGGTGTCTTGACTGGGCAGCAGCAGCAGCAGCAGTAGTAGTATTAGCAGTAGTAGTTGATACAGAGTCATATCACTTGGGCAGGAGGTGCCATGATGAACAGCAGTGGTAATAAGAGTATATAGGGTGTTAAATAACTGCTGGCATAGGTGTATTGACTGGGCAGCAGCAGCAGCAGCAGCAGAAGCAGCAGTAGTAGTATTAGCAGTAGTAGTTGATACAGAGTCAGATCACTTGGGCAGGAGGTGCCATGATGAACAGCAGTGGTAATAAGAGTATATAGAGTGTGAAATAACTGCTGACATAGGTGTCTTGACTGAGCAGCAGCAGTAGTAGTATTAGCAGTAGTAGTTGATATAGAGTCATGTCACTTGGGCAGGAGGTGCCATGATGAACAGCAGTGGTAATAAGAGTATATAGAGTGTGAAATAACTGCTTACATAGGTGTCTTGACTGAGCAGCAGCAGCAGAAGCAGCAGTAGTAGTATTAGCAGTAGTAGTTGATACAGAGTCATATCACTTCGGCAGGAGGTGCCATGATGAACAGCAGTGGTAATAAGAGTATATAGAGTGTGAAATAACTGCTGACATAGGTGTCTTGACTGAGCAGCAGCAGCAGAAGCAGCAGCAGTAGTATTAGCAGTAGTAGTTGATACAGAGTCATATCACTTGGGCAGGAGGTGCCATGATGAACAGCAGTGGTAATAAGAGTATATAGGGTGTGAAATAACTGCTGACATAGGTGTCTTGACTGGGCAGCAGCAGCAGCAGCAGCAGTAGTATTAGCAGTAGTAGTTGATACAGAGTCATATCACTTGGGCAGGAGGTGCCATGATGAACAGCAGTGGTAATAAGAGTATATAGAGTGTGAAATAACTGCTGACATAGGTGTCTTGACTGAGCAGGAGCAGCAGAAGCAGCAGTAGTAGTATTAGCAGTAGTAGTTGATACAGAGTCATATCACTTGGGCAGGAGGTGCCATGATGAACAGCAGTGGTAATAAGAGTATATAGAGTGTGAAATAACTGCTGACATAGGTGTCTTGACTGAGCAGCAGCAGTAGTAGTATTAGCAGTAGTAGTTGATACAGAGTCATATCACTTGGGCAGGAGGTGCCATGATGAACAGCAGTGGTAATAAGAGTATATAGAGTGTGAAATAACTGCTGACATAGTTGTCTTTACTGATCCAGAGGAGTCATGGGAGAAAATCATGTGGTCAGATGAGACCATAATATAACTTTTTGATCATAATTTCACTAACCGTGTTCGGAGGAAGAATAATGATGAGTACCATGCCAAGAACGCCATCCCTAATGTGAAGCATGGGGGTGGTAGCATCATGCTTTGGTGGTGTTTTTCTGCACATGGGACAGGGTGACTGCACTGTATTAAGGAGAGGATGACCGTGGCCATGTATTGCGAGATTTTGGGCAACAACCTCCTTCCCTGAGTTAGAGCTTTGAAGATGGGTCGAGGCTGGGTCTTCCAACATGACAATGACCCAAAGCACACAGCCAGGATAACCAAGGATTGGCTCTGTAAGGAGCATATCAAGGTTCTGGCGTGGCCTAGCCAGTCTCCAGACCTAAACCCAATAGAGAATCTTTGGAGGGAGCTCAAACTCTGTGTTTCTCAGCGAGAGCCCAGAAACCTGACTGATGTAGAGAAGATCTGTGTGGAGGAGTGGGCCAAAATCCCTCCTCCAGTGTGTGCAAAGCTGGTGTAAAACTACAAGAAAGGTTTGACCGCTGTAATTGCAAAGAAAGCCTACTGTACCAAATATTAACATTGATTTTCTCAGGTGTTAAAATAGTTATATTCAGCACTGTAAATACATCAGGTCCGGGGCTCCATCAGGGAATGCATGACAAGGGACCCTTCAGCGCCCTGAACCGACGACGGGTGCCAGAAAGTCACCGCCGATCCAGGACTTATTCATCTTTATGAATGTGAGTCTGTCCACGGAGTCTGTGGACAGACGGGTCCTCTTGTCCGTGACCACCCCACCTGCCGCGCTGAATGTCCGCTCAGATAGTACGCTGGAGGGGGGGCAAGACAATAACTCCAGCGCATACTGAGCGAGCTCGCGGCAGGTGTCCAATCTGGCAACCCAGTACTCCATGGGGTCGTCGGTGCTCATACTGTCAGAAGCACCGACGGACGCCATGTAGTCTGCCACCATGTGGGCCAGCCGCTGGTGGTGACTGCTGCTGCTGCTGGTACTGGGTCGCTTGGTTTGGAAGAACATCCTCATCTCATCCATTAGGTCCCCTGCTCAGCTGCTGCTGGGTGCAGCCACCTGCTGGGTGAGATGAGGGGGGACAACTGGAGGCCGGGGAGTTGCCTGCTCCAACCGGCTGACAATGCCTGCCTGCAGTTCCTCCATCCGGTGCTGCCTCCGGCTGGCTGGGATGAACTGCTCCAGTTTCCCCTTGCACCTGGGATCCAAAAGGGTGGCCATCCAGAAATCATCCCTCGCCTTGATGGTCTTAACCCGGGGGTCCCTCCTGAGGCATCTCAGCATGTGGGCAGCCATGGGGAAGAGCACAGCCCGCTGTGACTCCTCACTGCTGCCCAGGTCAATGAGGTCCGACTCTTCATCCCTGAGGCGCTGCTGGTCACGCTCAGAGATGCCCAACCCCCGGACTATCGGTGCCCCCAACACCAGCTCTCCCTCCTGACCAGGCCCTGACTCCGGGATGACACCAGCAACCACCTCCTCCTCATCATCATCATCCTCCTCCTCCTCCTCGTCCTGGCCCTGGTCTCGGTGGAGCATTGCTGACTCCTCCTGCTCCACCAAGGCACTCTCCCCAGCTTCGAGCAGGCGATCTAGTGTCCTCTCCAGCATGAACACTATTGGCAGCACGTTATTGAGGCCGACATGCTCACTGCTGACCATCTTGGTCGCCTGCTCGAAGGAGGACAACACTTGGCAGACCTGGTGTATCTGCCCCCACTCCGCACAGGCGATGAAAGGGAGTTGTGGTGAAGCCCTCTCAGTGCGTAGGTCCATCAGGTACTCCCTCACCGCCCTTCGCTGCTCCCACAACCTCTTCAGCATGTGATGGGTGGAGTTCCACCGCGTCACACTGTCCACAATCAGCCTGTGAAGGGGCAGACTGTAGTTCCGCTGCAACTCGGACAGGGACGCGGTAGCGGTTGGGGAGCGCCTGAAGTGGCTGGCAATCCTACGCGCCTTTGCCACAATGTCACTCAACCCGGGATAAGTGCGCAGGAACTTCTGCACCACCAGGTTGAGGACATGTGCCAGACAGGGCACGTGGGTCAGACTGCCAGCACTGAGGGCGGTGAGTAGGTTGCTTCCGTTATCGCAGACAACCATACCTGCCTGGAGCCTTCGGGGTGTCAGCCACTTCTGGACCTGAGCCTGAAGTGCTTTCAGCACTTCTTCTCCAGTGTGTCTCCGGTCCCCTAAACTAACAAGCTGGAGCACGGCCTGACAGCGCACGTGCCCCACACTTGAGTAGCTACGGGGGCGCTTGCTGGGAGGCTCAGCAGCTGCGGAGACAGTCGCTTGAGGGAGACCAGCAGTTCTCCCCTGGACACCCCGGGGCGGCACCACAAGATCGGTTGCCGCCGATCCCTCACCGACGCCTCGGAGGGAAACCCAATGGGTCGTGAAGCTGATGTAGCGCCCCTGCCCATGCCTGCTGGTCCAGCCATCCATTGTCAGATGAACCCTGTCGCTGACAGCGTGATCCAGCGACAGGGTTACATTCTGCACAATGTGCTGGTGTAGGGCAGGGACACCAGTCCTGGCAAAGAAATGGCGGCTGGGGACACGCCATTGGGGTTGGGCCTGCTCCAACATCTGCCTGAAGGGGTTGCTGTCAACTATGTTGAAGGGCAGCAGATGTTGGGCAATAACCCTTGCCAGGAGCCCATTGAGGGAACGCACACGTCGGTCTCCAGGGGGGAAGGGAGTGGTGCGGTCAAAGGCGTCTGAAATTGACGCCTGGCGCCGGACGGCAGTGCGGGACACAGACGCGGAGGGTGCTGTGGAAGTAGAGGTCTGGCTGCCGGTAGCAGTACCTCTACTAGAGGGAGCGGGGGGGCATGACCTGCTGGAAAGAGATGAAGATGTGGCAGGGGCTGCTGTACCCTGCTCACTTGTGGTGGTGGCGCTGCTACCACCACCACGCTTCATCTCGTCAAACACCGCCCAGTGGTTTATCCTCAGGTGCTGGTTCAGGGCTGTGGTACCCACCCGAGCCAAACACTTCCCTCTCTTCACCCTCACTTTACAGATCCGGCAGATGGCCACGGTAGGGTTGTCTGCCACCAGGGTAAAGTAGTTCCAGACAGGTGACTTCAGCACCGCCCTCCTGTCAGATGGGGTGACGCTTACTTGCACCTGCTGGGACTCGGTGCGCACAGGTGGAGCTGCCTGCTGCTGCTGCTGCTCCTCCTGACACCTCCTGCTGCCATCACCAGTGGAGACCCTGACGATGGTCTCCCTGGTGGTGACCTGGCGCACCGTTTCACCAGGGTGCCTACCTTCCCCGTCGTCACTGACGCAGTGATGATGGGTCACCCTCTTCGCCCCCAGAGATGTAAGACCAAGGGCTGAGATGTGTTGGTCTGAGGGAACCAACTGACATGGAGCCTCTAGCCTGGCTCCGCTGTCCCCTCACCCACGCCTGGGTCTGACTAGGTGCTGCTGTTTCCTGCACCAAAACAGCAGCACCAGTTTGAAGGGATGTCTCTGGGATACTGCCAGCAGGTATCCCATCCTCCTCATCCATCCCTTCAAAAAGGTCCTGACCATCAGGACAGAGCTGGAGGTCTGCCTGATGCATGGCCTCCCCCAAGAGATCCCTCTCACTGTCGCTGTCGAACAGTAAGATGCTGGACTCTTGGGGGCTGGGGGGGGTACTACAGGCACCGGTGTAATGGTGGTACTACTGTGAGTCGGGACCGACGACTCAGTGGCACTGCTGTGCCCCATGTAGTCCACCACTACTTCAGCCTGAGATGGCAATATCGGGCGGCTGCCCGATGGGAAGAACTCCCAGGTCAGGCGGACTCCCCTTGCACCCGATCCTCTACCACTAGTAGGGGCATGAGAGGTACCCGTGCTGGCAGCGACCCAGCACTGGGAGTAACTCCTCTACCCCTGCTGCCACGGCCACGGATGCCGCTCATGATTGCTGATGTGTGTGGGGGGGGGGGTAAACTTTATTGGGGGGGGAAAATGTGAGGAAAATGTGTTTTTATGTGTTTTTTTTACAAGACAGGCACGCAGACAAAGACGTACACAGACAGCTACTAAACTATAATAAAAGTAGTACACCAAAGACAAGGACTACAAAATAAAAAAAAAAAAAAAAAGCACTAAACAAACACTAACTAACTTTTTTCTTTTTCTTTTTTTTTTAACACAAAACACAGACACTAAACACACACTAAGCTAAGCTAGATGAAATAAATGTACACTAACAGTGTGTACACTTACTACACAAAATTTAACTAAACTGAACAACACAAAACGTAGCTTTTAGAAAAGCTCTTTAGGAAAAACTAAGCAAAATGTGCACTGAAATCACTAGCAAATATCACTGAACAGCGAAGCTGCAAGATCAAACAGTAACACAAGATGAACAAAACTTAGCTTTGAAAAAAGCTCTTTTAGAAAGCTCAGCAAAATGTGCACTGAAATCACTAGCAAATATCACTGAACAGCGAAGATGCAAGATCAAACAGTAACACAAGATGAACAAAACAGCACAAAACAGCACAAAACGTAGCTTTGAAAAAAGCTCTTGGGTCTATTGCTTTGAAAAAAGCAGTTGATATACTGGAATATATGCACTGGAATCACTAAATAGCAATGCAGCACTATGCTGATGATGATATAAATCAATCAGGAACAGACACAGGAACACAGAAACAGCCTCCACACTCTCTAGCCAGCTTCTGAATCTGCAATGAAATGGTGCTGGGAGTGACCTTATATAATGTCCGTGCAGGCAGGTTCCTATTGGTTGCTAACCTCTGACGAGTGTGGAAGGAGAACTCTGATTGGCTCTGATGCAAAAGGGCGGAGAAAATAATCGCGCAATATTCCTATTGCCCAATATTCGCATTGCGAATATTCGGCAATATAAAATGATCGCTTCAGCTACTCGGCCCAAGGTCTCTAATCATACCAGCATTGCTTTTAGACGTCTATGGAGATCACTAGGATGTGATCTGTTTTAAAAATGAAACTGTAAAAATCGCTCTGATGCGGAAGATAGGGGCGAAGAAAATAATCGCGCGATATTGCGATTGCCGAATAATCGCATTGCGATTTTTCGGCAAAATTCAATGAACGCTTCAGCTACTCGGCCCAGGGTCTCTAATCATACCAGCAATGCTTTTAGACGTCGATGGAGATATCTAGGATGTGATCTGTTCTAAAAAAAAATTGTAAAAAATCGAATATTCGGAATTGCGAATATTCACCGCGAAATTCGAAATATAGCGCGATTTCTCGAATATGCTATATTCGAGTCGAATATTCGCAATGCGAATATTCGTGAGCAACACTAGTCACCAGGAAAGGAAATACAGCACGGTAAGTATTTCCTTTTTCCTGCAGTGGGCCTCAGCCTCAGTCAAGTACCCCTGACAGGACATGTTTTGTGGATTTATCTTATCAAGAATTGCTGTCCAGACTGTCTTTTAAAGCACATGTGCAAGATGAAGGAAAACCTGCAAACATGGCCTGTTGGGGGGTGGGGGGTGTGTTGGCGGACAGGCTTGAAGTGCTGATTTACAGCACTGTGCTTAAATCTAGTGGAAGGCAATCCTATTCTAATTGTGGGTGTTTGAGGGAAGCCAAGTGAGTGTTAGAACCCCTGCTTGTGTTTTTTTGGGTTGAGCTTTGTGTCCCTTTTCTTAAAATTGGCTTCACTTCCTGTCACACAGCTGAACGGGAAGTGAGGTTAAAACCCTACCAATGTCTTTTCTGGGGGACACAGGTCAATCTAACTAGTGTCCCTATTAAGCAAATTGCCCTCCAGCACTGCTGTGTACACCCCAAATGATTATTTAGTTTGGGGTTTAGTAAAGGCAAAGCCATTCTGCAGTAGAAGCATAGTCGCTGAAAATCAGAGGGGAAGCACTGATGGTTTTAACATCCAATCCTGTACACACTAGTCATATTACAAGGGATGTTTACATTCCTTGTAATAGGAATACAAGTGATTCAAAAAACAAAAAAAAGGGACAAAAAAGTGCAAAAATAAAATTATTACGTAAAAAACAAACAAAAAACAAACAAAAAAAATTAAAACGCCCCTGTCCCTAGTAGCTCGCACTCAGAAGCAAACACGCATGTAAGTCCCGCCCACATATGTAAACACCGTTCAAACCACACATGTGAGGTATTGACGCGTGCGTTAGAGCGAGAGCAATAATTTTAGCACTAGACCTCCTCTATAACTCTGAACTGGTAACCTGTAAAAAAAATTCAGGCGTCGCCTTTGGAGATTTTTAAGTCCCGAAGTTTGGCGCCATTCCATGAGTGTGCACAATATTAAAGCGTGACAAGTTAGGTATCTATTTACTCAGTGTAACATCATCTTTCACATTATCCCTAAAAATTGGGCTAACTTTACTGCTTTGTTATTTTTTAATTCATGAAACAGTTTTTTTTTGGCCAAAAAAAAGGCGTTTGAAAAATTATTGCGCAAATACCGTTGGAAATAAAATAAAAAATGACCGTCACTTTATTCCCTAGGTTGTCTGCTAAAAAAATATATATAATGTTTGGGGGTCCTGAGTAATTTCCCAGGAACAAAATATAATTTTTACATGAAGGAGAGAAGTGCCAGAATAGGGGTGGTATGGAAGTGGTTAAAGTGAAACAATAAAAGTGAAATATTCCTTTAAATTTCACACGGGGGGGGGGGGGGTATAACATGCCTGTGAAGCGCATGTTTCCCATGCTTAGAACTGTCCCTGTACAAGATGTAATTTCTGAAGTGAAAAAAAAAGTAATTTAAAAGTACTCATGGCTATAAAGAATACAGTCATTGCTCATTAAAACAAAAAAAACATGGGGGTCCCCCCAAATTCAATTACCAGGCCCTTCAGGTCTGGTATGGATATTAAGGGGAACCCCGCCGTAAAAACAAAACAAAAAAATGACGTGGGGTTTCCCCCAAATATCCATACCAGGACCTTCAGGTCTGGTATGGATTTTAAGGCGAACTCCACCCCAAATTTAAAAAAAAATGGCGTGGAGTCCCCCCAAAAATCCACACCAGACCCTTATCCGAGCACGTTAACCTGGCCGGTAGCAGAAAAGAGGGGGGGACAGAGTGCGGCCCCCCCCTCTCCTGAACCGTACCAGGCCACATGCCCTTAACATGGGGAGGATGTCCCCATGTTGATGGGGACAAGGGCCTCATCCCCACAACCCTTGCCCGGTGGTTGTGGGGGTCTGTGGGCGGGGGCCACAGAAATACCCCTCCCCAGCATGCTCCGCGAGGGAAAACTCCTCTAATTGGCTGCTGGGGAGAAGTGGCCCCGCCCGAACCCCTCTGGCGTCATCTACCATCCAGAGATGAAACGGCCTCTCTGGAGAACAGAATGAGCCGCAGAACAGTTCGGGGTTGGCAACAGCCAAATTTAAAAAAATCAAAACACAGATGAGAGCAAGTAAGTCTCTCATCCCACTAGATTTAACATAGCACCTGTACTGATAAGTACACAGGTGCTACACACTCCCCCCACTTGAAATGACACTGTCCCCAGTGTCATAAGGCATTCAAGCCTGAATGCCGGCCTGGATCTGCTAAAACAGTAAAGCAAAGTAGGAAAAGAAGAGATACTTAATTGCAACTTTGAATTACAAATATTAGCTTCCTGGACTACTATAGGAAGATCTATGGCATTACACAACACTAAAATAAGCCCTATCTATCTATTCTGTCCATTCTCCGACAGTGTTGATAGTAGGTGGGTCCAATATCCTGTAAAATAAAAAAACAAAGACACGTACACAATATATTAATATATTATTAATATATTAATAATTTTCCTATTTACAAATCTCCAAGGTCGGAATTGAAACTGCACGCTCGGGCCCGAACGCGAAATTTCCCTTCCTCCTAGGGAGCTATCTAAGTGCTGGAAGAGAGAAAAAAAAAACTTTCTGATTGCAGGGAATATATATAAAAAAAACAAAATTTACATTGTTGTCCTGCAAGAATAAAACGTTGCAGAAACACTGCCCCCTAGCGGTCAGTGCGCTGGTACTACACGGCAGTCCAATATTTATCTCAAAGCATAAAGCAGGAGAAGGGAAATGTAAAAAATTAAATTTCCTTCATTAAAGTCATTCCTGATGTTGGGAAGAAGCTGGCAAGGTCCCACTCTAACTAACTGATCCCACCCCAACCTGAAGTTCTTCACATGAGCAGTAATGTGGATCCGGAGAAGTAGGCAGGAAAAAAAAACAGAAAAACAAATGTGAGTGGGGGCGAGAACCCTTGTCCAAAACTTCTTGAAAGGGAGTAGGTCAGATAACATAGGCATGGGACCTACTTTTAGAACCGAGGTTCTGGTAAAGAAACAATGTCACCTCTGGCAGCTGTGGATGTCACCGAGAAAACCTGATCATCCTTCCCAGGACATCTCAAAACCACTCGGTTCCGGAAGATGTGGCGGCCCCAACCCCACTCTTTGAGGCAGGCCTCCAAACGATCCTCATGGCAGACTAGAGCGTATGGCGTCTCACGCTCTTCCTTTGGAACATGCAAACGTTCCCATATGGCCTCGCGGTACCATCCCTCCCTCTCCTGGTCAATTTGGTATAGGAGAGGGGGCGGCACGTATGGGTATTCGTACCCGTATTTGGTGGCAACTTTCTGTATCACCAGGCGCTGTAGCCTGGACAAGTTGGGCAGCGTACGTGGATCTCCGCGTCCCGGCAGCACAATAGCGTCCGGTGCCCTTCTGAGAGCAGGCACAGCAGGGGGCATGGGAGCAGGGAGGTATCTGAGAATCACTGTGTGTGAGGGACACTTTGATTTAAGGATACCACGGTCACTGCACCAGCTACACGTTTTTTTTTAGCACCTGCCTCCTGGGCCAGGCCTTTTGGCTAGGACCGGAGGAATTTTTTATTCCTGGCCGGAGGGCCTGGTCATTGTTGAACACAATGACCACTTCTTTCACTCTCCTCTTCACTATCCCTTTCCCCAACTTTATTTAATTTATTGTCTATGTTTTGTCACGTTTTTGTCTTTTTTTGTTGTGCACGTTTTGTGTCACTGTGTGATTAGTAGGGTGCGGGTCCTCGGGCCAGCCCTGAACGTCTTGGGAGTGGGTGGACATGGCCTTCTGACTTAGTCTGCCTCCTCTCATGATGTCTCCCACCTAGTACTGGGAGGGTTCTGTTTCGGCAGTCCCTCCGAGTAAGTTGGGTCCGTGTCGGCTTTGGTTGCTCAGACCACAGTACCTCAGTCCCTGTCTGGAGCCTAATGCCCCGGGGGGATCAGGGTTTGGGTCCCTCTTCACAGGAGGACCACTTGACGTTGCACCCATCTGCACGTTTTTGTGAACACTCTTTATGTGTGTGCACATTTTTTCTGCACCGGTGGAGTTTTTGGGTGTTTTCACATGCCATAGGCTTTTCAAAAAAAAAATGGGAGCGGTGAGGGCAAGAACAGGGACAGGAACTGACTCACCGTCTCCCCAGGTTAGCTGGGGGACGTCCCGGGACGATGCTTCGGAACCACGCGGTGCACTCCGGCCGGAGCGTTTCTTCAGTCTTGTAGTGTATGGGGCCCGAAATCCTCCAAACCCCTGCGACTCCGGGAACATGGGTTCAAACAGATGGTCAATTGTGTCATCATCTGAGAATGAGTCAAGGTCGGAGGAGTGTAACTCCTCCGCAGGTGGGTAACCGCAGGCTTTGGCTGAGGGGCCTCTTGGCCAATCCGGCAATGAACGACGGGCAGGTAGGCCTCGACCGCAGCAGCGGGAGGCCTGTGCAGGGCCCTCTCCTAGGGTAGCATGCCAAACGGAGACCGCTGTAGTTGTGGTGGTCTCTGGTGCGGCTTCGGTCTGTGCACTGGTCACACTGGTCGGGCTGTCATCTTGTTCCGTCTTGTCTATCGAGCTTACCTCCGGTGAGCAGGATGGCGAGGTAGCCGACAATAGGGTCAGGGAAGACGAAACGGTGATGACCTCGGAATTCGCAGCCTCCGGCTCCACGATCTCCACCGACGGGGAGGGTTCCGGCCATGTGGCATCGAGCAAACGGCAGGATCCGCACAGACAACTCCTCGCAGCGAGGGCAGGACAGTCCCAAAGTCTCGGATCCTCCGCTCGAAAGAAGAACAAACTGCCCTTCCGTAGACATCCGGATCCCCGTATCTGTGAGGGGTATTCCGGATGAAACAAACATGGTGGAGACCCCCACTGTAGTCATAGGTTGCCTCAATCGCTGAGAGGCTGCGGGCGGCAGCGAGGGAGCGGACATCTCTCACACGTGGCACCCTCTCTCTCGCAAGCAGAGCGTTGGTCTGCTGGTTTGGCGCAAAACTTTTACTCTACGTCTCACGCAGGGGTGGGTGACTCCTCCCACTTGAAGAACTTGTCTGGACACGTTGCAGGCACGCATTCTGCTGCACGTACGCCCAGGCTTTGGCTATTGAGATTAACTCCCTCTTTGCCACACAGTTCAATACACAACACTCCGTGCTCTCAATACAATTTTACAAATTCCGTTGCCAGAGGTAACAGCCGAATCCCGGACGAGCCTCCACATGTAGCGCTACCCCCGGAGGAGCCGCTGGTTAGATTTGGGATCAGTCGTGGAGCTGCGGTGGCTCAACGCGATTGGCACTGCGCTGACAAGCCATTCACCTCTGCAGCTAGAGGTTCGGATCCCGGTCTCGGCTACATGTGAATTGAGTTTGGTGGTCTCAGCCCGGCTCCCGGTGGGTGTGCTATGCGAGGTAAGCCTGCACTTAGTACGCCCACCCCCCTCCCACAAAAACCACCACACTTACACGCACTCGAAATTGGGTTAACATCACGCACTTTGACCAAGCGGTCTCTAAAAAGAGAGGCGAAGGACTAACGGGGCTGGTTGAGCGGGCTAATCCTCTCACTCCCTTATAGGGAGTCCCTCTGCCCTGTTGGGCTTCAAAGCGGAGCAGGTAGGACGGGCTGTGTGGGAGGACCCCCTCACACACCTGCCATTGCCACCCGGGGCATGGAGAAAGGTGGCAGATTGCCTCTGGGGGAGGCCTGCCTACTCCCAACTCCTGCAGTCCGGCTCCTCTCTCGAGTACACGCACAAAATACACTTAAAAAAAAAAAAAAAAAAAGATTTGGGATCAGCGTATTTAAGTTACCTCTGTGATGTGTCTAGGGATGATGATGGTAATGAGAGCAGTAACGGAATGTCCAGGCTGTTGGTTGACGTTTTTCAATGCTTTACTTCTGCTCCAACACGATCAACAGTCAACTTGAGGTAGACAGCATAGGTTGGTGAAAGAAAGATAAACTCTGCAGACCCAGGTTATGGATAGGCAAGCAGTCCTGCCTCCGATAATTGTAATTGTCACATCGCCACTCCAGCCGGAGTGGGTAAAGTGCCCTTGGACAGACCCCTCTCACAGGCCTGGCAGCCAGAGCGTCACTTAGAACTTCTGGGAAGGAACAAGTCTCTGCCACAGACTTGGCTCTAATGAAATTTGGATCTTAGGATGAGACCTCTGCCACAGGCCTAGTACTTTAGAAGTTTGGATAGTAGAGCGAATCCTCCCATTGTGTAATTTGGGGCCACCGACTGACAGTTTGCCGCATACAACCTGTCAGTGTCCGGTACCCAGATCCCGGATGGTTCGTTCAAGCCCTTTTGGATCACCTGCCTCCGGGTTTTCCTCAAGCCGATCCCCCACCGAACAGCACAACTCGCTTGGGATCTTCTCAATAGAGAAGGGGGTACCCAGTAAATCACTGGGGCCCCTTTGCAGCATCAGATGCTCCGGGCCATGAGGGCCCAGAGTCAGGAACTCTGCGTAGCACGTGCGCCCCGGCCTGGTAGGCCATATCGCCGCGGCCCGTGATTTGAGGAACACCCTAAAGGTGGGTGCCGCACCTGGAAGCAGGAACCCGCGAAGAACCCCAAGCACAGGCCTCCACCACAGAAATACCCTTCCCAAGCATGCTTCGCGAGGGAAAACTCCTCTAATTGGCTGCTGGGGAGAAGTGGCTCCGCCCGAACCCCTCTGGCGCCATCTACTACCCAGAGATGAAACGGCCTCTCTGGAGAACAGAATGACCAACAGAACAGGTCGAGGTTGGCGACAGCCAAATTCAAATAAATCAAAACACAGATGAGAGCAAGTAAGTCTCTCATCCCACTAGATTTAACATAGCACCTGTACTGATAAGTACACAGGCGCTACACCTGTATGAGCTTGCAGCTGAACAGATATACCATTTGATGGATCGTTTGGCATCACAGATGAGAGCAAGTAAGTCTCTCATCCCACTAGATTTAACATAGCACCTGTACTGATAAGTACACAGGCGCTACACAAGGGGTAAAGCTATCCATACAATGTGCAAATTTCAATTGCATTTAGTTCCTGATATACTGTACCTATGGAAGTTCATTTTGCCCTATTGGTCCCCTCCCGCCCAACATCTTTTCAATGCAGCCAATGTTTGTGTACTGTGACAGCTGCTGCCAGAATACAACAGACCAGAAGGGGAGTTTGTCCAATCATGTGTTACCGGTCCCAAAATATAGATTAAGGGAACCGATGATTGTAGACGTACTGATGTGATGTGATCATCTCGGCGGGTACTACAAAAATACACGAACAGGAAGACATATGACCATGCTTCTTTATGACTAAAATGAGTTTCACTTTTACATAACAATACATACAGTTTTTTATAGTTACATGTTCATAATTGTTAACATAACAACAGTACAGATTGGACTGAAATACTTTTAAAACATAGCTGCAACAGTGAATACCATTATATTTTAATAAACATACATTTTCCTTCTATTTCGTGTTATAGACACTTATCTTTATCTCTATAGCACACTTTAGCTGTGTCATAATGAGAGTTACACTGCATTGCTTATAAATATATACATTCTGAAGGAATTCTATCTTTTGACCACTAGATGGCGCACCTTGCATAAATGAACAAGCAGTGTATAACCTTTCCATGTGACTAATAATATAATTTTAACATGTGCTTCTAATATATATAACTTTGCATAAATCAGGTTGAAATATACCCATATATAACAGTCTAGTGCTTGCAATAAACAGTTGCTCCGAACAGTACAATAGTCCTAGGGTTTTTCGCTATTTTCACTGCTCTCAACACATGCTGCTTTGAAAGTCTAATTACAGCCAAACTATTGCACAAAATCTACTTAAACTTTCTCCTGCATCTGCTCTAGATGTTTAGGAATCTTTCTAGTACAGTTTAGTAAGAATGAGAAAGGTTTAAAGTACATACCTACAAAAATACACGAACAGGAAGACATATGACCATGCTTCTTTATGACTAAAATGAGTTTCACTTAGTCACATGATGCATGTGGTCTTATATAGACTCTGTTCGGGTACCCTCTCTGCCATCTACTGGTTGTTTTATAGAATAGCAGGATATCAAAAAATAACAATAAAAATAAATTAATGTAGGCTATGGGGTGCCTGTTTTGTCTTTCAAGTGATACCCCAGCCCGTCACACTCTCCCCTCCTTTAGTTAATGGCTCCTGACATTACACTGAATTGTTCTCTGAACTCTATTGAGTGATTTAAGAAACCCAAATAGGTACTTGCTGCCACCACGGAGCTATGTTAACTACCTGGTATGTCATGGGAGTAGCTAGCATTGTAGGAGTTTGTACGGTGTGAACCTGACTTGGTCTGTAGGTTGGCTGACCTAGTGTATCATATGTAAAGATCTCTTTAGACTTAGTTTGCCTGGTGGATCTTCTTACAGGAGTTGAGTCTTCTCCATCAACATCATTCCCTATTAGCATATCTTGGCTCACCGGTAAGTCTTGACTTAATGGGTGTAATTCTGCAGTGTCTAGTTCCACCATGTCTGAAGCCCAAACTTGGTCGCCAACTACTGTTCCATCATTTTGTTCTTGTTCAAGATTGGGTGTGGTAGTTGTAGGATAGAACTCTGGAGCAGAAATTCTTAATGGCGGTTTTTGTACATTTTGAGAGTCTTGTTGAGGCACAACGTGATCATGACTTTCTGTAGTCTCCGGTACATAAGAATAATACCATCCTTCATCATCGGAACCTTCCTTCTCCTGGTTCAGATCCATGCTAGTCTCTTTCCTGTTACTTGATTGTCTTTTGTTCATCGGTACTCTTGGAATGTGTCTTTCAATGGGTAGGTCATTTACTGGTAGTAACAGATTTCTGTGCAGTACTCGAATAGTCTTTTTACCACTTTCAGGCTGAATTTTGTACACCGGCCCATCTTTGATTCTTTCTACTACTTTGTGTACTGATTCTTCCCAGTATGAACAAAGTTTACCAGGACCTCCTCTTTCAGAGAGATTTCGTACTAAGACCTGATCACCCGGTTGGAGAGGTGCTCCTTTTATCTTCTTGTCATAGTACTTCTTCCCTTTGGCAGATGATTTTTGGCTATTCTCGGATGCGATCTTGTAAGCTTCTTGCATTCTGGATGCCCATTTCTGAGTAAATGTTGGTTGACTTTCTGATTCCTTTTCCAAATTTAGATTGAGCATTAGGTCAATCGGCAAACGAGGAGATCTCCCATACAATAGAAAGAATGGCGAGTATCCAGTGGCTTCATGCCTGGTGCAATTGTATGCATGAACCATGTGTGGAAGATGTTCTTTCCAATCTGTCTTTTTCTCTTCCGCTAATGTACGAAGCATCTGTAACAAAGTACGGTTCAGTCTCTCCACTGGGTTACCCTGTGGATGGTATGGGGTAGTTCTTGAATGAGAAATCCCTGCCAATCGTTGCAATGTCTGAAACAAGTTGTTTTCAAATTCTCTTCCTTGATCATGGTGGAGTTTCTCTGGATATCCAAAACGTGGTATGAAATCTTGAAAGATCTTTTCTGCTGCCGTTTTTCCAGATTTGTTCTTAGTTGGATACGCTTGTGCAAAGCGTGTGAAATGGTCTACCATTACGAGTATATACTCATATCCTCCTTTGCTTCTCTCCAAGTGGAGGTAATCAATGGATACTAGCTCCAAGGGTGAACTGGTAGTAATCCCACCCATAGGTGCTCTTTCTGGGATATTTGGACGCTTTTGTTTGATGCAGTTACACGTCTTCAGCACATATTCATCAATGTCTCTTTGCATAAATGGCCAGTAAAACCGTTCACGTGCTAGGTGGATTACCTTGTCAGTGCCAATGTGACCCATGTCATTGTGAAGACTTCTTAAGACCAATGGTTTTAGCTTTTCTGGTAGAACTAGCTGTTTTCGGGTTCCAGAGTGTCGATATAGGATTCCTTCCTCCACTATGAGTTTGTTCCATTCGTGTATCAAACGTCTGGTTTTACTGGTCATACTCTCCTTTTCTTTGTGGTTTGGAGTCCAATTGTTCTCCTTAAGCCAGACCACTTCTCTAATGTTGTTATCGTCTTCTTGTAATGCTCTGATATTCTCCTGAGTCATTGGGCAGATTGTCCGTCCTTTCAGCAATTCTTCTGCCACATCACTTTCTGTGTGAAGAGTCAATGAGGCCACCCATGGTGCCTCTTCTTCGTTGACAGCTTTGCTCCCTTGCCACATAGCTGACACAACCTCGAATGGTACAAGCTCCGTGTACTCACTCAGATTCTCAGTGAGTTCCACCGGAAATCGTGACAGTGTATCCGTGTCAGCATTCTGTTTACCTGGCCTGTACTTGATATCGAAGTGGAAATCGTCCAGCTCACCAACCCAGCGATGACCCACAGCATTCAGTTTGGCGGTACTCAAGACATATGTCAATGGGTTGTTGTCTGTATAGACTGTGAATGTTGGAGCGTAATACAGGTAATCTCTGAATTTGTCACAGATTGCCCACTTGAGAGCTAAAAACTCAAGTTTACCAGAGTGGAGATGGTAATTGCGTTCCGCTGGGGTCAATGTTCTGGAGCCAAATCCAATAACACAAAGGTGTTCTCCTTGTCGTTGGTACAGTACAGCACCTAGGCCTTCATTGGAAGCATCAGTGTGTAAGATGAAGGGTAAGTCAAAATCAGGGTATGCTAGTATCGGTGGATTGGTTAGCATGTCCACCAATCTGACTACCACAGCTTGATGTTTGGGTGTCCATTGGATCGGTGTTTTAGATGGCACTTGTGTTTTATTTCCGTCTCTCTTTATCGGTTCCCCGCGCCGGTTTTTGGTGATGAATGTAGCGGATTTTTTCTCAGTGTTCTGCAAAAGTTCATACAGTGGTTTAGCAAGTCGAGAGAAATCTTGAATGAAGGACCTGTAGTAGCTCAGGAATCCTAACAAAGTTCTGACTCCTCCCACTGTTTTTGGTTCTTTCCTTTTCAACTGTAATACCGCTTCAAGATCATTTGGGTCAATTGTTATGCCTTCTTCTGACACCATTCGCCCAAGGTATCGAATCTGTCGTTTAAAGAGTTCACACTTCTTCGGTCTAAGTTTGATACCATGCTCACGCATTCGACTAAGCACTTGCCTAAGATCATCGACATGCTCCTGAAAAGTTTTGGAGTAGCAAAGTACGTCATCCAGGTATGGAGAACAACATTTGTCTCTGATGCCCTCTAGTACATTCTCCATGCATCTCTGAAAAGCTGCTGGGGCATTAGTTAATCCGAACGGAATGCGATTCCACTCCAGGAGTCCCCAGGGGGTGCTAAAAGCTGTCAGGTGTCTGGAGTCTTCGTGCACAAAGCCTTGATGATACGCACTACCCTGGTCCAGGATTGAGAACCATGTAAATCCTCCTAAGCTATCCAGCAGATCTTGTATTCTAGGTAGTGGATGTCTATCTGGAATAGTCTTTCGGTTTAACTCCCTAAAGTCCACACATAGTCGTAGGCTCCTGTCCTTCTTCCGAACACAGACAACTGGTGACGAGTATGCGGAAGAAGATTTCGTTACCCAACCTTGGTCAAGAAGGTTTTGGACATATTCTTTCACTTCCTGATATAGGGGTTTCGGTATCGAATTGTAGCGTTTCTGGACAGGAGTTTCATCTTTTAGATTTATCTTCAGTTTCAGGTTTGGAATGCTTCCTATGTCTCCCTCATCTTGAGCAAAGACATCTGATTCGTCATATAACATTTGTCTCGCTATCTCTTGTTCTTCTTCTGAGAGATTATCCAAATTGACAGGTGGGTGCCACTTAACAAATTCGTTAGTGGGTAGCTGATTTTCAGTGTCCACTTGATTCAACTGGTTTACATGACACATTCTTTTCTTCTGGTCAATTCCCTTTTCATCGTCTTTATTTGGAGAAAACGGTAGAATCTCAGCTGCTGGAGAAATGGTACCCAATACTGTTCTGGGCGGAAGGTAGATATCATGTTCAGCACGGTTTAGTATGGGTATCTTCACTAGTTTAGAGAAACCGTTTGGTACATCTACCACTGAAGGAAATAGTTCAAGTCCTTCTTCAACTGGATATTCTGGAAGTGGTTCAAATGGCATGATTCCTCCTTTCGGCCATGCTCTAATTCTGCATTTGACTTCACCAAGCTCGCCTCCTTTGATCTGGAGTCCTTTCTTCCCCACTTTGACCACACGACTATCGGATATTTCTCCTGGGTCAGTTGCTTGACTGACAGCATTGACAATGTTATTCGCTACACTCTGTCTTACTTTCATGGCTTCACTTAGCAAGATAGTCAGGTTTTGGGTGCTGTTTGATCGGTCACGGTTTTCTCTAATCAATTCTTCGATAACATTAAATCCAAGAAGTGGATTGTCGTTACAGCACTCGCTCACCAGTATTGGCACATGGATGGCTGAGTTTCCATGTCCACTACTTTCGAATTCCAGGAGGACTTCAATCCATCCAATGAATGGAATGATAGAACCATTTGCAGCTGTAATGGATAAGTTGTCGTCACAAAGTAAATCTTGTATGTGTCTAATAGAGACACCGGGTAGGAACTTTTCTAACCAGGCCTTCCCGACAATGCTGACCTGAGCTCCTGTGTCCATCAACATGTCAACCGGAACACCATTCATCCGACAAGACAATAGGCATTTTCCTCCAATTAATTGTGCTACGCGTTGTTTGGAGCATCCATTCTCTTTTGGGGGTGTTCTAGTTGACTGGTGGGTGAATACCCTATTTATCTTAGCATGGGACAGATTATTTGAGGTGGTCACTGGTTGTCCCTTTCCCAGTGACCGTCTGTCGTTTCCCGACTGCCTTCTTTTCTTCAAGCAATCAACTGCTCTGTGTCCTGTCCAACCACAGTAGAAACAATGGTAGCAGTTCTGACTCTCTCGTTTGATGCAATGATCACACCTGGGCTTGCAGTGAGCTGTATCTGGAACTTGAACATTGGTTAGTGGCTTAGTCATTCGGTTTTCCACAACAGGAGTTTGCTTCATCATCTTCTCCAGGTTCTTCGTGAGAGCCGAAACCTGTGTTGTTAGTTCCATTAGTGCAGTGTGATTTGCTCTAGCATCTCCCTCAACTCTCTTTTGCACTGTTTCTTTTTCACTATTCCCTGGTGTCTGTGATGAATGAACAGTAAGATGTTTATGTTTAGGTGCACTGTTTAAGCGTCTCTGCCTTTCTGTTTCTTCATCAACTGATCTGGTGACCTGCTCTATGACAAAGTCGTCAGTTACTGTCAAATCAGACACGTAAGGCTTGATATCTTGTCTGACATTAGAATTGTTCTCGTTTAGTCCCTGATACAGTGTATGAAGGAATACGCCTTGTACTAGCTTTTTGTCATAGTTAAACTCTAGCCTATCATGTTGTGATGTAGACAGAATTTTTTGTTTTAACCCTGCTAGCCTGTAAACAAATTGTTGTGCTGTCTCTTTTTCTTGCTGTGTAGCATTGCTAAGTTCCTGGAATAACTCAGTACCACTTTGTTCTCTCATATGTGACTTCAAAAACTTTTTCAATTCAACAACAGTAATGCCGCGTACACACCATCGCTTTCTGCGATGGAAAAATGCGACGCTTTATGTGCTTTAAAAAAACGTCATTTTTCAAACTTCAATTTGAACAACGACGTAGCATACACACCATCGCTTTTTCACAACGCTCTAGCACAGCGCAGTTCCGTCAATCACGCACGACGTCACTATAAAGGGTCGTTTCCATGCGGAAGACGGCCTCTTTTGCTGATATCGTGTTGCTGCGTGTTAGTAAAAGTTTGGTGAGATACGATTCGTGATTTTCAGTGACTGTGCTTTAAATTTCGTTTTCTGTCGTACAGTTTGTCTATTTGTTGTCGGATCTGTGATACAGTGCTTGTACTAAGGACGTATTTGTTTAGGCATTACGTTTTGTGTGCACGGTGCTGTTTAGCAGGTCATTCTTCAAAGGCCATTCTTTACTTCAGGGCGTAATTTTTAGTCTGATCTGATTTGACGACCGTTTTCTAGCCATGTTGCGGGTACGAACTCGTCGCCGAGATCGTGCTGTGCTTGTTGTTAGGATGTGTGCTGCATCCCAGCGACGGTCCATGAACAGGGTGAGGAGGAGGTTGTGGACCAAGAACTGGTTGCTACGCAGGGACCAGTTCTCTCATATGCCTCTGCTGCGGGAGATCCGAGAAAATAACCCTGATGATTTCAGGAATTTTCTTAGGATGTCTGACCCCGTATTTCAGCAGCTTTTGGCTTTGGTGTCGCCATATATCACCAGGCAGGACACCGTTATGCGGGAAGCCATCACTGCTGAGCAGAGGCTAGTTGCTACGTTGCGCTACCTTGCAACAGGGAGAAGTCTGCAGGACTTGAAGTTCTCGACGGGCATCTCCCCCCAGGCTCTGGGCCTCATAATCCCTGAGACCTGTTCGGCCATCATTCAGGTTCTTCAGGAGGACTATGTTAAGGTAAGTGGTGTTCTTTCAATGGTCAAACTATGTCCCAAAAAAAAAAAAAAATATTCTAATATGCTCAGAATGCTCACTTTGTCTCTATGTATGCTGTTCTACACAATTAGTAAAGCCCTACATGTTTATTTAATTTAGCCAACCTGTCCATCATTCTATGTTGTGGCCAAACCCACCTAGCATAGTCCCTATATCCCCGTATATTTGTGGCCTCCATTGTAGTGCTGCATTTTGTGTGTCCCTATATCCCCGTTTATTTGTGGCCTCCATTGTAGTGCTGCATTTTGTGTGTCCCTATATCCCCGTTTATTTGTGGCCTCCATTGTAGTGCTGCATTTTGTGTGTCCCTATATCCCCGTTTATTTGTGGCCTCCATTGTCCAAACCCCCCCCCCCTAGATTTTTGAACTACATACTAATAATTATTTTTCTTAGTTAGATTTTTTTTGGGGGGTTGTTTCTCATGTGAGAAACTCATCTTGAGCCCCACTCCCCCTAAATATATTTTTTCAACATCAGAGGGGGGTGATTAATATGCTTAATTGTTCACATGTTATTTTTTAATACTAACCTTTTTTGTGGAATTGTTGGTGGGATCCCTTGTAATTTTAGCTATATTCTGTTCAAAATCTTTGTTATAATGTTTTTTTTTTTTTCTTTCTATCCAGTTCCCCACCACGCCACAGGAATGGCAGACTGTGGCAGCGGACTTCTCCCAGCGTTGGAACTTTCCGAACTGCGGAGGAGCCATTGATGGCAAGCACATCCGCATTGTGCCCCCACCCCATAGTGGATCCCATTTCTTCAATTACAAGGGGTTCCACAGCGTTGTTTCGATGGCGGTGGTCTCTGCAAATTACGAGTTCTTGTACGTGGATGTTGGGAAAAATGGCCGGATGTCGGACGGCGGTGTGTTTGCGGAGACGGAGTTCGCCCAACGGCTTCGGTTGGAGGACCTAGGATTGCCACCTGCGGAGGAGAACGAAGAGGGTCTGCCCTTCGTGTTTGTAGCAGATGAGGCTTTTGGTTTGGGTCCCCACCTCATGAGGCCATTTCCCGTACGCACCCTCACCCATGAGAGGAGGGTTTTTAATTATCGGCTGGCCAGAGCAAGACGTGTGGTAGAGAATGCCTTTGGAATCATGGCCAGCCGATTCAGATTGTTTTTAACAGCAATAAACCTGGCGGAATACAAGTGGAATTACATCATCCTATCTTGTTGCATTTTGCACAATTTTTTGAAACGAAATTCTCAAACTTACCTGACGGTATTGCCTGATGAGGCTGATCTTGTGGCTCCGGAGCCGGGACATCAGGCTAGCCATAGAGGCTTGGCCCCCCAAACCGCACGTGCAGTGCGTCAATCCTATGTGGACTATTTTATGGGGAGGGGGGCCATTGCAATGCCTGATCTTGATTAAATAATTAAATTTACTTTTTGTTTGATGAAACAGTGTTTATTTGTTTGATTTTAGTTATTTGTAAGTTTTGGGGGGTAATGTTTCTTTTTCCTAGGTTCTCATCCAGCCATGTGTTTGGGATGTCATAAATTCCCATGAGTGTTAAATCTTAATAACTCTACAAATATGCCTGAGTAATTGAATGAGTCTGCATTGATACCAATAACTACACACAAATTGTTTGGAGTCCAAAATGTTATTTATTTGTTACTTTTTTATTTTTGATTAGTACAACAAATCAATTTTTTTTGTTTTTTTGGTCTTTTTTGATTAGTACAAAATATAATATATTTTTTTTGTTTTTTTGGTCTTTTTTGATTAGTACTAAATATAATATATTTTTTTTGTTTTTTTGGTCTTTTTTGATTAGTACAAAATATAATATATTTTTTTTGTTTTTTTGGTCTTTTTTGATTAGTACTAAATATAATATATTTTTTTTGTTTTTTTGGTCTTTTTTGATTAGTACAAAATCTAATTTAGTTTTTTTTGTTTTTTTGGTCTTTTTTGATTAGTACAAAATATAATTTAGTTTTTTTGTTTTTTTGGTCTTTTTTGATTAGTACAAAATATAATTTAGTTTTTTTTTTTTTTTTTTTTTTTTTTCAAATTCAAGGAAAAAAGAAAATACACAAACAATTAAACCCTCCCCAAAACATTAATAAAATTTTTAAGCTGCCGTTCCAGCGTCTTTGCTTTGTGGCGTATTTCACGGCAGGCCAGACGTATGTCCTCGACTTGGGCCCTGCAGGTGAGAACCTCGCCGATGAGGAGCTGGGCACTATACGTGTCCAGTCCCTGACCAGCCCGATTTCCTCCTGAAATGTGGAACCAAAACATGTGTTAAAAGATTGTATGCCTATATCTATATTCACAGAAAATGTGGTAGATGTTACTTTACCGGATGTTGAGGCAGGTTCCTCTTCCTCTACATCCCTCGGGGGTGTGGCTTGATTGGCTTGTGCCTCCTGCCTTTCTGCTTCATTGTGCCCTACAAGATTGAAGAAAGGGAAAACATGAGGTTCAACCATTACGAGCGGCATGAAATGACACCCAAAAATTAATAAATGATAAACAAAAGGTCACTATTGTTGATTTTTAAACAATTATCAAGAAAATAGACCAATATTTAATCCATTCACAAAGTAATGTCAAATCAGTTAACCCAATTTTTAATTTTAGATATGTAAGCTAAACAAGTCTCCCCTGGATCTGCTCACCCCTGTGTGTGACCCAACATAGGTTGTGATTGTGACAAACAATTGTGCTACTGAGTACACATGTTCAATAAAAAAAGGAGTAGCAAACGCTCCTTTTTGTGAATCTCAAGGTATTTACGTTTCTTTTAAAATAAGCTGAAACACATTTCCATCTATTCCAGAATTGAATACACCTTTTTTTTAAGCCCCAAAAATGTCACAACTTTCATATTTGTGTCGACTAATTGGTCATAGGAGTCGTCGTTCATTCGCCCACAATTCATAAATTTACGATTTTTGTTCAGATACAGTGCTTCAACTCCCCTTTGCACATGCAAACTAGGCATGATGCCATTTCTCATTAATATGGTCTTGGATTATTTAAAGTCACCGAATGAACGACGACTACGACGACTGCATCATGCGTCCACATTCATAATATTCATTTTATGGTCAACCTGGCCAAAAAAAAAAAATGGCACAAAGAACACACCAAAATAATTAAATACACATGGAAAAAACTTACTTCTTCTTCGAATCACCCTATTAATTCTGTAAAGTTGGTGGGGTTCCCTTTTTTTTAAATCCGACCACCTTTTGCGCAGGTGCTCTCTGCTCCTGGTTTTCCCAAACTTCCGCTGGAGCCTACGGATGACCTTCTCCATAATTTGGGCTTTTACTTTATTGGGATGCATGTAGGGGCCATGCTTGGCATCATAGTCCTCCCTCCTCAATATGGTGACCATCTCCACCATTTCATTAAAGCTCATGTTGGAGGCTCTGCAGCGGAATCTGCGGCGTGGTTGGGCCTGGCCTGCCTCCTGGCTTGAGCTAGAATACACCTCCATGTTGTCCATCTTTTCTCACTCACCAAACGACAGAGAAGGGGCGTGGAAAGGACGATACCGAACGTCAGGGGCGGGGTGTTGTGCAGAGCGTCACGCGTGCGTAGTGTAAAAGGGATGGGACGTGTTTGTAAACGGCGTGCATAGTCTGTGGAAGAAGGCGTAAATCACGATCTTTCCTAACGACGAGACGTAAGTTTTTTATTCCGACTTTATTATAGTGAATAGGGAATGAGTTTGTGGGCTAGTTAGGGGAAGTAAGCTAGTGCCTTTAATTACATTATGTTTTGGCTTCTGTTTCATGTGCAGAAAGAATGGATGCCTTCAAGGATGCGGACTTCCTGACAGAATTCATCCAAAAATGGAAGGAACATCCAGTTCTGTGGCAAACCAAAAGCACAATAAATAAAAACAAAGATGCCAGGGAGAAAGCTAGACAGAGCATGCTTGTTTTTGTGAAAACAAGGGTCCCCAACGCCACAACAGCCACTGTGAAAAGTAAAATCAATTCCATCAGGGGCACCTACAGGGCCCAACGGGTCCAAGTCCTGGCCTCAATGAGGTCTGGGGCTGCAGCTGACTCCATATACAAACCAACCCTGTGGTACTATAGTCAGCTGCAGTTCCTGGACGACCACATTGAGACCAGGACATCCATGTCTACCCTTCCCCCAAGAGGTAGCTCCCAGCTTCCCAGCAGCCAATCCTCCAGTGTTCCCTGCAGACAAGAGCAGGCAAGCTCGGAGGAAGAGGAAGAGTTCCTGGAGGACCCCAATTGTGAGCCATGGAGAATGGTATGTGTTTTTTGTATGAATTTAGTTAGTATATGACAAGTATAGTAATAATGGTAAATGTATGTTACTATTGTTCTAAATTCTATGTGAATCTCGTAAGTTTAGGGATAGGATCAATAGTCAGTAGTGGGAAAACATGATGGGGTCAAAATGGGCAAATTAATAATGTTTATGAAGGAGTGGGTGGCATTTTCAGATAGGCCAGTAGGGGGGAGTAACGCAATACACCTGCAAGGGGTCCCAGATAGAAGACACCCTTTTTGAGTACTATCTAGTTGACACTAAATTGAATAAATTAATTTTTGGGGAAAAGGCCACTTATTTACTAAATTAGGCATGCAACAACCCACATAATTCCAGGGGGACCATGTCTGAAGGTGTTTAAGGGGCCACATAATTAAGGATGGCGACCCTGTGTGTAATATATATTGACATTCAATTTGCATCACTCATGATTGTAAAAATGTGTGTGATTAATGACAAACACAAATAACATATGTTCCTTTTTTTGATACACAGGCAGACCCAAGCCAGGAAGAGCCAGGGCCCACAGGGAGCCAGGAAGAGCCAGGGCCCACAGGGAGCCAGGAAGAGACAGGGCCCACAGGGAGCCAGGAGGAGCCAGGGCCAACTGCAAGGCAGGAGGTGGCAGAGCCCACTGGGAGCCAGGAGGTGGCAGGCCCCAGTGGGACCCAGGAGGCACGCCGGCGGGATACCATCTCCCGGATCCCTCCATTCCGCAATCCCAATAAACGGCTCAGGAGTATGCGACAAATGGAGGAGGAGACCCAGGGCCTGCTTCGCCAAGCTACTGCAGCCATCCGAGAGCCACCCAGTGAAGTTGAGGGGTTCGCAGCGCTCATTGCAGCCAAGATGTACAATCTGGAGCAGAGCCAGCGTGTGCGCTGCGAACTCCTCATCTTCCAAGCCATAACCATGGCATCCCTGGGGCAGCTCGATGACGACACCCACATTGTGCGGATTGCTCCTCCTGTCCTTGCTGCTCCTCCTGCTCCTGCTCCTGCTCCTGCTCCTGCTCCTGCACCTGCTCCTGCTCCTCCACCTCATGAGGCTGCTCTGGCTCCTGCCACCTCATCTCCTCCAGGAACCCAGCCCCCAAGGACTCGGGCTACCGGGAAGGCTGCAGGGAAGACTGCAGGGAAGGCTGCTGGGAAGAAAAGGGCGAAGAAATAATACGGTGCCCCTGATGGAATTTTAATGTGGACTCACAGGCTGTATTTGTGGCTTCGGGGACCCTTGTTTTCAGAAAAAAACAAGCATGCTCTAAAGTGCTGCCTACCTTGGCATCTTTGTTTTTATTATGTTGTGTTTTTGGGTTGCCACTTTTTTTTTTTGAAATTTTTATGAAGACTAAAATAAAAATTAATTTTTCAGCCAAATTTCAACATGTTTCTTTATTGTAGATTTGAGAGATCAGTATTGAGTGGGCAGACCCATTACAAAATAAATAATGCAAACATTAACAAGGTAAAAAAACATGCTTGTGGGTGAGTTAACTAAAAAATTAGGTTGTTGCAGACACTTCACACACTCCTAAATAAAAACAAAATAGAGATTACTAATCAAATTGGTGACAAAAATTAAAAAATAAAAAAAAAGGTGGACCAATATATATATTTAAAATGTTTAAGATGGAAGATACAACTAAATAACAGAACACAAACATAAACATTATCAAACAAGAAAGAAACTAATTAAAAGCTTGTCATAACTATGC
This sequence comes from Rana temporaria, assembly GCF_905171775.1. Taxonomy (NCBI): domain Eukaryota; kingdom Metazoa; phylum Chordata; class Amphibia; order Anura; family Ranidae; genus Rana; species Rana temporaria. The sequence goes on along the minus strand of NC_053490.1, from coordinate 270,749,065 downwards.
AACAAGATCAGCCGCAACAAACGTCCATTTCTGGGTAGCAGTTAAAAGCAGGGGTTAAAGAAGCGCTTTATTTTCTTGTCTATAAGCTGAAAAACACCTTAACGAATGTGCTGATTCCATTCTGAACAGTCGTTTTACATGAATGAGCGCTGCCGTCTCCTAACTTGCTTCTGAGCATGCGCGGGCTTAAATCGACGTTTTTACGTACACACGGTCAATGTTTAGAACACAGAAAACGACGTCTGCCAAAAACGACACATAAAATTGAAGCATGCTTCAATTTTTTTCTGTCGTTTTTTAGAAGACATAAAACGACGTTTTTGCCCACACGCGGTCAATTAAATTGACGTTTTTGAAAATGACGTTTTTTTCCATCGCAGAAAGCGATGGTGTGTACGCGGCATAAGATCCTCTTTGTCAGTCAACATATCTTTAAAATGACCAGGTTTGATTATCCTCAACACTGTGCGTATAATTTCAGATTCAGGGAATTTTTCACTTAGACCCTCGTCAATCTGACGGCACACGCTACTGTAACTCATGTCCGAACCATGATCTGAAATTACACCACCATGCATTTTGAATTCCCTACGTGGCAATAAAGCAACAACATCAGTTAATCTCACCACCTCCGATCCCTGTTCAGTCCTTGCAGTCCCACTACTCATTTCTTTAGCAGTGGTTGCAATGTTCACAGTTGGTGTACTTTCCTTATTGAGTTTTAGTTCATCGATCTTGTCTTGGATGATGAGCAGGTAAGACATGCCTTGATCTTCTAACTTCGCCAGCTGATCACTTCTCATGTAGTCTACAATAAATTCAACGAATTCCATTTCGCTTGCACCAGTCACTGATGGAATGTCCACGTCTCTTTCATCATCCAGCGTAATAGCGAGGCTATACAGCTGTTCTTTACTCAGCAGATGAATTTGTTTCCGGATATCCCACATCAGCGCACGACAAGGGGACGCCATCTCTGTTGCACTCTGACAACTTGCACTCACACGGCAGACGACACTCGCGACTCTCCTTGTAGCTCTGCAGTCGACTCACGCTCGTCTAGCGTTTCCCTCTCACTGGTACACAACGAATCCCGGACGAGCCCCCAAAATGTAACCGGTCCCAAAATATAGATAAAGGGAACCGATGATTGTAGACGTACAGATGTGATGTGATCATCTCGGCGGGTACTACAAAAATACACGAACAGGAAGACATATGACCATGCTTCTTTATGACTAAAATGAGTTTCACTTAGTCACATGATGCATGTGGTCTTATATAGACTCTGTTCGGGTACCCTCTTTGCCATCTACTGGTTGTTTTATAGAATAGCAGGATATCAAAAAATAACAATAAAAATAAATTAATGTAGGCTATGGGGTGCCTGTTTTGTCTTTCAAGTGATACCCCAGCCCGTCACACATGCTGTATAATGTATATGGAGGAATCTGTTAGATGTTTCAGGCCACAGGAAAACATCTATCAGTGTATGGTGGTCTTAAATTAATAAAATTATTTATTGTCCCACAGTCAGATTATATGTCTCTCCACCATCTAATGCCTTTAGCTAGCTTTACTTTTAATACACACTATAAAATTACATTAATTGACATTTGTTGTACAGTGAAGAAAATAAGTATTTGAACACCCTGCTATTTTGTTAGAGCTTTAAAGATGGGTCGAGGCTGGGTCTTCCAACATGACAATGACCCGAAGCACACAGCCAGGATAACCAAGGAGTGGCTCTGTAAGAAGCATATCAAGGTTCTGGCGTGGCCTAGCCAGTCTCCAGACCTAAACCCAATAGAGAATCTTTGGAGGGAGCTCAAACTCCGTGTTTCTCAGCGACAGCCCAGAAACCTGACTGATCTAGAGAAGATCTGTGTGGAGGAGTGGGCCAAAATCCCTCCTCCAGTGTGTGCAAACCTGGTGAAAAACTACAAGAAACGTTTGACCTCTGTAATTGCAAACAAAGGCTACTGTACCAAATATTAACATTGATTTTCTCAGGTGTTCAAATACTTATTTGCAGCTGTATCATACAAATAAATAGTTTAAAAAATCATACATTGTGATTTCTGGATTTTTTTTTGATTATGTCTCTCACAGTGGACATGCACCTACGATGACAATTTCAGACCCCTCCATGATTTCCAAGTGGGAGAACTTGCAAAATAGCAGGGTGTTCAAATACTTATTTTCCTCACTGTAGCTCAGTACAAATTCTTCATGTAAATATGAAAATATATTTGCTCCACTGGCTTGCAGTTTGCCCCACAAACTGTATTAATTCCACAAAGGCCTGGTCACACTGAGAAAAGGTCCTCCCAGTTGGCTGCTGAAATGTGGGTAATCTCTGACTACAGGCAGGTCCACAGTTTGTAATTGACACTATAAAAATATTTTCCACTAAAGTAAAGTGTTCTCCTAGATTCAAAATAACAAGCATATTTTACTAGGGATAGTACATAGAAATGTTATCAGTCTGTGGCACTTGAAAATGTAGTCTCAGACAAGCTTCTACAAAGCTGGCGTAAAGCCATGACCTTGAATAAGGAAGATGTACTACACTGCAATACTTGCTAAACATATTACATAGTTTGCCTTGCAGCATTATGATCCTTGAATACTGTCAGGATACTGTCTGCATGGAATTGAAATGTTTTCCCTGTGCTTGTGTGGGTTTCATCCTGGTACTCAAGCTACCTCCCACACCCCAAAGACATGCTGGTGCATTAACTGGATTGCGTCTAAATTGGCCCTAGTATGCATGCACGTGAGCTTAGATTGTAAGCTCTTTGAGGGCAAGGACTGAATGTATATTATGTAAAGTCCTGCATATATTGTCAAGCGCTAAAAATACCTGTAATAAATTAAGTTAATAACTAATGTATCTTTAATTAATGGATAAAGTGATAACAAATAATCATTAAATGCAAGGTTTCAATTCAGGAACTGCTAGCTGATCAAAAGCACATTAGTTTGTATTGCTCATTAACTCCAACAGTGACCTATTATAAATATAGGTGTAGCACTACCCCCGGAGGAGCTGCTGGTTTGTTTTGGGTGGCATGTTACCTCATGGCTCCTCCACCATGAACAGTGTACAGTGCATATAGCAGTAAAGGAATGTCCACGACAGGTGTCTTTTCTGTGCTCTTTATTACCCAGCCAGGTAAAAACAGTAAACTTGTGGTGATAGGTAGAGTTGAAAGGTGAAGGAGAACAACAGATTCAGGCGTAGCAATAGGGAAACAGTCCTGTTCCCACGTGTAACACTTCTTGCGCCACTCCTGCCTGAGTGGACTTAGTGTACCCGGACAGGCCTCTCTCACTGACCTGGCAGCCAGAGTATCACTCGAACTTTTAGGGAAAAGTCTCTGCAACAGACCCTCCTGGAATGGACTTGAACCTTTAGGGAAAAGTCTCTGCCACAGACTCTCCCAGAGTGGACTCAGGGAGAAACCTCTGCCACAGGCCCTCCCTGTCATTATGATTACGGAGATGATGATCCTCCTCGGTAGAATTGCGCCTGGATCTCCTTCAGATTGTTTTCAGGTACCGACTGACAAGTGACCAGCCTCTCAGTGTCCGGCTACCTTGATCCCCGGTGGTTTGTCGAGACCCTATTGGATCGCCAGCCTCTCATTGGCTCTCCTCAGATGGACTCCCCACCGAACAGCTATCTTGCTTGGGATCTTCAGGGTTGGGAACCCAGTTGACTACTGGGCTACCTGCCACAGCTCAAATGTTCCGGACCAACATGGTCCCGGAACCAGGAACACGTGCACCCCGGTCTGGAAGGCCATTACATCGGGGCGCTGTGATGCAGTCACCCTAAAGGTGGGTGCCGCACTCGAAGAAGACCCAGACCAATGGCGTCTGTCCCATAAATACCCTCCCCCAGCATGCACAGCGAGGAAACTTCCTCCTGATTGGCCGCTAGGGAAGAGCACCCAAACCTCGACTCCACTGCTATTGTCCTGGGGTGGGAATAGCACCCCAGAAGCAACAGAATGAGCCCACAGGAGGCAGGGCAAAAATGATTGGCCTTTCCAGCACCCTGCACTGCTCACTATGAAGCCGGTCTCAATATCTTATTCACAGCATTTGTGTGAGTAAGATATTGAGTAACAGGATCAACAAAGGCAGCCACAGAGAGCACTGTGCAGTGTGCACCCGTTCCCAGCCACAGACTTCTGGCTGGGAAGTAGGTGAAGCAGCCGACATTCGGCAATGATTACAGAGGCTCAGATGACAGCCTGGACTACAGTTCCCATGATGCATCACCAGTGTCTTCTATGCTGTGGCCAATGGGGACTTAGACAGGAAGGTGGGCGTTGCGGCAAACCAGATTGGGGCTGTTCTCTTTTTCCCGTTCGGCTGCCAGGAGAAAGGGGAGGGGGCGAGCGGGGGACATACACCCACAGCCCGTCTCTCCCCTGTCAAATCACTGTGCAGTGCGTGCTGTTATCATGCTACCTGACCTTAGTACTGCATCCCCCTAGATTGGAGCCAGCCCTGATGGGGCCCCATGAGCACGGCCCTGACAACAGCGGCCCTGACAACAGCGGGAAGCAGAGCTGGCGGGCGGCAAATTTGCCGCCCCCTTGAAAGTGCCGCCTGGTACCATGGGACCAGCGGGTCCCATGGTAGGGTCGGCTCTGGTTTGTAGGCACGTCCATCGGTTAAAAATCCATGCATGCTCAGAATCAAGTCGACGCATGCCTGGAAGCATTGAACTTCATTTTTTTCAATACGTTGTTGTGTTTTACGTCACCGTGTTCTGACACGATCGTTTTTTTAACCGATGCTGTGTAGGCACGACTGACCATCAGTCAGCTTCATCGGTTAACCGATGAAAACGGTCCATCAGACCGTTTTCATCGGATGGACCGATCGTGTGTACAGGGCTTAACAGGTTTTCTTCTAAGATTGCCCTGTATTTGGCTCCTTTCATCTTCCCATCAACTCTGACCAGCTTCCCTGTCCCTTCTGAAGAAAAGCATCCCCACATAATGCTGCCACCACCGTGTTTCACGGTGGAGATGGTGTGTTCAGGGTGATGTGCAGTGTTAGTTTTCCGCCACACATAGCATTTTGCTTTTAGGCCAAAAAGTTCAATTTGGTCTCATCTAACCAGAGGATCTTCTTCCACATGTTCCACAATTGGCTTCTCGCAAACTATAAATGGGACTTCTTATGGCTTTCTTTCAACAATGGTTCTTCTAGCCACTCTTCCATAAAGGCCAGATTTGTGGAGTGCATGACTAATAGTTGTCCTGTGGACAGATTCCCCCACCTGAGCTGTGGATCTATGCAGCTTCTCCAGAGTTACCATGGACCTCCTGCCTGCTTCTCTGATTAATGCTCGACTTGCCCGGCCTGTCAGTTTAGGTGGACAGCTGTGTCTTGGTAGGTTTGCAGTTGTACCATACTCTTTTCATTTTCAGATGATAGATGGAACAGTGCTCTGTGAGATGTTCAAAGCTTGGGATATTTTTTTTATAACCTAACCCTGCTTTAAACGTCTCCACAACTTTATCCCTGACCTGTCTGGTGTGTTCCTTGGCTTTCATGATGCTGTTTATTCACTAAGATTCTCTAACAAACCTCTGAGGGCTTCACAGAACAGCTGTATTTATACTGAGATTAAATTACACACAGGTGGACTCTATTTACTAATTAGGTGGCTTCTGAAGGCAATTGGTTCCACTAGATTTGTGTTAGAGGTATCAGAGTAAAGGGGGCTGAAAACAAATGCATGCCACACTTTTCACATATTTATTTGTAAAAAAAGTTTGAAAACCATTTATCATTTTCTTTCCACTTCACAATTAGGGCTCTTTCACACGGGGCGGATCAGTGGTGATCTGCCCCGTGAACCTCTGCTTGCTCAGCGGGCATCGCTCCGCTGATCCCTGATGAGCCGGCGGATGACAGGGCGGTCCCCACACACTGTGCAGGGACTGCCCTATCTTTTCTCCACTCTCCTCTATGGGGGGATCGGATGAACATGGACCGTCTGTCCGTGTTCACCCGATCCGATCCGCAGACGGATGGAAAAATAGGATTTTCCTTCGTCTGCCGAATCGGAGGATTGCGGAACGGGGTGAGATCGGGTGTCAGCGGATGTTCATCCGCTGATACCCGCAATCTCATAGGGACCAATGTATGTCCCTTTTTCATCCATACACGGATGGATAAAAAAGCGGACATACGTGTGAAAGAGCCCTTATTTGCCACTTTGTGTTGGTCTATCACATAAAATCCCAATAAAATACATTTATATTTTTGGTTGTAACATGACAAAATGTGGAAAATTTCAAGGGGTATGAATACTTTTTCAAGGCACTGTACACTTTACGTTAGGGGAAAGGTTACTTGTTAAAAGTTAAAGGGGTTGTAAAGGTTCGTCTTTTATTTTCTAAATAGGTTCCTTTAAAGCGGGGCTTCTTTCGGCAACTCGTGACGCGCTGTATGCGCCGGTCGGAAGGATGTCAATCAATTAGGAATGCCCAGTCCCGCAGATTACATACCCGGAAGCGGCGGTGAAAATACAGTATGTACGGCAATAAAATAAAAAAAACAGCTGATTGTCATTCTGACAACTCGGCTGAATGTAATGTTAAAAAAAATGTTTTGGGTGAACCCTCGCTTTAAGCTAGTGCATTGTTGGTTCACTTACCTTTTCCTTCGATTTCCCTTCTAAATGTTTTTTTCTTTGTTTGAATTTCTCACTTCCTGTTTCTCCACAGTAAGCTTTCCACCATCATCCGAGCGGTGGAAAGTCATTTAGAACAGCTTACTGAACACCTTACTGAGGAGGAACAGGAAGTGAGAAATTCAGACAAAGAAAACAAAGAAAAAAAAACATTTAGAAGGTGAAATCGAAGGAAAAGGTAAGTGAACCAAAAAAAACGACGTTTTGAAAAACGTCAATTAAAATGACCGTGTGTGGGGGAAAACGTTGTTTTATGTCTTGTGAAAAAGGACAAAAAAAAAATTGAAGCATGCTTCAATTTTTTGTGTCGTTTTTCAAAATGTCGTTTTTTGTGTCAATTAAAATGATAGTGTGTGGGCAAAACGACATTGAAAACAACGTTTTTAAACCCGCGCATGCTCAGAAGCAAGTTATGAAGCTAGCTTCAATGGAAAAGAGTGCTGAACGTAGCCGCGCTTTGCTAGAGCATTTTGAAAAAACTATGGTGTGTAGGCAACGTCGTTTTTGAAAATGAAGTTTCAAAAACGTTGTTTTATTTCATAATTTAAAACGTCGTTTTTTTTCATCACATAAAGTGATGGTGTGTACGCGGCATGAGTTTCAGACACTGAAAGATAATGTACAGTGCCTGCATTTAAAAGTCTTTGCAGGAACATCCCAGTCCCATTTCATCCAAAATAACCACCAAGGCTCTAATCAGAAAGTTACAGAGAAGTAGCTAAAATTATAAATTGCCACAGCAGTTCTGCAGAACAGTGTATCGGCAAATATGTATATAAAGATCTATACTTAGTATTGAAATAGCTATGTGCCCATAGCAGGTTGTGAATGTTAAATAATCATAGTATAGATTTGCAAAATGTATATTGAACTTTGGGTGGTTGCCATAAGCAACAGTACCATTTTCTTTTTTTTCCTTGTATTAATAATACCAAAGATATACTGTATATCAGTGGTCCCCAACCTTTTTGGCACCGGGGACCGGCGTTGTTAAAGAAAATTGTGCCAAGGCCCGGAGGGGGGGGGGGGGGGTTATATGCGGTCATCCCGGCACAATGATTGATATGGTGTCAGGATGATTAAAGCGCATTAGTTCAACCGACCATAATGCAGAATGTGCCAGAGTGTCACTCGCCACGTCACCTGCCACCTGATACGGATTGTCACTTGCCACATCGCCTGCCTTCATATGCAGCTTGTCACTTGCCACGTTGCTTGCCACCAGATGCATTTTGCCACTTGTCACGTTGCCTGCCACCAGATGCGGAGGGTCACTTGCCAAGCTGCCTGTCACCAGATGCATTTTGTCCCTTGCCACATCGCCTGCCACCAGATTCAGATTGTCACTTGCCGCGTCACCTGTCATCAGATGCAGCTTGTCATTTGCCACCAGATGTGGATTGTCACTGCAGTGGTGGCAACACAGGTGTTTGCATTAGGTCAGAGGCAAGCCTGGAGTAGCGGGTAGTGACTAGTGAGGGAGAGCAGCGGTAATGGGGGGGTGCTTTGCAGTGTTAATGGGACATCTTTTTTTTTTCCAGCATTATAGCAGCCCCACTGTGAGCGTGTTTTTTTTTCCAGCATTATAGCAGCCCCACTGTGAGCGGGGAAGAGCAGCAATGCAGGCGGGCGGTGAGAGATGATCTCTTCTCGCTCGCCTCAGTATAGGGGCCCAGCTATGAGCACGGCACAGCAGTGATGTGGGCGGGCGATGGGAGATGATACATCTCTTCTCGCTCGCCTCAGTATAGGGGCCGCGCAGTGGGCACGACACAGCAGTGATGCGGATGGGAGATGATGTCATCTCTCTGCGCTGCAGTGTTTGGGCGGATTATTTAAAGTTCCTCCTCGGGCGGTCCGGTACCGTTTGATCCACGGACCGGTACCGGTCCGTGGCCCGGGGGTTGGGGAACACTGCTGTATATGATAATTATTCTAAAAGGCAAGGCATCTCTGTTTAGGAGCCATTGAAAGGAAAACACTACTAAAAAAGACACATTGCAAAGCAATATCACTGAAATATGTCACATAGCAGAGATAAAGAAAACCATAATAGAAAACATACGTGTCCACAGCCAAATTACCATGCACCCAGCCAAGTAAATTTGACCTTAAGGAAACTAAGTATATTACATTACTGGAACCATGGAGGACTGGAGGCTTTGGCAGGACAGCAGACATACACAGATAGACAGCTGTGAAAATACACAAGAACAAGGGATTCTGGCATCTGTCCACTTAAAGAAATATATTTCCCATCAGAAAGTTGGCTGGGAAATAGGAAACTCTAGTATACAATATATCAACTAGTATTGTCACTGACTCTGTGACTTGAGATAAGCAATCTACAAAGTCCAAGATTCATGCTACTGTACATCAAAGTTGACTTTTATAGTTACATATTTACATACAGTAGTTCATCCAGTTACATTCAGTTCAACCAAAAGTAACAACTCCTCCTCCAGCACTTCCCTTGCTGCAGACTAGCTAGCACCACATGGTTAGGCCTGACACTAACTTAGCCAGGCCTTGGTGAATTGCCTTTTGCGGGTAGAGGCCCTGGCCCCTATGGTGTAGAAATAGTTCAGGTGCTAACTGTCCTCTATTCAGCTACCAATTCCAGATAGCGCTCTTCAGGCCCTACCAGACAGCCTGGCTGCAATGGCTTCCCTTAACTGCCCTTACCACAGTCCACTCTACTGGTTCTACACCCATCTCAAACTGCAAACTCCCGTCCTGTCCTGTCCTCCAGTCTAAGGTCACCCCCTCCAGACTGGGGAGCTCCCTGTGGGCCCCGACAGCCTCTACACTCTCTCACTCCAGCATTTCCACCCAACAACTCCTTCCAAGCTGGGCTGACCCTGGGTATTTAAGAAGGCCTGCCCCCTGTCAATCCAAGTTGGGGATTGGTCAAGGAACCTCAAAATACCCCAGGCAGCTCCACCTCTCATCTCCTCTTTTTTTTTTCTAGCACCTTCTTGAAAGAAGAGGGAGGTGACAGTGATGCTATCTGTGAGCCACCCAGCCCTGCCCTGAGCCACTCCCAGCCCATAATGAAAACAAACAGGCCTAGCCACCAGCTAGGCCTGCCTACATTTTCCTACTCTGCTAGAAAAATCCTCACTACCTAACTAGAGGTTTCTACGTATTAAAATCACAAAACGAGTTTTAAGGGATAAACTTATTTTTGAAATGGAAGACAGAATATTTTCTTTTTTTAACCACTTCCATACCAGGCACTTACGCACCTTCCCGCCCAAGCCAATTTTCAGCTTTCAGCGCTGTCGCACTTTGAATGGCAATTGCGCGGCCATGCTACACTGTACCCAAACAAAATTGGCGTCCTTTTTTCCCCACAAATAGAGCTTTCTTTTCATGGTATTTGATCACCTCTGCGATTTTTTTTTCCGCAACAACTAAAAAAAGACTGAAAATTTTAAAAAAAGTTGCGTTTTTATTTTTTTCTCTTAATTTTTTTGTAAATAAGTACGTTTTCTGTTTCAATTACGGGCACTGATATGGCGGCACTGATGGGCACCGATGAGATGGCACTGATGGACATCGATGAGGTAGTACTAATGGGCATCGATAAGGTGGCACTGATGGGCGGCGCTGGTATGCGGCACTGATGGGCACTCTTAGGCGGCACTGATAGGCGGCACTGATGGGCACTCATAGGCGACACTGATGGGCACTCATGGGCGGCACTGATAGGCACTCATAGGCGGCACTGGGCACTCATAGGCGGCACAGATGGGCACTTATGGGTGGCACAGATGGGCACTGATAGGTGGGCACTGGGCATGGATGGGCACTGTGGGGTGGCACTGATAGACACTGTGGGGTGGCACTGATGGACACTGTGGGGTGGCACTGATGGATCCATGTTGCCAGTCAGTGCCCATTTGTGGGCACTGATTGGCATCTTTTTTTTTTACTGCCTTTTTTTTTTGCCCTTCCCTGGTGGTCCAGTGTGGGCTTCCCTGGTGGTCTAGTGAAAAAAAAAAAAAAAACAGTAGCAAAAAAGCCAATTTTTAAAGGGGGAAGGCGCAAGTTGATCTATCACAATTATAGGTCATAAAAGAAAGTGAGCACAGACGGAAGAACATGCAGGAAAGGCGGCAGGACATTCAGGAAAGCACATATTTTACAAATGGTGTGGAACGCAAGATATTCAATATAAATATTAAGTATGGTATAAAAAGGACCAATTATTTAGTTGGACTTTTTTTTATTACTGGCACACGTGGTGATATTATATACGTTAATTTTATGTAATCAAACAATTTCTTTAATCTACAGTAGGTTGCAGTGACGGCTGGTGCTCAAAATATTTTGGGGGGGGGGGGCAAACAAACTGAAAAATTCTGACAAATATTGAAAAAAAACATTGATTGCAGCCTCACTGTGCAGCTACTGTGCCCATAAAATGCAGCCACTGTGCCCATCAAATGCATCCACTGTGCCCATCAAATACATCCACTGTGCCCATCATATGCAGCCTCTGGGCCCATCAGATGCAGCCTGTGCCCATCATAAATATTTGGGGGGGGGGGGGCAAACAAACTGAAAAATTCTGACAAATATTGAAAAAAAACATTGATTGCAGCCTCACTGTGCCATCAAATGCAACCACTGTGCCCATCAAATACAACCACTGTGCCCATCATATGCAGCCTCTGTGCCCATCAGATGCAGCCTGTGCCCATCATATGTAGCCTCTGTGCCCATCATATGTAGCCTCTGTGCCCATCATATGTAGCTTGTGTCCATCACATGCAGCCTCTGTGCCAATCACATGCAGCCTCTGTGCCCATCAAACGCAGCCTCTGTGCCCATCATATGCAGCCTCTGTGCCCATCATATGTAGCCACTGTGCCCATCATATGTAGCCACTGTGCCCATCATATGTCGCCTGTGCCCATCTTATGTAGCCTGTGCCCATCATATGCAGCCTATGCCCATCATATGCAGCCTCTGTGACCCCCCTGCTCGCCGTCTGACCGGAACACACTCTCTGTCCTCCCGTTCCATCCAATCAGGGCACCTGTGCCTTCAGCCAATCAGGTGAGAGGTGGTGGCGTCTGGGCACTCCTAATGGACACACCGCCACTGGTGGGTTGAGGTTTCGATTGATGTAAGTTTGCATTAGGGGTTTATTTATTTATTACAGGTACTTGTTCTCCCACGTATACAGTGCCATCAATTTACGCAGTCTTTACATATGTATTACATCAGTTCCTTCCTTCAAGGAGCTTAAAATCTAAAGTCCCTAACTCACATTCATACTTACGCATACCAGGGCCAATTTAGACAGGAACCAATTAACCTACCAGCATGTCTTTGGCATGTGAGAGGAAACCAGGGTATCCAGAGTTATCCCACGCAGACACAGGGAGAACATGCAAACTCCAGGCAGGTAGCAAGAGTTGCATATTTTGGAGGTTCAGGGCAACGCAGCATTATATGATTTTACTTTAATAATCAGCAAGGATTGAGGTGAATTCTCTCTACAGGAGCTTTATATAACAGTAAAACACAGACAGTGGTTCTTATCCTTTGCCCACTTCATCCAAAACCAAGAAAAGCATGATTTGGCTGGACACTATTGTCGTAATTAACGCTGGCAGGTGCCACACAGAAAGGACCCCATGAAAATTTGCTATGGGGCCCCATGAATTGTAGTTGCACCCTCAATTGTAAAGATGAATATCCATATAGTATGTTAAGTGTATTTTAAAATGACATGTCTGGTTAATGAAATGTAGGCTCCTAAGTATCCAATAAAGTGGCATGAGGAGGTTTATACAGAAATTCTTATGGCTTCAAAGGACTGAAATAGGTAAATGGATACAGAAATAAATGTGATGTATTTAAAAATAACACAAATGGAAAACATAGAAAATGGAAAAGCATTTTACAGAAAAAGCTTACGACTTACATTTATTGCTTTTGATTTTCTATTTGCTGTCTGGACTTCACTAAAAAGTCACTTTGCTAGCATAAACATCAGTGATAAAGTACCATAAAACCATAAAGTAAAGGTAAATGTCAAATTAGAGTGGCAAAGCAAGATTGCTATTTTTCTTAATGGCTTTAATATGTACTGTATGTTACTACAGTTACTACAGTAGACTATGCCAGTTTCAGGTACAAAACACAAAAAAAAAAAAGACATTCTAGAAATGAAACTGGAAGTAAATAAATGTGTTTAAACAAATGGAAGCAAAGGCATTGCAGTTACAGTATGTTAAGAAAGCAATGGATGAATGTGTATATGCAAGCTTTTTGTATAGCTCAACCTATTGATTTTTCAAAAGTGCTTTCTTGCAGATCACAAGATGAGCACACATATAAGACCTTGTGTTAACTTAACTTGTTGTCAATAGCTGCCTTTTGTCTTTCAATGTAGAAATGCTCAAAACGCATGTGTTTGAATGTACAGTGCTGCAAAAGACCATGTTTGACCTACATTATCCTAAGAAATGCATAGCAAAAGCAGATCAAAAGTATTCCCAGAACTGTCATCTACATTGCACCATTAAAAGGGGACAGCTGCAGCATCACACCGATGCTGCAGCATAGAGGAGAGCATGGATGTTTTATTTTTTAAACCCTACAGTACGTCAAAATTAGGACAGACAACTGAGTGATCACATGAGTCTTGTTCTCTGTTTATTTGTCATGCAAATTAAATTTAACCAGGTTATTGTTCTTATGTGTGTAGTGCCCTCCTCCGGCTAGGAGTGGAACAGTGACTGATTGATTTTGTCTGTTCAGGGTTTCCTACGCTGGGTGATTGATTTTTTCTACCTGTTTCTGAAAAAAGCTTCCAAAATATAGGGCAGGGAGATGCAGATAACCAGTATGAATATTTTTCATTTTCCGGCCAATCACTGGTAGAAGGCGTCCAAAAGGTGGCTTGTGAGGTCATAAAGAGTTGGGAAACTCTGGTTGAGTGTCTTTCCTCTTCAGGGAGAGTTCCAGTCTCCTGGGAGCTGCTGTACCTAAGAGAGATGAGACAGGAGATTGCACCCAGGGTCGTAGCAGGAGCTAGGCCAGGGGTGCCCAACCTTTTGAAGAGCAAGGGCCACTTAAGTGAATTGCTAACTTGTCACAGGCCACAATGAGTGGAGCGGGAGGATGACAGGTCCGTGTCCACGGACACAGCCACTCTACTCTATGGGCCCTCTGATCCAATCCGATTCGCCCAGACGGAAGGGGGCAGATCCCTTTCTAATTTTTTTAGGTAGGCGGGTGTAAACAATCTGTTTACATCTGCTGCTCCATAGAGGTGAATATTAAGTCTGATTGGGTCAGTCCAATCATGTGAAAGGGGCCTAAGGCTGCTTTCACACTGATGTACTGCGATTTGCCCAAACGCAAGTGCAGCACAGTGCACCTGTGGATTTTATGCTAGTTAGCTGTACTTTGCCGTAAACCTCTCTTATATCCTGCAGGTGTGGCACACTTTCTGAAAGCACAACTAACCCACAGGTAATAACAGAAGTCTATGGCTCAGTGCTTGTTTCCTCTACCAGCGGTAGATGGCTGCTCTGGGATGGTGGGTCGACATCCCGTGATCTGGGCTTGCCAACCTACCATCCAGAGCAGGAGGTCGAGGGCCACATCAGAGGGCACAGCGAGCCACATGTGGCCCCCGGGCCACTGGTTGGGCACCCCTGAGCTAGGCTGAGGGCCCAGGGGAAGACTTCTGGAAAAGTATTTACTGAAGGGCACTATCCTAGAGTCCTGGTCTTGAGAGGGAGCTTTTGTCTCCCTCACTGATGATCTACCTGTGGAGGCTAAGTGGCAGTTCTTTCTCCCTCCTGTCCAGTGAGGGGAGACAGAGCAGAGAGAGCTACTGCTCTTGGGTACAGTGCTGGATCAAGATTCATTTTTTTTCTTAATGCAGAGAATGCCATTAAGGTAAAAAAAAAACTTCTGCTTTTTAAATCACTTTTACCATTTTGCTTTCAGGTCCGTACGCTGTATAGACCTGACAACAGAGGGTTTCACACACAATCCGATGGCTGCAGTCACTGGGATTATGTGTACAACTGACAAGCAGACTCCTGCCTGTCAGGTGGAAGCATTCAGATGGCTGCGCTGGCTCCCAATTGCTTCCACCCCTCGCGCATGCATGCCCCTCCCATATATTCCGGGCTCCACTTGCCCATCTGGGGCCCAGGGATCAACACAGCGGGTGCTGGTGGGAGGAGGGAGGAGAGCGGACACAGCTTTTACTGCACCCCAATTGGACCAAGCTTTGCCCAATCAGGGCACAGAATGAACTATGCAGCGCGCAGGGTGTTCGGTGCAGCGGGACATGAACTCATGCTCTGGCCAAACTGTTCGCCCAACTCTAATAGAAGGTTGAAATATTATTTGGCTGGGCAGGACTGAATGATGTATTGAGTGGTACTTGCATTGAGGGCCTTATGCATTCAGGCAGGGAGATATACCTGCCTGTAAACTTCTAAACTTGATGAAAGGTCTTCTTAAGGTTATCATTATTTTTAAGTGCCGAATCAAAGTGTAATGTCAAAAATGTTTCTTTAGCTTTGGATAGAGTGGGCAAGGGTTAGATTCTTTGTCTGAATTGCTGCCTTTGATCCTGTCGGAGAGATCCCCCACCATCTCAGTGGTAAGTCTGGGTCAGAAAACAAGTTAAGAGCAAAGATAACAATAAAAAAATTCACATAGCTTTTAACCTTTTCCCACTCTAAAAACAAAAACAAAAAAAGCCCTATGCTATTTGAAGGTCCACTTTTAGGTTTAGTGGCATTGGTTATGGTTAAGGTTAGGTTTAGGTGTCATGGTGAGCTAAAAGAAAATTACTATTATTTTGAGTGTGAGAAATACATTTTTACATTCAACATTAAAAATGTATTTCTCACACTCAAAACACTACACATGCATGTAGTAAAATATAAGAAAATACAATTGCTAAAATTTCTGCCACTAAGATACCATTATGTAATCAAATCTAGGTGTCCGATAATGCGCCAGTGGATACATACCAGGAAGGGAGTGTCTTCCTCACAATATAAAGAGAAGCATACTACTAAATACTAGGAGGTTCACTCAGCTTACTGAATAAGGTCAAGGCATGACCACTCGGAATTTAGACACGTGCAAGGAAATTTAAAAAAACAGGATTTCGGTTTGTACAATGATTCATGGCTGACAGCTTTGCTAAATAAACATTCTCTACTCTTAATTGCCCTGCTTCGTTATCCACACTTTATCATGATCTTCAGACACTAATAATAAAGTAATACCACCTTTCTTTGGCTTTAATGGCCGACGCAAAATTCTAAATGGACCTTTCATTCAGCACATGGCACACTAGTGTTAAGTGCCAGCACTAACAGAGCACTTGTGAATTTGAAAATCCAATTAGCAAAGGCAACTGTTGCTTTACTGCATCTCAGCCACTTATCAGTCATTTACTAAAATTTTTTAGAATTAAAGTACACATAAACTCTAAAAAAAATGAAATGTACTATTTTATATGGAACACCTAAAATGTTAATTGTGTTTAAAAAGTGACAATAAAAAAGTATATGTGTCTGTGATAATACACCAATATACACTCCTGTGCTAAAAGATAAGTGTAAATAAATGCAAAAAATAATTATTATTTGAGTTGCTGCTCTTAAAAGTGCCTTTAAATGTGATAATCAGTGTAGGAGTGCTACTCAACATTAAATTCAATGTTTAACCACTTGACAACTGGGCACTTAAACACCCTTAATAACCAGACCAATTTTCAGCTTTCGGTGCTCTCACATTTTGAATGACAATAACTCAGTCATACAACACTGTAACCAAATGAAATTTTTGTCCTTTTTTTCCCACAAATAGAGCTTTCTTTTGGTGGTATTTGATCACCTCTGCGGTTTTTATTTTTTCCGCTAATAATGAAAAAAGAATGAAAATTTTGTAAAAAAATGAATTTTTTTTCATTTCTATTATAACATTTTGCAAAAAATGAATTTTTCTTCATAAATTTGGCCTAAAATGTATACTGCTACATATCTTTGGTTAAAAAAAAAAAAATTGGGTTATTATTTAGTCTGGGTGAAAGTTATAGGGTCTACAAGCTATGGTACCAATTACTGAAAATTTATCAATTTGATCACATCTGAAGTACTGACGGCCTTTCTCATTTCTTGAGACCCTAACATGCCAGAAAAGTACAAATACCCCCTAAATGACCCCTTTTTGGAAATAAGACATTCCAAGGTATTTAGAAAGAGGCATGGTGAGTTTTTTGAAGTTGTAATTTTTTCCCACAATTCTTTGCAAAATCAAGGTTTTTTTTATTTTTATTTTTTTTCCACAAAAGTTTCATATTAGCAGGTTATTTCTCGCACACAGCATATTCATACCACAAAATACACCCCAAAACACATTCTGCTATTCCTCCCGAGTATGGCGATACCACATGTGTGAGACTTTTACACAGCGTGGCCACATACAGAGGCCCGACATGCAGGGAGCACCATCAGGCGTTCTGGAGCACCCAGACCAATTCTGACATTCCTCTCCTACATGTAAAAATCATCATTTATTTGCTAGAAAATTACATAGAACCCCAAAACATTATATATGCTTTTTTAGCAAAGACCCTAGAGAATACAATGGCGGTCGTTGCAACTTTTTATCGCGCATGGTATTTGCACAGCAATTTTTCGAACGCATTTTTTTGGGAAATAAAACAGTTTTGTGCTTTTTAAAAAAAAAAAACATTAAAGTTAGCCCAATGTTTTTGCATAATATGAAAGACGAAGTTACGCCGAGTAAATAGATACCCAACATGTCACCCTTCAATATTGCACACGCTTGTGGAATGGCGCCAAACTTCGCTACTTAAAAATCCCCATAGGTGACGTTTTAAATGTTTTTACTGGTTACATGTTTTTAATTACAGAGGAGGTCTGGGGCCAAAATGATTGCTCTCGCTCTAACGTTCGCAGCGATACCCCACATGTGTGGTTTGAACACCGTTTTCATATGTGGGCGGGACTTACGTACACATTCGCTTCTGTATACGAGCACGCGGGAACAGGGGCGCTTTAAATATTTATTTTTTATTTTTATTGTTCATTTTACTTAATTTATTTTAGTTTGACACGTTTTTCCCCAAAAATAAATGTTTTGATCACTTTTATTCCAATTACAAGGAATGGAAACATCCCTTGTAATAGGAATATAGCATGACAGGTCCTCTTTACAGTGAGATATGGGGTCAATAAGACCCCACATCTCACCTCTAGGCTGGGAAGCCTGAAAAAAAACAAGAAAAAAAACGATCCTGGCTTCGATCGCAGCGGTGAGTCAGAAGAAGCACCGGAGGGCGAAGGGAGTGGGGACGTCCCTTTTTGCCTCCCGTAAGAACGATCAAGAGGCGGAACAGCCGCCATGATCGTTCTTATGGTGTAGAGAATCGCCGGCTGAAAAAAATGATATCTGAATGATGCCTGTAGCTGCAGGCATCATTTAGATATCCCTGCACAAAGTCAAGGACCTCATATGACGTGGGCGGGAAGTGGTTAAAACACATTTTTTTCCCCAGAGTATTTTCTGGGTATTGCAGAGTATTGGCCGGGGTATTGCAAAGTATTGGTGTTGGGGTATTGCAGAGTATTGGTGTTGGGGTATTGCAGAGTATTGGTGTTGGGGTATTGCAGAGTATTGGCCGGGGTATTGCAAAGTATTGGTGCGGGGGTATTGCAAAGTATTGGTGCGGGGGTATTGCAAAGTATTGGTGCGGGGGTATTGCAAAGTATTGGCCGGGGTATTGCAAAGTATTGGCCGGGGTATTGCAAAGTATTGGCCGGGGTATTGCAAAGTATTGGCCGGGGTATTGCAAAGTATTGGTGCGGGGGTATTGCAGAGTATGGTGCGGGGGTATTGCAGAGTATTGTGTGGGGGGTATTGCAGAGTATTGTGTGGGGGGTATTGCAGAGTATTGTGTGGGGGGTATTGCAGAGTATTGTGTGGGGGGTATTGCAGAGTATTGTGTGGAGGGTATTGCAGAGTATTGTGTGGGGGGTATTGCAGAGTATTGTGCGGGGGTATTGCAGAGTATTGTGCGGGGGTATTGCAGAGTATTGTGCGGGGGGTATTGCAGAGTATTGTGCGGGGGGTATTGCAAAGTATTGGTGCGGGGGTATTGCAGAGTATGGTGCGGGGGTATTGCAGAGTATTGTGTGGGGGGTATTGCAGAGTATTGTGCGGGGGGTATTGCAGAGTATGGTGCGGGGGTATTGCAGAGTATGGTGCGGGGGTATTGCAGAGTATTGTGTGGGGGTATTGCAGAGTATTGTGTGGGGGGTATTGCAGAGTATTGTGTGGGGGGTATTGCAGAGTATTGTGTGGAGGGTATTGCAGAGTATTGTGTGGGGGTATTGCAGAGTATTGTGCGGGGGTATTGCAGAGTATTGCGCGGGGGGTATTGCAGAGTATTGCGTGGGGGGTATTGCAGAGTATTGCGCGGGGGGTACTGCAGAGTATTGCGCGGGGGGTATTTCAGAGTATTGTGCGGGGGTACTGCAGAGTATTGCGCAAGGGGTACTGCAGAGTACTGGCAGGGGGTATTGCAGAGTATTGCGCGGGGGTATTGCAGAGTATTGCGCGGGGGTATTGCAGAGTATTGCGCGGGGGTATTGCAGAGTATTGCGCGGGGGTATTGCAGAGTATCGCGCAAGGGGTACTGCAGAGTATTGCGCGGGGGTATTGCAGAGTATTGCGCGGGGGTATTGCAGAGTATTGCGCGGGGGTATTGCAGAGTATTGCGCGGGGGTTTTGCAGAGTATTGCGCGGGGGTTTTGCAGAGTATTGCGCGGGGGTTTTGCAGAGTATTGCGCGGGGGTTTGCAGAGTATTGCGCGGGGGTTTTGCAGAGTATTGCGCGGGGTTTTGCAGAGTATTGCGCTGGGGTTTTGCAGAGTATTGCGCAGGGGTTTTGCAGAGTATTGCGCGGGGGGTATTGCAGAGTATTGCGCAGGGGGTATTGCAGAGTAATTGCGCAGGGAAGGCAGAGCATTGCAGAGTATTGCGCAGGGAAGGCAGAGTATTGCAGGGGTTAATGCAGGGATGGCTGAGCAGGGATGGATGGATCTGTGACTGCAATAGTCACAGATCCATCCCACACTGCTGCTGCCATCCGCGCTCTCCTCTCACACTGTACCGATCGGTACAGCGAGAGGAGGGAGGAACCGGCGTCATCAAATGACGCCGGTTTGTTTACCTGTGATCGCGCCGTCATTGGACGGCGCGATCACATGGTAAAAGACCGCTGTTGTCGGTCAGTTACCGAGATCTGTGTAGCGCCGGGTCTCATAGACCCGGCACGCACAGAATTTTCAGTGTGCGCGCCCGAGGCGGCGCGCATTACTGCTTCTGGTGGGCGCCGTTAAATAACGGCGACCCCCAGTTAAGCAACCACCTTGCCGCCGTTATATGACGGCGGCTGGTGGTTAAGTGGTTAATAACTTCATATAACCATAGCACAGTAATATACCATAGCATAGTGCAACATAAACTAGCTGATTAATCAAATTAATCTATAAATGACAATAAATTTAATAAAGTCCACATAAAGTTCATAAGCTTTCACAATCTTCATGTGCAGATTCAAATTTTCTTGGTGCAAAATAAAGTGCCAAGTGCTGAAACAGAAGTCTTTCTCGCTTTCGTGGATGGCTGGGCTTTGTTGTCCTTCAGGCTTTATCTCAAGTTATCCGCAGTGTACGCTCATAGGATATTAATAAATGGCAGAGAGAAGAAATATAACGTAATTCAGTTTATTTTAACAATAAAAACAAGTAACATCCACTCACGTGTAAAAACATGCTGTATCATATAAATAAACAGAAACTGGAAGTAGGCATCGACTTGCATCTCACCGACTGGAAATGACGGCACCACCTGTGATCACTGACGCATTTCGTCCCTCCCAGGAGACGTTATAAAAGGATATGTGTTTAAGAAGTACTCTGAAAATGCACTTTCTGTTTTAAATTTCTTCTGGAAAAACAACATTTTTCAGTGCCTAGGCACTCCTGTGCCTACAGCTTAACCCATCTCCATAGTAAGAACTAAGATACTGGTGTCTCTGACTGCAAGTGTGACCAGGAAGTATGAAGCCCAGCAAGCCCTGCAGCCTGATCCATCCATCCATTAAGTCCCTCCTACCTCCCAGTGAGTATTGATGTAAGGGGCATCCTGTGTCCACTTACCCTCCCCCTGTGCTGTGCCCTTCTGCTCCCTGTACTGTGCCCACTTAGCCCACCTGCCTCCTGTACTGTGCCCACTTACCCTCCCCCTGTGCTGTGCCTTCCTGCCCCCTGTACAGTGCCCAATTATCCTCCCCCTGTGCTGTGTCTTCCGCCCCTCTGTTGTGCCCTCCTGCTCCCCTTGTACAGTATCCCCCTGCCCCCTGTATTGTGCCCACTTACCCTCCCCCTGTGCTGTGCCCTCATACACTGACCTACTTGCAGATGCAGACTGGGATAGGGGGGGCGGGGGAGGATTGCGGATAGCAGGGCCCGTACAAGGGGTGGGCAGGAGGGTCCACTGCCCTGGGTGGTGTCTTAATCTGAGGGGAAGGGAAGCCTGCTTTGGTAGCTGCTCCTGTCTCACTGACAGTACAGAAGTGACTGTATTCACCACATATCTACTGATTATCAGACTCCTCCACTCATCCAACTCTGCCTTATCTCTGCTATTTACTGCTGCTATTACTCTCTCCTCCAGCAAGCCACACTCCCGCCCTCAACTTGCTCTCTTTCCCGTGTTCTGTCAATAAAGGTCCCTTTCGGCAGATAATGACCCACCTGTACTCCGCAGACGTAGCGCTTGCGCAGTACGAACCACAACAGAGCCGGTGAAAATAGCTGAAGATGTGCAGCTGTGAGTCAGCTGTACACTGCGCCTGCACAATGACGATGAGGGGCGGGTGTATTACTGTTATATTGTGTAAGGGGCGGATGGCTACAAAAGAGGCCGAATTTTAAATAGATGGGCAGAGCTGATAACTTGGGGGGTGGTTTTAGCAATAAACTACACGTCTTTGTAGCCATCCACCCCTTACACAATATAACAGTGACACACCCGCCCCTTACACGATTTAACAGTAATACACGTCATTGCGCAGGCGCCGTGTACAACTGACTCACAGCTGTACATCTTTGACTATTTTTGGCGGCTCGGTTGTGGTTCGTACTGCGCAAGCACTGCGTCTGCGCAGTACAGGGGGTCATTATCTGCCGGGGGACCTTTTTCGGCAGGACACCTGATAACTTCACCTTTCCATGTAAGGGCCTTTCTTTTCACACGGGCGGATCAGTAATGATCCGCTCCGTGTGTCCGCAAAAGCTCAGCAGGGATCCTCCGTAAAATCCCCGCTGAGCTGGCAGCTGACAGGGCGGTCTTTCCTGTCCTGACCGCCCTGTCTTTCCTACGCTCTGCCCTATGGGGGATCGGATGAACACGGACCGTATGTCCGTGTTCATCCGATCCGGCAGACGGAAGAAAAATAGTATTTTCTTCCGTCCGAAAAATCGGATCTTTGCGGAGGCGGACGATTACGGGTGTCAGTGGATGGTCATCCGCTGACACCCGCAATCACATAGGGACCAATGTATGTCCCGTTTTCATCCGCAACGGATGGATGATAATGCGGACATACAGTCCGCACGTCTGAAAGGGCCCTTACTTTCATCTGCGCCCCGCCCCGTCTACACCTCTCTCTACCTTTCCTGCATTATCACAGTACGTCAGCACTGATCCTCCTCACTCCTCTGCCTTGTTAATTTTTTCCCTTCTCCTTCTCTTATCTGCTATCCCCTCCATAAATCCTCACAACACATATCCTGCAGCCTCCAGTCTCAGCTCAGCTCAGCATTCCACACACATATGTTACACCCTTTCCATGTCAGTTTTCTTTTAGCTCTCCTAAATGTCCAGTCCTCACCGTGCAGCCTAGCACAATCTCTGCACTCACTTTACTCTTTTTTAGCACATACTTTTGTCACCCCCAACCTCCTCACCGATTCTCTCTTTTCTTATCCTAGCTCCCGTTCACATTGGAGCGATTTGTCATGCGATTTGACAAGTCACATCCTATTGCCGGCAATGGCAATGTTCAAATCAATGTGGCGCCGACTTTTGGGTGCCGCATCAATTTGAAAAGTAGTATATGCCCTACTTTTGCGATTTAGGGTGCGACATCAATAGACACCTGTGCATAAAGTCACACAGATGTCTTCAAAGTCACGCCCAATGTCACACTGAGATGGGGCTTTGAAATAGTGCGATTTCAGGTGAAGTCGCACAATTTCAAAGCCACAGTCAATGTGAATGGGGGCTAATAGCAGGTTCACACACTGGTGTGCTGTGGTTTGGCCACAACGCGATTGTATGTGCAGTTTACCCACAGTTTTAGGTGCGCTCTCATTAAATTCTATTATTTATTCTTTCATGAAAGCAAATATGTCTTGCATGTTGCATCTTTAATCAGAAAACACAGTCCAAAAGAATTTATCAGGAGCACACCTGAAACTGCAGGTAAGTCACACATACAATGGCACTGTGGCCAAACCACAGGGCACCAATGTGAACCCGTTATAAGGCTAGGTTCTCACGCTTACATGTCAGGATCATTCAGAAAATTGTGGTTTTCTTGACAAACACAGAAGTGCACTGTCCTTTAGTAGATGCACAGCAGTATCATTGATAGTTAAAGGCACCCCACACATCTGCTAATGCACACATTTTCACGCACATCAAACCACATGGTGCTGAAGCTACTTGTGCCTTCACCTGAAATGGTGCTGCAGGACATTTTTAGAAAAGGGTCATGGACTTCTTTTCCACATTGACACCACCGACCACTACCTCATATGTGTGCACCCATTACTCTCGTTGCTGCAGTGCAACACTGTAAGTACTATTATAGTGCTTGTCACAAACATTACAGACCTTAAACCACTATTAGGGTAATTTTATACGGGCGGTCCACCCAATGGACTCCACTTTGCTCAGCAGGGGATCTATCCACTGATTCTCGCTGAGCAGGCAGATGACAGGTCCGTCACTGCTCACTGTGCTGAGATGGACCTCTCCTCTATGGGGAGATCGGATGAAAATGGGCCGCTTGCCTGTTTTTATCCGATCCGCCAGCCGTATGGAAAATAAGGTTTCCATCCATCTGGATTTCATGGACAGGGTCGTATAGCAGCGGGTGTCAGTGAACACGTCACCGCTGACATCCGCTGCTCCATAGTAGTGAATGGATGTTCCAATCAGGTCCACCTGAAAGACTGACTGACAGACCTGATTGGAAAGCCTGTGTGAAAGGGGCCCAAGTCCGAACCGGGGGGAGGGGCAAACTTTGCCATCTTTACCCTGGGCGCTGGATGACCTAGTCCCAGCACTGGTGGATAGGGACAGTGCTAGGGGGTCTCTCTCTCATTTTCCCCTCTCTCTGTGTCAGCCCCCCCGCTCTCTGTCAGCCCCTCTCTCTCTGTCAGCCCCCCTCTCTCTCATCTCTCTGTCAGCCCCCTTCTCGCTCATCTCCCCTCTCTCTGTCAGCCCCTCTAACTCTCTCTCTCCCCCATCTCCCCCTCTCTGTCAGCACCCCCTCTCTCTTATCGCTCCCTCACTCTGTCAGACCCTCTCTCTCTGCCCCCCTCTCTCTCAGCCACCCTCTCTGTTAGTCCCCCCCTCTCTCTCTCAACCTCCCTCTCTTTCTCAGCCCCCTCTCCCTCTCTCAACCATCATCTCTCTCTCAACCACCCATCTGTCAGACTCTGCTTCTCTCTTGGCCCCCCATCTCTGTCAGTTTTCCCCATCTCTGTCAGTTTCCCCCCTCTCTCTCAGCCCCTCTCTCTCAGGCCCACACCCTGTACACCGTGCACTCTTGATCTCTGCACTCTGTACACTGTGCACTCCTGATCACTGCACTCTGTACACTGCGCACTCCTGATCACTGCACTCTGTACACTGCACACTCCTGATCACTGCACTCTGTACACTGCGCAGTCCTGATCACTGCACTCTGTACACTGTGCACTCCTGATCACTACACTCTGTACACTGCGTGCTCCTGATCCTGTAAGTAACGAACTCTGGATGTCTGGGGTTAGATAACGGAGACTCCAACATCTGACACTCCTGGAAGTGTCAAATGCTGAGGATAAGAAAAGGAAGTATAAAATATATTTTATTGCAGAGGCCTGATCATGAATACATGAATGTGCAAAAATAGTGATTTTAAGTGAATCGTATAAACAATATATGGGACAAGTACAAATCTGTTCAGAAAAAAATATCAGTCATTGGTGAACTAAAAAAGTCCAAAATAAAGTAAATAAGTCTGCGAAGGCGTATTTGATAATTGCCTGATCCAAATTGTAATGATCACCCAGACAAGAATAATCACCACTGTGAAGAAATCTGCCACCAAATGTAATATAAGGAGGCTTACCGGAACATATGGACTCAATTCAGCTTATACCAAATGGGTCAATAAAGGCAATGTTTTCTCCACACCTGGATATTATTATCCATGATAAGTGCTGCACTGTTTTTTACCCAGTACTTTTGCACAAGTTGTCCATTGTGGTGCTGGCTGCTGTTTTACAATTTACAGTGCTGTGAAAAAGTATTTGCCCCCTTCCTGATTTAAATTTTATTTTGCATATTTCGCACACTTAAATGATTCATCAAACAAATTAAAATTTGACACAAAGATAACTCTAAAATAAATCCAAGATGCAGTTTTTTCATTGTTTTTTTAATTTATTAAGGGAAAAAAGCTGTTCAAACCTGCCTGGCCCTATGTGAAAAAGAAATAGCCCTCTCCCAGGCTGAATCATGAATGAACTGTGATTAACCACAATTTTTTGGAAAGCCGAGTTAAATTTCACTTGCCACACCCAGGCCTGATTACTGCCAGACCTGTTTAATCAAGAAATCACATAAATAGAAGCTGTCTGACAAAGTGAAGCACGCTAACAGATCACAAAAAGCCACTCATCATGACACAATCTAAAAAAATTCAAGAACAGATTAGCTAACGTGCATGTATGGGCCATTTCTAAGGCTTTGGAACCCCAGTGAACCATGGGGAGAGACATTATCCACAAATGGAGATAACGTGGAACAGTGGTGAACCTTCCTAGGAGTGGCAGGCCTACAAAAATGTCTCCAAGAGCATGGCGAAAACTCATCCAGGAGGTCATACTTACTGTGAAGGTTTCTTCCAATCTCCAAAACCATCTGGAGAAGGAGGCAAAAATCAAAGGAATAAACAAACAAAAGAAATGCTCCAGGGATGTTGGAGATTATAAATCTGGAGTAGTGTTTAACTGGCAAAAAAGATCTCCTCTGAAACCATTTCAAATGATTCTTCTAACACTTTAGGTGTTTCAGGTAATCCAGTTGGAACAGTTATGGTCTTCCCTTCTAACAGTGGACCTATACAGGCTCATGGAGGCGGAAGACCTAACCTTAGAGATAGTTCTTCTAAGGCCTCGTACAGACGAGCGGACATGTCCGATGAAAACGGTCCGCGGACCGCTTTCATCGGACATGTCCGCTGGGATCATTTGGTCTGATGGCTGTACATCAGACCAAATTCCCCGTGGACAGACGACGCGGTGACGATGACGCGGCGACGTGGGCGAACCCGGAAGTTTAATGCTTCCACGCATGCGTCGAATCACTTCGACGCCATGCGGACATGTCCGATGAGTCGTACTGACCATCGGACATGTCCGACGAACAGGCTTCCAGCGGACATGTTTCTTAGCATGCTAAGAAACATTTGTCCGCTGGAAACCTGTCCGGTCGGCCGGAAAATTGTCCGGTCTGCCCTACACACGACCGAACATGTCTGCTGAAACTGGTCTGTCTATCAAAGAGCCGGGACCAGGAGGCTGTATGTGACAGCGAGTGCAGAAAACACACAGCAATTGCAATGAAAGCTGTTCCAGTGATGTTCCCCGCACGATCATCTGGCTGGCTCTCTTCTTTTTTCCCCTCCGCGATCGATGGGAGAGAGACTCAATGCCCCCCCCCCTCCGCTTCCATGCAGCCCATCCTTGCCAGACTCCTCACTTGAACAGGGGACTCTGATGTGAAGGGAGGAACTCCTAATGTGAGAGGTCTTCTGATGTAAAGGGGGAACTACTGATGTGAAGGAGGGGACTCTGATGTGAAGGGTGGCACCAGATGTGAAAGGGGGACGTATTTATGTGAAGGGGGAACTTTTTATTAAGGGCAATTAATTCTACCTCAGCCCTTGACTGTATTTGAGTGTATACATATTATGTCAGTCAGCCAGTCACTCATAGCAGAAATTATGGAGTATTTTGTGGGTACAAAAACTGCAGAAGGTGTATAGTGTATAGCATATGTAGGTTTAAAACTTTATTAAATTCTAAAATCAAAAATCTAATATATTGCAGCTTACCAATCCTTAGATATGGTGGCTGCATCTGAGTACCTCTTTTTTACCCTCTGTTTTCACTTAGTGATCTAAGCCAGTAACAGTAATGCCCTGTACACACGATCGGTTCATCCGATGAAAACGGTCTGATGGATTTTTTCATGAGATATCCGATGAAGCTGACTTTCATCAGTCTTGCCTACACACCATCAGTTAAAAATCTGATCGTGTCAGAACGCGGTGACGTAAAACACAACGACGTGCTGAGAAAAATTAAGTTCAATGCTTCCGAGCATGCGTCGACTTCATTCTGAGCATGCGTGGATTTTTACCTGATGGACGTGCTCACAGACGATCGTATTTTCTATCGTTTTTTTAACCATCAGATAATTTTAAAACAAGTTCCTAGTTTTTTCACCGATGGATAAAAAACCGATGGGGCCCACACACGACCGTTTTCATCAGACGAACCGATCGTGTGTACGCGGCATAAGAGCATTGTCAGTCTAGGGGGAGGGGAGTGTTAGATGGGCTAGCAAATTTAAAATACACTAAGAAATTGAAGCCAAACTCCATATCATACTTTTTAATCGGTTACAGCAAACAGTTTTTTGCCTTTTGGAATAAAGGTTTTACAAAAAAAGTATATAAAATCTGATCATTGTAAGCACTCCTGCCAGCGGTAGATGGTTTGTCTCAATGCTTTATCTGCTAAATCTGCAGGACAGCTTGTTCTATTGAAAAACAGCAGACTTACTGGTAGGATTACCAGGTGAAAATAAAGGACAGCAAGCCTAAAAAATAAAACTAATGCGCCATCACATCTAATGCCGCGTACACACGATTATTTTTCGGCTTGTAAAAAAACAACGTTTTTCAGCCTCTAGAAAAGACAAAGGGCCTGATCCACAACGAGCGGGCTTAACTTAAATATTCGGATTTAAGTTACACCGCCGCAAAATCTCTACCTAAGTGCCCGATCCACAAAGCACTTACCTAGAAATTTTGAGCGGTGTAACTTAAATCCGTCCAGCGCAAGGCGTTCCTAATTTAATGGGGCGAGTCCCATTTAAATTAGGAGCGCTCCTGTGACGGACGTACTGCGCATGCTCCCGGCGTTATTTTCCCGACGTGCTTTGCGCGGTTTTACGTTGCGCCGGGTTTTCAGAATCGCGACGGGCGTAAAAAAAAAATGACAGCGACGCGGGATAGAAGGGTCTACTTTTACAAGGTGTAAACAGTTTAGACCTTGTAAAAGCAGCCCTAATTTTGCGACGGCAAACTAATACTTACGGAGAAAAAACGAAGCGTAAAAGCTTTGTCGATCTCCGTAAGTGCTAATTTGCATACCCGACGCTGGATTTCGACGAGAAATGCCCCCAGCGGCGGCTGCGGTACTGCATCCTAAAATCCGACAGTGTAAGTCCCTTACACATGTCGGATCTTCTGCCTATCTATGTGAAACTGATTCTGTGGATCAGTTCCATAGATAGAAACAGGGATACGACGGCGTATCAGTAGATACGCCGGCGTATCCCTTTTGTGGATCAGGCCCAAAGTTTTTTCCAACTTCATCATTAAAACGACGTTGCCCACACACGATCGTTAAAAAAAAATGCTCTAGCAAAGCGCGGTGACGTACAACACGTACGACGGCACTATAAAGGGGAAGTTCCATTCGGATGACGCCACCCTTTGGGCTGCTTTAGCTGATTCAGTGTTAGTAAAAGACGATTCGCGCTTTTCTGTCTGTTACAGCGTGATGAATGTGCTTACTCCATTACGAGCGCTAGTTTCACCAGAACGAGCGCTCCCGTCTCATGACTTGCTTCTGAGCATGCGCAGGTTTTTCACGTCGTTTAAGCCCACACACGATCTTTTTTTACAACCCGAAAAACGACATTGTTTAAAACGTCGTTAAAAAATGCAGGATGTTCGAATTTTATTTTTGTCTTTTTTCAGAACCCGAAAAATTATGTGAAGCCCACACACGATCGTTTTAAATTAAATATTTTTTTAAACGTCGTTTTTTACAACCCGAAAAATGATCGTGTGTACGCGGCATAAGGCCTCATGCTAACGACCATTTTTACAGACACTTTTATGAGCGTTTTTTTCAGCTTAAAAACGACTCTCCATGTTAGCCTATAGCCTCATGCCAACCATGACGTTTTTGAGCTGTAAATGGCTAAGATGTTTTTAAGCTGCAAAAAAAAAAACAGGATCAGTGCGTTCTGAAGCTCCAGTGTTAGAGCTGTAAAGACGTCAGACACCGGCAAAGGGTGTTAAACGGGATTTAACGAAGCTTAACGCTGTATTAAGCCTCGTCCGGCGTTTCTTTCTCTATTCGAAATCAATGGTTCCCTATGGAGAAGTGGGATCAAGATGATCCGACTTGCGGGGGACTTGTGTGCGGAGAATCTTGAAGGGAAACCCCGCAATTTGTTATTTTTTTTAATTTGCGTGAGGTTCCCCCCAGGATGATACCAGACCCTTTGGTCTGGTTTGGATCTTAAGGAGAATCCCCCACACCAAAAAAACGGCCCTTATCCGAGCACGTAGCCCGGCAGGTCAAGAAAGGGGGCGAGCGAGCGCACCATACCAGGCCACATGCCCTCAACATGGGGGGGGGTTGGTGCTTTGGGGCATGGAGGGCTACCCCAAAGCACCTTGTCCCCATGTTGATGAGGACAAGGGCCTCTTCCCAACAACCCTGGCCATTGGTTATCAGAGGCTGCGGCAGGGGGCTTATGGGAATCTGGGAGCCCCCTTTAATAAGGGGGCCCCCAGATCCCGGCCCCCTACCCTATGTGAATGAGTATGGGGTACATCGTACCTCTACCCATTCACCTAGGGGAAAAATATGTCAATAAAAAAAAAAAACACACTAGACAGGTTTTTAAAGTAATTTATTAGGCAGCTTCGGGGGTCTTCTTCTGACTTCGGGGGTCTATTCCGACTTCTCCGCTCTCTCCGACGTCTTCTCCCGCTTCTCCGGCTCCTCCGTTATCTTCTTCCAGCTCTTTTACTAGCGGCGGCCCGGTCTTCTCTGTCGTCATCTTCCCTCTTCTCTTCTGATGTTGACACAACGCTCTCTTCCGCTGTAATGCGATGTGCGCGGTGCGCAATGAGTTATATAGGCATGGGGTGTGGTCACCGGGTGACATCGCCTCTTATGACGTCACCGCCTGGAGCATAATGGGACTGTGACGGGGTCGGAAAAAAAACCCTGTACCCCATACTCATTCACATAGGGTGGGGGGCCCGGGATCTGGGCTTGCCCGCCCCCTTTCCTGACCTGCCGGGCTATGTGCTCAGATAAGGGTCTTGTATGGATCCTGGGGGAACCCCCCACGCCGTTTTTTTTTGGTGTGGGGGATTCCCCTTAAAATCAATACCAGACCAAAGGGTCTGGTATTTTCCTGGGGGGGAACATCACGCAATTTTTATTTTTGCGGGTTTCCCCAATAAGATTCTCCGCACACGAGTCGCCCCGCAAGTCGGATCATCTTGATCCGACTTCTGGTGCGACCTCTATTCAAATCAATGGGCTCCCATAGGGAACCATTGATTTTGAATAGAGAAAGAAAAACGCGGCTGAAAGCTAGCACAGAGAAATGTGCATTGAATTCAATGAAAAACGCGGAAAAAATCGCAGAAAAACAAATTTTTTTCCTGGTGTCTGTCACCTTACACCCCCCTGGCCACCTCTTCCCCACACTGGCAGAAAAACGTGGGGGTAGGGATCTTCTAAGCAGTGGCTTAGCGTGGATTGTCATCCCAACATGTTTCGGAATTATATTCCTTCTTCAGGGAAGATTTGAGTACTCAGTCCTTTCTAAAATGTAAATATAATTATACATCAATTGATATAGTACAAATATCCAAGTCCAAGCTACTATATTCAGCTCACCGGGCTTGCATCCAGCCAACAGGAGCCACAGTACAACAACGTGGACCTGCAGTTAGGACTGTGTCGTGTGCAGCAGCGGGAAGTCCCGGAAGGCCGAAGCAGACCTGGAATCATTACCGAAAGGCGGCGTGGAGTCTGAGCCTGGTGACTCCTCTGTGAAAACAAGCGACATAAGGTAAGAGGAGTCTGTTGCGGCCTGGTCGGGGACTTGGTGACTGTAAGTACTACCCAGCGGAAACCAGATAATGTCCTTGAAATGCCAGTCCTTCTATGTCCTTTGCTATCCCCATCTGGAAGGAGCCGCTGCTGGAGGGGAGTGCGCCCTCAGGTGAGCCGGAAGGGGGATGCGAGGAAGCCTGGGTGTGTTTGATCTGGGCTGGGAGTGGCTCAGGGTAGTGCTGGGTGACTCACAGGTAGCGTCACCAGGATCTCCCACTTCCTTCCAGAATATTCTGGAAGGTGGAGAGGGGTGTTCTGAGGAGCCCTGACCAATCCCCAATCTGGATTGGCAGGGGGCAGGCCTCCTTAAATATCCAGGGTCAGCCCATCTGGGGAGGAGTTGATGGGGTGAAAGATGGAAATGGAGTGTTAGGCTGTCGGGGCCCCTTGAGGGAGCCCCCCAGTATAGGGGGTGACCTTGGGCCTGGGCTCAGGTGCGGACGATACCCTCTTACAACCCACAAAGGTGTCCTGACCAGGAGGAGGAAGAGAGGACAGTGGGCGAAAACTGCCAGGCAAGTCCCCAGGAGTTCCACAGAGGCAGCCAAGCGGGCTGTTGATTGTTCACACAGTTGGGAGGACTGAGAGGCATGCCTGATAGGACTAAGATGCAGCAGTCTAGGATGGGTGCAGAGCCAGTCTGGAGGGCCAGGAGGGCTGGCAGTGCCTGAAGAGGTGGTACTGGGAGCAGTAGCCCCAGGGACAGCTAGCACTGGAACTTTCTATATTTTTGCTACACCATAGGGGCACACGGTCCTTGCCTGCAAAGGGCATCTGCTTTAGACCTGGCTGAACCAGTGTCCGGGCTACAGTGCTAGCTGGTCTGGGAAGTGCAAGTAAGCAATGTGCTGGAGGAGTAAGGAGTGATAGTCTGCAAGAAAGTGCAGGAGGAAAAGAGATTTTGTATATAAGGTGGTGTATATGGTTGGTCCCAATTTTAACTGTGAATTATCTGGGCATCTCACAGGTTTCCTATCCCTATCCAAGTTAAATTCCCCTCAATAAAAACAAAAAAACAGGTGCAAGGAACACTTTCATGTCTCTGGATGCTTGAATAGTGTGTGCCTGGCTGGGCAGGGTGACAGACGGACTACTACCTCTACAGGGGTACCGCTACACACACACATTTGGTAGCAGTAAAATAGCATAAATCATGGACACTGTACTACTGTACATTATAGTTTTATTAAGCACAACCTGAAGTGAGGGGCAGCTACAAACTCTAAAAATTGGCAAGTACCACCCACATACCCTAGGGTTGCCCATGATTCCTTTGCTGCCTATATAGCACACTGTATGGTCCATCTGTCCTTTAGCATTTAAGCTATTGATTCTATATCATTTTGAGTCGTATTTCTTATGCACATCAATGGTCAATGGATAAGAAAAACATGTTTGCGCAGAGTGGTTGGGATGGCAGTGGATTGGAAAGCATATTGAAGAGGCTGGGGACATGACACAGGAGGGGGACAGAGGCTGGGGACATGACACAGGAGGGGGACAGAGGCTGGGGACATGACACAGGAGGGGGACAGACGCTGGGGACATGACACAGGAGGGGGACAGAGGCTGGGGACATGACACAGGAGGGGGACAGAGGCTGGGGACATGACACAGGAGGGGGACAGAGGCTGGGGACATGACACAGGAGGGGGACAGAGGCTGGGGACATGACACAGGAGGGGGACAGAGGCTGGGGACATGACACAGGAGGGGGACAGAGGCTGGGGACATGACACAGGAGGGGGACAGAGGCTGGGGACATGACACAGGAGTGGGACAGAGGCTGGGGACATGACACAGGAGGGGGACAGAGGCTGGGGACATGACACAAGAGGGGAACAGAGGCTGGGGACATGACACAGGAGGGGGACAGAGGCTGGGGACATGGCACAGGAGGGGGACAGAGGCTGGGGACATGGCACAGGAGGGGGACAGAGGCTGGGGACATGACACAGGAGGGGGACAGAGGCTGGGGACATGGCACAGGAGGGGGACAGACGCTGGGGACATGACACAGGAGGGGGACAGAGGCTGGGGACATGACACAGGAGGGGGACAGAGGCTGGGGACATGACACAAGAGGGGGACAGAGGCTGGGGACATGACACAAGAGGGGGACAGAGGCTGGGGACATGACACAGGAGGGGGACAGAGGCTGGGGACATGACACAGGAGGGGGACAGAGGCTGGGGACATGACACAGGAGGGGGACAGAGGCTGGGGACATGACACAAGAGGGGGACAGAGGCTGGGGACATGACACAAGAGGGGGACAGAGGCTGGGGACATGACACAGGAGGGGGACAGAGGCTGGGGACATGACACAGGAGGGGGACAGAGGCTGGGGACATGACACAGGAGGGGGACAGAGGCTGGGGACATGACACAGGAGGGGGACAGAGGCTGGGGACATGACACAGGAGGGGGACAGAGGCTGGGGACATGACACAGGAGGGGGACAGAGGCTGGGGACATGGCACAGGAGGGGGACAGAGGCTGGGGACATGACACAGGAGGGGGACAGAGGCTGGGGACATGACACAAGAGGGGGACAGAGGCTGGGGACATGACACAGGAGGGGGACAGAGGCTGGGGACATGACACAGGAGGGGGACAGAGGCTGGGGACATGACACAAGAGGGGGACAGAGGCTGGGGACATGACACAGGAGGGGGACAGACGCTGGGGACATGACACAGGAGGGGGACAGACGCTGGGGACATGACACAGGAGGGGGACAGACGCTGGGGACATGACACAGGAGGGGGACAGACGCTGGGGACATGACACAGGAGGGGGACAGACGCTGGGGACATGACACAAGAGGGGGACAGAGGCTGGGGACATGACACAAGAGGGGGACAGAGGCTGGGGACATGACACAGGAGGGGGACAGAGGCTGGGGACAGGCAGCCACTGTTTAATCAATAACAATTGATTAAACAGTGGCTGCATGTGATGGCACAGTGGCTGCGTGTGATGGCACAGTGGTTGCGTTTGATGGGCACAGTGGCGACAATTGATGGCACAGTGGCTGCGTGTGATGGGCACAGTGGCAACAATTGATGGCACAGTGACTGCGTGTGTTGGCACAGTGGCTGCGTGTGTTGGCACAGTGGCTGCATGTGATGGCACAGTGGCTGCGTTTGATGGGCACAGTGGCTGCGTGTGATTGGCACAGTGGCTGCGTTTGATGGGCAGAGTGGCTGCGTGTTATTGGCACAGTGGCTGCGTGTGATGGGCACAGTGGCTGCATGTGATGGGCACAGTGGCTGCATGTGATTGGCACAGTGGCTGCGTGTGATTGGCACAGTGGCTGTGTGTGATTGGCACAGTGGCTGCATGTGATTGGCACAGTGGCTGCATGTGATTGGCACAGTGGCTGCATGTGATTGGCACAGTGGCTGTGTTTGGGAACAGTGGCTGCGTGTGATTGCACAGTGGCTGCGTGTGATTGGCACAGTGGCTGTGTTTGATGGGAACAGTGGCTGCGTGTGATTGGCACAGTGGCTGCGTGTGATTGGCACAGTGGCTGCGTGTGATTGGCACAGTGGCTGCATGTGATTGGCACAGTGGCTGTGTTTGGGAACAGTGGCAACAATTGATTGCACAGTGGCTGCGTGTGATTGGCACAGTGGCTGCGTTTGATGGGAACAGTGGCTGCGTGTGATTGGCACAGTGGCTGCGTGTGATTGGCACAGTGGCTGCGTGTGATTGGCACAGTGGCTGCGTTTGATGGGCACAGTGGCTGCGTGTGATTGGCACAGTGGCTGCGTGTGATGGGCAGAGTGGCTGCGTTTGATTGGCACAGTGGCTGCGTGTGATTGGCACAGTGGCTGCGTGTGATTGGCACAGTGGCTGCGTGTGATTGGCACAGTGGCTGTGTTTGGGAACAGTGGCTGCGTGTGATTGGCACAGTGGCTGCGTGTGATTGGCACAGTGGCTGTGTTTGGGAACAGTGGCTGCATGTGATTGGCACAGTAGCTGCGTGTGATTGGCACAGTGGCTGTGTTTGGGAACAGTGGCTGCGTGTGATTGGCACAGTGGCGACAATTTATGGTGGCACAAGTGGCTGCGTGTGTTGGCACAAGTGGCTGCATGTGTTGGCACAAGTGGCTGCGTGTGTTGGCACAAGTGGCTGCGTGTGTTGGCACAAGTGGCTGCGTGTGTTGGCACAAGTGGCTGCGTGTGTTGGCACAAGTGGCTGCGTGTGACCCCTCCCGGCCCTGCCTACTGTTATCACCTCGGCGGGGAACATTAGACAGCGTTCGTTTGAACAGCTGTTTTCCCCGCTGCGCATAGACACTCCCCCTTGGACGGATCTGTCCAATCGCGAGCAAGGGGGAGTGTCTATGTGACTCCCCCTTGCTCGCGATTGGACAGATCCGTCCAAGGGGGAGTGTCTGTGCCATAGACACTCCCCCTTGGACGGATCTGTCCAATCGCGAGCAAGAGGGAGTGTCTATGTGACTCCCCCTTGCTCGCGATTGGACAGATCCGTCCAAGGGGGAGTGTCTATGCCATAGACACTCCCCCTTGGACGGATCTGTCCAATCGCGAGCAAGGGGGAGTGTCTATGTGACTCCCCCTTGCTCGCGATTGGACAGATCCGTCCAAGGGGGAGTGTCTATGCGCGGCGGGGGAAAACAGCTGTTCAAACGAACGCTGTCTAATGTTCCCCGCCGCGGTGATTAACGTGGCAGCGGCGGCGGTTTCGGCGGCGGGGGTGGGCCTGATTAAAAGGTCCGCCGGGCCGTATACGGCCCGCGGGCCGTAGTTTGCCCAGGTCTGGGATAGAGGGTTAGGGGAGGTTTCAGATACCTTTAGCAGATCACTTGCGGACTCCTTGAATCCAAAGGACAAAAACAGCTTTCTTTTAGCAGACCTTGAATACCTGGATAGGTCTCTCACACAGACCTAGCAACTGGTATGGTTTCTGCATAAGTGTCTCTCACAGGACTTAGCAGCCAGTAGAACTCCTGGACAAGCCTCTCTCACAGACTTAGCAGCCAGTAGCACTCATGGATAAGTCTCTCTCACAGACTTAGCAGCCAGTTGCTAGTTACCTTGATTAGATTTGTAGAACAGCTTCACAGTACCAAAACCTTTAAGCCATCCGGCAGTACTATGAGGGTAGTTTAGCTTAGGTAAGTTCTTCAAACGAGTCACCAGGCCCTCCTGAGGGACCAGCCTTCATCCTGGCTCTCTCCAGCAAAGGGTCCTCCCCTGGATCTCCTCAGCTTGGCTTCTTCCACGCAGGCAAGACAGCCTAGGACCACCTCAGGATAAGTAGGTCCCAGACAGGCTTCTGGGCCTACTTGCAGTGCTTGCAGAGATGTGGACCCTGGCCAGGAGGGCCATGAGGTAAGAAGTGACTAGAGCACATGGCATCTGTCCCATAAATACCCTCTCCCAGAATGCACAGCAGCCAGGAACCTCCTACTGGGCTGTTTCTGGAAAAGTGGATATTCATTACAGCTCAGCTTGTAATGCTCATACTGGCCTGTGGTACAGTGACACCTACTGGCAACAGTGCGAAATGCACAACCAGCCAAGTTCAAGACAGAAGCCAAATAAACTATATACAATCAATCTGAGATGTTTACAGCTCAGCCAAAAACTAAATTTACATTATAGCCCCATTTCTTTAGGAGCAGGGGGCTACACATAAACAGACAATCAGTCATTTCTCCACTGAGAGCCGGTTCACACTTCCGCGGCACGACTTCGGGGGTGACTCTGCAAGTCGTCCTGAAGACGACTTCAGAGGCGACCTGCAAAATGACTTCTGTATAGAAGTCAATGCAGGTCGCCCCGAGCCGCCCCCGAAGTCGTGCAAGAACCTTTTTCTAAGTCGGAGCGACTTGCGTCGCTCCTATTAGAACGGTTCCATTGCATTGAATGGGACGCGAGCCGCCTGACGAGTCGCCCCAGTGTGAACCGGCTCTGAGAGAACCAGGATCTGTGTGTTTACACACACAGATCCCGGTTCTTGCTGTGTCACGAGCGATCGCAGGTGCCCGGCGGTCATCGCGCCAGTTAGGGCACTCGCATCGGCTCCAGGATCGAGAGCGTGTGCGTACCTCCGGTGGCACGCGCCCCTAGTGGCCACAGGGGAAGCGACGTAACATAACGCTTCGCCCAGCCGAACTATGCTGCAGCATATGTTATACTATATTATAAGGCTATTGCCTTTCATACATAGGGAGGCATATTTGTACACTGCATCAATATCATTTGTTCGTACCTTGATTGTGTAATGTTTCTATTTCTCTTTCTATTGCAAAAAAAAAATCAGTACAATTTTAGTAAAAGAAAAAAACATGTTTGCACGCAAATGACATCGATACAAAAACGAGATGCCCCTAAAAATAAAAATGTCAACATTAGATGCTGTTTTACCATAAAGAAGATGTAAATAAAAATGAGACGTAAACACAAGGCTACAGGTCAACAAATACAATAACCAAATGTATTCTTGTCATAAACAAGATGACATCTCATTGATGCAAAAGCTGGGCAGTGACTTATTTGCAGGCTGAATTGTGAACAAATTGTTGCTAGGCTATGGGAGGATCTTTTTTCTCTCAGGAGGCCATCGACTAGATAAATGTTCTTTATATTCATCTCCCTGTTTCTTGTCCAGCGTATAGGAGAAGCAGTGCAGCAGAAGCCTGAGAAGAGGAGGAAATGTTCAGCTGATCAGGGGAGTTACACTCAGTATATATTTATCCTCCCTTCTCCATTTCATAGAATCAGGAGCAAGGCAACACAGGGGGCTTATGGGATGCCATATAAAGACCTGTCACTGGTGAGGGGAGAGGCAAAGGGAAACTAGAAAATTTAAAGAGAGAGAGGAGGAGGATGTGCCAAAGCGAAAGAAGAAAATAGGGAGGTGGAATTTCACTTGAGAAAAAAAAAAAACTGGAGAGCAAAACACAGCGAAAGGGAGAGATGAAAGGGAGATATACAAAGCAATCAGCGGGTGAGATTTAGAAAGGGAGGCAGGAGAACCTAGTGTCAGACTGTTCATCTCCATCACACACACAGCCATTAGCAGTACCCAAGCCCATCGACTCAGCAATCTGCACTGAAAATATGTTGCCTGGCTCTGGGGAGGAAGCTGAGGGAGGACCGAAAGACAGCCATGTCCCTGCACAAAATCCCGAAGGGAAATGGGACGAAGCCAAAGCCTTCTATGACAATCTAAGTTCCACCAAGAAACCCAAATCGGTATGTACATCCTATGTGTCTTATAACTAGATGTTTACGTTCCTTCACCAAGAAATTGCTTAAAATAACGTCATCGCAGTGGGAAAGTTGTTGAGCATGTCCCCAACAAACCGTATGACATCGCTTTTAGTGTATTTTATCTTATCGCCTTTCTCCATATTTCCTATTTCAGTCAGCAGTTCTCAGAAAGGATGGCGTTAGCCTACTAACAGGGAAACTGTGTATGTGAGGCTTGGAGTATCTATACTTTGAGCTAGGGGAAAGTGACAAGCTGATATCTCTAGATCTTATGAAGGTGATTGCTTATGCACAAAGCTGTGTGACCTTCAAATGTGGAATCAGCAGCTGGTGTAAAATTGGCGACTGGCCAAGGTCACTGACCTATGACACTGACCCATTGGAAAAATGGCCCTGGAACTAAATATACACTTGACAATGTATACAGCCAGTGAACATGAATGTGTGTTTATATATAAAGCACATCCAAATTAGTACCGCTTGTTTCATACATGTATAGCTTAGTCATCAATGTATCCACCACCTCTATTCAACTGTTGATCCACCATAATGTATCCCTTGACCTGACCATGTTTAATGAACCACTGTCTATAAGAGATGAGTACTGGATTATTCTTCTATATCCCAGTACACATATACAATTTAGAGTAATATATGTCTACACCATAGGCTGCAAATGGTTTTGCCTCTGCATTAAACAGGGAGCTTGTGAAATATCTTTCCAACCTGAAATATAAGACTTATGCCAACCCAATATATCATATTACCAGTGACAGGTTGTGCATCTCAGTGTCTGTTTACTCATTTTTAAGAATCATTTGTACGTTGAAGGCGAAGCTGTGTATTGATCCTCTGCAGTGAATATAAACCCCCCCCCCCCCTTATATTGCTCAAGCAGTCTTACGTTGATTTAAAGAAACATAGTAAACGTATTTCAGATAGCTCATAAGCTTTGCACTGAGCCAGCAGAATAATCTCTTGTTAGCTGTAACAGATGACAGAAACACCTTGTCACTGAATACTGTATATGGTGATGAAAAATTAAACATGCTTCTTACATAGTTAGGGCTTGTTCACACTTGAATAAATCTCCAATGCCACGTACACACGATCGGTTCTTCCGATTAAAACGGACCGATGGATTTTTTCATCAGATATCCGATGAAGCTGACTTTCATCACTCTTGCCTACACACCATCAGTTAAAAATCCGATCGTGTCCAACGCGGTGACGTAAAACACAACGACGTGCAGAGACAAATGAAGTTCAATGCTTCCGAGCATGCGTCAACTTGATTCTGAGCATGCGTGTTTTTTTGACCGATGGATTTCCCCACAGACGATCGATTTTTTTTAACCATCAGAAAATTTTAAAACAGGTTCTATTTTTTTCACCGATGGGAGAAAAAACAATGGAACCCACACACGATCGGTTTGTCCGATGAAAACTGATTGTTTTGGGGTCGGCGTATTAAGTTACCCTGTAGTGTGTCTAGGGGTGATAGAAGTGAGTCAAAACAGTGAGCAAATGTCCAGACAGTGAATAAAGGTTTTTCCAATGCTTTATTCTCCAAGCCAACACGGCCAACATCAATTAGGAAAAGAAAGGCTGATGAAAGAAAGGGAGAACCTTGCGGTATCAGGCCTGGATATTAATCGAGTAGTCCTTGCTCAATAGAGTATCAAAATTATTACTCGTCGCCACTCTTAGTTAGAGTGGGTAAAGTGCCTCCGGACAGACCTCTCTCACAAGCCTGGCAGCCGAAGTGTCACTCAGGATCTGCTGGGAGGAACAGGTCTCTCTCACAGACCTGGCTCTAGGGCCCCTGCCACAGGCCAATTACTTTAGGTGAACTGAAATGGATGGAACAGAGCGAATCCTCCCAGTGGTCACCGAGTGACAGCAAAGCGTACTTGTCAGCATTCCGGTCACCAGATTCCCGAATCGAACGGCACCCAGCCTGGAATCCTCTCAACAGCAAGTCACTGGGGTCCTCTTTTACCTCCGGATGAGGGTTTGCGTAGACCTGCAATTTTGGCCAGGTGGGCTGCGCTGGCGGGGTCCATGGATGCGCGCACCCTGAAGGTGGATGCCGCACCTGGAACCGGGACCCCACAAAGATTTTAGAACACATGACACCTGTCCCAGATATACCCTTCCCCAGCATGCCTTGCGAGGGAAAACCTCCTCTAATTGGCTGATTTAGCGTAGTGCCCATACTGAAAGTAAGGGGGCGCTACATAATAAAAAAAAAGTTCAATTGGCAGAAAAAAACACTAATATAGAGCATTTTTGTACACAGTTTAGACGAGTTTAGCATTTTCTGCCAGAAAGCTCCAATCAGTAACGCAAACCAGATTTTTTTTTCCTGCCTCTAAACATTGAGCTCAAAATCTGCCTCTAATCCTCCTAGTGTGCATGGACACATAGGATAACATTGAGCTGCTTCTACAGGAAAAATACAAACTGCTGTAGAAGCAGTGGGGTAGATTCAAAGAGCAATTGTGCCTGCGTAACCATAGTTACGCAGCGCAATTGCTTACTTGCCCCGGCGTATCGAATGCTCCTGATTCAGGAACCTCGATACGCCGACTGCAGCCTAAGAAATGACTGTAAAAAAGAGAAAAAACTGCGCTAATCTAAAAATATAAAGTGAGCGGCTACACAAGCAATATGACAAAAATTGGATAGAAACAGTGAAAAAATATGCAGCGCTAATAAAACACTTATAAGGAATATACAAGTGAAAACCATGCATTAATGTGATAAGATCACAGTAGCCTGTGAATAAGTGTCCATTTAAAAATGAAAACAAAACACAAAACAAAAGTCCATCAATAGGGGGTGTGTGGCAACATCCTCATCTTAGGAAAAACCTTCTGCACAGTAAAAACAGGAGTAGATGGAATACTCTTACCGAATAACGTGGATCTGCTTGTCAGCGACAACAGATTGTAAACGCATGGAAGGACTCCACTCGAATCTTCTCGGCTGGCCGATGGCCCAATAGTAGACTCACCACAGGATATCCCGATGGATGGCTGTAAGCCTGGACTGGAACCTCACCGTGGGTGTACTTGCTCCAACTCAGATTCGTAGACATAAACAGAAGGTCAGCTTGTTGAAAAGCGACAAACGAAATTGGATAGAAGCACTAAGAAATTACTGGCATAAGGCTCCTTATACCGCCATATCTTAGGCTGCATTCTTACGCAGGCCGCTAGGTGGCATTCCCGTTGTGGTCAGCGTATAGTATGCAAATTGCATACTAACGCCGATTCACAACGTTGAGCGAGCCCTGCGTACGCAGTTTATGTTGTTTCTGTCCGTCGGGTTTCACGTAAGGCTGCTCCTGCTAATAGCAGGGGCAGCCAATGCTACGTATACCCGTCGTTCATGCGTCGCAAAGTTTAAATTTTACGTTGTTTGCGTAAGTGAATCGTGAATGGCGCTGGACGCCATTTACGTTCACTTTGAAGCAAATGACGTCCTTGCGACGTCATTTGCCGCAATGCACGTCGGGAAAGTTTCCAGACGGAGCATGCGCCCTACGCTCGGCGCGGGAACGCGCCTAATTTAAATAATTCCCGCCTCCTACGGGATCATTTACATTAGGCGCCCTTACGCCGGGCATTTTTGAGGAGCGCCCACGCAAATTACGTGGCTACTGCTTCGTGAATGAAGCGTAGCACAGTTAATTTGCGGGGGCGCAGGGCAAAAACGGTACACTGCGCCTCCATAAGGAGTGCGCAGCGGTACCTGAATCTCCCCAGTGATTAAGCCAGTGTGTATGGAACCTAAGGCTCTGTTTCCACTACTGTGAGTTGTTGTGTGACTTGACACATGTGAAGTCGCATGACAAGTCATAATCCATGTATTTCAATGGTCCCCATTTTAATTGGTGCGACTCAAGTTGCAGCGACTCCAAAAAAGGTTTTGTTCTGACTTCAGTGGGACTTGCTCTCGCATGGTTCTCACCGGTCGCATAGCATCGCATCAAAAATCGCATTGCAAAGTCGCACTGTAAATCACGCAACTTTGGGGTCGCAATAGTGGAAACCTAGCCTTATGGTGTGTTATTGCTGTGACTATTTCCATCTAGAGTGACCAATACTTGTGTATATCGATGAACAGTGTAGTATGCACTGATCCATCATCCCACAGCCCCCCACAGAGATGGATTATACCTATGAAGGCCTGTCAATGAACAAGCCATCAGCGCACACTCATACAAATCCTAATCAACAGTGTGCAAGTACGCAACTATCTTTGATAGCACTGTATGTCATGTCAGATGCGCTGTAAAAAAAATCTATTATATCTAAGCAAGAAAACAATTTTTAACTGTCAAGATAATCTAATTATGTGAAATGATAATTATGGCCACATGGCTTTTGACTGTAATGACCTAAGCAGCATCTTCAATGAAGTTAAGGAGACAATTTAATGATTAATGCAACTGATAAAGATAGTAATGCTGTATCTAGGAAATTTAGACACCTTCAAGTCTGGCTTTTTTGAGCCAATTCTATTAAAGTCAAAAGATGGGCGACAAACTATGGTACCTAAAAATCTCTAACCAGGTTAGAGGTAACGATCG
Source organism: Rana temporaria (assembly GCF_905171775.1). Taxonomy (NCBI): domain Eukaryota; kingdom Metazoa; phylum Chordata; class Amphibia; order Anura; family Ranidae; genus Rana; species Rana temporaria. Next base: position 270,705,886 of record NC_053490.1, on the reverse strand, counting down.
CGGCAATACCTCACATGTGTGATATGCAGGCGCGACTTATGGGGGCGCTTTAAAATACATTTTATTTTCATTGTCTCTTAAAAAAAAAACGAAATTCTGATCATTTTATTGCTATCACAAGGAATGTAAACTTCCCTTGTGACAGTAATAGGTGGTGACAGGTATTCTTTATGGAGGGATCGGGGGTCTAAAAGACCCCAAATCCTTCTTTTGCACTTCAAAATATTCAAATCGCCAAAAACTGCGGTTCTGAATACTGTCATTTCTTTTAAATCGGCAAAGGAGACTCGATCAAAGCCGTTTTAGGAGGCGGGAGTGGGGACGTCCCCTCCTGCTCTTTTAGGATAACAGCCAAGCAGCGTTTAGCCGCATCAGTTGTTATCACTAAAAAGCCAACTGCTGGCTCTAAAAAACGGTACTGGGGTAATAGCTGCAGCTGCACGCATTACCCCAGTTTAACCCCTTCTTGGATGCTATAAGGGAGTATGGAACGCCCAGTTGATTGAAGCACAATGTACACGGGACCCAAACTATATACAGGGGTAGATCCACAAAAAAATTACGCCAGCGTATCTATTGATTTCAAAATTCCCGCGTCGTATCTTTGTTTTGAATCGTCAAAACAAGAAACGACGGAATCTCGGCTAGATCCGAGAGGCGTACGTCTTCGGATCTTAGATGCAATTTTTCGGCGTCCGCTAGGTGGCGTTTTCGTCGTATTCCGCGTCGAGTATGCAAATTAGCTATTTCCGACGATCCACGAACGTACGCGCGGCCGTCGCATTTTTTTACGTCGTTTCCGTTCGGCTTTTTCCGGCGTATAGTTAAAGCTGCTATATGGTGGCGTACTCAATGTTAAGTATGGCCGTCGTTCCCGCGTCTAATTTTAAAAAATTTACGTCGTTTGCGTAAGTCGTCCGTGAATGGGGCTGGATGGCATTTACGTTCACGTCAAAACCAATGACGTCCTTGCGACGTCATTTAGCGCAATGTACGGTGGGAAATTTTAGGGACGGCGCATGCGCAGTTCGTTCGGCGCGGGGACACGCTTTATTTAAATGAAACACGCCCCCTACCCGCCACATTTTAATTCCGCGCCCTTACGCCGCGAGAGATACACTACGCCGTCGTAACTTACGGCGCAAATTCGTTGAGGATTCAAACTAAGCCTAGGTAAGTTACGGCGGCGTAGCGTATCTTAGATACGCTGCGCCGGTGCAGATCTATGTGGATCTGCCCCACAGTCTCTGTATATACACCTCTACACTTAAGCTCCAGCACAACTCTTGCTTGCAAACTTTCTCTCCTTAACACCTCCAGCACATCACTTGCTTGCACTTCCAGGACAAGCTAGCACTGATTTGCAGGCCTGATACTGGCTCAGTCAGGCCTAAATTAGATGTCCTTTGCAGGCAGGGACCGTGGGCCCCTTTGGTGTAGTAAAAAATGTAGAAAGTCCCAGTGCTATCTATCCTCATGGCTACTGCTCCCAGTACCACCTCTTCAGGCACTGCCAGCCCTCCTGACTATAGCTGCCTCTCTTCACTGCCCATGCCACCACAGTCCACTGCACTGGCTCTGCACCCATCCCAGACTGTAATTTCTCAGTCCTCTCCTGGCTGTGTCACTAACCAGTCCTTGGTTGTGACCTGTTCCTCTCCTGGAGACTTTGTCTGGCAGTGCTCTGCTGCTGTCCTCTCTTGGTCCCGTGTCACCTGTCCAGGACACCTCCGTCTGTCATAAGAAGGGTCCTGTCCGACCCGAGCCGAAGACCCAAGGTCACCCCCCTCCCAGACTGGAAAGCTCCCTCGAAGGCCACGACAGCCTAGCACTCCATCTCTAGCTTCCACCCAAACAACTCCTCCTCCACTGGGGACCCTGGATATTTAAGGATGCCTGCCCCCTGCCAATCCAGGTTGGGGATAGGTCAGAGCTCCTCAGAATACCCCAAACAGCTCCACCTTTCCTCTCCTTCTTCCTTCCAGAAGATACTAGAATATTCTGGAAAGAAGTGGGAGGTCTTGGTGATGCTGCCTGTGAATCACCAGCTACATGTGGTAAGTGTATTACCTTTGGAGGATTCCCATACAAGCAATAAGAATATTATCTGGAATTTCGATCTGCAAAGATTTGGGTTTTTCAACAACTTTTTTTAAAGTGGACTATCAGTTATCCTACATCCTGCGTTTTTTATTGACACAAGTGGAACTGTTATATCTATACATGAACTTCCTAAGCGTTACTAATGTTTTAATGATTTATTTATTTTAACATATTTTTGATGGAGTCACCAGCTCTGCTGTGAGTTGCTCCCAACCCAGATCAAAACACACCTAGGCTTGGTTGCCAGCCAAGCCTGGAAATTGACCTACCTACCAAAAAAAAACAACTCTATCACTTCCAGCACACTAGAGGGTGCTACAATAATAACGATGACCCAGGGTGACCTTAGATATAGTGGCTAGTACCTATGATTTTTTTTTGTATTTTATGAAAAAAATACAAATCTGGCCTATAACAGCTGTCAGTCATTATCAACTTGCATATAGAAAAAATTTAATAAAGAGAGATTAAACAAAAAAAACTTGCATATAGCTAGCTTATTACACTGCATAAATCAGTCTGTTTTGGGAAGTATACTGTAATTAGTCTGATTAAATCACATGTAGGCTCCATTGTCCTACTAGCACTCAAATCCTGCAGAGTGTCTATAGCCAAAGGGATAAACTAGCACACAGGATGGACTCAGGCAACACACAGGATACAAGGACTAAAGGAAAGACTACAGCACTAGGGAGAGGAGGCAGAGAACAAGAGTGTAGCACAGGACAGCGGGGGAAGCTGAGCAATAGCGCATAGAGAGATGGACACAACAAGCAGGAATAGGGGGCAAAGCCAAACGACAAACAATACTGTGGAGAGACCCCACAACAGAAAATTAAGGGATACACTGACAGGAACTGAAGGGAATACAAGAGCGCAGCAAGAAGATAAACACAGAGAACAACAAGATTGAACACACAGGGGCAGATCCACAAAGCAAGTACGCCGGCATATCTACTGATACGCCGGCGTACTTTCAAATTTCCCACGTCTATCTTTGTTTTGAATCCTCAAAACAAGATACGACGGCATCTGGGTTCGATCCGACAGGCGTACGTCTTCGTACGCCTTCGGATCTTAGATGCAATTCTTCGGCGTCCGCTGGGTGGCGTTCCCGTCGTATTCCACGTCGAGTATGCAAATTAGCTATTTCCGACGATCCACGAACGTACGAGCGGCCGTCGCATTCCTTTACGTCGTTTCTAGTCGGCTTTTTTCGGCGTATAGTTAAAGCTGCTATTTGGTGGCGTACACAATGTTAAGTATGGCCGTCGTTCCCGCGTCGAATTTTAAAAATGTTATTTTGTTTGCGTAAGTCGTCCGTGAATGGGGCTGGACGTAATTTACGTCCACGTAAAAACAATGACGTCCTTGCGACATCATTTAGCGCAATGCACGGCGGGAAATTTAGGGACAGTGCATGCGCAGTTCATTGGGCACGGGGACGCGCTTAATTTAAATGATTCACGCCCCCTACTCGCCGATTTGAATTACGTGCTGTTACACTGCGAGAGATACACTACGCCGCCGTAACTTACGGCACAAATTCTTTCTGGATTCAAAGCTTTGAAAAGTAAGTTACAGCGGCGTAGCATATCTCACATACGCTGCGCCCATGCAATTGTACGAGAATCTGCCCCACAGAATACAAGTGTACAGAAGAAGAGAAAAACGCCAGAGGAACAAGGAGGTCCGGTTTCAGCATGGAGACACGTTACTCGAACACTAACCCACAATTGCAAACGCTTAATACCTAGGTTTAGGGCAGATTGGCAAAAACAGGGGGTAAAACTGGTGCAGCAACAATGTACATGGAACTGTGAGGCCCCGTACACACGACCGAGTTTCTCCGCAGAATTCAGCCAGAAACTCGATCGGAGCCGTATTCTGCCGAGAAACCCGGTCGTGTGTACACTTTTGGCTGAGGAAGCCGACGAGGAACTCGTCGAGCCAAATAGAGAACATGATCTCTATTTCCTCTTTAGTCAATGGTGGAAACTTTGCTCGCCTAGATCCTCCGCGGCTTCACAAGGAACTCGACAAGCAAAACGATGTGTTTTGCCCGTCGACACTCCCAAAGTGAGGAGAATTCCCCCTCCCCTTATGCTGCGTACACACACAACGTTTTGTTTCCGTCGGAATAAACTTCAACGGGTTTTTCCAACGGAATTCCGCTCAAGCTGTCTTGCATACACACGGACACACCAAATTACGACCGTCAAAAACAGGGTGACGTACAACACTACGACGAGCCTAGAAAAATTAAGTTCAATGCTTCCGAGCATGCGTCAAATTGTTTCCGAGCATGCATGTTTTTTTCTCCGACGGAATTCCATACAGACGAACAGAATTTCCGAATGATGGTGGTTAAGGTCTGAAAAAAAGCGTTTTTTTTTTTCGATACGGCACTGCATCGCTTTAACTGACAATTGCTCGATCATGCGACACTGTACCAAAACAAAATGTATGTAATAAGCGTATATTGATTGGTTTGCGCAAAAAATATAGCATCTACAAAATAGGGTTAGATTTATGGCATTTTTATTTTGTATTTATTTTTTTACTGGTAATGGTGGCGATCAACGATTTTTATCAGGACTGTGACATTGTAGCAGACAGATCGGACACTTTTGACACATTTTTGGGACCATTGACATTTATACAGCAATCAGAGCTATAAAAAAAGAACTGATTACTGTGTAAATGTCACTGGTAGGGAAGGGGTTGACACTAGGGGGCGATCAAGGGGTTAAATGTGTGTTTCTTACTGTGGGGGATGTGACTGACTAGAGGAGAAGCCAGATCGTTCTTCCTAGTCAGTAGGAACAGATGATCTGTCTCTCCTCTCTTGATAGAACCAGGATTTGTGTGTTTACAAATGGCCGTTCTGTTTCTTGTGCCCACGATCGTGCATGGCCAGAGGTCATCGTGACCACTGGCCACGCGCATCGGCTCCCCCACCGTGCAGCGGCGAGCGCGCGCCTGCTTTAGCTGTTTAAAGAGCCAATGTACAGCTACAGCGGTTTGTGGTTAAGGTGGTAATTAACTGCTTGCCGACCAGCCGCCGCAGTTATACGGCGGCAGGTCGGCTCTGCAGGGCGAGATCACGTAGCTATACGTCATCTCGCCGAGCAGCCAATAGGGACACCTCGCCGAGCAGCCAATAGGGACACGCACGCCCCCCGCTTGCCCCTGGCGCCGACGCGCATGCCCGGCGGTCGGGATCACTGCCGGGCACCCACGATCGCTCGTTACAGAGCAAGAACCGGGAGCTGTGTGTGTAAACACACATCTCCCGGTCCTGTCAGGGGGAAAATGACCTATCGTCTGTTCATACAATGTATGAACAGCGATTTGTCATTTCCCCATGTCAGTCCACCCCCCCTTCAGTTAGAACACACCCAGGGAACATGATTAACCCTTTCCTCGCCCCCTAGTGTTAACCCCTTCACTGCCAGTGGCATTTTTAAAGTAATCAATGCATCTTTATAGCACTGATCGCTATAAAAATGCCAATGGTCCCAAAAATTTGTCAAAAGTGTCCGAAGTGTCCGCCATAATGTCGCAGTACCGATAAAAATCACTGATCGCCGCCATTACTAGTAAAAAAAAATATTAAGAAAAATGCCATAAAACTATCCCCTATTTTGTAAACGCTATAACTTTTGCGCAAACCAATCAATAAACGCTTATTGCAATTTTTTCTTAACAAAAAATATGTAGACAAATACATAACAGCCTAAACTGAGGAAAAAAAACATTTTTTTTATATATTTTTGGGGGATATTTATTATAGCAAAAAGTAAAAAATATTATTTTTTTTCAAAATTGTCGCTCTATTTTTGTTTATAGCGCAAAAACTAAAAACCACAGAGGTGATCAAATACCACCAAAAGAAAGCTCTATTTGTGGGGGGGGAAGAGGACGCCAATTTTGTTTGGGAGCCACGTCGAACGACCACGCAATTGTCAGTAACAGCGACGCAGTGCCGAATCGCAAAACTTGGCCTGGTCTTTGACCAGAAATATGGTCCGGGGGTTAAGTGGTTAAACTCTGTGCATTAAATTAGCCTCGGAACCTGTGTAATTCATATATGTTTTCTTTTAAGGTTAGGTTCACTACTATGCATTTTTTTGTACGTTTTCAGTTTTGCAGAACTACACTACAGTCCATTTAACATGGTTTCCTATGGGTCATGTTAACATCTATGCGGTTTATGGTTTTTGGTTACATAGACTTCAATCAATGAATTAAAAACGTGTGTAGCATTACCCCCAGTGGAGCTGCTGGATTTTTGGGCGGCGTGTTACCTCGTGGCTCCTCTGAAATTCCTAGGGGTGAGTGATGCGTATTGCATGTAGTAGAAGTAAAGGAATGTCCAGACAGGTGCTCTTTGCTGTGCTCTATAATACTCAGCCGGGTAAAAAAAGTAAACTTGTGGTGAGGAAAGTAAAGCTGAAGAAGATAGGAGAATAGCAGATTCAGGCGTAATGATAGGAAACAGTCCTGCTCCCAAATGTAACACTTCTTATCGCCACTCCTGCCGCAATGGGTTTAGTGTACCCGGACAGGCCTCTCTCACTGACCTGGCAGCCGGAGTATCACTCGGACAATTGTAGGATAAAGTCTCTGCCACAGACTCTCCTTGGTGAACTTGAACTTGGGAGAAAGTCTCTGCCACAGACCCCTCTCAATAAGCCTCAGAAGGACACCATCTGCCACAGGTCACCTCTGGGTTGAATTCTTGGAGATATACCTCCTTAACCACTTCCCTACCGGCCCATAGTAAAATGACGTCCACAAAGAACCTCTGCCGTTCAGAGTGGACGTCATATGACGTCCTGGGCTTTGTGGGGGGGATATCTGAATGATGCCTGCAGCTAGAGGCATCATTCAGATATCCTTCTCTTGTGCCGGCGATTCTGCACAACGTAAGAACGATCATAGCGGCGGTTCCGCCGCTAGATCGTTCTTACAGGCGGCGGGAGGGGACATCCCCCCCTCCCGCCGCCATCCGGTGCTTCTCCGGGCTCTCCCGTGCCATCGGGGGCCCGGAGAACGAATCGTCCGGCGCTCGCAGGAAGCATAGAGATGACTGGTGACCAGATGGTCACCAGTCATCTCTATGACCGTCGGAGGACCCGGGCGCGATGTGATGACGTCACGCCCGGGTCCCCGTAAGTAAACAAAGCCGCGATTGCGGCTGCTAAGCAACGGCAAACATGAGATCTGTGAATTTTTTTTCACGATCTCATGCTTTCAGGCCTGGAGGAGAGATGTGGGGTCTTATTGACCCCGCATCTCTCCATAAAGAGTACCTGTCACACACATTCCTATTACAAGGGATGTTTACATTCCTTGTAATAGGAATAAAAGTGATAAAAAAAAAAAAGTGTAAAAAAAGAAATAAATATGTAAAAAAAAAAAAAAGAAATACATTTTTTTTAAACGCCCCTGTCCCCAGTAGCTTGCGCGCAGAAGCGAACGCACACGCAAGTCCCGCCGACATATGTAAACGCCGTTTAAACCACATATGTGAGGTATCGCCGCGTGCACTAGAGTGCCAGCAACAATTCTAGCACTAGATCTCCTCTGTAAATCTAAACTGGTAACCTGTAAAAAGCTCAAAGCTTTGCCTATGGAGATTTTTAAGTAACGAAGTTTGGCGCCATTCCACGAGTGTGCGCAATTTTAAAGCGTGACATGTTAGGTATCTATTTACTCGGTGTAACATAATCTTTCATATTTTACAAAAAAATTGGGCTAACTTTACTGTTTTGTTATTTTTTGAATTCATGAAACAATTTTTTTCCAAAAAAAAGGCGTTTGAAAAATGAGTGCGCAAATACCGTGCAGAATAAAAGGTTTCAATGACCGTCGTTTTATTCCCTAGGGTGTCTGCTAAAAAAACATATATAATGTTTGGGGGTTCTGCGTAATTTTCTAGCAAAAAAATGATGATTTGTACATGTAAGAGAGAAGTGCCAGAATAGGCCTGGTATGGAAGTGTGTATAACTGCCCTGTATGGAAGAGGTTAAATAAGTTACGTCTGGATCTCCTTCAACTTGTCGCCCAGGTACCGACCGACAGGTGATCAATCCCTCGGTGTCCGGCTACCTCGATCCCCGGTGGTTTGTCCAGGCCCATTTGGACCGCCAGCCTCTCAATGACTCCCCACCGAACAGCAGTACAGCTTGGGATCTTCAAAGTGGGAACCCAGTCACTCACTGGGTCCCCGTTGCTGTTCAGATGCTCCGGGCCAGCAGGGCCCCGGATCCAGGAACTCCACGTGGCACGCACGCCAGGTAGGCCATAACGCCGGGGCGCCGTGATGTGGCCACCTTAAAGGTGGGTGCCACAATGGACGAAAAAGACCCAGAACCAATAGCGTCTACCCCATAAATACCCCTCCCCAGCATGCACAGCGAGGACAAACCCTCGTGATTGGCTGCTGGAAAAGAGCACCCAAACCTTGACTCCACTGCTGCCATCTGCAGCACTGGGGCTGGAAGAACACCCCAGCACAGCAGAATGGGCTCACAGCTGAGACAGAGACCGCATTTTGCTACTAACAATCTGGATCAGAGTTTAACTACACTCTGATCTACCCTTAAATTTAACTAGCTCCAGTCCTGTAAAGTACATAGGCACTACATGCATTGTATTGCAAAATGCACCTGAAATATGCAAACTGCAACCTGCATAGGTGTGAACCAGGCCTTAAGGGATGAGGTAGCAACCCTAGGCTGCCCCCATAGATACAATGGAGAGAATCTAGCCACCCAGGGGGAAAGCGTAATACAGACATCACATTTAAGGACTGGTAAGCTGCATATTGCATATTGCATATTTCTTCAGTGTAAAGTTGTTGTTTTAGAAATGAGAGAGAGAACTTAGGGTCAGATCCACAAAAGGGATACGACGGCGTATCTGCTGATACGCCGTTGTATCCCTGTTTCTATCTATGCGACTGATCCACAGAATCAGTTACGCATAGATAGGCAGAAGATCCGACAGGTGTAACAGTTTTACACTGTCGGATCTTAGGATGCAGTACCGCGGCCACCGCTGGGGGCATTTCTCGTCGTAATCCAGCGTCGGGTATGCAAATTAGCACTTACAGAGATCCACAAAGCTTTTTCCCTTCGTTAAGTCTCCGTAAGTGTTAGTTTGCCGTCGCAAAATTAGGGCTGCTTTTACACTTAGTACACCATGTAAAAGTATACCCTTCTTTCCTGCGTCGCTGTCAATTTTTTTTTTAAACATTTTTTTTCCCGCCGCATCTCTTTTTTACCCGTCGCGATTCACAAAACTCGGCGCGTAACGTAACGCAAAGCATGTCGGGAAAATAGCGTCGGGAGCATGCGCAGTACGTTCGGCGCGGGAGCGCGCCTAATTTAAATGGGACTCCCCCATTAGATTGGGCCCGCCTTACGCCGGACGCATTTAAGTTACACCGCTGCAAATTTCTAGGTAAGTTATTTGTGGATCGGGCACTTAGGTAGAAATTTTGCGGCGGTGTAACTTAAATCGGAATATTTAAGTTGCGCCCGCTGTACGTGGATCTGGCCCTTAAGCCTCATACACACGATCGGACTTCCATCTGATAAATTCATGTATTTTTGTCTGAAGGGCGTTGGCTGTGAACTTTCAGCCAACATACATGAAACTACGTTGTTTTTCAGCTTTTTAACACCACCCTTTGGGCAACTTCTGCTGATGTTGCCTGATGGTTAGCATTGGTTCGGTGCATGTGTGTTTGTACTTTGAATAATCCGACGGAAACACATTTGTTTGTCGGACTATTTGAGAGCATGCACAGCCATGAAATTCCGACAAATTGTCCGATGGAGCATACAGACAGATTATCCGACAAAACACGTCCATCACACAACTGTTGTCGGAATATCCGATCGTGTGTACAGGCCTATTGACTGTTCAGTTGGTTGTGTAGAACTACAAAAGTAAGGTCTGTTTCACAACCCTGTGTTGTTGGTGCTGTGTGTTAAAAAAAAAATGTTGCTTGTTGCTTTTGTGGTTGAAAATCCAGCAAATAACACTTTCTAGAGGAATGAATGGCAATGCATTTAAAATTAAAACCTAAAGCGTACTGCACCTGACATACCTCGTACAATAGCACAATGGAGTATGTACTGTATGTATAGGTCATAAATGTGTCACAGTGCCTTATTATTTTGTTCTGTTTACAGCCAAAGCCTCAAAATGCAATCACCATTGCAGTATCTTCACGGGCACTGTTCCTTATGGAGGAAGAACAGCGAATCTACAAAGAGAAGGGTTTGGAAGAGTATGTCCGATACCAGCTGGACCATGAAAATGAGCCACTTAAACCAGGAGCAGCATTCCCCTTTGTAAAGGTGAGGGCAAGTCTCTGAGATAAGAATAGGTTAATAATTATTCTGATAATTATTTGAGCGTTGCTGATGTGCAGAAATTAAAATAGAGATTGTTAATCTAGTCTAAAAATTGTACTTGTTGATGTCTTAACCACAGCAGAGATGCGGTTATACGTTCAGTACAGTCAATCCTCTAAGAATGTTTTTTTTTTCTGTTATTTAAACAAAATTGTTATTTAAAGAAAATCTTTTTTAAAATACCTTAAATGCTGATTTTGAGGAAGGACTGTAATATAATATTATGCATGACAGAGGCCCTTGTCATAGGCAGGTATCTTGATACGTGCTACCTGTGCCTGCTGTCACTTATGCTGGCCATACACAAACAAATTGTTCCTTCTAAAATTGTTGTTATATAACATTCATTAACTGTTCTAATTGTTAGCGGGGTCAAATCGACATTACAAGGGTAAAATATGAAGGCGCATAGCAGAAAACTTTTTTTCAATCAAACCAGGATCGTAGAAGGATGATGGCACTGGAGTTTTTTTTTATTATTAAAAGACTTGTCGCAACTTGGTGTGTGTTTTTTTTTTACATTTTGACACTTTTTTGTGAAATGGTAGGGGTACAATTTACCCCGTTACCAATTCACATAGGGGGGGCCGGGATCTGGGGGTCCCCTTTGTTAAAGGGGGCTTCCAGATTCCGATAAGCCCCCTGCCCGCAGACCCACACAACCACAGGGCAAGAGTTGTGGGGATGGGGACCTTGTCCCCATCAACATGGGGACATCCTTCCCATGTTGAGGGCATGTGGCCTGGTGCGGTTCAGGAGGGGGGGCACTCTCTCGTCCCCCCCATCTTTTCCTGCAGCCTGCCAGGTTGCGTGCTCGGATAAGGGTCTGGTATGGATTTTTGGGGGGAACCCCACGCCAGTTTTTTTTATTTTGGCGCGGAGTTCCCCTTAAAATCCATATCAGACCTGAAGGTTGTGGTAATGGAATTTGGGGAGATCCCCACGCATTTTTTTTGTTCAATTACTTTTATCTGTATTGCCGGGACCCGACAATTCATTATATCCGCGAGTAGTTTTAAATGATTTGTTTTCCTTAAGAATTGTTATTTTGTGCAAAGACTGCTATAAACATGGGAAACATGCGCTACTATACAGGCATACTATAGACACCCCCCAGGTACAAAATTTAAAGCAATATTTTACTTTTATTGTTTCACTCTAAGCATTATTGAAATCACTGCTCCCCAAAAAATTGCCATTTAAAAAAAAAAAAAATTGCATTGATACATGTCCCCTGGGGAAGGACCCAGGTCCCCAAACACTTTTTATTAGAATAACTTGCATATTAACCTTTTAAATTAGAACTTTTGATTTTTCATGTTCATGTCTCATAGACTTTAAAGGTGTTCGTGTGTTCGAACACATTTTTTGCCTGTTCACATGTTCTGCTGCCAACCGAACCGGGGGGTGTTCGGTTCATCCCTAGTTGACAACTATTTTCATAATCGAATATGTCGATTAGTTTCAGCCCTAAAAATTTGTAAGGGGAAAATATGCGATTTGTATAACTTCTCTGATGTGTGGTATTTTTCCTGTCTTGATTTTCTCTTAGGCCCTGGAAGCTGTCAACAGTCACCTGCGTCGGCTTTACCCAGACAGTGAAGATCTATTTGACATTGTCCTTATGACAAATAACCACGCACAAGTCGGAGTGAGACTCATTAATACCATAAACCATTATAGTAAGTATGATGCTATGCAGCCACTATTTTATATACACACAATAATTCATGGTCCTATCCTTTTTGCATTATTTTACTACATGCACAATGACATTAGAAATGACCATCTACAGTATATATTTAGGAACACACAACACATTAGTATTCGTGTGAAGACCATACTAGGCTTTAATATTTAAGGCAATTTAAGAAAAGTGCAAAGTTCACCACATGTAAAGTGCTAAAACAAGCATCAATCAATATATGTGTTACTATATGTAGTTAACTCATGTATAACATAAAACAATAACAACTGGTTGCTTTCATAATTACATATTTCATATATTGATTATGCTTCATTTGCTATCTTACTATAGAGAGTACTAGCTATGCGTAGCAATTGTAATATAGACTGGAGTTAGAAAATGCTAATAGCCAAATCTAAAGGCATGGACACTTCACTAAACACCTGTAGCACTGCCCCCTTGGGGGTTGCTTAGAAATTGCATGTTCATCTGCACCACTTTGACCCTGTGAACTTTCCAGACCTCCTGACACTCTAGGTTCAGATATGTTGTATGCACCTTTGAATAACACACAGACACAATGCAGATATGATTTTACTTGTTCAAATGGAGAGTTAACCCTCCTCTTATGTTAGCTTTCTGTTACTATCCATGATGTTAACGGGTCAGTTTTGACCTGTGTCTTAAATCAGCCATAAAATACCCTCTGAACAATTATTTATCATCCAATTTGTTTCTTACCTCTTGGTTACCTTGTTAGGCTTCTTTATCCTTGAAAAGATTGGTTTTAATATTTTTGGTGTGACCCCTTAGACCTTTGTTTTGATAGCATACCTCTCATTTTCAAATTTAAAAAATGGTAAAATGAACCTCAATAGAATATTATAAATTGGTCCTATGTTTCTTTACTTTATTTAGAGAAGCAGACAAGCAGGCAAAGAGATAGGCCCCTCCCGAACTACAGTTTACAGGGTTGAGAGATGATTGGCTGTCAGTGTTACTAAGCAGAGAGAGTGTTTATGATTTCAGTTTTGGCACTTATTATTGTCCTATAATCCTATTTTATAACTGGGTCAGAATTGACCCTAACACCATAAACGTCTTAATTTTCACCACAGTATTTTATAATTTAGTGAAAAGGATTATTTTTCGATTACATTGTTTAAATAGAGGTTCCTGACAAAGTAAAAAAATCTTGATGCAATAAACAAATTTATGTGATACTTATAGACATTCAAAACCTGAAAACGGGTCGGTTCTGACCCTTAGGCCCCGTACACACGAGAGGATCGATCCGCTGAAATTGATCCGCGGATCGGTTTCAGCGGATAGATCCGCTGGTGTGTACGATCGAGCAGATATTTATCCGCGGATATATTTCGGGCCGACCGATTTCCAGCGGATAAAAATTTCTTAGCATGCTAAGAAATCTATCCGCTGGAATCGGCTCCAGCGGATCGATCCGGTGGCCTGTACAGACTCACTGGATCGATCCGTCCGAACCCATCTCTCGCATGCGTCGTAATGATTCGACGCATGCGTGGAATTCCTTATATGACAGCGTTGCGCACGTCGCCGCTGGGAATTCGTCATCGCGATGGGAATTCGGCGCGGATTTGGATCCGATGGTGTGTACACTCCATTGGATCAAAATCCTCAGAGGATTTATCCGCGGAAACGGTCCGGAGGACCGTATCCGCGGATAAATCCTATCGTGTGTACTAGGCATTACACAATAGGAGGGTTAAGTAACAGGGTCTTAGTCAACTAAGTCCTGGGTAAACAGCCAAAACTCAGTTACTAAGGTAATTAAATAAACAACTTGGAATCACAGATATAAAATAGCAATGCACATAGAAACAGACAATAAATTAATGAATATCTAAAGAACACCACTAATTGCTGTATAAACTATCACTGCAAATAAAGGAAACCCCAGAGTGGCCTCTTTTTTAGACATGTGCGTTCCCGTTCATAACAAATGGATTTTCACGCGAATTTGTTAGTGTTTGTACATTCGTATCAATTCAAACATCCGAAAAGCTGAAAGACCCAAAATACGAAAATTACGGAATTACGAATAAGCAAAATAACAAACAAGCGAAAATACGAACGTATGATTGGACAATCTTACTACGAAACACTGAAAAAGCAAAAAAGAACGAAAATGACATCTATAACGAACGATTTTCATTCCGTTTTTTAAATCCTTTGTCTGTTCGTATTTTCATTCGTATATTCATATTTTCATTTGTGTGTTTTGTAAATCCGTTTCTTTGTCTGTTCGTAAATTTGTGTACTTGTATCGTTCTTTCGAATGGGCACTGGGCAGTGTAGTTAGTGAGTGATTACTTAATATCTTAGCCAATCAGCTTATCTCTTTTGTGCTGAGTCACATTGTACAGTGTAAAGCCTCGTACACACGATCGGACTTCAAACAAACTTTTCCGTGGATTTTTGTCTGAAGGGAATTGGCCGGACTTTTGAAACCGAAAAAGTTTGTCCGATAGAGCGTACACACGGTCGGATTTTTTGGAAAACGCTCATTTTGACGTTTGTTGGCAAAAAGTCCGACCGTGTGTACGGGGCTTAAGGGAAAGTATATGTTAATATGGATTAGCCGCGTGTTGCTATGTATTTACGAAAGTACAAAATTACAAATCCATTAAACAAAAATTATTATCTAACAAAATTATGAATTTCGAATCAACGAAAATTAATTAGACTGACTTACGAATCATTCAGTATAAACGAAAATAAAACGGTTACGAAAATACGAACGGGTCCGAATAGGAAAACTTGAGTCTTACGAAATTACGAATATTTACAAATCTACGGAACGAGACGAAACAGAACAAAAAAATACAAAATTTTTTGTTGTGCAGACGAAACAGAACAAAAAAATACGAAAAAATTTTTTGTGCACATGTCTACTCTTTTTTACCTTTTTATCCTAATGATAGACTGGGTGTTCTAGATCTTAGGGGTGTGTCCCTTTAAATGGCAATATTATGACAATGTCCAGGATGCAAGACCTTGCAGCGATCTTCAGAGGCAAGTTGGAGCTCAGAGAAAAATAATCCTGCATGTGATATTTGGTCAAAGCAAAACAGCTGTGCCTGGCTAGTTGTAATCCTTAAAGTAATTCCAGGTGTAGGGTGTCTATATACAGTGTGCTGTGCAATAGGATAAGGCAATTCCAGGTGTGAGGTGTCTATATACAGTGTTCTGTGAGATAGGATAAGGCAAAGATTGTATTGGTGGGCAGAAGCACTCTCACCAAACTGAAGAACAGAGTGGGAACTTCCTGAAGAGCGATCCAAGTCGATGCATCATTCTGCAAAACAAGAAGAGATGCCCATCAGGTTACAGCAAGGCTGCAATGATGTCCCCTTATGTAGCAAGCAACCTTGGACCCACCTGGGTCAGAGCTGGGATCGTTATGTCGTTGCGTGGTAGGCCGCAGCCCTCTCACACAGCAGTGGAGGGGTGTTTACTTGATGGACACAAGAGGCTTGGACCTAGCCTGCTGACCCTTTTAAAAGCCTCTCCCAGAGTTCTTTCTTTGGAGCAGATGCCATGCTGGGATGTGTAGTTCAGGAGAATACAGCTCCCTACACTGCTCTCTGCTTGGCTCAGGAAGATGATGCAAGTAATTTTAAGCCCAGCACTAGAGGAACACAGAAGGGAGAGGGTAGGTCTGCAGTGCCAGATAACTGTAGTCCGATGTTGGCTACACACCAAAACCACAATTATCACTATAGCTACTAGATAAACATAACCAGAATTTCAAACAACTATTTACATTGACATTGCTATCTTGGAGACATTCCCAGGAATTCATAGTGTTGTACCTCCACATGACAAACTTTGGTGTCTAACATATTCATGTACCTGTCAGAAACAGGTAAATTTGTTGCATGGAGGCATGGTGAGGGGTGACACTGAGGTCAGAGTGTCCAAACCAAACATTCTATCCTCAATGCAAACTCAGCTCGATGGGGCTGGTACAGAGAAGGATTGCTAAAATATGACATTTTGTTTGATATTCATTGTATTTGAATCCCCACCCATGTTGACTTTCAACAGTCATCATGACACCAATTGCTGCCAGCTTCAAGGGCAACCAGTGAACCATAGGCAGGAAGCTTCCGCATTCATGACAGCCTCCCGGCACAAAGTTCCCCATTCTCAGCATTGGCATACCTATGTACGCCGACTCAGAGTTGATCTTAGTTACCACCAGCTTGCTAATCTGTGGACTGGCAGCAATTATTTAACAATCTGTTGCAGACATAGTGACTGATTCCTAAAGTACCGCTACTAAGAACAACCTGAATCGTGCTTGTGCAGGTGTCGGTAAAATTACCGAAACTATTGAAAGGCTGCCTTGAATTTGAAACAGATCTTTTTAATGGGGTCATACTGCAAAAAAAACTGTCACAAAGGCTCTATTTTGCCCCCCCCCCCCCCCCTAATGTTTTCTTTGCATACTTGTACTGATTAGCAATTCATTAGTTATACAGGGACAAATCTGCACTACATAACAGAATTTTTGATGGAGCAAGGCAGCTTTTTTTCTTTCCCATTGTGAAGATTTCTCTTCACTTCCTGTCCTATAGCCAAACAGGAAGTGAGAGGAAATCCCTGCAAATTAAGGGAGTTTTTTGGGGACCCCCAGGTCACCAGAACTAGTGCCCTATTGGAAGATTTCCCCTCCATTACTTCTTTAGGGACAACCCAAAATTTTAGGTTTTCTTTTTACTTTCACTTTCAATGATAATGGTTAACAGGACAAATAGAGACGTTAGACATGTGCAGATCGGAAAAAAATGTTTTGTTTCGATTCGCTAGTTACATTTGTTTAGTTAAATTGGTTTCATACGTTTAATTAGTTTTCAGGATTCATTTTTTTTATTCATTTTCAAATCAATTCAAAATGTTTTTGAATCAATTTAGAATAGTTTTCTGTTCTATTTCTTTATTTTCTACTCTATTTTATTCTCTTTGGATATTGGAAAACTATTTGAATTTGAAAACTATTCAAATTTCATTTGAATTTTGTTATTTCAGATTCTTTTAAATTCGGTACTATTCTAATTCGGACACATCAAATTAGTCAGAATTTTAATTCGGAACGTAATGAACCACACAAGAGAGGGCGAATCTCCTTAACGGGACACAGACAGCTATAAAAACTGACAAGAAGAAAAAAGCTTTGCCTTTATTTATTTGTACTTTAAAAACATTTTGCTGTAAGTGCAACCAATGCTCCTCTCTTCTGTGGAGAAAAGAGAAGCAGGGATATTGAATTCCTATTGCCCGACACCCAGAACATTCAGTTCCAGGCACCAGGCAAGAAGTTATTTTTTTACATTTAGCCCAGGGTTTGGAGCCAATGGTTGGCTTGCTTGTAAAAGCAATCCACGCGGCCAACTAGCCGCTGGATCATTTTTACAAGCAGCAGGTGGGGATGTCTACTGCCGCCTTCCATTGGTTGTCCCGTCCCACTGGGACATCTGATCGACCCAGCTGGTACTTCAGTGAGCTGATCATAGAGGTGGACCTCTATGATATAGGAAACGGAAAGCAATAAGCATAAAGAGTGCCTGTCACTGCCTATTGCTGTCACAAGGGATGTTTACATTTATTGTGACAGCAATGAAAGTTATCAAAACAAAAACAATGTAAAGCGACAGTGTAAAGATAAAAAATAAATAATACGATTTTTTTTTAAAGCACCCCTGTCCCCCCGTACTCACGCACAAAGGCAAATGCCCATGTTGGTCCCACACGCACACAAACACCGATTGGCCCACATACGTGAGGCATCACTATGAACGTCGGATCATGGGCAATAATTCTAGTACCAGATCTCCTCTGTATATCTAAATTGGTAACCTGTAAGGGCTTTGAAAGCATCGCCTGTTGATATTAAAATTGTAATCGTTTGTTGCTGTTGCACGGGCGTGCCCAATTTTAAAGCGTGATATGTTTGGTATCTATTTACTCAGCGTAACACCATCTTTTATATTTTACCAGAAAATTGTCATTCAAAAATTCAAATGGTGTGACATAACAAAGCGCAACACCCACCTATTTGTTTTCTAGTATTTCTGCTTTAAATATCTATATTATGTTTGGGGGTTCTAAGACATTTTCTACCAAAAAGTAAAAAAAACATTAAAGTTTAAGTCGCCATAAAGCCGTTTCATTTTTAAAAGCACCAGACATTCCTAAAAGCACCTCTGTCTAATAAAATCAACACTTCATATTTTCCAACCTGAGAATTTTTTTTTTTAGATTGTAGATTGTCATGAAGGACAAGTAGATTAGAACCCTGATTTATTTCCTTAGTTTTTTTTAGAAGAATTAAAATCTCTATACATGCACTGCATGGTCCCTTTGCTGGCTGTCATAGCATGTCTAGAACAGACATCTCCACTCTCAACATTCTGGAGAGATACCCACCCAGCTAAAGGCACTGTAGGTAGGTTCTGAGATAGATGCTGTTGACAAGCAAAAACAAAAAGTATTTAAAACATTCAGGTGGCCAACAATAGGAAACAAAGATCTATCTTCTTCTCCTAAGGCTCATAGGCAGAGCTTATCTAGTCTACAGCCATTTGGGTCTACATAGATACAGTGTAATCATTGTTTAACCACCTCAATACAGGGCACTTTTATCCCCTTCCTGGCCAAGCCATTTTTTGCGATACATCACTGTGTCGCTTTAACTGACAATTGTGGGGTCGTGCAACGCTGTACCCAAACAAAATATATGTATTTTTTTTACCCCACAAATAGAGCTTTCTTTTGGTGGTATTTGATCATCTCTGCGGTTTTTATTTTTTGCGCTATACACAAAAGAAGAGTGACAAGTTTGAAAAAACACAATATTTTTGACTTTTTGCTATAATAAATATCCCAATTTTTTTTTTTAACTGATTTTTTACTCAGTTTAGGCCGATATGTATTCTTCTACGTATTTTTGGTAACAAAAAATCGCAATAAGCGTATATTGATTGGTTTGCGCAAAAGTTATAGCGTCTACAAAATAGGGGATAGATTTATAGCATTTTTTTATTATTATTATTTTTACTAGTAATGGCAGCGATCTGCGATTTTTTTATTGTGACTGCAATATTGCAGTGGACATATCAGACACTTTTGACACTATTTTGGGACCATTCACATTTATACAGCGATCCGCGCTATAAAATGCATTGATTACTGTATAAATGTGACTGGCAGGGGAGGGGATTCACAAGGGAAGGAGACTGATCTGTGTTCCTCTGTACAAGGAACACACCATTGGTCTCCTCACACCTGACAGAACGTGGATCTTTTTGTTTACACACACAAATCCATGGTCCTGGTGGACATCGCGGCCGCCTGGCTTGTGCATCGGGTTCCCAGTGACGCAACGGGAGCGCTCGCGCCCCCCCTAGTGACTCAGAAAGGCGAGGACGTCATATGGCGCTCGCCTATAATGAGAGCTGCACCGCCAGGCCGTCATATGTTGGCCGGCGGTGGGCAAGCGGTTAAGGTACAGTAATTAAAAAAAAAAAAAAAATATTATTTCAAACTGTATAACAAATGGTAGACTATATACAGGCATACCCCACTTTTAAGTACACAATGGGGTTTATTTACTATCGCTGGAGAGTGCAAAATCATGCTCACTTCTGCATAGAAACCAATGAGCTTCTAACCCAAGCTTGTTCAATTAAGCCTGGTAATAAAACCTGGAAGCTCATTTTTTCTATGCAGAAGTGAGCCTGATTTTGCACTCTCCAGCGATAGTAAATAAACCCCATTTTGTACTTAAAAGTGGTGTATGTAACAACTGCATGAAACAAGTTAGGCCCCTTTCACATGTGCGGACCGTATGTCCGCATTTTCATCCACCCGTTGCGGATGAAAACGGGACATACATTGGTCCCTATGTGATTGCGGGTGTCAGCGAATGACCATCCGCTGACACCCGTAATCACCCGCCTACGCAAAGCTCCGATTTTTCGTACGGAAGAAAATCCTATTTTTCTTCCGTCTGGCGGATCGGATCAGGTGAACACGGACATACGGTCCGTGTTCATCCGATCCCCCCATAGGGGAGAGCGGAAGAAAGACAGGGCGGTCCCTGCACAGTGTGCGGGGACCGCCCTGTCAGCCGACGGCTCAGCAGGGATTTTACGGAGGATCCCTGCTGAGCTTTACGGACACACAGAGGCGGAGCATTACTGATCCGTCCCGTGTGAAAGGGCCCTTAGGCATAAAGTGACCAGTGTTAAATGCAGGTGACAATTTTTTCTTTTCACCTGACTGTAATTATATAAGGACAGGTGCATGTTTTAAGTGGTGGAGTTTGTACAGTGAAAAACAGACTTACTTGCTGGACCACCAGATAATAATAGAAAAAAGCAAGCCTAAAAACAGAAACTAATACAGCCATCACATCTAATAATTGGTAAGCTGCAATACAATGTTTGCTTTTGGGTTTAATACCGCTTTAAGGCTTGAATATTTGTAATTGTTGTATATTGTTTTTTTCAGATCTTTTTATTGAACGTTTCTGCATGACTGGCGGCAACAGCCCCATTGGCTACCTTAAAGCTTACCATACCAATCTCTACCTCTCATCTGATGCTGAGAAGGTGCAAGAAGCTATAGAAGAAGGTAAGTAACTGTCTTCAATAGAGATGAAGTCTGTGAAGTTCATGGTTACATGACTGTTAAATATAATTATACCAAATAATACCATATAATTATACCAAGGTGTTTATATTGTTATAATTTTTTAAGTGGTAAATACTTGGTGGTTACTTGAGTCAGTTTGTTTTGGCACTGGGAGCTTTCAGAGCAGATAGTTTTAGTGCAAACAAGGGAAGTAATGATAATATAAAGTGGACCTTTCACCAAACATCACATCAGCATGCAGCTCTGCATGCGGATATGAAATCATTTTACATTTATTAGTTAATACATTTTTTCCTTTTACTTGTAAATACTGTTTTTCCACTTCCTGTTTGAGTGAAGCACTGGTGATATAATGCTGGCCTCACAGCTGCATCTTGGGACATTCCACTTACATTTTTCCAGAAGGCAGACCCAGAATTTCAGGCAACTTCCAGGAAGTAAGGGGGGATGGAATTATCTGCTCTTAGTAAAAATGGTCACACATGGAGAAGTTTTGGGGAGGAAAAGAAAAATAAGATACGCGAAGAATAAAAAAAGTTAAACTGTCTACAATATACTGTACTGTAAAGCCTTGTACACACGATCAGTCCATCCGATGAGAACGGTCTGAAGGACCGTTGTCATCGGTTAACCGATGAAGCTGACTGATGGTCTGTCACGCCCACACACCATCGGTTAAATGGGGCCTATGGGGCCCACACACGATCGGTTTTGACCGATGAAAAGACCGTTGTCCTCTGTTTAACCTATCGTGTGTACGAGGCCTAAGTATCTGTTTGCAGATTATCGTTACTAAACATTTCTAAAAGTGCCTTTGTAAATAACTTTAAAAGTGCCTTTGTAATAACTTTAAAATAAGGGTAATGTTCCTATTAAAATATTGAAGTTAGCCATTATGTTAGCATTAGGGGTTACTATTAAGGTAAGGATTTGGGTGGTCAAATGTTAGGTTAAATTGAAGTGTTCTGGTTAAAGTGTAAATCTAACTAAAATGTTTTTTTAGGTGGTTATAAAGGCTCAAGGTTTTTTACTTTGATGCATTCCATGTGTGCAGCTTACCCCCCAAATACATACCTGAGCCCCATCTCAATCCAGCAATGTGCACAAGAGCAGCAGCTCTCCCGGGTCTCTTCCTTCTTATTGGCTGAGACAGCAGAGGGAGATACTGTCAATCAAAGCCAGTGAGCCACTGAGGAGAGAGCAGGGACTAGAGTGGTACGAGCCGATTGCCATGTGTGAATATCACTTCAGGTTTTGTGTACAGTAAGGAAGAAAAATTATCCTCATCAGGCTTGTTATTTTTCCTTTTTTTTTTTTTTGCTGTCCCATTATGGAAAGGACTGTGTCAACGGGCTTTTGTTTGCTTCAAACTGGTTTTACAATCCAAGTCTATTGAAATGCAAAACCCACTTAAAGCAAGTAAAAAAAAAAAAAAAGCTTGCTTACATCACCTTTATCTTCTATTTGGCTTCAGCTTTGCTTTGGAGGTTTTGC
Organism: Rana temporaria; assembly: GCF_905171775.1. NCBI lineage: Eukaryota > Metazoa > Chordata > Amphibia > Anura > Ranidae > Rana > Rana temporaria. The sequence continues at coordinate 270,683,466 of NC_053490.1, read as the reverse complement.
AGGTATGAGATATTCAGGATATTCCAGGATGCACTGGGAAACCAACAAGACATCATCACCAGTCATTTCCAGTTCATGTGTATATATTCTATATTCTGGAAGTAGTGTCTGGTGCAGACATCACATCTGGTGTAGCAGAAGAGGATCAGCAGAGCTGGAGGACCAGAGCAGGAGAAACTAGCAGATGTCACACGTGGTGTGCAGCATGGGGACAATATGTCAGGAGGTGAGTGGGGACCAGAGAGAGAGGAGGATGAGAAAACCAAATCAGCAAGGCTGGTGGTTTCTACTGAGTGGGGGAACAACAGAGCTGGAAGTTACTACTGAGGAGGGGATCAGCAGAGCTGGGGGTACAACTGAGTGGGGCATCAGCAGAGCTGGGGGTACTACTGAGCTGGGGATCTGCTGAATGAGAGTACTAATAAGCTGTGGATCTGCTGAACAGGGATACTACTGAGCTGGAGATATGCTGAACAGCGGTACTAGGACCTGGGTTCTACTGGGTCCCTTTAAAACAAATAGAATATCAACACACAAGGGCATTTGCAAAGCTTCATATAGCCTGGGTTCACACATATGCAGTACAGAAACCAGCGCAATTCCTGTTCCAATACAAAGTTAATGACACCCCCAGATCAGTTCGCAGATCGCAGTGCGAACTGTGAAATGGTGCAGGAATCAGATCGCATGGGTGTTCACACCCATGCGATCCGATTCCAGTGGCTGAATTTGCATCACACAAACATCGCATGTGATCTGCACAGCAATGTGGTGCGAATCACATGCGATGTCTGACATCGCAATTGTGTGAACCCAGCCTAAAGCTTCACAAAAGTCATCACTGAAGCATCACCAAAGCATCAAAAAGCATGTTGAAGCGGTAGGTGCTTTAATGTGTCTTAAAGTCGAAGCAAGTGCAAATGAGCCCTAAGGGTAAGGCCTTGTACACACGACCAGACATGTCCGATGAAAACGGTCCGCGGATTGTTTTTATCGGACATGTCTGCTGGGAGGTTTTGGTCTGATGTGTGTACACACCATCAGACCAAATTCCCCGCGGACAGAAAACGAGGTGACATGGCGGCGACGATGATGCGGCGACGTGCGCGAACCAGGAAGTTCAATGCTTCCACGCATGCGACGAATCACTTCGACGCATGCGGGGGATTTCGGTCCGATGGTTAGGTGTACTAACCATCGGACATGTCCAACAGACAGGTTTCCACCGGACAAGTTTCTTAGCGTGCTAAGAAACTTTTGTCCGCTGGAAACCTGTCCGCTAGGCCGGAAAACTGTCCGCTAGGCCCTACACACGGTCGGACATGTCCGCGGAAACTGGTCTGCGGACATGTTCGGAGACAGCCTCCTGGCACTGTGCCACTACTCCATCCCCCATGGTGCCAAACACCCTCTTCTCCCTGCAAGTTTAAGTCATACTGTCCCATTAGCAACGCAGAAAAAAAAAAGTCCCACTTCACTTCTTTTTCCAAGGCATTTCCTGAACTTCTTGTCCAAAAATATAGTAAAAGGCACAAAACATTCTTAGAACATTTTCAACAAAATCATTGTTCTTCACAGTGAAGGCAATGCAAGAAAAGAAAGGTTGTGGCACACACGTAGCATAATCCTATGACCAAAGTTGTTTCCTAATTGAATCAAACTTTGGGGGCCTTAATCCCCAATACCTTTCCCTGTAATGGAAACTGTGCCGACTGAGAGCTGTATCTCTGAACTTCTCTCTCCAATCCACCACACTGAACCACCTGCCTCCCAAGGGTGGGTACACCCCAGTACAAATAATAGGACACCTACACCCTGTTACAGATGGGTAAAGAAAATAACTACCTGGTGCTTTGTAGTGGTAATAGAAACTCACACGCACAGGGAGTTGCCAGAGCAGGAAAGAGCCCGCAGGGTATTTAAAGTAGCATAGGAAGTTATTGAAATCTCTGGGAATCTCGCTCTTATACTTTCTAGACAGGATTGTTCGATTGTGCTTAAGTTAATCCTATACAGTACACTGTACTTTTTATAGACACAGACAAATATTTCAGTCCAACCGTAGGTCAGGTTACAAAACATACTGGCAGGGCATCCTTGTATGAAAGCAAATGTTATTTCATTCTGGTAGCATTTTGATATGTCATCTTGTGACTGCACTTGAAACCTAGCCTAGAATGAAGTTTCAAAGCAACAGGAAGATGGTGTGAGGGAATACAGCACCTGTTTAGTGGATAAGTAAAATGTTAATGTTATTCAGGGTTACCCAAGGTAAATCTATAATTAATTTGTTTTGTAATGGTATAGCCACAGTTAAAGGGTCACTAAAGGACATTTTTATTTTTTAGCTAAATAGCTTCCTTTACCTTACTGCAGTACTGGTTTCATGTCCTCATTGTTCGTTTTTGCTTTGATGTTCCTGTAATTCCTCTCTGTTCTGGACACTTCCCGCTTGTCTGTTTCCTGATCACCACAGTACTGGGAGATTTCTCACTGTGGTGACTAATCAAGGAGGTGTGATTACTGTGTGTCAGCACCAATCCAGTTTCGTTTTACAAAGCATCACTGCCCTCTATTGGCTCTTTGTCTCTGTACATCAGAGAACCAGGAAACAACAGCAAAAACTAAACTAAACTGCAGGTACATTATATGATTGGTTTTTATCTATTTTTAATCATTTTGAAAAGGAATCAGTTAACTATTATGTCTCTATACCCTGTAAACCAGGGGTGGGGAACCTTTTTTCTGCCAAGGGCCATTTGGATTTTTGTAAAATCATTTTGGGGCCGTACAAAATGATCAACTTAAAAATTAGCCTGTTATATTTGGTCAAACATTTACCCCCACAGTAGTGCAGACCTCAGACAGTAACCTCCACAGTAGTGCAGACCTCAGACGGTAACCCCCCCAGTAGTGCAGACCTCAGACAGTAACCCCCACAGTAGTGCAGACCTCATATGGTAACCCTCACAGTAGTGCAGACCTCAGATAGTAACCCCCACAGTAGTGCAGACCTCAGACAGTAACCCCCACAGTAGTGCAGACCTCAGACAGTAACCCCCACAGTAGTGCAGACCTCAGACAGTAACCCCCACAGTAGTGCAGACCTCAGCCAGTAACCCCCACAGTAGTGCAGACCTCAGACAGTAACCCCCACAGTAGGGCAGACCTCAGACAGCGGCGTGTGCTTCCCTCGAGCGCCGGCTCCTCCCCCTCTGTGGGTGTGAACAGAGAGGAGGGCCACTCCCTGGTGTACCAAGATGGCCGCCGCTCCGGAGCTAGGCCGAAGCCGGGGACTTTCCTAGGCGGATCGCGGGGTGTGCCGATCCAAACGGGGTGCCCCGTTCGGATCACGGATCGGTGACGATCCGTTGCACCCCTAGTCAGAAGAAGCCGGAACTACAAGGTAAACATCGGCTCCTTCTGACAGCTCCGCAGACACACACTCAGAGGCACGGGGGGCCAGGTTGGAATGACTTTGCGGGCCGCAAGCGGTCCGCGGGCCGCAGGTTCCCCACCCCTGCTGTAAACAGTCATTTCAGCAAAAAATTTATTTCCTTTAGTGACCCTTTAATTATTTTGTATAATTTGTGGAAGTCATGCCATTCATAAAAACAAAAGCAATTTTTATATACAGTCCTACTACATAAATTATTAAATTTCCTATTATTTTACCTACTTTCTTTACTTAAAGCGGAGTTTCACCCTTAAAAGCATCTATATTCCATTACACCCAGCATACTTCCGACATCTACAGTATGCTGTTTTTTTTTTTGCCGTACATACCGTTTTATTGTTATTTTCCCCCCGTCTTCTGGGTTCTGGCTCCCGCGGGAGTGGGCGTTCCTATTCAGAGGTTAGATGATTGACGTCTGGTGAAAAACTTCCCCTGGCGCATAAGGCGCGTCACGAGTTTTCCGTAAGTAGCCGAACTATATGGCGCCTGCGCAGTCAGCTCTACACGGCGGGTGCAGGCGCCGTATAGAGCCGACTCGCAGGTCGGCTACTTACGGAAAACTGGTGACGCGCCTTATGCGCCAGGGGAAATTTTTCACCATATGTCAATCATCTAACCTCTGAATAGGAACGCCCACTCCCGCGGGAGCCAGAACCCAGAAGCCGGGGGGAAAATAACAATAAAACGGTGTGTACGAAAAAAAAAAAAAAAAAAAACAGCATACTGTAGATGTCAGAAGTATGCTGGATGTAATGGTATATAATTGTTTTAGGGTGAACCTCCGCTTTAGGTAGCTTGTAAGGGGGTTTCTCTTTTTAATGTGTAGACCTTGTGTCTACACATTAAAACAACATGGTTCAAATTATGGCTCTAGAAGTACAGCCAAACACCCTGGGATCATGAGTTATGTGGGCCTGGGTCATGACATGTGTTCCATGAGGGGGTGCTCTTTCACCGCTAGGAGGGTGACCCCTTTCCCTAACCCCCATCAGCTTTTAGGCTAATCAAGCTTGCACTAAAAAAAAAAAATGATTGGCTGTGCATTTGAATTCATACTTTTAGTCTCTTAGGCCTCGTACACACATCCAAGAATCTCGTCAGGAAAAACCCGTCATTTTCCCTGACGAGATTCTTGGCAAGAAACTCTTGCCACTGGCGTGTACTGACTTTCATTTAAAAAAAGCCGCGGTTCTCTTGAAAGGAAAGAACGGGGTGATGTCACAGCGTATGACAAGCATGTGCTCGTTTCCACGGCGACAGGTAAGTATACACACTCTCGGCCGACAAGAATCTCGACGAGAAAAAAGAGAGCAAGTTCTCTTTTTTTCATCGTCGAGATTCTGGCCAGATTTCCAGACGAGAAACCTGAATGCCTCGTACACACGAACGGGAATCTCGGCAAGAAGCAGTTTTCTTGCTGGTTTTTGCCAAGAAACCCGGTCGTGTGTATGAGCCCTTACTTCACACCTCATGGAGGCTGCTCTTTGCATTGAACTTTTTTACCTAAAGTAAGTGAAAACAGTCCACAATCACAACAGTGCAATTCCACAAGTATGGTAAATAGTATCCCAACAGTCCATAAAGATGATAGCATCATCATATTAGTGCAGCTGTTCAATAAAGTCTTGCATGATAGAGGAAAGGAGAATTGTGGCACTTACAATTACTAAGTCAGATCAGCTGAGACTAAAGATGGCTGGCCAAAAAGTTAATAGGGTTTTTAAACTAGGCGACTGGGGGAGGGCTCAGAGGTAGAGATAGTCAGCGTAGAACATATTCCAGAGGGAAGTATTCGGGGCATTAGTGGTAGGTTGACTAAAGCACATGAACCCAAGGAAAGTATAGTAACAAGTCCTAATTGTAATCTTGGAACACCCAATAAGAGGATAGTATGAGACCGGTCTAAACTACATGGCATGTTCACCAATGCCAGGAGCCTGGCGGACAAGATGGGTGAACTAGAGCTACTGTTGTACGAGGAGGATTTGGATTTTGTGGGAATTTCAGAGACCTGGTTCAACAGCTCTAATGATTGGCTGGCAACCATTCAAGGGTATACCCTTAATCGCAGGGTTATATACCTATTTATCAAGAATAATGTACAAGTGATTGTGAGAGATGACATCACTAAGGGAGCTAGGGAGGAGGTGGAATCCTTAAGGGTAGAGCTCCAAAGGGATGAAGCTAAATGGAAAATAATACTGGGGGTATGCTATAAGCCCCCTAACCTGAAGGAGGAGGGGGGACAGATCTCCTATAACAAGTTGGATTAGCAGCAAAGATGGGAAGTGTTATCATAATGGGGGATTTTAATTATCCAGACATAGACTGGGCGGAGAGAACCATGTATTTGTCAAACGCTTGTCAGTTCCTAAATGTCTTGCAGGACAATTTCATGGTTCAGATGGTAGATGCACCAACTAGAAATAAAGTGTTACTGGATCTACTGATTACCAACAATACAGACTTGATCACGGATGTGGAAATATGGGGCAATTTAGGAAACAGCGATCACAGGTCAATTGGCTTAAGTATAAACCACAAAAATAGGAAACATAATGGGAATGCAAAGACACTGAATTTCAAAAGAGCGAACTTCCCTAAACTACAAACCTCGCTAGAAGCATGAATTGGGATAAAATCTTAGGAGCAAAGAACATAGAGGAGAGATGGGTTTGCTTTAACCTCCCTGGCGGTATGATTCTGTCAGAAAAAACATGCTAAAAGCGGTACCATTATTTGCAAGGAAATTTGGCTTTTTATATTGTAGGTCTGTAATTTTTAGAAATAACTCACTTAAATCTGACCAAACAAGATTCTAATAGGCATCCCAGGTATGACATTTTTTTAAAAACAAAATTATAAATTATAATATAATAAATAATTATAAATAATTATAACAAATAATAATATAATTATAATAAAAATTATTCAATAATGTAATCAAATCAAAATCACTGAAATTTGCTCAGTTGCAGAATTGTTGCTGTCATTATTTTTTTTTTTTTATGACGAATTTCCCCACAAATCGCTATCGCACAATCTGCAAGTGATTATAATTTATTATCGCTGTTTTTTAGCTGATCTAAAACTATTTTTGACATAAAGGGACACTTTTGGTTGCTATGGACAATCTACAGTTTGCAGGGAGAAAGAAACGTTTTTATTATATAAAATGACATGCATGACACAGGACAGACCACTAGGGGACAGGGGGGGGTGTGTTTTTTTTACATACAGTACTGTAATCTATAAGATTACAGTATACTGTATGTAAGGTGTTTGTTTACTTTTTTGAATTTGGCGCCGTTCTCCGTCCCCGTGCGTCGTAACGTCGCAGGGAACGGAGATCGGCGTCACACGGAGGCACTGTGTGAATCGAGCGAGGTCCCACTCGCTCACACAGCGCGGTGGCATCGCTGGATCCAGGGACAAGGTAAGTAACTTGTGCCTGTGGATCTAGCGAGGCAAGCCCGAGTCTGACTCGGGGTTTCCGCTCGCAGCAGGAAAATCTAACCCCGAGTCAGACTCGGGAAGACCGCCAGGCAGGTTAAGAGCATATTAAATAAGGGCATTAGCCAAAGCATCCTGTTGGGTAATAAATTTAAAAGAGCGAACAAAAGCCCTGGATGGCTTAACTCTAATGTAAAAATGCACATGAAAGCAAAGGAGAAGGCCTTCAAAAATATAAGATCGAGGGATCATCATCGGCATCCAGACTTTATAAAGAATGTAATGAGAAATGTAAGTGTGCAATTAGGGCGGCTAAGATAGAACATGAAAGACACATGGAGAGGAGAGCAAAAAATATATTTAAGTATGTAAAACAGTAAAAAAGGGAGTAAAAAAGGGAGGACAGACCAAATTGGCCCCATAAAGAATGAGGAAGGACGTCTGGTTACAAAGAATGGGAGATGGCGAAGGTATTGAATTTAATCTTCTCCTCAGACTTTACGAGGGAATCGAGGGGCAACCAAAACTGCAGTGTTTATCCTTATGACACATCACAGGGAGCAACTCCATGGTTAACAGAGGACAGAATTAAAATTAGACTTGGGAAACTTAACATTAATAAATCACCGTGACCAGATGGCTTGCATCTGAGGGTACTTGGGGAACTCGGTCAAGTAATTGCTAGACCATTAATTTTTACTGACAGTCTACTGACTGGAATGGTAGCAGCTGATTGGAGAAAAGCCAATGTCTTCGCCCTGGGCACCAAATGGCCTTGTCCCAGCCCTGGGCTGAAGTGACAGGTGTTGTGATTGAATGCCTATCAGGTTTCCAATCATAGCAGAAGAGGACAGGAGAAGACATCAAGGACTCAGAAGGAACGTGGAGTACGGCGCTGCCCCGAGACAGGTTAGCGCCAGGCGGGGGCACACTGGCGGCAATTGGTGGGGCACACTGGCAGCAATTGATAGGGCACACTGGCAGCAATTGATGGTTACAGTAGCTGCATTTGATGGCACAGTGGCTGCGCTTGATGGGCACAGTGGCAGCGTTTAATGGGCACAGTGGTAGCAATTTATGGGTACAGTGGCTGTGTTTTATGGCACAGTGGCTGCGTTTGATGGGCACAGTGGCACTGGCTGTGTTTGATGGCACAGTGGCTGCGTTTGGTGGGCACAGTGGCTGCATTTGATGGGCACAGTGGCTGCATTTGATGGGCACAGTGGCGGCAATTGATGGGCACAGTAGCTGCGTTTGATGGGCACAGTGAGGCTGCAATTTATGTTTTTTTTTTCATTCCCCCCCCCCCCCCAAAATTTGAGCACCAGCCGCCACTGCTTGAGAGGGGATACGATTTTAATTTACAAATACTGTACTGGTGACCCCACAATATGGATAAAACTTTTTTGTGGATAAGAGTTTAACAAGACACGTGGCCACTCATTAAAATTTGAAGAAAAGAGGTTTAACCTTAAACTACGTAGAGGGTTCTTTGCTGTAAGAGCAGCAAGGATGTGGAATTCCCTTCCACAGCCGGTGGTCTCAGCGGGGAGCATCCATAGTTTAAAAAAACTATTAGATAAGCACATGAACAACCCCAACATACAGGGATATACAATGTAATACTGACCTATAATCAGGGCCGTTTGAAGGAATTTGGGGGCCCCAAGCAAAATGGACATAGAAGCCCCCCAACCCCCCCTGCACGCACACAAAGCCTACAGGAACCACAGCATAGCGGTACAGTTTAAGTTCACCCACACTCAAAGACTGGTGCCCCCATTACAGACTGGTGCCCCCATCACAGACTGGTGCCCCCATCAAAGACTGGTGCCCCCATCACAAACTGCCCCCCATCACAGACTGGTGCCCCCATCACAGACTGGTGCCCCATCACAGACTGGTGCCCCCATCACAGACTGACCCCATGTAACGGTCACCACCGTCTACGACCTTCCATCAACCCACGACAACTTATCTGACACTCCAACCATCCAACAGACATCAGACATCCATTTCCCAGAAAGCGAGACTTGCTCTGTTACTGGTTTCAAAATATATGAACACTTTCAATGGTTAGCTCTCAAGTTTATATACAGTTTTTAAGGCATGTTTCAGTGATCACAGGAACAATCAAACTCTCCACCCACCCATCACACCCTGGGGGGCTTCAATACACCTTCAGATGGCTAATTGCTAAACATTCCAGACTTCTCGGCGCCGGTCTATAATTAACATGACCTAATCACTCCACCTGAGAAGTCACATTCCTTCATTAACAGAATTCAAACAAAACACCATCACACAATGAATTCCCCTCAATCCACATCTTTAGACAGACGGTCTGTCACCGACAGGGAGGTATTCACCTCTGAGCATCATTAGGCTTTAAACAGTGTTATCACACAATGAAAGGCCTTTCAAGAGCCAGCCTCATTTAACATGTCAACAGTTCTACACAGAGAGATGAGTCATAGAATAAACCAACACTTTGCAATATGAGCTATCAGTAATGTCCCCTGTCCTGTATTTTAGGATATCATTTTTCAGTCACCCTGTGGGCCCTATCGGACATAGGTGACCCTAGACATAAGACTCCTTGGTGACGCCGGTACAGAGTACCCCGCATCCTTCCAAAGTCTCTGTTTGTCACGGGTAATTCCGCTATAACCCCCCATCACAGACTGATCCCCCCATCACAAACTGGTGCCCCATCACAGACTGACCCCCCATCACACTGGTGCCCCCATCATAGACTGACCCCACATCACAGACTGACCCCCCATCACAGACTGACCCCCCCTCACAGACTTGTCCCCCCATCTCTGACCCCCCTCGATAGTAGGACTCCTGTCCCCATACAGCACAGCACTCCCCCTCCCCACAGAGCATTACTTATTCACACACGAATCGATGAGAAGCACCCCGGCCCAAGCCTTGGACACGGGGAGACTATTAATGTTAAAGTGAGTGATTGATTGCTGTGACCGCTTTCGCAGCAATAGCAGCCAATTACCCACTTCTTAACTTAAACAGTCCTGTGCTTTGTCCAGAGCGGCCGTAGCTCATATCTTTGTGAATAAGACAGGCAGGGGGGTGGGGGCCCCCACCCCCTGCCTTGTCTTTTGCACTCAAGATGAGACGTGGGGCTGTGCTGTGATCTTACCGAAGGCCGGGACAGACTCGTGTGCGGCGCGCCTGCAAATGCAATGCAGCCTGTGAACAGGGCCGGTGCTAGACTATTTTGCACCCTAGGCGAGACCAGCTACTTGCGCCCCCCCCCCCCCCAAAATAAATAAAAAGTTTTAGCACCAGAACTCCAGGTGACCAGGAGAGGGGGTGCAGCCAGGTGAGGGGATTAAACAGGTGGGGGGGATGAGCCAGGTGGATGGATGAGCCAGGTGGATAGATGAGTCAGGTGGGGGGGATGAGTCAGGTGGGGGGGGTGAGCCAGGTGGGGGGGGTGAGCCAGGTGGTGGGGTGAGCCAGGTGGTGGGGTGAGCCAGGTGGGGGGGGTGAGTGAGGCGGAGGATGAGCCATGTAGATGGATGAGTCAGGTGGGGGGATGAGTCAGGAATGGAGATGAGCCAGGTGGGGGGATGAGCCAGGTGGATGGATAAGTCAGGTGGATGAATGAGTCAGATGGATGGATGAGCCAGGTGGATGGATGAGCCAGGTGGATAGATGAGCCAGGTGGATGGATTAGCCAGGTGGATGGATGAGCCAGGTGGATGGATGAGCCAGGTGGATGAATGAGTCAGATGGATGGATGAGTCAGATGGATGGATGAGCCAGGTGGATGGATGAGCCAGGTGGATAGATGAGCCAGGTGGATGGATTAGCCAGGTGGATGGATGAGCCAGATGGATGAATGAGTCAGGTGGATGGATGAGCCAGGTGGATGAATGAGCCAGATGGATGAATGAGCCAGGTGGATGGATGAGCCAGGTGGACGAATGAGCCAGGTGGATGGATGAGTCAGGTGGATGGATGAGCAAGATGGTGGGATGAGTCAGGTGGGGGGGGGGTTAACCAGATGGGGGGATGAGCCAGGTGGTGGGGGATGAGCCAGGTGTGGGGGGGGGGGTGAGCCAGGTGGGAGGATAAGTCAGGTGGTGGGGGATGAGCCAGGTGGGGGGGTGAGCCAGGTGGGAGGATAAGTCAGGTGGATGGATGAGCCAGGTGGGAGGATAAGTCGGGGGGATGAGACAGGTGGGGGGGAGGTGCAGCCAAGTGGAGGGGGGCACACACCAGTGAAAAGGTCTGACTGGAAGCCCTCATCCCCTGCGCCCCCCCCCCCTGACAAGTTCTTACCTTGTGGCACTTTTTTCCAGCTCTCTCCACGTCAGGTAGTGGGCGTCAGTCGTTGTCACCAGTCCCAGGATCACGAGAGACTTCTTCCAGCTCCTCCCCCATTCAGATCAGCTGATCATTCGGTTCCACCCCGGGCTTCGGCTGCTGGCCGCGGAGATGGCTTGTTTTAACGGGGGCGGGCTGCAGCAGCATCTTTACTTTTGACTCATCCAGCTCCAGAAGTGGCCTGGAGGCCTCGGCCCAGTGTGTTTCATATGTCCAGTATGTACCAGGCTGGGTGGATCCCTCCCGCTCTGTGCACAATGCCGCCCGCCCTGCTCCTCCAATGGCTGCACATCACCAAGGGAGGGAGGCGGGGCAGGCAGAGAGCTGACACCCACAGCTGCTGCTGGACATCGGCATGGTCGCCCCTGGATCTGGGGAGGGGGGGGGGATCTGACTGCACATTCTCCCCGCCCAGCGACTCTGCAGCTAGCCATCTGGAGCTGCCTCCCGCTATACTCGTGGCTGCCTAGTACGCCTAGTGGGAGCACCGGCCCTGCCTGTGAACATAGCAGCAGGCAGACAGACGAGCCAGCTTGGGGGCCCCTTGCTAACTCGGGGCCCCAAGCAATTGCTTGGTTTGCCAGTCCTGTTGCGACGGGCCTGCCTATAATCACACACATAGATTGGACTTGATGGACTTTTTTCAACCTCACCTAATATGTAACTATGTAAGTCATTTATTCTGCCTTGTTCCTTGTCAAGGATCACAGCCCCAGTTGCTGACTAGACCTCTTCCCAAAGGGGGCCTGAATGCCAGAGACAGTCAGGCTGGGGAAGAAAGCATTAGATGATACCGGATATCCTCCAGCCAGGAGATTTGGCAGGTTCTGACTTTCTGCAGCTTCTAATGCACACTACGATCAGCTCACAGTTTGCAGTGAAATCAGAAAAAAATATTCCAGTACTGGATAGGAACCTGTATAACCATTTAAGGCTGAAGGCAAGGTTGAAATTCATCTTTAGATGCATTACTGGTATACAATCAGACAACCATGAGTCAAGTCGTCAATAAAAACTAAAATGATATGTTATAAACAATCTTAACTAGATTTTTATTTTATTTTTTTCTCATCACGCTCACAGGTATTGCTGCTGCCACCATTTTTAGCCCGAGTCACAATGTGGCTATTAATGAGGATCAGCTGCGAGTGGCATTTGATGGAGATGCTGTCCTTTTTTCTGATGAATCTGAGAAGATAGTGAAGGAGCATGGCTTAGATATGTTCTTTGAACATGAGAAGGCTTATGAGAACAAACCACTGGCACAGGTACTGGCATCCCTATATTACTTGAATGAATGTTTTGTTAGCCCTCTTCTTTTACTGTGCTAAAAGGAATTTTACTGATAAATCCAAGCTAATGCCGCGTACACACGATCATTTTTCGGCATGAAAGAAAACGTCGTTTTTCAGCATGTCCAAAAAACAAAGTTTTTCCAACTTCATCATTAAAAACGACGTTGCCCACACACCATCGTTTTTAAAAAATGATGAACAAAGCGCAGTGACGTACAACACGTACAACGGCACTCTAAAAGGGAAGTTCTATTCGCCTTTGGGCTGCTTTAGCTGATTCCGTGTTAGTAAAAGACGATTCGCGCTTTTTTGTCTGTTACAGCGTGATGAATGTAATTACTCCATTATGAACGGTATTTTTACCAGAACGAGCGCTCCCATCTCATAACTTGCTTCTGAGCATGCGCGGGTTTAAAACGTCGTTTTAGCCCACACACGATAATTTTTTACAACCCGAAAAACGTCATTTTTTAAAACGACGTTAAAAAATGCAGCATGTTCGGAAAAAATTTTTTTCGTTTTTCAGAAACTGAAAAACGATGTGCAGCCCACACACGATCATTTTAACCACTTGACCACTGGGCACTTAAACCCCCTTCCTAACCAGACCAATTTTCAGCTTTCGGTGCTCTCACAATTTGAATGACAATTACTCAGTCATACAACATTGTACCCATTTGAAATTTTTGTCCTTTTTTTCACACAAATAGAGCTTTCTTTTGGTGGTATTAGATTACCTCTGGGTTTTTTATTTTTTGCGCTATAAAAGAAAAACGACAGAAAATTCTGTAAAAATAAATAAATAAAAACTTGTTTCTGTCATATTCGCAGGTTATTTCTCACACACAGCATATGCATACCACGAATGACACCCCAAAACACATTCTGCTATTCCTCCAGAGTATGGCGATACCCCAAGTGTGCGACTTTTACACGGCGTGGCCACATACAGAGGCCCAACATGCAGGGAGCACCATCAGGCGTTCTGGAGCACCCAGGCCAATTGTGACATTTCTCTCCTACATGGAAAAAATCACCATTTATTTGCTAGAAAATTACATAGAACCCCAAAACATTATATATGCAGAGTATTTGGGTATTGCGGAGTATTTGGATATTGCGGAGTATTTGGGTATTGCGGAGTATTGGGGGCATTGCAGAGTATTTGGGGCATTGCAGAGTATTTGGGGCATTGCAGAGTATCGCGCAGGGTATTGGGGTATTGCAGAGTATTGGGGTATTGCAGAGTATTGGGGTATTGCAGAGTATTGCGCAGGGTATTGCAGAGTATCGGGGTATTGCAGAGTATGGGGTATGGCAGACAGAGTATGGGGTATGGCAGGCAGAGTATGGGGTATGGCAGGCAGAGTATTGGGGGTATGGCAGGCAGAGTATTGGGGGTATGGCAGGCAGAGTATTGGGGGTATGGCAGGCAGAGTATTGGGGGTATGGCAGGCAGAGTATTGGGGGTATGGCAGGCAGAGTATTGGGGGTATTGCAGGCAGAGTATTGGGGGTATGGCAGGCAGAGTATTGGGGGTATTGCAGGCAGAGTATTGGGGGGTATTGCAGGCAGAGTATTGGGGGTATTGCAGGCAGAGTATTGGGGGTATTGCAGGCAGAGTATTGGGGGTATTGCAGGCAGAGTATTGGGGGTATTGCAGGCAGAGTATTGGGGGTATTGCAGGCAGAGTATGGGTTATTGCAGAGTATTGCGCAGGGAAGGATGGCTGGATCTGTGAATGCAGTTGTCACAGATCCAGCCACAGCACTGCTGACACCCCGCGCTCCCCCCCTCTCTGTAGCGAACGGTACAGAGAGGAGAGGGAGGAACCGGCGTCATCAAATGACGCCGGTTTGTTTACAAGTGATCGCTCCGTCATTTGACGGAGCGATCACGTGGTAAACGGCCGCGATTAGCGGCAATTTACCGTCATCCGTGATGCGCCGGGTCTTCTAGACCCGGCGAGCACGGACACTTCCGCGAGCGCGCCCCAGGGGACGCGCAAACGCGGAAGTGCACGAGGACGTCCCAGGGACGTCCTGTCAGAGTAACTCGACCGCGCTGTAGCAGTATTTTTGCTATAGCGCGGTCGGCAAGTGGTTAAATGACGTTTTTAAAAACAAATTTTTTTTTCATGCCAAAAAATGATCGTGTGTACGCGGCATAAGGCATAAAATAAATCATTTTTGTTCTTTAAAGTCTGTGCTGACCTGTGACCAATCTTATTCAGCAGCCAACATAATCAGACGACATGCAGTTTTTAGAAACATTCATCAGGAAAGGTATGCAGCGCTGTGAACTTTAATCCAAAGTTAATAAAAAAGTAAAAACCTGGTGTCTAAGGCCTCGTACACACGACAGAGTTTCTCGGCAGAATTCACAGAGAAACTCGGTCAAAACCCGGATTCTGCCAAGAAACTCTGTCGTCTGTACACTTTTGGCTCGTCGAGAAAATAGAGAACATGTTCTCTATTTTCTCGTTGTTCTATGGGAGAAGGCGGCCCGCCGAGCTCCTCGGCGGCTTCATCCCAGAACTCGACGAGGAACTCGACGTGTTTGGCACGTCGAGTTCCTCGGCCGTGTGTACGGGGCCTTACAAATACTTTCCTCCACAGTTTCCCCACCAATAAAATAAAACACTCACCAGATGCACTGACCATACATTACACAGAGGTCAGGTTTTATTTAATGAAACCATTAAGGCCCTTTTCTTAAGGCTGTTCTGATCAGATCTGCCTTTCAGTTTTTCAGGCGGGCAGGTAGGGCTGTCTGTGTCCACCCTGCATAGATTGATCAGACACGTGTGACATCCGTCCAGCTGTGCTCAGCTTACAGATCCCCTGCTGATCAGTGTGGAATCTGCCCCATGAGAAATGACCTTATGGACAGGGCTGCTGTTAGAATTACAAAAATGTAAAATAATAAAATTATTTTTACAATTTAAAAAAATAAATTACAATTTTTTATTTTATTTATTATTTTAAACACTGTTGTGGGAGGGGGGCATGGATGAAATATCAGGGACAGACCCCTGACATGGAATTGAGGAACATATTACTAAATTCCCTTCTCTGTGGCCTCAGCATTGAAGATGAATTAACAGGAGACAGAGGCTCCTGTTCATTCACAAACTGAAGCATAGTAAACACAGTTCACTGTGTCCAATTCAGAAAAGGATAGGGCCAGTAAAAGACACATTTACCGACCCCCTTCCCTACTCTCTATTGCCTGTGTACCCGAAGCAACCTCCTCATTTGCACTCTTTACCCACCACAGAGAGGAGTGTATTTGCACTTGTCACCAATAAAAGCTGTTTTCTTCACAGACTGTGATAGTTTTGCTATAAAATTGCAGCCTCACTGTGCCCATCAAATGCAGCCACTGTGCCATCAATTGTCACCACTGTGCCATGCCATCAAATGCAGCCACTGTGACATCAATTGTCACCACTGTGCCATGCCATCAAACACAGCCACTGTGCCATCAATTGTCACCACTGTGCAATGCCATCAAACGCAGCCACTGTGCCATCATTTGTCACCACTGTGCCATGCCATCAAACGCAGTCACTATGCCATCAATTCGCACTACTGTGCCATGCCATCAAACGCAGTCACTGTGCCATGCCATCATACGCAGTCACTCTGCCATGCCATCAAACACAGCCACTGTGTCATCAATTGTCACCACTGTGCCATGTCATCAAACGCAGCCACTGTGCCATTAATTGTCACCACTGTGCCATGCCATCAAACGCAGCCACTGTGCCATTAATTGTCACCACTGTGCCATGCCATCAAACGCAGTCACTATGCCATCAATTCGCACTACTGTGCCATGCCAAACGCAGTCACTGTGCCATGCCATCAAACGCAGCCACTGTGCCATGCCATCAAACGCAGCCACTGTGCCATGCCATCAAACACAGCCAATGTGTCATCAATTGTCACCACTGTGCCATGCCATCAAACGCAGCCACTGTGACCCTCAATTGTCGCCACTGTGCCAATTGTCACCACTGTGCCCTTTAATTGTCGCCACTGTGCCCATTGTTGCCACTGTGCATGTCACTGTACCCTTTAATTGTTGCCACTGTGCCCATTGTCACCACTGTGCCCATTGATGCCACTGTGCCCTTTGTCGCCACTGTGCCCTTTGTCGCCACTGTACCCATTGATGCCACTGTGCCCTTTGTCACCACTGTACCCATTGATGGCACTGTGACCTTTGTCACCACTGTACCCATTGTCGCCTCTGTGCCCATTATCACCGCTGTGCCCTGTAAAATACCCCCCCGCCCGGCACTTACCTTTCTCCTTCCACGTCACTCGATGTCTTCTCCCGCCCTCGATGGCGCTTCAGCCAATCAGGTTACCGATAACCAGAATCGGTGAACCTGATTGGCTGAGACGGCCGTCAGTCTTATCCAAGGAACGCACCTCCCGTACATCCCGAGGATAAGCTTCCGGGAGCGGAGGGCTCTGATAGGCACTTCCGCACAGCCAACCATCTGCCATTATTAAGGTGGTCGGCGCTCACCCATCCGGCCATCTGAATAGCTGCGGCAGCGGCCGGCAACAATAACATAGATTCATGCAATGCATGAATCTATGTTATCAGTGGCGGTGCGAGAGCCAGAGGGGGCGGCGCTCCAGCGCACTCTATAGACGCACCGCCACTGTCCCACAGGTGTGTAAGAACACCTGGGATCTTTAAGACAGCTTATGGCTCATACACCCATTACATGCTTTAACAAATACTCTGGTGGACCCAAAAAATATAAAGAAGAAAAAAGCACTTTCAAATTATCATTCACAAAATGTAACAGTTAAAACTATCATATAAAACAGAACACAAAATCTGAGATTGGCACAAAATACCATACCAGTCTTCATGACCCTTCCATGTTTAAAGTTTTTGCAACATGATGACATGCGTCGCTATGACACAGCATCCTCAACCTCAGTTATGTGCCTGTTATTGTGTAGGACCGTGCAGACGGTCCATATTCGTTACTATTTGCACTAGTATAGCAAAAGGAAATAAGAAAGCAGACCTGTGCCTTGTCTCTCTGTCTCTCCTCATGCTGTATCATATGGGTTTGTATGTTGTGAGAAATGTACTCCACTTTCTTTTTTGTCTTCAATAAAAAAGTTAATTGATAAAAAAAAAAAAAAACATCTTTGCAAAAAATGGGTCCACTACCCCCACCTATGACTGGCCATTACAGTAAGCAGCATTGTAGGGCAAATGGATATAAACAAGGCCAAGAATAAATCCAAGGAAATATTCCAAGCTTACTTACCGACCAGCTGGCGGACAAGTGAATCCACCTGTATGCGTTAAAAACAGGGGTTTAGTCTACACACTTTTGCAAATAAATGCGGAAGCTACAGAGCCCCGCCAAGGCATCCTGGTATCTGTAGTTCCTATCACTGACTGATGAGTGGAGAGGAACTACACCTGTGTGCACCTGTACCTTTAACCACTTAAGGACCCCTTCACGCCGATATACGTCTATGCATTTTTATAGCACTGATCGCTATAAAAATGCCAATGGTCCCAAAAATGTGTCAAAAGTGTCCGAAGTGTCCGCCATAATGTCGCAGTACCGAAAAAAAAATCGCTGATCGCCGCCATTACTAGTAAAAAAAAAAAATATTAATAAAAATGCCATAAAACTACCCCCTATTTTGTAAACGCTATAACTTTTGCGCAAACCAATCAATAAATGCTTATTTTTTTTTACGAAAATAATGTAGAAGAATATGTATCAGCCATGATTAAGCACTAGCTCAGTGTGAAACGCGTCGGCTGTTCCCCTGTTCCTTTGCTGTAACCTTGTGAAGTGATGTATTTGCTGTTCGTTTGAATAAAAAGACAACCTTTTTGGCTATTGGAGTGCGGCGATCCGTTTCCTCTCTTCGTATCTTATGCATGGTCAGTGCATTGCCAGCACCCACGGTATCCTGAGTCAGTCTACTCTACAAAGCGACCCACCTGGAGCGGTGATCCTCTTTTTTCCCAAGAATATGTATCAGCCTAAACTGAGGGAAAAAAAAAATGTATATATTTTTGGGGGATATTTATTATGGTAAAAAATATTATTGTTTTTCAAAATTGTCGCTCTATTTTTGTTTATAGCGCAAAAACTAAAAACCGCAGAGGTGATCAAATACTACCAAAAGAAAGCTCTATTTGTGGGAAAAAAGGGACGCCAATTTTGTTTGGGAGCCACGTTGCACGACCGCGCAATTGGCAGTTAAATCGACGCAGTGCCAAATCGCAAAAAGTGCTCTGGTCTTTGACCAGCCATATGGTCTGGGGCTTAAGTGGTTAAGAGCCCACTTGTGAAGTCGCGTGGGCGCCGACGGCGGCGCGCTCGCGACCCAGTCCAAAGCTCCGTGACCACGCCCGCAGACCCGATCGCTGCCGATGTCCCGCGATCGGTCACAGGAGCTGAAGAACGGGGAGAGGTGTGTGTAAACACACCTTCCCCATTCTTCTGTGTGGCAGTGACACTGATCGTCTGTTTCCTGTTATAGGGAACAATGATCAGTGATGTCCCACCTACAACCACGCCCCCCTACAGTAAGAATCACTCCCTCAGGGCACACTTAACCCCTTAGCGCCGCCTAGTGGTTAACCCCTTCACTGCCATTGTAATTTTCACAGTAATCAGTGCATTTTTATAGCACTTTTCGCTGTGAAAATGACAATGGTCCCAAAAATGTGTCTAAAGTGTCCGATGTGTTCCGCCAAGTTTGTAAACGCTATAAATTTTGCGCAAACCAATCGATAAACGCTTATTGCTAATTTTTTTACCAAAAATAGGTAGACTAATATGTATCGGCCTAAACTGAGGAAAAATAATGTTTTTTTATATCTTTTTTGGGGATATTTTTTTTATAGCAAAAAGTAAAAAATATAGATTTTTTTTCAAAATTGTCGCTCTATTTTTGTTTATAGGACAAAAAATAAAAACCGCAGAGGTGATCAAATACCACCAAAGAAAGCTCTTTGTGGGGAAAAAAAGAACGACAATTTTGTTTAGGAGCCACATCGCACGACCGCGCAATTGACAGTTAAAGCTACGCAGTGCCGAATCGCAAAAAGGGGCAAGGTCCTTAACCTGCATAATGGTCCGGATCTTAAGTGGTTAAGGAGGGGTCACTCATCAGTCAGTGATAGGAACTACAGATACTAGGGTGCTTTGGCAGGGCCAGTAGCTTACGCATGTATTTGCAAATGTGTACAGACTAAACCCCTGTTTTTAATGCATACTTTTAGACAAGTTGATTCGGTTGTCCGCGGGCTGGTCGGTAAGTAAGCTTGGAATTTTTTCCTTGGATTTATCCTTGGCCTTGTTTAAATTATAAAAACATCTGCATTAAATTAAACCCCCACAAGTTTTGTTCAAACAAACCTCAATGTTGTGCATGATATTTGCACAATCCATGGAGGAACAACAAATAGATACATAGGTCATGGGAAAGGCAAATCACTTCTAAAAACATATTAGTAAACATGATTACACATTTAATGCATAATAGCAAGTTTCAAATTAACACTTAATAGACACAATAAAATTTGAAATAAAACAAGGCAATGAGCTGATTTATAATAAATTACCATAATACGCGATATAAATTCATTAAAAAAATCTTGCTGTTCGTATACATGATGTTTTTTTCAGATAGAGATATATAATTCTTAGCAAATGGAGATACATGATTACATAATATATAGCGATCCACAAATTCTTGGCATCCTATAGCTCTACGCATTTCGTGGATCCCTGTCCAATTCCTCAGGAGCAGATGCAAGAAAATTAACTAAAAGGGTAATAAAAAATGCCAGAATAGTAATATTGTATACAAATTAGTGACTTTCCAAGACTAAGAAAAAAAGGGGGGTAATAATATAGGCAAACAGTCCTATTACTTACGGGTCAGCTGATGCAGGATGTATGTTACTGGCCAGATCACCAGCTGAAAACGGAGGGGAAAAGAAAATAAAACTGATGCAGCCACCACATGTAATGATTTAGCTTTTTTGGTTTTGGATTTAATACTGCTTTAAGTGTAATCTAGACGTGACTGTAGAGAATAGTGGTGTGTTGTAGCTTTACTGTTGAGATCTTTCCTAATGTATTCAGTTACAAAATGGCATGTGATTGCAAAGCAGCAAACTACCATGATACTGTACTCAAAACTGTCAATAAAAACCAAAGGGACCTCTGCCTGCTGTACAGCCACCCAAATAATTTGGGCTAAATTTAGAAAAGCCAGCTTTTCTATTTATTGCAGGCATTTGTTTAGTGCTGACAATTTATGCAGCACTTTACATACTGTGCATTCAACCCAGTCTCTGCCATCAAGGAGCTCACATGCATACATACACACATGCATGTACTAGGGTCAGTTTAACTACTAGCATGTTTTTTGAGTGTGGTAAAAAACTTAATAAAAGACAAACAAAAACATAAAAAGCTGCATCAGCCATTGCAGCATTACAGACACCATTGTTTAAAAAATGTGTTAAAACTCACAAAAGTGTTAAAAACACACGTATATATCCAAACCAGTATCAGGGTTTCTTAGAACCTCCATGACCAATGTAATAAATGCAAGTATGCTGATGTGTTTAAAGGGACAAGCCCTCTTTCTCTGAGCTAACTTGCTGACCCACCTGCATGCCTTTAAATATTCTTAGTCCAATATGAGGTAGTTATAAGCCACTACCCTAGTGAGGCAGTGCTTTCCAATGTGGTTTAACCCATTGATAATGACAGTCCTCAAGTAAAACAGACCAGACTAATCATGGGACCAACAACAAAAACCTGGGGAATGCCCAGGGAAAAACCAAGCCTACTTACCGACCAGCTTGCAGAAAACCAATTAACCTGTCTACAGTATGCGTTAAAAACAGGGGTTCGGTCCGCACGCATTTGTAAACGCATGCGTGAGCCACAGAGCCGCGCCAAGGCACCCTGTAATATCTGTGGTCCTAACACTAAACAATGAGCGTCCCCACAGTGGAGGCACATGCATTTTAATGGATAGACAGGGGCAGGTGAACTGAAGGGAAGCCACCCCTCCTTTAAAAGGTACAAGAGCACACCAAGCACCCAGCATATAGCACAATGGCTGCAAAGGTGTTGGTGCACTGATGGACCAATATAAACACCACAGGTGAAGCATAAACATGTCCACTGCCCCCATCTATAGCTGGCCATAACAGTAAGTAGCATTGGAAGGCTAAAGCAGATAACAACAAAAACCTGGGGAATACCCAGGGAAAAACCAAGCCTACTTACCGACCAGCTTGCAGAAAAACCAATTAACCTGTCTACAGTATGCGTTAAAAAACAGGGGTTCGGTCCGCACGCATTTGCAAACGCATGCGTGAGCCACAGAGCCGCTCCAAGGCACCCTGTAATATCTGTGGTCCTAACACTAACAATGAGCGTCCCACAAGTGGAGGCACATGCATTTTAATGGATAGACAGGGGCAGGTGAACTGAAGGAAGCCACCCCTCCTTTAAAGGGTACAAGAGCACACCAAGCACCCAGCATATAGCACAATTGGCTGCAAAGGTGTTGGTGCACTGATGGACCAATATAAACACCACAGGTGAAGCATAAACATGTCCACTGACCCCATCTATAGCTGGCCATAACAGTAAGTAGCATTGGAAGGCTAAAGCAGATAACAACAAAAACCTGGGGAATGCCCAGGGAAAAACCAAGCCTACTTACCGACCAGCTTGCAGAAAAACCAATTAACCTGTCTACCATGGGACCAGCCTATCCCCAGATCACACTCTTATGTAGCCATTCATCAAAACAAAACTCATTGTCGCATACTGTACAAGATGCTACACTGCATTAGGCTTCCTGGGCCTAGCATGCATGTTCCTGATTGCAAGGCTCCATATCAATTTGGTCTCCATGTCTGCTATACAGCACAGTTCCCCATGTGGTAGGAAGCAACACACACAAGTACAGGCTGAGATTTGAACCAAGGACCCAGTAGGGCAAGATAGAAATAATACCCACCTAAGCCACCATGCTGCCCCTTACTTTTCTTTTTCTGAGGGCCCCTAGACAACCACCAGACCCAAGGGACCAGCCTATTTTCACTGTGGCGATCCAGTACTGCTAAGTAATTTTTACTTTGTGATGCTAGGCCCTAGTTTGATTTCTACCAAGGACACTTCCCGGCATTAAAAAAATGAAAGGGTAGTTACGCGATATGGACCTAATGATATGCATCTCTATAGCTGCTGCCGCCACTAAAACAGCTACCAAGGTAGATGTCAGAATATTTGTGTACAAGGGATGATGTAGGTGTGGTGCTGCTTGTGGTAAAATGTGCTAATAGATTCTCAGCACACAAGTGGCATCGCAAGTCGGATCCTCTTGACCCGACTTCTGCTGCGACTTCTATTCAAATCAATGGACTTCCATAGGGAACTATTGAAAAAAAGCCATGGTGGGCATGAGGCCATAGGCTAACACAGAGAGGTGTTTTTAACCTGCAAAAAACGCTCTTAGTAGTGGCTGTATGGTGGGCATGAGGCCTTATACTATTGTACTATGAATGTTTACTGAACACAGCTGTCATAGATGTTTTTATCTACCATCAACTACAGAAGCGTATAACACTTTGAGTGATCACATGTTCATTTTTTTACCACAAGCAGTGCCACATCCACTTCATCCCTCTACACACTACCGGCATGTTTGCATACGTTTCCTCACACAACCCAAAAATATACCGGTAGTGTAATTGGCCTCCAAATAAATCAGCTTACTCATTCCATGCAATTGTTTAAGAAAGTGATAGAGATCATCTCTGTTGTAAAAAAAAAAAAAAAAAGTGATAGAGATGTTAAATTAAATATCAGTGGTCTTAAGTAATTTTAATGCAGTTGCATTTTACATGCTCTCTGTGTAAATGATATCAGCTTTCCTGATTGTAGAAGAATTATTCTTGTGTTAACGTCAACTCAATGCTTTTACAGGGTCCTCTAAAATGTTTCTTGGAAGCTTTAGGAAAGCTGCAGAAGAAGTTCTACCATAAAGGAATGAGAATGAACTGTCCCATACGTACGTATTTGGTTACTGCTCGTAGTGCAGCCAGCTGTGGGGCTCGAGCACTAAAGACCTTGCGTAGCTGGGGCCTGGAAACTGATGAGGCCCTCTTCTTGGCTGGAGCCCCAAAGGGACCTCTGTTGGAAAGAATCCGCCCACACATATTCTTTGATGATCAAATGTTCCATGTGGAAGGAGCTCAGGAGATGGGAACAATAGCAGCACATGTCCCATACGGTGTGGCACAAAAGCATAAACACACACCAAAAAATGCAACATCCTCTGCCAAGTGAGACTGATATATCATGTAATATTATTACATTTTCTACCTGGATTATCATTATTTATATCTTTATTTAATATAGTGCACATGGAAAATTATTGGAATAATCATATATATTATTTTCACTAATATTTATAATACTGTACAATGAAACTATAAAGAAAGGGCCAGTAGGGCATAGATAAATGCTAACAAAGGCATCTTCTCCTCCATCTTCCATGGCTGTCTGCTTCAAATTATTTTATGAATGTAATAGGTGAAAATGTATTTTGTCACTTTGGGGTTGATTTACTAAGAATAAGGTGAAGCAATAGATGTTAGACTCTTAATGGCACCTAATTGAAACAATTAAGGCCCCTTTCACACATGCGGACCGTATGTCTGCTTTTTCATCCATCCGTTTGCGCATGAAAAAGGGACATACATTGGTCCCTATGTGATTGCGGGTATCAGCGGATGAACATCCGCTGACACCCGTAATCGTCCGCCTCCGCAAACATCCGATTTTCCAGACGGAAGAGCGATCCCCGTTGAGCTTACGGACATACGGAGGCGGATCATTACTGATCTGCCCCGTGTGAAAGGTGCCTAAGACTTCAACGTGGTGAATAGAGAAGCATAATATAAAATGCTAAACGTGGTTCCTAGAGAGCGTAGAAACTGCCAGGATTTAGCCAAGGGTACATTTGCGTGTCAAAAGAAACAATTGGGAAGTGTGATTTCTTGATTGGCTGCTTTTGATACTAATGATAATATTCCCAACCCGTTTTGTGGTGGTTTTTTTTACATGTTCTGCAAATTAAGGCATTTTAATGAATGTAAGGCCCGGTACACACGAGCAAACATGTACGATGAAACCGGTCCGTCGGACCGTTTTCACCGTACATGCCTGCCAGAGGGCTTCTGTACGATGGTTGTACTAACCATCGTACAGAAGTCCGCGCGTAAACAATACGCGGGGCGTGTCCGCGTCGTCGCCGCGACGATGACGCGGCGATGACGCGCGACGTGGGCGGGCCTGCCATTTAAAGGCTTCCACGCATGCGTCAAAGTCATTCGACGCATGCGAGGGGCGGCGGGCGCTCGGACATGTACGGTAGTTCTGTACTGACGACCGTACATGTCCGAGCGGGCAGGATCCAGCGGACGGTTTTAAAAACACGTCCAGGAATATTTGTCTGCTGGGAAAAGGCCCGGCGGGCAAATGTTTGCTGGAATTCGGCCCGCTCGCGCCTACACACGACCGAACATGTATGCTGAAACTGGCCCGCGGACCAGTTTCAGCATACATGTTTGGTCGTGTGTACGGGGCCTTACAGAGCAATGCATACTTTTTTCTAATGTTAAATATATCTATAAAAATTATAGTTATATCTCTATATGACAAATATTTTTCATGTCTAATTCGATTTTATTTTTTAATATCTACTTATAATTATATATCTTAATGTTTGAATCATTGTACTACTATATATTCTAGTTAAAACTACAGGCAGCACAGAGGCTTAGTGGTTAGCACTTCTGCCTAGCAGCACTAGGGTCATTGGTTCAAATCCCAACCGTAACATCAGCATCCTGCATGTTTTCCAAGTATGCATGTGGTGCGTAAAGGTGGGCTTATAAGAGCAGCAGTTTGGTTGTGTGCCTCCTCTGCCACTTAACAGAAGGCTCTGACAAACGCAGCAGCACCAGATTGCAAAGAGTAAAGCAGAAGTGGCTGGAGGATGCAATTAAATATGTTCATTTAGGCGCCAATTAAAGTGATTGTAAAGTCAGAAGGTTTTTGACCTGCACTGAACCATAGACTTCTGTTATTAGCTGCAGGTTTCGTGAGCTTTCAAAAAGTGCACCACACATAATAGAAGTCTATGGCAAAGTACAGCTAACCCGCAGGAAAGCCACATTGTGAAAGCAGCCTTAGACACCTTTCACACGATCAGTCCAACCCAATCAGACCCTCCATTCAACTCTATGGAGTGGCAGATGTAAACAGACTACCATCAATCCGATCCGTTAAAAAAACCCAGAAGGGGATCCATCCCCTTCCATCTGGGCAAATCAGATTGGAGGGCCAATAAAGTAGAGCGGGCTGTATCCATGTCCGCTTTGGATATGTAGAGTGGACACGGACCTGTCATCCACCCGCTCCACTCATTGTGGCATGTGACCGATTACCAAGACGCTTAAGTGGCTCTCGCTCTTCAAAAGGTTGGGCACCCCTGATGTGTCCGATGACAACTGATCACAATGTAAACAGAAGCCGTTATCGGCTTTCCTTACGCTATCAGCGTGAGGAGAGGAGACCTGATAACCAACTTCTGTCAAACGGACATCGATACTGTTAATCATGACACTGATTATCAGTGTCCCGATTATCAGTGCAGTCCCAACAGTGCCCACCAGTGCTGCCAATCAGTGCCTCGCTTTTAATGCCGCCTATCAGTTCAGCCTCATCAGTGCCTCCTCATCAGTACCCACCAGTGCTGCCTTATCAGTGCCCACCAGTGCCGCCTCATCAGTGGCCATCAGTGCAGCCTATCAGTTCCCATCAGTACAGCCTCATATTCACACATCAGTGAAGGAGAAAAATTTACCTGCTTAAAAAATTCTATAGCAAACTATGAAAAAAGTGATAAAAATTGAATATGGATACAGTGTTGCTGAAAACTGATAATTGGCCTGGGCAGGAAGGGGATTAAAGTGTCCAGTAGGCAAGTGGGTAAGGTACAATAACTCTCACCACAGAAAAAATACACACAAAATTGAAGCCATGTCCACAAAAACCCACTTTTGAGAATCTTATGCACAACAATTACAGCAACCACACAAAACAAACATCAAAGCAGCCTTACTGGGTTGTTGTCATTATGCACAATATCACCCCTCTTCAAAAAAAATGCAAGGACTGACAGCAAATAATCTGACCTCTTCTCAGGCAAAGCAAACCCGACTACTGCAGTACTTTATAGAACATAAGTTGTATTGTGAGCCTGCCTACACACAGCCAATAAAGGATGTGCCCACCAGTGTCATTCAATCTGTTTCTTCATGTATGCCTAATGTGTCTGTACCTGATTAGCAGCCTTAGCTATGTGCATCAATTTGACACACTACAGGACAAAGTTCAGTCTATTAGTAAGCACAGAAAGAAAGCAAGGGTTATGTAACGGAACCCCAAATGGGACAGGGGTTAAAGCCGTTTAGGATATTCCATTCCCGAACCCAAGGCAGCTTTAGACACTCCACAATCCAGCGAACGCGACCCATAAAATTTCCCCCATTAACGAGACACAGCTCTGTTTGAGGTTCAACAGAAAAGCCAATCTTTTTTTGAGAAAGCAGGCTCTTATATACACAAAAAGAATACTGCAGTAACCAAATGGAAAATGACCTAACTCCATTCACAACATTAGACAATGGTTCCTAACGAGCCCAATACACATCTTTTAGTAGACATTCTGGCTCCAGCTCTGACATAATTTACATGAGCTAATTAACTACAACTGATAATTCATACACCTTTAGGCTGTCTGTTAACTCACAATATACATTTATCATCAATAGACCTTCACACAATACAGGGTCAATTAGCACAAGCCACAATGAAAGATCCTCAGAAGCCATCCTAGATTCATTTACATCACAACAGACAGACAAGTGTGCTGGAGTTGATGACCTTAACATCTTTCAATTAACCTGTTGAGTTCAGAATCAACAAACAGTAATTAAATCTTTAAAGATATCCTGGAATATATTGTGGATAATCATTACTGCCCCATCTCAGGTAGTCCACGATATCATTTCTCAGTCATCCTATGCCCCTAGTGGACATAGGATGATTTTAGACATAAGAGTCGTCGGGGAAGTGGAAACATCTCATACTTTTCAAGAGCTTCTGGGTCCCACGGGCCCATCTGTTACAGGTTATATAAGCATATGTGCCTGTGCCATGCACAACAGAGAATGTTAAATGTCCAAGTTCCTTTGAGGGCTGCTTCTCCCAAATTGCTGACAAGCACATTCGTCATCAGCATCCAAAACACATGTTCAGTATTTCCCATCTATTCCAATGGCTCTAGTTCACCCCAGTGCAGCCCACCAAATTAGAACATTTTGAATGTGTTCTGCATGAACCCACACTGAAATATGGCCAGAGACCTCCTAAACTCACTGAAATAAATTTTTGCCTGTAAATTATGTGGGTTGTTGGGAGACAGCACCTGCTGGCATCATAACAACCAGTGACTCACCCCTGCTGTCAGCAGTGATTTGCAGGATGGAAACAACATAGCCAACACGTCACAAAAGAGCATGTTCTCTTCGGTCTGTCATGAATTTGAAGGAGAACCCAATGCCCAAAAAATAAAAATAAATGTGTGACTCCCCCCCAAAACCACTAACACCCTTATCTGAGTATACAGTACTGCAGGCCAGAAAGGGGGTGGAAGAGCGAGCCCCACCCCCACACACAGTTTTTATTTGCAATGTCAGCTCTTTAGTTTACATAATGGGAAACTCCTCTAAAATGTACCAGATTGAAAAAAAAAAACACACATTATTATTAGTTCACATTCCAATTTACACAGCGCTTTACATGAATATTGTACATTCACATCAGGTCCTGCCTTCAAGGAGCTTACAACCTAAATTCCCTAACTCACATTCTAGGGATAATTTAGACAGGAGGCAAATCAACTACCAGCATGTCTTTTGGAGTGTGGGAGAACATGCAAACTTCAAAGCAGGTAGTGCCATGGTTGGGATTCAAACCGACAACTCTAGTGCTGCTAGGCGGAAGTGCTAACCACTTAGCAAACAAGCTGCCACATGCATGTAAACTGCATTTCTGTAGGGGAAAATAGCCCTAAGTCCCTGGGAATGCTCAGTGTAACAAGCAATATATCTCAAATGGAATACAAATATGGAGCTGTGTTACTAAATCAGATGTGTGTTGGCTATATGTATCCCAATACAAAGGATCATAATATAAAAAAAGAGGGTGACGCCACTATTCCAGTGACACACAAGAAAAAAAAACATAAAGCAGGGATTCACTGTTTTCATCTGCGCTCTGCCATGTAAATTAAAGGGTCACTAAAGGAAAAAATTTTTTTATCTAAATAGCTTCCTTTACCTTACTGCAGTCCTGGTTTCATGTCCTCATTGTTCGTTTTTGCTTTGAAGTTGCTGTAATTCTTCTCTGATCTCCACACTTCCTGGTTGCCTGTTTCCTTATAACCACAGTACTGGGAGCTTTCTCACGGTGGTCTAAGCTGTCATTACTGTGTGTCTAAAACTCCTCAGAACCAATCAGATTCATTTTAAAAACAAAACACTGCCCTGGATTTGTTGTTTTTGTTCTGTGAGTCTTCCCAACTCACCTCTCACCCGGAAATTCATGTATGTACCTTTTAAAACCGAAAGTGAACTAGAGGCACATTATATGATAGATTAAATTCAATTTTTAATCATTTTTAAAAGGAATCAGTTAACTTTTATGTCTCTATACCCAATAAACAGTCATTTCAGCAAAAAAAATTTTTTCCTTTAGTGACCCTTTAAGCCATTTGGACATTTACAAATAGGTGATAGACTTATATCAGGATTTAAGTTTATGGATTTATGAATGCTAAGTTGTGTCACTACTGAGATATATGAACTAGATGAAGTCAATGCCTGTTTTGATTTTTTCAAATATATCACTTTATATAGATAAATTTAGAATTAATTTAAAGCATTTTTTTTTTAATGTTTAACATATGTATAAGAAGTATAAAGCCTCGTACACACGATCGGATTTTCTGACGAGAATTGTGTGATGACGGGCTGTTGGCGGAAAATCAGACTGTTTGTACGCTCCATCGGAAATTGTTGTAGGATTTTCTGCAGACAAATGTTGGATGGCAGCCTTTTTAAATTTTCCACGGACAACAGTCTGTTGTCAGATTTTTCAATCGTGTGTACAACAGACAAAAGTCCAAAGTAGAAACACGCATGCTCAGAATCAATGCTCACCAAACACTACATTAGCAGAAGGTGCCCAAAGGGTGGCGCTCAAGAGCTGAAATTTCACATAGTACGTCACTACGTTCGTGTTTGTTGGCCAACAATTGTGTGCCACTTGTATGCAAGACAAGTTCATGGCCAATGCCCTTCGGACAAAAGTCTGGTGCTTTGTCTGTGGAAAATCTGATCGTGTGTACGAGGCTTTAGTGTTGTGACCATTAGTGAATTTGCATTTGTGTCTATTTTTTGACTGAGTACTTTAGTAAATCTTTTCTCTGTCTAAAAGTAGTCGGTCATGCATGGGAGTGAGCCCATTCACAGACAAGGTGCTTTAGTAAATCAACCCCTTTGTCACTAACAGTGTCGCCTTTGAAAGCTGACTGGCGAAGCCTTATGGTTATTCACTGTTTTGTTACGTTCCCTAATCAGTTCTCTTTCAGAATATGGGGCTGTAACTTGTGTTTGCGTGTTAATGTCTGATCATCATTTACTGTATCTTGAGATGGTATATTTTCTTTAGATATTTAACTCTTGGGTTGCACTCCGACTCTTACTTGATTCCTTTACCATCATTAAAACTTTGGTAAATGGCCAATACAATACCAAACATATCACATCCACTACATTTGCTTTTGCCTCTCCTGCTACCAAAAGCTTGGCCCCTGCTCAAAACGGTAAAGTCCCTCACCGTGGTGTTGCTAAAGGGGAAAAGCAATAAATTGAAATGCTTATCTTATTCTTTGCTCCAGCAGGCTTCCTCTTCTGCTTGGGATCGATCCCCTCACTTAGGCTGCTTTCACATTGAGGCGTGCAGCCGCGGTGACGGTATAGCCGCGCTATTTGTAGCGCGGATATACTGTCGTATTTACCGCGATATTCGGGCGCTAGCGGTGAGGTTTTAACCCCCGCTAGCGGCCGAAAAAGGTTTAATACCGCGCTTTCCCATTGATTTCAATGGGAAGGCGCGGTATAGGAGTGGTGAACACACCGCTCCTATACCGCGGTAAAGATGCGGCTAGCAGGACTTTTGGTGCGCTCCTGCTTTCGGGCTTTCACATTGAACACTACAGGGCATGATTTTTCATTGTATGCAAAGGCCTACTGCATTCTGAGAGCATTAAACAGCGTAAGAGAATGCCAGCTTCCGGGGAGCGAGTAATGAGGTAAGTACGGTATTTGTGCTTATTCCTTCATCCCCTAGCCAAATGAGCATTTAACCCTTAGGCCGCGTACACACGATAAGATCACCAGAGGAGAACGGTCTAAAGGACCGTTTTCATCAGTCCAAACCGATCGTGTGTAGGCCCCATAGGTTCTTTAACCTTCGGTCAAAAAAATGAGAACTTGCTTTAAAATTGAACCGATGGACGCCTAACCGAAAGGTCAAAACCGATCGTTAGTATGCAAAAGCATCGGTTAAAAACCCGCGCATGCTCAGAATCAAGTCGACGCATGCTTGGAAGCATTGAACTTCGTTTTTTTCAGCACGTCGTTGTGTTTTACGTCACCGCGTTCTGACACGATCGTTTTTTTAACCGATGGTGTGTAGGCGTGACAGACCATCAGTCAGGTTCATCGGTTAACTGATCATGTGTACGCGGCCTTATAGTGCTGGGGTTTGAAGCAAACCTGTGCTTTACTTTGCCCTTGCAGAGAATTAAAGAATTCTTTAATGCCCTGCTACTTTGGTCAGCTGCCTTAATAAAGGAAAAATTCCAGTACTTCCCAGAATGGAAGAGCATGTGACTCACTCCATGTGGGAGTTCTGGACCAATTACCAAGCACCAGTACCTTGAGCAACTAGTAAGAAGAAAGGGATATCTTTGGTAAGCAATGTATACAAATAAACATAAGATTTGCAAAATATATAAAAATATAAATATATTTTTTTATGTTTTCTTCTTATGTAATGTAATACAGCACATATGTGCTCGTCTAAAATAGGTAGGTTCAATAAATGCACAACCCAACTGGAATATATATGAGAGTGCAAAATGTTGTTTACATAAAGATATAACATGGTTTTTGCACATGTTTATATTCATCCAACACGTTTTTTGGATCAAAGTGTACTATCTGCGCTGGATGAATATCGGCAAGTGCAAAAGCCATGTGATATCTATATGAATTTTTTGATGGACATATAAATGTCTATTACAAATCTTATGTTTATGTGTACATATTTCATGTACAAATATCTATTTTTTCTTTTCTTTGAGTCATTTTTCTATACCAGGATATTGACAGTGACTCGCTTCTTCTGACCACCCTTCTTCTTTGCTCATGTATTGTCTGGTAGCTTACATAGGGCGGCTTGGAGCAGAGGCGAGCAGGTGGAGGTTTGGTTTAAAGTGAATGTTTTGCTTTGCTACACCTGTGTAAGAATAAAAGGGGTTGTAAACCCTTGTGGTTTTTCACCTTGATGCATTCTATGCATCGAGGTGAAAAACCTCTTGTAGTGCACCAGCCCCATCTGAGCCTGGTCGTTCCTGCGCCAGAGACGAGCACACACACTTCAGCCTAGATTGAATAGATTGATAGCAGATTGGATAGATTGATAGCAGCGCAGCCATTTGCTCCCACTGCTGTCAATCAAATCCAATGACGCCGGGGGAGGAGCTGATTCCTGGTGTCTGTGTCAATGGATGCAGCAGTATGAAACAGGAGCATGCCCACACGGGTGCCCCGAGGGAGAGCGCTTCTCTGACGGGGCACTCGAGAAGAGGAGGAGCCAGGAGCGCCGCTCAGGGACCCCAGAAGAGGAGGATCGGGCCCCTGTGTGCAAAATCAACTGCACAGAGGAGGTAAGAATGACATGTTTGTTTTTGAAATAGAAAAGGAACTTTTAGATATCCTTTAAATCCAGTAGGGGAATAATACAAGGCAGCCTAAAGTGCCAGCACATTCCTGCCTTTACCTTCCTAAATATTTCAAGTGCTGTCAAACCCAGGATTCTTGTTTTGAAATGATGACTGCTTCAACTGCCTGCAATGTGCACAGTCAGGGATGTGAGCTTTACTACAACTTTGACTTCAAAACTAGAAGTCTTTTTTTTTCTACGTTTACAGACATCCTGGCAATCCTGCAGATAAAGTGAAATTGAATCAATGACCTGTAGGTACCTGCTTTTAACACATAGCTAAAACCTCTAAGCTATAATCCTTATAAATTGCCATAAGGAATAATATTTTTATCAATCAGAGCCAATGATAGCTGGAAATCCCCATCACATAACTGAAAATGGCAATTGTTCCAGCAAATAACGTGTGTTAATGTTTAGTGAATTAAGTATGCTGTCAGCTAGCAATGTTTGCAAGCGATATGTTTACTTTAACCTTGCCATGCACGGTTAAAAATACAATCAGGAAAATCAATTATTTTACTTTTCTGTTAATCTCCTAGTCACCCAAGGGTACTCTGGGTTAGATT
Source organism: Rana temporaria (assembly GCF_905171775.1). NCBI lineage: Eukaryota > Metazoa > Chordata > Amphibia > Anura > Ranidae > Rana > Rana temporaria. The sequence goes on along the minus strand of NC_053490.1, from coordinate 270,650,082 downwards.
TCAGACAGTTAAGAACTATGGGCCAGATTCACAGTGGAGATAGGACGGCGTATCTGCTGATACGCTGTCGTATCTCTGTTTCTATCTATGCGACTGATTCATAGAATCAGTTACGCATAGATAGCCATAAGATCCGACAGGTGTAATTGTTTTACACTGTCGGATCTTAAGATGCAATACCGCGGCCGCCGATGGGGGGAGTTTGCGTCGTAAACCAGTGTCAGGTATGCAAATTAGCAGTTACGGCGATTCCCGACGGTTTTTCGCGTTCGCTACGTCGCCGCTAGTCTAGTTTCCCATCGCAAAGTTAGTCGTTTTTTTTGGTGCCTTAACTTTACACAGCAATCGTATTGCTGTATAAAGTATGGCCGTTGTTCCAGCGTCGAAATTTAAAAAATAACGTTGCTTGCGTAAGCCGTCCGGGAATACGGAATTACGCTACGCGCGTCGCCGTTCAAAAAAATTACGTCACGGCGCGCAATGCACGGCGGGAGTTCGGAAACGGAGCATGCGCGGTAGGTCCGGCGCGGGAGCGCGCCTAATTTAAATGGCACACGCCCATTTAAATTGGCCCGCCTTGCGCCGGAGGCCGCCGGTGTAGGTTTTCATCGCAAGTGCTTGGTGAATCAGGCACTTGCGATGAAAAATTGCGGCGGTGTAACGTATCTACGATACGTTACGCCGCCGCTGCCCTACGTGAATCTGGCCCTATTTGCTGGTGTATGCCTTCAAACTTTATCTGCAGTCAAAATATGGCAAGCTTGACTGCAACAATGATGCATTATATGTGGACACCAGTAAATTGTATAACTGAAAAAATTCACTTTTTAAAACATGCACTGGGTAACCATTGGGAATTACCAAATTGGTAAGGAGGTATCAGCATAAAGAGTGTCAAACAGTACTGTGATTTTTCTGTATGTCTTTGGGATTTGCTAAATGTTTGTTTTAACTTTTGTGCCTTTATGTGATCTGGATTGTACAATTGAACTCATAGTCTTCCTGTGAATGTAACCTATAGAATGTACTGAAGCATCATGATATACATATTTTTGAATAAATAAAACTATGAGCGACAGTGTGAATGTGATTAAATCTTAGTGGTCTTGACTTGATTAAACTGTGTTAAAGTGGGCCAAACACAGAGGTTATCGTGTTGCTAAAGAACTTTTATTGAAAATATTTTTTGCCATAAATGAAAATGTGGTGAACATCCTATTGTGTGTTTTGTTTTTTTCTGTATAGAAAGACACACCAAACCTTGTGGAGATTGGTTGTGTATGCCTCTGGAAATGGTCAACACAGGGTTGAGCATATGGCCCTCTGCTGTTTTAATACCAGCACATATCCCTGTTAAATGGTGAGGGTAGAAAAGTTGTCCAACTGCTCAACCTAGTAAACTGACAAGAGTCCAATTTAATAAACAGACTGAGAAAAATGAGGTTGCCCATTTAAAGTAAACCTGTACTCAGTTTTAAAGCAATAGTAAACCGCATCCAAAAAAAAAAAAAAAACACAGGTCCGGGCAGTTTAAAGGATAGGATGCATTAAGGTGAAAAAACACAAAGCTTTAAAACCCCTTTAAGCATACCTTTGGATTTGCGGATTTACGGCACGGCTCTAAAAGGAATGGCATATGCCATTCCTTCAGAGCGGATGCGCTGGTGACGTCACCGGCTGCATCTATCTATCTATTTACAGTACTTATAGGTAAGCCTTTATATATAGGCTTACCTATAGGTAAAAATCATACATGGGAGTTTAAATCAAGTATTTTTTATTGATATTTGCTCAAACAACATACAACATATATACATAACCCAAGTGCCTGTTAACATATATATACTCTATATATTAAGTATTAAAGAAAAATAGAGAAGAAAAAGGGGTATTTTTTATATTGAATATTTAATAACTCACTAAACTCAAAACATAAAAAAAAAAAAAAAAAGAGTACCTCAAAAATGCTTGTGCTGTAATCCTGCCGTTATAGTCCTCCATGCCGCAAACAATGAAGGGGCCAAATCTGGTATTGCCAACCACCTCTCCTGTACTCTTTCAAACTTCTCTTTGCAGTTTTTATGTAAACATGTATATTTTTTCCCGGAAAAGAGTATTATTTATTAGCATTTTCCATTAACCTTTTGTTGGTGGATGTGGAGACATCCACTTTTGAGCTATAAGCTTATGGGCACTGAAAAAAATCCTAACTATAGGTATATAGGGGTTTTCAGGGAGCAGAGATTCATCCACTATACCTAAAAGGCATGTTCCCGGGTCTTCTATTATGTTTATCTGAAAGACCAAATGAACAGTATTAATAACACCTTGCCAATAATGGTGGAGTTTAGGACATCTCCACAACATGAGAGTTTACTCCCTCTTTAAGCTTTTAAAACTGAAAGCCTTTGGTTAGAGCATACAACAGACGATGCAATGTAATTATCTAAATGTTTTCTGTGTGGCTTTCTTATTTAATTCACTTCAATACTGACTCCTAACTTTCTTTAACTTTATGGCTAAGATATACCTACTGCCACCTTCATGTTCAATGAAAGTGCTGCTAAAAGCTATTGAAGAATAGGGATGACATCAAGTATGTTTGTGTATGATTTCAAACCCGTCAGAGCTATCACACCGAGAAGCTGTCAATGTCAACAGCCAATAATAGGTGACGGAGACATTTCACACCCCACAGCCGCACATACAAAAGGCGTGTAAACATACACTTGAAGGGTGGGGAATACATCCGCCAACTATGATTGGCTGTTGGCATTGACAGCTTCTTGGTGTGATAGCTCTGGCGGGTTTGAACTCATGTCCAAACATACCTGATGTCATCTCTATTCTTCAATAGCTTTTAGCAGCACTGGCGAGATAGCTCAGGCGGTTTAGACTCATATCTGAACACAAGTGAGATCATCCCTACTGAAAGATTTTCAGTGTACATTGCAGGGGGGGACTGACCATTCGGGCACTGCCGAGGGCCCCATGCCACTAGAGGGCCCCATCAGGTTTGCCAACCTCAGTAAAACCAAGGACAGTATGTAAAAATCTGTGTTTTTTTTACATCTGTCCCTAAAAAATGTCCCTTACGGACATCCTTTTGGTCTCAAAATCCCAAGATTATAGCTGCCCCGCCTCTCCAGTAGCTTCTCAGTGTGTGTATGAATACTGTGTGTGTGTATATTGTGTGTATATATTGTGTGTCTGTGTGTATTCTGTGTGGCCCCATAATCCCCTATTGCCCGGGGGCCCCATAATCTCCTATTGCCCGGGGGCCCCATAATCTCCTATTGCCCAGGGGCCCCATGAGTTGTCAGTCCGCCCCTGGTACATTGGTATGGCTCAGCATATCTTCCTCATGAAGGTAGGAGCATGTGTTGTATCTCCCATCTCTCCTCTTAGGCAGCACTCTACATTTTAAAAGTGTAAAATAAAATAAATTTTTCATTCAGACCCAAAGCAACTGTGCTGTAATGGCACCAGTTTACAAGTATTCGGCCTCTTTTGTGTATTTAACATTTAAATAATATATAGAAAAAGCTCATAAGGTTATAATTTTAAAGCTGAATATTTTATTTAGCAGTAAGCAGAACATCAGGTTTAGGAGTCAATACTCTGTGGATCCAGAAGAAAATTAAGAGACCCCTGAGACATTTATGACCAATTATATCTCAAAGGTAAAAAAAAATACCTTCCGACCCTAAAACATGTCACACAGTTTACACTCTGGATTCCACATACACAACTGAACTGCACACTGCTACAGAGTATAAAGAAGAACATCAATGGGCCTAAAACTCATATGACGTTAAAAAAATGCTATCTATATATATACAGTATATATATATATATATATATATATATATATATATATATATATATTGTGACGCTATGCGAGGTGCGATACATGATCATAGGTACATTTCACCTCGCATACGTTCTATCATGAGAGACTGAACCGGAATCCATTCCGGGTTTTACAGCCTCTGGGCCTGGCTAGGGTTCCGGTCCGGATGTTTGGGTCCACTGGAGTCCACAATCAGCTGGACTTTAAATGTCCAGGAAGAGAGCACAACAGGGCTCTGGCTTGAAACTCAGGAAGGGATCTGAGTGAGGGGAGCGCTGAGTGCTGGACTGAAAAGGTTTGCTTTACTACATGTTTTGTGGGTGTCAGGGACTAGCCCCACACTGTATAGAGAGGAGATCCTGTTTGTTTAGTTTAGCGCCGGACGGCAAGGATTTAATTTATTGTTTTGTTTATTTTAATCTGCAAACCGTTTATAAATAAAATCTGGCATCCGCCAGACTTAAAAGAAAGTGCCTGCTTACAGACTGTGATTTCAGAAAAGGTGATCCCCACGAGCTAATCCTTCACAATATATATATATATATATATATATATATATATATATATATATCACACACAGTGGGGCAGATCCACAAAGAAATTACGCCGGCGTATCTATTGATACGCCGGCGTAATTTTAAAATTCCCGTGTCGTATCTTTGTTTTGAATCCTCAAAACAAGATACGACGGCATCTCGGCTAGATCCGACAGGCGTACGACACTGCCGCAAGTTTGGAGGTAAATGGTTTGTGAATTACCCACTTGCCTCTCAAACTTGCGGCAGCGTATCTTAAATCAGATAGATCACGCGGATCTAAAGATCCGCTGATCTACCTGAATCTGGCCCTGTGGATCTGCCCCAGTATATATAAATAGTACTGTGCAAACATTTTAGGCAGGTGTGAAAAAATGCTGTAAAGCTAGAATGCTTTCAGAAACAGAAGTATTAATAGTTTATTTTTTACCAATTAACAAAATGTAAAGTAAATGAATAGAAGAAAAAAATCGAAATCAATATTTGTTGTTACTATGCATTAGCTTTAAACCAGCCTCAATCTTTCTAGGTACACTTGCACAGTTTTTGAAAGAACTTGGCAGGTAGGTTGATCCAAACATCTTGGAGCACTAACGACAGATCTTCTGTGGATGTAGGCTGCCTCAAATCCTTCTTTCTCTTTATGTAATCCCAGACAGACTCAATGATATTGAGATCAGGGCTCTGTGAGGGATTGACCATTACTTCCAGGACTCCTTGTTCTTCTTTACACTGAAGATAGTTCCGTTATTATATATAAGATATACAGTATCCAGGACCAGACTATGAATAAAAGCCAGCCCTGGAAAAAATGTCATACCAGCCCCATAGCATTATAATACCAGCCCAACATCATTATTTCCTTGTTCATGAAAGGGAAAACCATGCATTTTAAAGCACATTTGAAGAGTGCATTATATATACACTGCTCAAAACAATTAAAGGAACAACTTTGAATCAGAACTCCTGGGATATTGATCTGGTCAGTTAAGTAGCAGAGGGGGAGGGGTGTATACAGAGGGGGTTGTTAATCAGTTTCAGCTGCTTTTCTGTTAATTGAAATTAACAACAGTGCACTAGATGGGCAACAATGAGACAACCAAAAACAGGAATGTTTGTTCAGGTGGAGGTGTCTGACATTTTTTTCCCCTACTCATCTTTTCTGACAGTTTTCACTAGTTTTGCATTTGGCTAGGGTACGTGTCACTACTGGTAGCACGAGGCGATACTTGGACCCTATAAAGGTTTAGGGATGAGCCGAACACCCCCCCATTCGGTTCGCACCAGAACCTTCGAACGGACCGAACGTTTGCCCAAACATTTAGAACCCCATTGACGTCTATGGGACTCGAACGTTCGAATTCAAAAGTGCTCATTTTAAAGCCCAATATGCAAGTTATTGTCGGAAAACGTCTTTGAGAACCCGGGTCTTGCCCCAGGGAACATGTATCAATCGAAAAAAACGGTCATTTTTTCTGGAGCAGCGATTTCAATGATGCTTAAAGTAAAAAATTCCTTTAAATATCATACCTGCTGGGTGTCTATAGTAGTGGCACATGTTTAGAACTGTCCCTGCACAAAATTAGATTACTATAAGAAAAAAGTAATTTAAGACTGCTTGCGGCTTTAATGTAATGTTTGATCCCTGCAATATTGATGAAAATCACTGAGAAAAATAGCATGGGTTTCCCCGCCCCCCTCCCCCCAGGTCATTACAAGCCCCTTTGGCCCTATATACTTTGAACAGCAGTATACAGGCGGTGCAAACAAGACAGGGACTGTAGGTTTGTTGTTAAGTAGAATCTGTTTGTAATTTTCAACTGGTACTTCTTTAAGCTTTGTAGCTTCAGCCATAAAATCTTTTTTTAAGCTTTTCTGAAAACATAGAGAAGGGTTATCACCCCTGTAACATTTGTTTTGCTGTCTGTGTGCATCTGTTTAGTAGATTGCACCTCTCTTTCTGTCCCAATGACAAAAGATTTTTTTTTTTTTTGTTTGGTGAAACAAGGATTGGTGATAAAGCATCAGTGGACAGAAGACACCTTTTACAGAAGAGAATTTCCCTTCCTAGGGGTAGATTTCCTCTCACTTCCTGTTGTCTCCTTCCGTTTGCAAGTAGGAGTCGTTTGTAAGTTGGATGTTTGAAAGTAGGGGCCTGCCGTATATACTCTGCATAAATTTGGGCCCTGGGTGTTGGTGTTGCCACAACACTGTAAGCCCTCACAGTTAGTCTTGGTGGGCGCTGGAACGCCCTGCTGTGAAATATTAGATCAAGAATTGTAATTACACGCCCCTGTTGAACAGGGGCAGAAAAATTGGGCCTTAGGCACTGGTGCTGGTGCCACAACACTGCAACCCCTCACAGATACTCTAGTTGGAGCACAGCAATGAGCCCGCTGTAAAGCATTGCATCAAAAATTGTAATTACCCGCCTCTGTTAAACAGGGGCAGAAAAATTGGGCCTTAGGCACTGGTGCCACAACACTGCAACCCCTCACAGATACTCTAGTTGAAGCACAGCAATGAGCCCGCTGCAAAGCATTGCATCAAAAATTGTAATTCAGAAAAATGTGGCCTTAGGCACTGGTGCTGGTGCCACAACACTGCAACCTCTCACAGACACTCTAGTTGGAGCACAGCAATGAGCCCGCTGCAAAGCATTGCATCAAAAATTTTAATTACACGCCTCTGTTAAATAGGGGCAGAAAAATTGGGCCTTAGGCACTGGTGGCGGTGCCCAGAATCAACAATGTTCTTACAAGCTATCAGCAAGAGGAGGAAAAGGATATTCAGTCAGCATAACAGGATAGTCACTCAGCATCAGCATAGGCAGTCTCCAAGGGATCTGACATTTCAGAAAAATTATTCAGTTACATCAGCATCAGGTGCTTGGTAGCTGGTGGTGATCCAAGCCTGATTCATTTTTATGAAGGTCAGTCGGTGGAGAGGCGCACCCTGTGATCCGTCACAAAGCCTCCAGCAGCACTGAATGTGCGTTCTGAAAGAACGCTGGATTCAGGACAAGCCAGTAGCTCAATTGCGTACTGTGCAAGCTCTGGCCAGTGATCCATCCTCAAGACCCAGTAAGTCAGAGGATTTTCGGTGGGAAAAGTGTCCAAGTCTGATCTTGTTCCTAGGTATTCCCGCACCATGTAAAACAGACGCTGGTGATGGTTGCTGGAACCGGTCATACCTTGGGGTTGCGGACTAAAAAATTGTCTGAACTAGGGTTGTCCCGATACCACTTTTTTGAGACCGAGTACAAGTACCGATACTTTTTTTCAAGTACTCGCCGATATCGATTACCGATACTTTTTTTTAAATGTCATGTGACAGTATTTTTTTTTTTTTTTTTTACAATTTTTTTTGACATTTTTTTTACAGTGATTTTTTTTTTTTTTTTTTTAGGGGGGTGGATTGTCAGTGTGTTTTATTATTTTTTTTTTTTTACATTTTATTAAAAAAAAAATATTTATTGCATTTTTTTTTATCAGCCCTGTTGGGGGTCTTTGGAGAGATATCAGGGGTCTTAACAGAACCCTGACATCTCCCCTTTAAGACAGAGAAAGGGACTAAGGACACAGATTCCCCAGGCCCTTTCTCTGCACCCTCAGCTGAAATGAATGGAGGGAAGCTGCTCTCCATTCATAAACTGAAGCATCGTAAACACAGGTTACGATGCTCAGTTATATGAATGGACAGAGTCAGTGATCACTGACTCTGTTCATTCTGAAAAGGTAGGAGCCGGGTTTAGCGGCTCCTACCTCCGCTCTCCATCCTGACAGATTTAGGGGGGAGAGAGGACAGCACGGAACACGGGGGGGGAGAGAGGACAGCACTGAACACGGGGGGGAAGAGCACAGCACAGAACACGGGGGAAAGAGCACAGCACGGAACACGGGGGAAAGAGCACAGCACGGAACACGGGGGAAAGAGCACAGCACGGAACACGGGGGAAAGAGCACAGCACAGAACACGGGGGAAAGAGCACAGCACGGAACACGGGGGAAAGAGCACAGCACTGAACACGGGGGAAAGAGCACAGCACGGAACACGGGGGAAAGAGCACAGCACGGGGGAAAGAGCACAGCACGGAACACAGGGGAAAGAGCACAGCACGGAACACGGGGGAAAGAGCACAGCACGGAACACGGGGGAAAGAGCACAGCACAGAACACGGGGGAAAGAGCACAGCACGGAACACGGAGGAAAGAGCACAGCACGGAACACGGGGGGAATAGCACAGCACGGAACATGGGGGAAAGAGCACAGCACGGAACACGGGGAAAAGACCTTTCTGCAAGGCCTCCCGAAGATGTTTCATCTTATGCTCTCTCTGTGACGGCAAGATAAGGTCCGCAACCTTACTCTTGTAACGTGAATCAAGGAGAGTTGCCAGCCAGTAATGATCCCTCTTCTTGATACCACGAATACGAGGATCCTTACGCAGGCTTTGCAGGATCAGGGAGGCCATGCATCGTAGGTTTGCTGAGGCATTCGGTGCAGAGTCCTCTGGGTCACTGAGGACGACAGGATCCGCAGCCACCTCATCCCAGCCACGTACAAGTCCATGTGTTCCTTGGGACAGTAATTGATCCCTTGAAGACTGCTGCTGATGCTGAGTGCTAGGCTCCACCTTCATGCTGATACAATCCTCCTCCTCCTCCTCTTCCTCTGTGTTAGGCATTCAAGCAGGACCACTGTCTGGATAAAGGGGGCCTTGAGAGGTAAGGAAGTCCTCCTCTTCCTCCCTCTGTTCTGCCTCAAGGGCCCTGTCCATTATTCCATGTAGCGTGTGCTCCAACATGTGAATAAGAGGGACAGTCTCACTGATGCATGCACTGTCAGTGCTCACCATCCTTGTGGCCTCCTCAAATGGTGACAGGACAGTGCATGCATCCCTGATCAAGGCCCACTGGCGTGGGGAAAAAAACAAGCTCCCCTGACCCAGTTCTGCTGCCATATTGGCACAGGTACTCATTGATGGCCCTCTGCTGCGTGTGCAGCCGCTGCAGCATGGCCAATGTAGAGTTCCATCTAGTGGGCATGTCACAGATTAGGCGGTTCTTGGGCAGGTTGTATTCCCTTTGGAGGTCTGTCAGCCGAGCACTGGCATTATATGACCTTCAGAAATGCACACAGACTTTCCTGGCCTGCTTCAGGACATCCTGTAAGCCCGGGTACCTGCCCAAGAACCGCTGCACCACCAAATTCAGAACATGAGCAAAACAGGGCACATGGGTCAGTTGTCCCTGTCGCAGGGCAGAGAGGAGGTTGGTGCCATTGTCGCTAACCACCATTCCTGGCTTAAACTGGCGTGGCGTCAACCACCTCTGAGCCTGCCCCTGCAGAGCTGACAGAACCTCTGCCCCAGTATGGCTCCTGTCTCCCAAGCACACCAGCTCTAGCACCGCATGGCATCTCTTTGCCTGCATTCCTGCGTAGCCCCTCGTACGCCTACGGAGCACGGCTGGTTCTGAGGACACATCAGCACAGGAAGAGGCCACAGAGGAAGAAGAGGAGGGGGTGGAGGAGAGAGGTGTGTCACAACCAGTAGTAGTGGTTTGGAGGCGTGGTGGCGGAACAACCTCCAACACTACTGTACCTTGCCCTGCGTCCTTCCCAGCTGCCAGCAGAGTCACCCAATGCGCCGTGAAAGAGAGGTAACGTCCCTGTCCATGCCTGCTGGACCATGAGTCAGCAGTAATATGCACCTTACCACTGACTGCCCTGTCCAGCGAGGCATGGACATTGCCTTCCACATGGCGGTAGAGAGCCGGAATCGCCTTCCGTGAGAAAAAGTGGCGTTTGGGTACTTGCCACTGAGGTACCGCACATTCCACAAACTCATGGAAGGGGGCAGAATCTACCAACTGAAAAGGCAGAAGTTGAAGTGCTAGCAATTTCGCTAAGCTAGCATTCAACCGCTGGGCATGTGGATGGCTGGGAGAGTACTTCTTTTGGCGCTGCAGCAGCTGGGGCAGGGAAATTTGTCTGGTATCATCAGTAGATTGTCCGCATGTACTACTAGGTTGTGACACACCTAATTCTACACCTTCAGTCCTATCAGTGCAGGCTTCAGAGAGGACTGAGGGTCTAGTGGGGTTGGAGATCCAAGCTGATGAGGGGCAAGGAGAGGTCCGCTTTGTTCTTTGGTGTGGGTCTTTCAGGTATGCTTGCCAACGAACTGCATGGCAGGTCAACATATGTCTGGTCAAGCATGTGGTGCCCAAGCGGGTGATGTTTTGGCCATGCGAGATACGCTTGAGACATATGTTGCAAATAGCAACGGTGCGATCTGATGCACATGTCTCAAAAAAGGCCCACACCAAAGAACTTTTGCAGTAACGTTGAGACACAGCAGCGCCCTGCACAGGCGTAGCTCTGCGATGTAATGCAGTTGGTGTGCTGCCCTTAAGCTGGCCCCTGGAGGGCATCCTGCCTCTTTGGAGATGTGCCTGTGCCTCTTCCTCCTCCTCCTCCTCCTTCTCTCTCCTATCAGGCACCCACGTAGAGTCAGTGACCTCATCATCAGTATACTGCAGCTGGGGGAACATGACTGCCAGATTGCTGTCCCTCTCGGGCACCCCCTCTCTCTGGGCTCACATTACTGCCTTCCTCTATCTGTGTTCCATCATCGGAGCCTTCAAAACGCTGCACATCTTCATGCAGCATGTACCCAACACTGTGTTGAAACAGTTCCGGGGACTCCTCAGGAGGACATGGTGGAACTAGGGAAGAAGTAAGTGATGCCATTGAGCAGAGGGAAGAGGACGCCTTGGCAGCTAATTTGCCAGACAAAGTACCCTGAGCCTGGGTGAGAGAGGATGAGGACAAGGATGAGGACGGCTTGGTCATCCACTCTACCAATTTGTCTGCATGTTGAGGCTCAACACAGCCAGCTCCCGAAAAGAAGGACGAGCGTGTGCAATGGCCACATGCTGAAGAGGATGCACCGTGTCCACCACCAGCACTGTTGCCTCTAGATGCAGAGCCTGCTTGCCCTCGTGACTCTCTGCCTCTCTTTGTTGTCCTTTCAGACATTATAATGGCCTGAAGAGGACAAAATCAGTACACACACAGTAGCTTTAGGTGCAAACTGCAGAGGCCAAGTGCAGTACACACCAAGTAGCTTTATGTGCAAACTAATAATACAGATGTAGGGATCAAGGGGGACAGAGCCAATCAGGAAGGAGAATACAGAAAAGGAAGAGGCAGTGCTGACACTCCCTGGAATGGGAATACAGATCTGCAAAAGACGAGGGACAGCATTGGACCATGTGTGACAGAGATGAAGCTCCGGGAGGCAGAGCCAGTGACATACAGTAGGACATAACACAGATCAGGAGTAGAACAGGCTCAGGGGAGGGAGAACAAAGGAGGGGGCAATCCTAATCTAGAAAGAAAGGCAAGGTATTGGGGGAAATCATAGGTAATACAGATTCTGTGGAGGGGGCAGGATGGAGAGAGGGGCAGAGATTAGAAGGTAAAATACATTTTGTGTAATTGAGGAGTAATATGGAGAAGGGGGTAATACAGATCCAGTGATGGGGGGGGGGGGATAGAAGAGGGTAATATGCTTGTAGTGGGGTGAAATGGGGGGGGTAATACAGATCCAGCAGCAGATTGTACCAGGGGGTAATACAGATCCATAGATGGGGGGGGCAGGATGGAGTGGAGGGCGGAGGTTAGGGGTAACAAAGCCTGCGGTGTTGCAGAGCGCACAGTACGCTGGGTTTCTCGCACACAAAATGGCAGATTCCTATTGGCCAGAAAGGCATTTCCTCCCCCTCAGTTCACATTAGTAAGAAATATAAATCCAGAGAAAGTCCATAATGCCTCTTCAGTGCATGCCACCTGAAGCTAATCCATCTTTACCTCACTGTTACCATAGCTAGACCCTTGCTCTATCTGCGTCACCCCAATGAGACGCCGGACAGCAAACAAAGCTGTCCACATGAAGCCCAGGAAGGACAGGATCAAAAGGGGGGAGCCGCTGGCGAAGATACCAATTGCAAACGAGATTAGAGGCGAGAGGAGGACGGTGGCCCAGAACAGGAAATTTAGGAGGGTCCATGGCCGGCGGTGGGATATAATCTGGATACCTGGGAAGGTGCCCTCATGGAAATAACATTCCTGTAGATCCTTCTCCTGGTACAGCTTGTGAAGCCAGTTTGCCGCTTCCTTCTCGTCTTCAGGTATCTCTTCCAGAGGGAAACGCCTCACACACATGTCCGCTTCATATTGTTTCCCGTACAAAATTCCCAGCAAGGACGGATTCTTGTTTCCCCGGAAGTTTAGCGTCACATCATAAACAGCTGAGACTGTTCCTCGGAGGCACTGGACCGCAGTGGTGAATCCTCGGGTTCTAGGCAGGAGATGATATTTCAGATGAGCCAGACCTTTTTTATCTGCCACCTCCATGCTGATTTTATGCTTGGTCTCCGTGAAGTGCGTCCCCTCACAGTACAACAAGAACCACATGTATTCCGGGTAGTCCCGCAGGTCGTGCAGAACCTGAAGCACCGTGTCTCTGTCCTCTTCCCACTTGCGTTTACAGAATACAATTTCCAGGAAGTACCACGTCCAGCCAATCAGAGGAACCATTAGAAGCTCTTTCTTTGCGAGAACCTTCGAGCTTCCCAACACTCCGAAGCGCTCACACATGGTCCAGCCACATAGGAAGTCAATTTCAAAGTTGTGATTAAGAATGATGATGACGTGCTCCTTCCCGAAGTGATCCACCGTCTCCTGGTCAGTGAAGAGGGTGCACTGTGTGCCGGACCACCATTCCAACAGCATCACCAGCTGACTCCACAGAGAGTAGGCTAGCCGGCAGTTGATGCGTCGATACAGCTGCTTGTTGACGCCCTATAGTGGGAGGGTGCAGAGCTGCAGGAAGTTGATGACGAGACTGCCTATGACAAAGACGAATCCAATGAGCAGATGGGCCACAAACTGCGTCTTCAGGAACCCCCAGACCCCCATTCTGCACTGAGCATCTAGTGCCGCTTACACAGGCTCTCGCTCAGCGCCACCGTCCTTCCGGTCGCAGCAGCTTTGACACCTGAGAGCAGAACTATATTATGTTAAACTTGCAGTAACGCACAGAACTCCATGGCGTTAGACTTGCAGTAAAGCACAACTATATGGCGTTAAACGTGCAGTAATGCAATTAAATGTATGGCGTTAAACTTGCAGTAATGCACAGAACTATATGGCGTTAAACTTGCAGTAACGCACAGAACTATAGAGCGTTAAACTTGCAGTAAAGCACAACTATATAGCGTTAAACATGCAGTAACGCAAAGAAATGTATGGAGTTAAACTTGCAGAAACGCACAGAACTATATGGCATTAAACTTTCTCAGGGTTTAATACTACTTTGTGCCATTAGATCAGCACAACATTGGAACAATTTGCTCCACATAAAATTATTAATCGGTAATGACAAATAGCTAGATTCACGTAGGGTGTCCTAACTTTGCGGCGGCGTAGCTTAGCGTGTTTAGGCTACGCCGCCGTAAGTTAGCGAGGCAAGTACTTGATTCTCAAAGTACTTGCCTGTTAAGTTACGGCGGCGTAGCCTAAAGCGTGCGGGCGTAAGGGCGCCTAATTCAAATTTGTCTGAGGGGGCGTGTTTTATGATAATGAGGCTTGACCCGACGTGATTGACGTTTTTTTTTTAACTGCGCATGCGCCGGGCGCCTACATTTCCCAGTGTGCATTGCGGCTAAGTCCGCCGCACGGGCCTATTGATTTTGATGTGGACGTAAACGACGTAAATCCCTATTCACGGACGACTTATGCAAACGACGTAAAATTTTTAAATTTCGAATCGGGAACGGCGGCCATACTTTAACATTACTATTCCATATATAAGATGGAATAACTTTAGGCCTGATAAAGCGTTACGTAAACGGCGTATCTGTACTGCGTCGGCCGGGCGTACGTTCGTGAATAGGGGTATCTAGTGATTTACATATTCTACGCCGACCGCAATGGAAGCGCCACCTAGCAGCCAGCCTAAATATCGCACCCTAAGGGCTCTTTCACACGGAGCGGATTCGGATTGATCCGCTCCGTTAGCCCGTTTGGCTCAGCAGGGATTCCTCCGTTAATCCCCGCTGAGCTGTCGGCGGACAGGGCGGTCCCCGCACACAGTGCAGAGACCGCCCTGTCTCTCCTTCGCTCTCCCCTATGGGAAAATCGGATGAATACGGACCGTGTGTCCGTATTCATCCGATCCGTTCCGCCAGACGGAAGAAAAATAGGGGTTTCTTCCGTCTGAAAAGCGGAACTTTGCAGACGCGAATCGTTACGGACGTTAGCGGATGCATCATCCGCTAACGTCTGCAATCCCATAGGGATACATTACAAGTCCGTAAACGGACTTGTAATAAACGGTCCGTTCGTCCGCACATGTGAAAGGGCCCTAAGATAGGTTTAAGTGTATCTCTGTTTGAGAATACACTTAAATTTAGGTGGGCGTAGATTCCGAGTTAGGTCGGCGTATCTACTGATACGCCGACCTAACTCTACCTCAATCTAGCTAATAATCTGAAAGCTGCAGCTATGCAGGCGGAGAACAGAACTCATTGTTCAGCTATGCCCGTGGCGAGCAGCAGAGGGCGCTGTGAATTTTCAACAAACCGGGTTTCCTGAGACCTGGATATAAAAGCAGCCCATCCAGCCTTTTCCGGTCTCTCTTGTCCTCCCTGCGAAGCGAGCGGGGTGCTGGCCAGAGCGTGCTTTCCCGTGGGTGACCGGGGCGTAAAAAAAAAAAATAACCTACTATAAAGACGAAGGGGTAACAACACGACGCTCCTTGCATAGAACCTAAAGCAAGTAATAACCCCCCCGGTCCCTTCACCAAACACCAGTGAAAGCACACTCCGCTCCACACACACGCTGCTCTATCGTCCTAGGCCGCGCTCTGTCTGTACCCCGCTCCCACACACCTGTTGCCTCTCGCCTTAAGAAACCTGGTATTTCTCCTGTGGAGACCGAGTCGTCCTCCTCTCTTCCCCTTGTTGGTTGAGTTGTGGGTTGGAAGATGCACACGGCTACCAACAGCTACCCTATGGCGTCCCTGTATGTGGGAGACCTGCACCCTGATGTCACGGAGGCCATGCTGTATGAGAAGTTCAGTCCTGCAGGACCTGTCCTGTCTATACGAGTGTGCAGGGACATGATCACACGGAGATCGCTCGGATATGCCTATGTCAACTTCCAGCAGCCTGCAGATGGTGAGTGGGGCAATGCCTGGGCATAGGAGTTGATACTTACTGCACTAGATAAGAGTCCAAAGGGCACTAGCTCCCGTTTTGCAACCCGGTTGCTCAAAATTGGATAGCCATGATGTTGCTATACACATTACAATCTATTAATTTTACCCAAACAATTCATTCAGCTTGTAGCCAATCATGTAAACCATGGAATTAGTTAGATCTAGAGGTTATTGCACGATCACATTGTATAGTCACATTTAGCCCTGGTTCACACTCATGTGATGTGGGAAACGCAGTGAATCCTGTGCATTTTCTGCTTTGCAATCGCACAGCATCCATGCGATCTGTGTGTCAATGTTGTCTTAACACCCTGAAACAGATTGCAAAATGTAGTGCGATTGCCAGAATCGCATCACGTGGGTGCAAACATCCATGCGATTCAGGTGCATGGGGGGGGGGGGCTTGCACTATTTTGGTGCTGATGCGATTTTAGCCATACAAAATGTATAGCTGAAATTGCATCACGCAATGTGCATAGGAATGCGGTGTGATTTTTGTGCAAATCACATGCAGTGTTCAAGTGTGAACCCAAGCTCAAAGTGATATTAAAATCCTTTTTTTTTGTTTAAAAATGTTATACTTGCCTGCTCTGTGCAAAATCACTTCACTTGTTGGGATCCCTGCCTCCACAGCAAGCTGCCGAGCGGCGGCTGTGTTTCACTTCAGACATGGAGCTGTGGCTCGGATCTGGCTCTCCTCGGCTCACTGACTTTGACAGCAGTGGGACCCAATGGTGACCGCTGCTGTGTCTCAGTCAATCGGGAGGGAGAGTCCCGGACAGCCGAGGCTCTCTCGCAACATCACTGGATCGAGAGGGGCTAATGCATACTGAGTTTTTTTTTTTGTCTTAAAGGGGTTGTAAAGGTTTGCTTTTCATTTTCTAAATGGGTTCCTTTAAGGTAGTGCATTGTTGGTTCACTTACCTTTTCTTTCGATTTCCCTTCTAAATGTTTTTCTTTGTCTAAATTTCTAACTTCCTATTCCTCGCCAGTAAGCTGTTCTGGCTGACTAACCCCCAGCCAGAACAGCTCGCATGTGGGCAAGCCTACTGAGGAGAAACAGGAAGTGAGAAATTCAAAGGAAAATAAAAACATTTAGAAGGAAAACAAACAATACACTAGCTTAAAGGAACCTATTTAGAAAATAAACAAACCTTTACAGCCCCTTTAATGCATAGAATGTATTGAGATAAAAAAACATTCTGCCTTTAGAACCACTTTAAAGAGGCCCGGGAATTTTTTTTTTATTTTCATCCATGGATGGACACAGCTTCCTTAAATCTTGACTTGTGGGTTATGTTCCTGTTCTATAGGCGAGGACTAGGCAGAACATATTAGATATTTAAATACATGTTACTTTAACAGAGTTGAACAGCCCCGCCCAGGGGGCGGTCCCTCCAGATTTAACTCTATGCCCTGTAGTCAGCTGCTCAGTTTTTTTTCTGCCTAGTAGAGGCTCAGGGTCCTGAAGAAATTTTTATTTTATGATTTTATTTTGAGAATCTTCTATCAACTGCCGGCTGGGTGACAGGGTGGATAATATAGATCCTTGTAGTTCCCCCAGTCCGGCCATCGAGCGTGAGCAGGCCTTAGCTAATTGCTGGGTTGGCCACGACATACCCCATGGCTCTAGGGGTTGGCTGGTGAGCTATATGCTCCGGGGTTCACATATGACTGGGCTGCTTGCTGTCTCAGTCACAGTGGACAGGGCCGACAGATACTCCGTACTACTCGGTTGAAGGTCTGTCAGGAACGCACCAGCAGGGACGGGTAAGTACGATTCCTCCTACCTCGGCAGGATGGAACAGCTGGGCATTCCTAGGAAGAGGGTTCTCCTGTCCTCCTTTTCCTCTCCCTCTGTCACCCTTTTTCCTCCCCTTGTGGGGCTCGCTGCAACCGGGGTATACCTTTGTGGGACTCCAGGTCCTGGTTAGGGGATGTCCAGGCCCTCTCTCTGTGGGGGTAGTTTTTTTCTTTGGAAGCCTCCACTGCGGCCTGCTTGTCCACCTCACTGTGTTTGGGCGCCATTTTGGTAGCGCCGGCGCCATTTTTCTGTTGCCTGTGTTTATCATTGGATATTCCCATTGGCATCCATTTTGCCATGGCCGCACTGTGACGCAGGTCTGCATTGCGGGCGGCCGTTTTCTTGTGGTCCGTGCCCTTTTTCTCTGAGACGTTTCACAGCTATTTTGGAGTGGATTTTTGGCCTCTAGTGCTGGACTAGCTTCCTGGATGGCACGAACAGCGCAATTCACCTCAGTTTCCAGGCACACGCTGTGTGTGAAAGGAGAGCTGGCAGCGGCGCTGAACAGATTCTGGCTGGGAGGTGAGTCCCCTGGGTAAAATCACCCCCCCCCCCCCCCCCCCGGTCAGTGCAGCATAGGCGGGTGGAAGTTTTTTTGTTCAAGTATTTTGACTAAATCCCTAAGGGCTGTCAGTGGGCAACATGGAGTCAGTGACTGACCTTTCTTCCCCAAACCTTCCTGAGGCAGCAACCAGTGCACCTGCAGTTCCCTCCACCATCTTCCGGGAAATGCTCTGACTCCGATTCGGGCCTGGCTGCGGCACAGGACCCGGTTCTGGACTGTCGGAGGATGCAGACCAGGACCTTCCCAGTGAGGAGGATCCCTCATCCGGGTCAGCGCAAGACAGGGCACTTATCAATGCTGTGAGGGTCTCTCTCAAGCTGGAGGATACAGCTGAGATCTCCACACAGGGCTCAGTCTCTTTTGGGTCGCACAAGTCAAACCGCTCTGTTAAAGTTTTTCCTTAAGTGTCTTTCTTTGATAAGTTCATAGATAAGGAATGGGAATGGCCGCAGAGGTCCTTTTGTTGTGGTCCCTCAGCGCATGGCGGTCCGTTATTTTGAGTAGAGCCTTTTGAAAAAAAAAATGTGTTTGCCCTCCGGTCGTTGTGTCCACCCCCCCCCCCCCCCCCCCCCCCCCGGTCGCTCGGTTAAACAAAGTAACCACTCTCCAGGTAGCGTTTAGGGACCCTACTGATAGGAGGTCCGAAGCGGTGAGCCATTCCATGTTCACCATGCTGGGGTCAGCGTTGCGGCTTATCTTGGCTGCAACTTTGGTGTCCCAGACTGAATGGGCAAAGATATTGCAACAGACAGTAGAGGAGCATCAGCTTCCTCCAGAGTGCGTAAGGCTGGCTGACCAGTTGGTACAGGGCCTTGTGTATGTCTGTGATGCCACTCTGGATGCTGCCCCCTTGATCTCCAGAGCTTCTGTATCTGCGGTGGTATTGCGCCGCCTGATTTGGCTGAAATGCTGGTCCGCTGACCAAGCATCCAAAAAAGCTCTTGCAGATTTGCCCATCAAAGGTAGGAGGCTTTTTGGTACCTCGCTGGACGACATTATTAAGAATGTCACTGGAGGTAAGAGCACACTTCTCCCTCAGTCCTCTAAGGAGAAGGAGCTGCGCCGTAAGCTGGGGCCTTCCTTTTCCGCGCAGAAGCTGTATTTTCGTCAGTCAGGGCCCGCGGGCAGATCCTCCCAAGCTGACAAAGGTCCAGCTGGGGGACAGAAGCGCCCCAGGGTGCGCAAGCCAAATAAGCCGGCAAACAAGCCTGCTGCCGCATTAAGTTTTTCCCCCGACTCAAGGGTGGAGGGGTGGCTTTGCGGGTTTGCAGATCAGTGGACCTCCCTGCTCTCAGACCAGTGGATCTGCAAGGTAGTCACTTCGGGGTACAAGATTGAGTTTCTTTCCTGTCCACCAAACAGATTCTTTCCCTCAAATCTTCCTCTTCCGACTCGTCGGACTGCCTTAATGGGGGCAGTACAAGACTTGCTGAGGTGCGGGGTAATTTTACCTGTGCCACTGAAGGAAAGGGTTCAGGGATTCTATTCGAATCTGTTTGTGTTCCCAAAGAAGGACGGAGTCCGTCCAATCTCGGATCTCAAGGTCCTCAATGCCTTTGTAAGGGTTCGAAAGTTCCGGATGGAATCAATTCGCTCGGTGGTTGCTGCGCTCCATCCAGGGGATTTTCTGGCGTCCTTGGACATCAAAGACGTATACTTGCATGTCCCCATCTGTGCCAGGCATCGGAGGTTTCTGCGCTTTGCGATAGGCGGAGACCACTATCAATTTGTGGCTCTTCCTTTTGGCCTAGCGTCGGCACCAAGAGTTTTCACCAAGGTGCTTGCCCGATTCTGGCTTTGTTGAGACAGCGAGGCATTGCTATCGTGGGCTACCTAGACCATCTTCTGAGAGCTGCTTTTGGCTCAGAATTGGTGGAGGACGTGTCTATAGCCAGTCGGACCCTCCGGGAATTTGGTTGGGTGTTTGAACATTCAAAAGTCAGTCTTGGTACCGACTCAGTGTCTGGAGTACCTAGGATTGATTCTGGACTCCTCGGAGGCAAAATCTTCCTTCCTTTGAAAAAAGTTGCAGACACTCCAGGCGGCGGTGAAATTGTTAGCATCCTGCAAATTGTCGTCTCTCCGTTTTTTCATGCGGGTCCTGGGCCTCATGGTAGCCTTCTTCGAGGCAGTACCGTATGCCCAATTCCACACTCGTCTTGCAGGAGGAGATCCTGTCCAAATGGGACTAATCTCCGTTGTCTCTGGATTGTCAGATTCAGGTAAGTCACCTGGTCAGGGTTTCTCTGAGTTGGTGGCTGAGATCCCCCGGCTCTTCAGTCCGGGAAGTCGTTCCTTCCCTTCCATTGGACTGTGATCACGACAGAGACCAGCCTCACAGGTGAGGGGGGGGAGGGGGCTAGTCTGGGGGGTCCAGCCGGCCCAGGGTCGCTGGACCCGGACGAATCCTGCCTGCCGATCAATGTACTAGAACGAGTGATCAGGCTGTGCCTCTCCTCGTGGTCGCAGAGGCGACAAGGGCGTCCAATCAGGATCAAGTCGGACCACGGCGGTGGCTTATGTCAACCATCAGGGGGGAACAAGGAGCTCGGCTGCGGAGGTCGCTCGCATGCTGCGTTGGGCGGAAAGGAGGTGGGGCATGTCGGTTTTCTGGCTTCTCGACTCAATCGCAAGGTGTCGGTTTGTGGCCAGGTCCAGAGATCCCTGGGCAGATGCGTTGGTGGCCCCGTGAGGTCAGTATTGGCCAATTTATGCCTTTCCCCCACTGAAGTTGCTTCCTCATGCTCCGCAGAGTGGAGACTGAGGGGGCCCCGGTGATTCTAATCGCTCCAGATTGGCCCCGGCGTTCCTGGTACGCCGACCATGTGCGCCTGGTGGCGGATGCACCTTTGGCGGCTTCCAATGCGGGAGGACCTTCTATTTCAGGGTCCCATACTTCATCCTGCTTTACAGTCGCTGGCTCCAACAGCATGGCTATTGAAAGCCAGGTACTAAGGGACCGAGGTCTGTCAGATTCGCTCATCTCAACTATGCTGAGGGCGCGGAAGTCCTTTTCCCAAAAGATCTACCATCACGCTTGGCAGGCCTTACATCTCTGTGTGAGGAGATGGAGTGGCGTCCACGGACGTATTCAGTTTCCAGGGTCCTGCTGTTTTTACAGCGTGGAGTGGATCAGAAACTTGCCTTAAGCACCATTAAGAGACACATTTCAGCCCTAGCTGTTTTCTTTCAACGACCCTTGGCGACCCATTCACTGGTAGGTACGTTTGTGCAGGGGGTTCGACATGTGATTTCCCCCAATTAGACCACCACTTCCTCCGTGGGTGGGATTTGAATCTGGTGCTCCCTGTTCTTCTGGAACCTCCCTTTTGAGAACATCAGAGAAATTCCTCTCGACGCGCTCTCAAAAAGTTGCCTTTTTAGTTGCCATTACATCGGTCAGACAGGTTTCCGAATTGGGGGCCTTGTCTTGCAAGTCACCATACTTGGTCCTTCATAAAGATAAAGCAGTGCTTCGGAAAGGTAGTTTCGGGTTTTCACCTAAATGAGGATATTGTACTTCCATCCTTGTGTCCTTGGCCGTCGCATTCCAAAGATTCCATACTTTAGACGTGTTACATGCCTTGCGGGTGTACCTGTCGGCTACGGCTCCGTTTTTGGAGGTCTGACTCACTGTTTGTGTCTGGTCCACAGAAGGGCCTAGCCGTCTTGGCCACCATTTCTCGGTGGATCAGGCAGACCGTCATCCAGGCTTATGCCCTTAAGGGGCGGGCGCCTCCCTTTCCTGTCACGGCGCATTTGACCAGGGCTATTGGTGCCTCCTGGGCTTTCCGATATCGTGTCTGTCTCACAAGTGTGTAAGGCGGCGACTTGGTCGTCCGTTCACACCTTTTCCAAATTTTACAAGGTTGATATGAGTGCATCTTTAGATGCTTCCTTCGGCCGCAAGGTTTTGCAGGCGGCTGTTTAAAGTTGAGCTCTGTTTGGGGTGAAGTTAGTTTTTGATTGCTGTTCCTACCCCTTGTTTTTTGACACTGCTTGGGGACGTCCCACAAGTCAAGATTTAAGGAAGCTGTGTTCGTCCATGGATGACAGAGAAAAGGATTTTACGGTGAGTACAAAAAATCGTATTAAAAGCCAGCAGCTACACATACTGCAGTTGCTCGCTTTTAATAAATGGACACATGCCTGTCCTGGAGTCAGCGATGTCGGCAGTAGGGTTCCAGTTGTGAAGCCGAAAGGCTACACTGCCGCCGCCGCCATTGCGGGTAAGGGAACCCGGCAGTGTAGCCTTTCGGCTTCACGCCGGGAACCCTACTGCTCATACGCAAAGCCCGCTCCTCTCTCCTATTAGTCCAGTGGCCAGGGGAGGATGCGGGAGCCCCACGGTGACGCCGCGGCCGGACTTCCGGAAGTGGGAAAGGATACCTGTCAAAGACAAGTCCGTCCCGTCCCCCCCCGCGCGAAAGGAGCCAATTGTGGCACTGGAGTGGGGGAGGAATCCGATAAGCGGAAGTTCCACTTTAGGGTGGAGCTCCGATTTAAGCTGGTCATACACAATACAACTTAGTGGTTGTACAACCACTTTTCCCTACAGTGAGGTCCCCAGGGTCCCGAGAAGAGTGCTCTACAGTGATGGGGAACCTTGCCACCCTAGATGTTTTGGAACTACATTTCCCGTGATACTCATGCACCAGATCTGCAGTGTTGTTGAGCATCATGGGAAATTAAAAGGGTTGTAAAGGCTATGGCCGCTGCTGTATCACAGGAGCGCGCTCGCAAAAGCTTTCCACCATGCGAGCTCGCTCGCATGAAGGTAGAAAGAAAGCTTTTGCGAGGAGGAGCCGAGACAGCCGCCGAGGGACCCCAGAAGACACGGATCCGGGCCACTCTGTGCAAAACGAGCTGCACAGTGGAGGTAAGTATAACATGTTTGTTATTTAAAAAAAATAATTGTGCCTTTTTAGTGTTCCTTTAAGTTCCAAACATCTGGGGTGCCATGGTTCACCATAACTGCTCTAGGCTGTTGTGTGCAAAACCACTGCACAGAGCAGGTAAGTACAACATGTTTATTGTTTTTAAACAAAAGACTTTAGTATCACTAATAGTAAAGGAACAATGATTACAGCCCCAGAGCATATGTAGCATCTAAAACAAGTCAGCTGTCACAGCTTCAGTATTTCTACGCTGACATTCTCTTAAAGCGGGGGTTCACCCTATCGACAGGAAAAAAAAAAAAAAATTTTATTTTACCTTTAAATCAGGCACTGTAGCGCGAGCTACAGTATGCCTGTCCCGAATTTTTTCCCCCCATACTCACCTTGTAGTCGTCCATCGAAGATACCGGGGAATGGGCGTGCCTCTGGAGACGGAGGATGATTGACGGCCGGCTCTGGCGCGTCACGCTTCTCCGGAAATAGCCGAAATAGGCTTGGTCTTCACGACGCGTGCGCATAGCCTGTGCGCACGCGCCGTGAAGAGCCGAGACCTACTCCGGCTGTCTTCGGGGAGAGTGACGTGCCAGGGCCGGCCGTCAATCATCCTCCCTCTCCATAGGCACGCCCATTCCCCGCGGGAGCCGGAATCTACGATGGACGACTACGAGGTGAGTACGGGGTTAAAAAAATCGGGACAGGCATACTGTAGCTCGCGCTACAATGCCTGTCTCGATGGTAACATCATGTGGGTCAGGGTGAACTACCGCTTTAAGTTTTAATTTTTTTATTACAATGTTCTATTTGTGTCATCTAGTAACATTGATGCCGTTTTAGGTCTTGACCTCCCCTTTCAGTGCATCTTTTATTTTTTTTGTGTGATTAGTTCTTTTGTTTTCTGTACCAAATATTCTGATGAAGTGTGTTCAAATATTGTCAGTTCACATACATTTTTGTCAGTGGGCATATTATGTTGAGGTACATATTTATTACATAGCTTTTTTTTTGCTAGTAGCCCCAGGGTGTTCTCTTCAGCTGTAACCAGGACATAAATCTACCTAGCTCAAAATAAACTCATGTCAGCTGCTCCCACAAGCTTGACCTGTGTACAATATGAACTGTGGCTGACCTGCATATTTTTAATATACTTAGTATATTGTAAATAAACTCCCCATACATTATTAGTCGTCCTAGCTCTTTAGTAGTTGAATGATCAAATGCTTTGTTACTTTTGAACAAAAAGTGAAAGCTCAGGTTATCAAGTGTGAATATGCAATATAAATACCTAAAGGAAGTGCCTACAGTGCATTACAGTAGTGTAATGTGCAGAAATCCAGAAGGAAACTCCTGTACTTCTGTGTAGAGTAGCATGTGACTTGCTGCATCTGGCAGGGCTAGGCCCATTAGCTTTGCCACATGGGGATTCGGTAGCTATGTTTGAGCTGTGACTTTTAGTTTAGACAGGACTTTTCTAGAGCAGTAAAAGTAAGGTGGGTATATGCTACTGAGGAGGGTCTAGGTTAAACTGAACCTGTTGCTTTGGCATTAATGAGGCCCCAGTGAATACAGGCTACCCTTACTTGCATTATAATGCTGCTGAATACTTCAGGAAATTAAGCCGTTTTCCCTGCAAAAATGTATATTGCCGTTAAAGAGGTTCACCTAAATAACATCTATATCAGACCAACTTCTTTATACTTCTAACATGTACAGTCCGCATTTTTTTTTTTTAGGCTGTACATACCTTATCTATATTTTCAATCTGGCTTCCGGGTACTTCTCCCCGCAGGAGTAGGCGTTTCTATGCCGAGGAAGAATGTCATCTGGGAGGTCGCCCAGATGATTGACGTCCTTTCAGAAAAAGTTCCCCCTTGCGGATAAGGCCCCGCCCCCCGTATTGCGTAGGCGAGTCACTGCGTTTCCGAAAGAAGCCGAACATGGATTTCTGCGAGTCCGCTCTATACCACTCGCAGCTCTGCGTGACGCGCCTACGCAATACGGGGGGCGGGGCCTTATCCGCCGGGGGGAACTTTTTCTGAAGACGTCAATCATCTGGGCGACCTCCCAGATGACATTCCTTCTCGGCATAGAAACGCCTACTCCCGCAGGGAGAGATACCTGGAAGCCGGATTGAAAATATAGATTATAAGGTATGTACAGCCTAAAAAAAAAAAATGCGGACTGTACATGTTAGAAGTATAAAGAAGTTGGTCTGATATGGATGTTATTTGGGTGAACCTCCGCTTTAATTGCCAAGTTATTTCTAGATTGAAGTAGGCATGACCCCAGTAGTCCTGAGATGACTAAGATTAATTCCACAGTTAGGCCTGTTTTATTTGTGTTTGACATGCCTGACTTAAAGCGAAGCAGTGAAAGGTGAGCCCATGGTGTAAGAAGCGCTCACATTTATGTTCTGGTTTCAAATTCTTGTCCAAGCCACTTTTAGGACTCATTGAACTGTTCCTTTTTTCTGAATGGGCATTGGAGATCTACGTTAAGCGCATCGTGGCAATGGCAAAATGTCCTATGTCTTGGGAATCGGGTGCAACAGAAAGCTATGATGGTTGAAAAATGTCTTTTAAATCTGTTGTGAGAAATATGTAGGCTAGCATAACCATTCCGCGGCTGAAAATGCTAGCTGTCATTTTGATGAGGATGCTTTGGCTGTAGTACCGAAGGCTGCTTTCACACTGGGGCACGGGTGGTGTCGGCAGTACAGGGTCGCTATTTTTGCTGTGCTATACCATCGTTTTTTGCGGAGGTGTTCAGGCGCTTTTAACCCCTGCTGGCGGCCGAAAAAGGTTAATACCACCCGCCTAGCAGTAAAACGTAACAGACAACCAACAGTGGCAGCCTCAAGATTTTTATGACCAGTTTTCTTTAAAGTAGTGTTAAACCCAAAAGCAAACGTTTATTATATTGTAGCTTACATTTTCTTAGATAATATGATGGCTGAATTTGTTTTCTTAAAGTGGAGGTTCACCGTATAAAAAATTTCTAACGTTATATCCAGCCCAGTTCTGTAAATAACATGACACTTTTTTCCCCTGTAGATATTGTTTAGCCATAGAATTCACCGCGGCTTCCGGGTAGGGAATCCCTATTGACATGCCAATCAATTGGCATGCTAAACGACGGCGCACACAGCGCATCACGACTTCCTGAAGGAAGCTTGGCTCGGCTCTATTCGGCGCCGGTGCGTAGGGTCCCCTCTGTGCTCCCGTTCATCCAGAGTGGAGGTACTCTGATAAAGGATGTGTTACTGGCCATATCAGGTGAAAACGGCTAAAAAAAGGAATGTAGCCACAATATCTAATGATTGTAAGCTGCAATATATAATTTTTTTTTATTATTCTAACACCCTAGAGAATAAAATGGCGATTGTTGCAATACTTTCTGTCACGCCATATTTGCGCAGCGGTCTTACAAGCGCACTTTTTTGGGAAAAAATTACACTTTTTTTAATTAAAAAATAAGACAACAGTAAAGTTATCCCCATTTTTTTTTTTAACCTCTTTACCACCGGGCTTGTTTCTCAGATTCGGTGTTTACGAGACTAAAACAGTTTTTTTTTGCTAGAGAATTACTTAAAACCCCCAAACATTATATATATTTTTTTCTAACACCCTAGAGAATAAAATGGCAGTCATTGCAATACTTTTTGTTACACCGTATTTGCGCAGCGGTCTTACAAGCGCACTTTTTTTGGAAAAAAATTACTTTTTTGAATTAAAAAATAAGACAACAATACATTTTTTTACATATTGTGCAAGATAATGTTACGCCGAGTAAAATGATACCCAACATGTCACGCTTAAAAATTGCGCCCGCTCGTGGCAGGACGTCAAACTTTTACCCTTAAAAATCTCGATAGGCGACGTTTAAAAAATTCTACAGGTTGCATTTTTTGAGTTAGAGGAGGTCTAGGGCTAGAATTATTGCTCTCGCTCCAACGATCGCGGCGATACCTCACTTGTGTGGTTTGAACACCGTTTTCATATGCGGGCGCTACTCGCGTATGCGTTCGCTTCTGTGCGCGAGCTCGTCGGGACGGGGCGCTTAAAAAAATTTTTTTTTGTTTTCTTATTTATTTTTATTTAGTTAATCATTTTTTACACTGAAATAATAAAAAAATAAAAATTGATCACTTTTATTCCTATTACAAGGAATGTAAACATCCCTTGTAATAGAAAAAAGCATGACAGGTCCTCTTAAATGAGATCTGGGGTCAAAAAGACCTCAGATCTCATAATTAGACTTAAATGCAAAAAAAGAAAAAAAAATTAAAACTGTCATTTTTTTCAAATGACAAAAAAAAAATGTTGCTTTAACACGCTGGGCGGGACTGACGTTTTGACGTCACTTCCGCCCAGCAGAGCTATGGGGACGGGTGAAGGAGATTTTTCCTTCACGCGCAACCCCAGTCAGCTGCCGAACAGTCCCGATCGCCTCCGCCGCTACCGATAACGACGGTCTCTGCGGCGGATTCGCCGTTATCGTGTACACCACCGCCCACTGAAGAGATGGATATCTCGGTTGTGGCAGCGGCTGCTGCCGTTACCGAGATATCCATCTTTAAAAAGAGGACGTCTTTTGGACATGGGGCGGTGGTCAAGAGGTTAAATAAACTTATCCTTTTTATTTTATCTGATTAATTGAAAAAATTATCAGCCAACGAATCGATTATAAAAATAATCGTTAGTTGCAGCCCTAGTGTTTACACACACAAATGCCCATTCTAGCTCTCCTGCCCGCAAACATGGTGCCCCCGCCATGCAGTGCACCTGCAGTGGCTCTTAAAGGAGCTGACGTACAGGTACGGCGATTCATGCAGGGGAGCCAACCTGCCGCCGTAAATGTACATGAGCCGATCGGGAATTGGTTAATGTTCTGTTGAAAGATTAAGTATTCTTCCTCTTCTGTTATGGGGTCGTTCTGGTCTAACTTCTGTTGGCTAGTGACAAGGTCACTTTAAAAATGTACAAAATTGCACACTATTTAACCAGTTAGGACCCGGACCAGAATGCAGGTTAAGAACCTGGCCCCTTTTTGCGATTCGGCACTGCGCCGCATTAACTGACAATTGCCCTGTCGTGCGACGTGGCTCCCAAACAAAATTGGCGTCCTTTCCCCCCCCCCCCCCCCCCCACAAATAGAGCTTTCTTTTGGTGGTATTTGATCACCTCTGTGGTTTATATTGTTTGTGCTATAAACAAAAATAGAGTGACAATTTTGAAAAAAATTCTATATTTTTTACTTTTTGCTATAATATCCCCAAAAAAGCATTTGACTAGTTTGCGCAAAATTTATAGCGTTTACAAAATAGGGGATTGTTTTATTGCATTTTTATTTTTTACAACTATTTTTTTTCCCCTCTCTCATGACTGCGACATTATGGCGGACACTTTTGACACATTTTTGGGACCATTGTAATTTTCACAGCGAAAAGTGCTATAAAAATGCACTGATTGCTGTGAAAATGGCAGTGAAGGGGTTAACCACTAGGGGGCGCTTAACCCTTAAGTGTGACCTAATGTGTTTTTTAACGGTAGGGGGCGTGGCTGGGTGTTTGACGTCACTAATCATCGTCCCTTATGACAGGGAACAGACGATCAGTGACGAGCCACGGGGAAGGTTTGTTTACACTCGCCTCTCCCCGTTCTTCAGCTACTGTGACCCCAACGCGGGTCATGGAGCTTCGGACCAGGCCGCACTCGCGACGCACGGCTGTGCTCTTAAAGGGGACGTACCTGTACGTCCATGTGCCCAGCCGTGCCATTCTGTCGACGTATATCGTCCGGTTGTTTTTAAGTGGTTAAAATACATTTAGTACCTGATTGTCTTTTGAAATCCGCCTCCTGGAATCTCCTGCACAGCAATGTTCTCACTTCTCACATGAGTTTTATGGCTTTGTGCAATACTGTTAGTCACAATATAAACACAATTACAGCACACTGCATAGCCTAAGGCGGAACTAAACCCCCCTATCCTTTACAACCAGGGAAGCTGCCATGTTAGCCTTTGTTAGATGGCTTGACAGTTTGAGAGCCGAAGCAGCTGTGACCGTTCTTTGCTGGTCTTTAATGTAGATGTTTTGGGAAACGGTTCTGCTTTTACTGCAGTGTAGTCTGAACAGGGAACACCAAGATGTGCTGTCTGGAAGGAGCACTTGGATTACATCAGGGGTCTTCAAACTTTCTAAACAAAGGGCCGATTTATTGTCCTTCAGACTCTTGGAGGCCCGGACTTTGACCAGCAGGAGTAGAAATTTTCCTGGCATCATTGTTAGTGAACATCTGGTATTAGGGGGAGGAATAGTGCCCCATTGCTGGTATCATAGGGAGGAATAGTGCTCTATTAGTTGTGTCAGTGGGAGAAATGATGCTCCATTGTCTGTGTCAGATGGCAGAATAGTGTCTCGTATCAGTGGGAGGGATAGTGCCCCAAGGGCATCCAGCCCTCGGGCGGCAGTTTGGAGACCACTGGATTGCATGATTGGAATTGTAGAATTTTAATTATTTTGTCTGATAAGATAGTTCATTCTTTTCAACTATATGTACATTTAGTGTTTTACTTGGAGTTTAACATTGAAGCAATCTGTTTAGATCTCCTAACTCCCAAGCAACGCAATCAAAATGTGCAACTGTATTCTAAAAAGGATTTTTTTTGTTTGCAGCTGAACGTGCTCTGGACACTATGAACTTTGATGTGATAAAAGGAAAGCCCATACGGATTATGTGGTCACAGCGGGATCCATCTCTTAGAAAATCTGGTGTGGGCAATGTTTTCATAAAGAATCTTGATAAATCGATAGACAACAAAGCACTTTATGACACTTTTTCTGCGTTTGGCAACATTCTTTCATGTAAGGTTAGTTTCTGACCTTGACATTTTTTGTCTTCTATTATTGGGATGCTTTGTTTGCTATACCAAGGACTCCTCTAACACCCACTCTTCTACAGGTGGTGTGTGATGAGAATGGCTCCAAGGGGTACGCTTTTGTGCACTTTGAGACACAAGACGCTGCAGACAGAGCCATAGAGAAGATGAACGGCATGCTGCTGAACGACCGCAAAGTGTGAGAGGAGTTGTGCTGTGAGGGATTGTAGAATGTGGACATCTTTTCCAGAATGTTTTCAGTGGGCTTTTGCATTTCATCTGTTTAGTCTACACTGAGGAACGATTTACAGGGAAACAAGCTTGTCAAGTTATGGCTGGCATTGATGCTTGGGCATGAAGTGTTTAAAAAGGGAATTTGTTATTAATGAATTTCGACTGGTATGCAGAACTTAAAGCCCTATTTTCCTGTACATCTGGTTTTTGTGTGGACTTTTCATTTTAAGCTTGAAATGTATGTTCTGCCATACCTAAGCATAGCTGCAAGTGTTTCTTTCAGTATGTTGGGGAATAACTGTTTTTACTGAACATTTACAAACGTGGTGCAAAATATTTATGACAATTGTTTTACAGGTTTGTTGGGCGTTTTAAATGCAGGCGGGAGAGGGAGGCAGAACTTGGAGCCAAAGCCAAGGAATTTACAAACGTTTACATCAAGAATTTTGGAGAAGATATGGATGATGAGCGACTAAAGGAGACTTTCAGCAAATACGGTAACTGAATTTCTGATTCTAATAAGTGGGCACTTGCTTCTGGCTTAGCGTGTGAATAAACTCATGAGCTCCTTTGCTCTGCTCGTGCATGTGGGCATCTGGTTTCACGCATATGCCGTGGTTAACCTATTGAGTTCTGACTCTGCTCCCGCATGTGGGCACCTGGTATCATGCGTGTGCCGTGCACCTGCATGCTGTGACCCTGTGACCTCTGTGGTTAACTGGTGTCTCTTGGCTGTAGGCAAGACTCTGAGCGTTAAGGTGATGACTGACCCCAGTGGCAAGTCCAAAGGGTTTGGCTTTGTCAGCTTTGAAAAACATGAAGATGCAAATAAGGTAAGAGCTCCCTTGAAGGACCAGGCAGACAGATAATGTTTGCAGGGGAGTGCCAGGTGCTCGGGAGCTCTACAGAACTTGTGCTATCCAGTGTAGGGGCCTGTATCTGATTTCTCACAAAAGTTTGTTTGTACTAGGCCGTGGATGACATGAATGGCAAAGATGTCAATGGAAAGGTGATGTTTGTCGGCAGAGCGCAAAAAAAGGTTGAGCGACAAGCAGAGCTGAAACGGCGATTTGAGCAGTTGAAGCAAGAGAGAATTAGCCGCTATCAGGTATGTATATATGCATCTGCTAGATACAAAGGAGCCCATGTTCAGTTTTGAGAAACAGGTGACTTTTTTCAGTGTTTAAGAAGACCATGTAAGATTTTTTTACCAGCTCACCAGGAAAACTGTACTTGGTACCGGACATGGTTGCTTTGAGCAAAGTGGACAGTTTTCAAAAAGGTAATGGGAACTACATTATGTAGTTTACCTAAAATAGGTCAGGCCACAAATTCTTACTGGTATGCGCAAAGGAATGTGACTTGGTCTAATTCCTCTGGGCAAAGTCTTTGTGGCCATTTGCCACATTCCACTGCAATACAGCCGCGCCCAAAAGAAGAGGCACGTAATAGAAATGCTCATAAGCACAGGGGCAGAATCTAGTTTAAACTGGGGGGTGTGGTTTTTTTTTTTTTTCCTGAGTTATAAGGCTCTATGAAGAATGTTTCTCGGTCACAAAGTAAAATATTTCATTAAAAAAACATGTTATGCTTAACTGCTCTGTGCAGTGGTATTGCACAGAATGGTCCCTTGTCTCTCAACCCCCCCCCCCCTATATAGTCCCCACCAGTGCTCTCTGCTTCTGAGGGGGACAACCATTCAGGTGGTCCTCAGCCAGGCTGTGTGCATCCATTGACAGTGCAGGTTGGCCATGTGTGTAGATGTGTGCTTTGGACTCTTGACACTCCTGCTCTTCCTGTAGGTTTCTCAATTATTTTATAGAATTAATGCAATAGAAAGTGTTTAACATGGGAGAATTATGACACTCAAAACTGGACAGGAACAGAGTTGGTATCCCAACACCTATCAGAAGTGTTGACAAAGCTCACTCAGACTCCACCTGTTGCTAAACGATGACTTCTGGGTTTATTACATTTGTATTTCCAGATATTCATCCAGCCTTCTAGTTGATCCTACAAGTTTTTTGATGTAGGTAACTGTTGTATTCTACAATATTTTGTTTGTTATGGCTATCCAATTCCTTATGTATGTTAATAGTTGGCTTCTTGTTTGTTCCCAGGGTGTAAATTTATATATTAAAAATCTGGATGACACAATTGATGATGAGAAGCTACGGAAGGAGTTTTCCCCGTTTGGGTCAATAACAAGCGCCAAGGTGAGAGGAACTCTTTGCTAGGTAATAAAAACCATTGTGTGCCTTTTGCTCTATTCATGTCATCTGTAGATTTTAGACTTTGGCAGTCATAAAATGTGCACTGTTAACTCATCCTTACCCTGCTGTGTAGTGCAGGGGGAGGTTTTCCAGTGCAAAAGAAATGCTAAGGAAATCCAGACAGAGCATGGTTCACCTTGTGTTCGGTCTCTACACCTTTGCCACACGCAAACCTTCATTTGGTGTAAATGTGCCAAGTAATTCTGAACACACCTTTGGAGTTTCACTACAATCATATGTGGGTTTTTTCCCCCCTCTTTTCAGGTAATGCTGGAGGATGGACGCAGCAAAGGATTTGGATTTGTTTGCTTTTCCTCACCTGAAGAAGCCACTAAAGCAGTCACTGAAATGAATGGAAGAATTGTAGGCTCGAAGCCTCTTTATGTTGCATTGGCTCAAAGAAAGGAAGAAAGAAAAGCTCATCTTACGAATCAGTATATGCAACGTATAGCTGGAATGAGGGCCCTGCCTGCCAATACTCTAATTAGCCAATTTCAACCAGCTCCGGGAGGGTACTTTGTGCCAGCAGTTCCGCAGGTTGGTTTGGTATCTGAAAGTAGCCTTATAGGTTTAAATTGCGTTGTCTTAAATTTGTGTAATTGCATTTCTCTTTTCAGGCTCAAAGCCGACCTGCATACTATGCTCCTAATCATATAGCTCAAATGCGCCCTGGCCCACGATGGCAGCAAGCAGGACGACCTCAGGGTAAGCATTTAGGTGTGATTCCCAAGAGATGGGTCGGTCACCTGAGAAGCATTCTTAGGCTAGGTTCACACCACGATTTTACCATCCGATAAACGGACCGTTAAATCGGATGGAATCGTATGTGACAAAATCGGATGGAATCGTATGTCAAAATTTTCACTAAAAAATCGGATCCTGATTTTAAATAATGTCTGGGAAAAAGAAGATTTTTGAAGTTATGGATATTCAGGGGAACCCCGCCGGCAATTTAAAACAAAAATGATGTGCGGTTCCCCCTAAATATCCATAACCAGACCCTTCAGGTCTGGTATGGATATTCAGGGGAACCCCGCCGTCAATTTAAAACAAAAATGAGGTGCGGTTCCCGGTAAATATCCATAACCAGACCCTTCAGGTCTGGTATGGATATTCAGGGGAACCCCGCCGTCAATTTAAAACAAAAATGACGTGCGGTTCCCCCTAAATATCCATAACCAGACCCGTTATCCGAGCACGTTAACCTGGCCGGCCGCAGAAAAGAGGGGGGGACAGAGTGCGGCCCCCCCTCTCTCCTGAACCGCACCAGGCCACATGCCCTCAACATGGGGAGGATGTCCCCATGTTGATGGGGACAAGGGTCTCATCCCCACAACCCTTGCCCGGTGGTTGTGGGGGTATGCGGGCGGGAGGTTTATCAGAATCTGGAAGACCCCTTTAACAAAGGGGACCCCCAGATCCTGACCCCCCCCCTGTGTGAAATGGTAATGGGGTACACTGTACCTCTACCATTTCACGAAGGAAGTAAAAAGTATTGTAAAAAAAACACACTGACACAAAAGAATAAAGTCCTTTATTAAAAAAAAAAAAAAATCCAGCGCTGAAAAATCCACTCGTTCCCGGCTTCCTGCGTTGTCCTGATCCTGCGACGGGTGCGGGTGATCTCCCGCGATGAGAAGATCCAGCGTCGGGTGATCTCCGCTCCGGCGATGTGAAGATCCATCCATCCGGCGCAGCAGCATCCCGGACCTCCTCTCACCGCTGGGCACAGCCCAGCGAATGAGCGGCTGAAGCTGTGACATTTCTTATATAGAGGAGGCAGAGCCACCCGTCACGTGACCCTGCCCCCTCTGACGTACCTCTGCTACATCACTGGGTAAGCCCGAGAAGAGAAAAGGTCTTTCCTCTTCTTGGTCTTCCCCAGTGACGTAGTAGAGGTACGTCAGAGGGGGCAGGGTCACGTGACGGGTGGCTCTGCCTCCTCTATATAAGAAATGTCACAGCTTCAGCCGCTCATTCGCTGGGCTGTGCCCAGCGGTGAGAGGAGGTCCGGGATGCTGCTGCGCCGGATGGATGGATCTTCACATCGCCGGAGCGGAGATCACCCGACGCTGGATCTTCTCATCGCGGGAGATCACCCGCACCCGTCGCAGGATCAGGACAACGCAGGAAGCCGGGAACGAGTGGATTTTTCAGCGCTGGATTTTTTTTTTTTTAATAAAGGACTTTATTCTTTTGTGTCAGTGTGTTTTTTTTACAATACTTTTTACTTCCTTCGTGAAATGGTAGACTTACAGTGTACCCCATTACCATTTCACACAGGGGGGGGGTCAGGATCTGGGGTTCCCCTTTGTTAAAGGGGTCTTCCAGATTCTGATAAACCTCCCGCCCGCATACCCCCACAACCACCGGGCAAGGGTTGTGGGGATGAGACCCTTGTCCCCATCAACATGGGGACATCCTCCCCATGTTGAGGGCATGTGGCCTGGTGCGGTTCAGGAGAGAGGGGGGGCCGCACTCTGTCCCCCCCTCTTTTCTGCGGCCGGCCAGGTCAACGTGCTCGGATAACGGGTCTGGTTATGGATATTTAGGGGGAACGGCACGTCATTTTTGTTTTAAATTGACGGCGGGGTTCCCCTGAATATCCATACCAGACCTGAAGGGTCTGGTTATGGATATTTAGGGGGAACCGCACGTCATTTTTGTTTTAAATTGACGGCGGGGTTCCCCTGAATATCCATATCAGACCTAAAGGGTCTGGTTATTGAATTTGCGGGGACCTCCGTTCGGGTTCGCTCAACCCTAGTAATAAAAAATCGGGTACGATTTATCGCACAGTCATCCGATTTAGTACAATTTACATTGACCACAATATAAAAAAAAAACGGACACGATTGTAATACGATTTCAAATCAGGACCAAAAATCGTGGGCAGACACGTTTTTTGATACGATTTTAAATCGTATTAAATCTTATGCGGATCAAATCGGATGCACTTGGGGACCTAAATTAATGAATGGCAGTGAATGGATCCGTTTTGCCATACAGATTTGTACGATTTTAAAGCTAAAATCGTGAGTAAAAAACGGATGACAAAATCGTGGTGTGAATGCACCCTTACAGGGCAACCCACTGACAAATCTAATTGTTATAGGGGTTTTTTTTTCCTCAGCCGTAAGGTTTACTAGGTGACTGTGCCACCATTTCTGTGTTATTTTCATCCAACAAATGAGGTGTTTCCACCTTTTGGCATCCATTTGTAAAACATTTTGGCTACATTGGGTAGAGGTTTGTAGCTACAAGAGGTGTAGATTTTAACAGAAAAGGGCAAAATATAGGTCTGTGCTACTCACAAGCTCGGCACATACTTTTTTTTTTTTTTTTTTTTACCAGTATCTGTGTGTGTGTGTGTGTGTGTGTGTGTATGTGTGTATATATATATATATATATATATATATATATATATATATATATATATATATATATATACATATATATATACATTTTATGTTCTTTTCAGGCTTTCAGCCCATGCCTAACACAGTGCGACAGAGTGGCCCCCGCCAGTCAATACGCCATATCCCACCTTTGAGTTCTCACGGAACACGTGGCATCTCCAGTGTAGCCCAGAGAGTTGGTAAGGCAATCTGGTAATTTCTGTGTTTTCTCTGAGAGCACTATAAACTTATCCTGTTCCAGTTCCGTGGTGCGAGGAAGAGTTGCTTTATGTGCAAAAATAATAGCTGAGGAAATCCAGACAGAGCATGTTACACCTTGTGTTCCGTCTCTACACCTCTGCAACACATAGATACTTGTATGTATTGATGTACTAAATGCTTTTATTTTTCTTTAGTTTGCCATTGTGAGCATAGATTTCATTACCATCTTTGTGGAAATGCAGTCGTTTAATTTACTTTTCTCCATAGGGGTTTCCTCCGCTACTCAGACAATGGGACCTCGTCAGCCAGTTACTGTTCCACCATCCCGATCTGTGCCTCAGTACAAATATACACGGTGTCCACTCCCTGGAGTGCAACAACTACAGGTTTGTTTTACTGAATATTAAGCTTTGTGCGCAATATGGAATTGGGTTGCTCAACACACCATCTCTTGTATAATAAAGTTATAAATAACGAATGCAAAATAGACCAAATTTTTTCTGATCACCAAGGAAGAACCAATGATTTAGAAAAGCAGTGGTTTTGTACTTTTTTTTATCAGCGAGTACACATACCGATACTTTCGGTCAAGTACTCGCCGATACTGAGTACCGATACACTTTGGTGCCATTTGCGTCAATACAAAAAGCGCAAGGAATCGCATGCAATTTCCACGTGTGTACCGAAGTGCCATCTATTGGGTCGTTTAGAACTCACAAAATTCAGCAGAGGGAGCGCTGTTCTAGTAGGTAGAGATAGATTAGAATTTCAAAGCAGCAATCATTTATTGGATAACTGAACAGACTGATGACATTGGGTAAATCAATCGCAAGCCCATGCAAGAAGTTGGTAGTGTGCCAGGTTAACGCTAAGGCTCTGGCTGGGCCACTGGAGGACATTCAAAGTTGTCCCGTAGCCACTCATGTTATCTTGCCTTAGGGTCGTTGTCCTGTTGGAAGATGAACCTTCGTCCCAGTCTGAGATCCAGAGTGATCTGGAGCAGGTTTTCATCAAGGATGTCTCTGTATATTGCTGCATTCCTCCTTCCCTCGATCCTGACTAGTCTCCCGTTCCTGCCACTGAAAAACATCCCCACAGCATGATGCCACCACCTTGGTATTGGCCAGATGATGAGCGATGCCTGATTTCCTCCAGACATGACGCTTGTCATTCAGGCCAAAGTGTTCAATGTTTGTTTCATCAGACCAGAGAATTTTGTTTCTCATGGTCTGAAAGTTCTTCAGGTGCCTTTTCGCAAACTCCATGTGCCTTTTATTGAGTGGCTTCCGTCTGGCCACTAACATACAGGCCTGATTGGTGGAGTGCCGCAGAGATGGTTGTTCTTCTGGAAGGTTATCCTCTCTCCAGAGAAATGCTGGAGCTCTGTCAGTGACCATCAGGTTCTTGGTCACCTCCCTGACTAAGGCCCTTCTCCCCTGATTGCTCTGTTTGACCATGTGGCCTGCTCTATGAAGAGTTCTGGTGGTTAAAAACTTCTTTCATTTACGGATGATGGAGGCCACTGGGACCTTAAATGCGGCAGACATTTTTCTGTGCCTCGATACAATCCTGTCTAAGGTCTATAGACAATTCCTTTTACTTCATGGCTTTGTATGTGCTCTGGCATGCACTGTTAACTGTGGGGCCTTGTATAGACAGGTGTGTGCCTTTCCAAATCAGGTCCAATCAACTGAATTCATCATAGGTGGACTCAAGTTGTAGCAACATCTCAAGGGTGATCAGTGGAAACTGGATGGACATGAGCTCAATTTTGAGTGTCATGGCAAAGGCTGTAAATGCTTGTGTACATGTGTTTTTTTGTTTTTGTTTTTTGCAATCAATCTGGTAGAATTTTTTGGTGAAAAATAATCCTTTTTGGAATAAGGCTGTAAGATAACATAAAATGTGGAAAAAGTGAAGCGCTGTGAATATTTTCCAAATGCACTGTATGTATAGTGTGTGTGTGTGTGTGTGTGTGTGTGTGTGTGTAAATCTTTTTTTTATTTTTCCCAGCAGACACCTCAACCTGCAGTCCATGTACAGGGACAGGAACCTCTAACTGCCTCAATGTTGGCTGCTGCTCCACCCCAAGAACAAAAACAGATGTTGGGTGAGTGACACCTAGTTCATGCCCACAGGAATGCTTTGTATATTGGTGTGTATGTGTGTGTAATTCTTGTCTTTCCTTAATGTTAGGAGAACGTCTCTTCCCTCTCATTCAAGTCATGCATCCTTCATTGGCGGGTAAGATTACAGGAATGCTGCTGGAGATTGACAATTCAGAGCTGCTACACATGCTGGAATCCCCAGAGTCTCTGCGCTCTAAGGTAATTGTCTACTTAAAGGGGTACAACCTACTTTTGATATCTAGAAAATCTAAGTGTTACTGCATAGTACCTTTTTAAAATACAAATATAATTTTGGATCCAATTCTAATATTGCAATGCAACACTTTGTCCACAAGTTATTTGTTTTCCTGAGGTCTAGCAAAATGTATCCAATCCATTTATAGGAAACCGGAGAAATACTGAGGCTGCCTCTGGCTTTAACGCTCTGAGACACTAACTTGGAACAAGCATGCAAATAAGGGAAGTCACAACTGCTAATCTGCATACTTGTTCTGAATCTGTGACCTAAAACAGAACTTTACCCATAACTATGTTCTTTAACAAAGTACATAATGTTTATACATAAATATACATTCCACAATATTAAATATGCTACCAAGATTAGCATGTGCTGGAAATTCGCTCCAGAGTTTCTCTTGTTTTCTTCTTGCTGGAGGCCACCATTTTGTTGAAGCCTAGCGCAAGTCCCTTCCTCTTTGAAAACTTTCCCCCTTTCCTTGTTCTCAACAGCTATGTAATTTTCTATGATTAAAACATATACATCCTTGATTGTATCACTGCGTAGCTAGAGAAAAGAAGGCTGACAGAAGAGTTGGTGCTGAAGTTCAAAAGCTGCCAATGAGGGAGAAAGAATCGTCAAGACACAGCCCTATTTTAACTTTTGTCTCTTTTGCAACAGAGTTTGTCCTGTCACCTCTCCTCCTTTCCACCCTTTTTGTTTTCCTGTTTGATCCTTCTGATAATAAAAAACTTAATCAATTTTTTTTTTTAACTGTAAAAAAAAGTTTACAAAGTGACTCTCACCTTTGGCAACATGTCCAACCTTTTTATAGGGTGTAACATGTTCCCACTGTTGCAGCCTCTGCCTGACCCACCGCCTCTAGTGACAGCGAGCCGAAGATCTTCTCCCTGAACTTGCCGTCTCAATAAAAAAATAAAAAGGCTGTGCAGGGCTCAGCCCACCCGGCCGCGTCGTTCATTCAGATCTGTGAATGAACTAAAAGTATTGACAGCCTTTGCAGCTGTCAACTTGTAGTTCTCAATGAACTACCATGACGCTGTTAACTGCCTGCCTGTAATAGGTACACAGTCGACAAAGGTCCTGCATTGCACACATGGTCTGATCGTGGGTGCAATGCTTTGCAGGCTCCTAGTGTAAAGAAAAAGTAGTTGCCCTTTCACGGGCGTATGCCGTTTTTAAACCCCCTTTTTTTTTTTTTTTTTTTAACCACTTAAGCCCCAGACCTTTAGGCAGCTAAATGCCCAGGCCAGGTTTTGCGATTTGGCACTGCGTCGCTTTAACAGACAATTGCGCGGTCGTGCGACGTGGCTCCCAAACAAAATTGACGCCCTTTTTTTTCCCACAAATAGCTTTGTTTTGGTGGTATTTGATCACCTCTGCGGTTTTTATTTTTTGCGCTATAAACAAAAATAGAGCGACATTTTTGAAAGAAATTCAATATTTTTTACTTTTTGCTATAATAAATATCCCCCAAAAACATATATACAATTTTTTTTCCCTCAGTTTAGGCCGATACGTATTCTTCTACCTATTTTTGGTAAAAAAAAATCGCAATGAGCGTTTATCGGTTGGTTTGCACAAAATTTATAGCGTTTACAAAATAGGGGATAGTCTTATTTTATTTTTTTTACTACTAATGGCGGCGATCAGCGTTTTTTTTTTCGTGACTGCGACATTATGGCGGACACTTCGGCCAATTTTGACACATTTTTGGGACCATTGTCATTTTCACAGCAAAAAATGCTTTTAAGTTAACCACAGGGAGCGCTGAAGGAGTTATGCAGGGCCGGCGCTACCACTAGGCGGATTAGGCAGCCGCCTAGAGCGCACTGCCACCTAGAGCGCAAATGCGGCTGCTCTGTTTACA
The DNA here is from genome assembly GCF_905171775.1 of Rana temporaria. Classification (NCBI taxonomy): domain Eukaryota; kingdom Metazoa; phylum Chordata; class Amphibia; order Anura; family Ranidae; genus Rana; species Rana temporaria. The sequence goes on along the minus strand of NC_053490.1, from coordinate 270,609,896 downwards.
CAGCTCTCTGGTCTTGTGTGTCGAGCCGGGTGTCAGTATACAGGACAGACAAGCGCGAGGAGGAGGGGAGGAGTGCGGAGACGGCGCGGTTCAGTGACTCAGGAAAACAGAATAATTTTGGTGGAGCCGCTCTGCAGTACATGTGTATGGAGCGATCTGCGCTCCCCTCCTATGTGTACACAGAGCAGAGCAGCCTGAAAGTGTCTTCCGCCAGCTTCCGACACTCATCCTGGGCACACACACACATAAAGTCCTAGCTGGGGGGGAGCCGCTCACAGATCCTGTGTATAAGGAGACACACGTGGAGGAATATACACTGGTGTTTGTAAATGCCGCCCTATTACACTCCACTGAGCACTGACCCCCGAGTTTTTACATTGCAACACATCCACCCAATTAACTGCTCTGCACACACTCAGCCCGCCCTTTACTCTGCAACTTGCAGGACAGGATGATTTGATTGATACCAGCCCAGCGTTCAGTTACGCTTTTCCTGATAACCCCCGAGCTCCCTGGAATGTCCCCCTCCCTCCCCCCCCTGGTCACAGCGCGGCAGGTTGAAAGCAGAGGATGTGGGTGAGTGATCAGTGTCCAGCTAAGCAATGTTATTACTGTTATCAGTGCTGTGCAGGGTGGTCAGTGTGTCCGCTCTCTGTTTCTTTCTTCTGCTGGTGACCAGGCTGCTGCCCACTACTAGTCCATATGGATTCTCCTGGTTACTGTTGATACCTGTGCAGAATTTACTACTGTAGAACTGGGCTATATTTTCCTCCACTTGCAGCATCTGAAAACAGTATTTTTCTCCTCTCCCTTCCACCAGCAGTCCGCAGTTGCAGGAAGAAAATATAGCCAATCAGTTCTAGTAAATCCTGCCCCCCTACAGAGGTCTGTACACCCGCTGTGCCCATTATGAGGGGCTCCCACCATCCCTGTGCTGAGTTCCCAGGTCTGTACACCCACTGTGCCCATTATGAGGGGCTCCCACCATCCCTGTGCTGAGTTCCCGGGTCTGTACACCCGCTGTGCCCATTATGAGGGGTTCCCACCATCCCTGTGCCGAGTTCCCGGGTCTATAAACCCGCTGTGCCCATTATGAGGGGGTCCCACCATCTCTGTGCTGAGATCCCAGGTCTGTACACCCGCTGTGCCCATTATGAGGGGTCCCACCATCTCTGTGCTGAGATCCCGGGTCTGTACACCCGCTGTGCCCATTATGAGGGGTCCCACCATCTCTGTGCTGAGTTCCTGGGTCTGTACACCTGCTGTGCCCATTATGAGGGGTTCCCACCATCACTGTGCTGAGTTCCTGGGTCTGTACACCCGCTGTGCCCATTATGAGGGGTCCCACCATCTCTGTGCTGAGTTCCCGGGTCTGTACACCTGTTGTGCCCATTATGAGGGGTTCCCACCATCTCTGTGCTGAGATCCCGGGTCTGTACACCCGCTGTGTCCATTATGAGGGGGTCCCACCATCTCTGTGCTGAGATCCCAGGTCTGTACACCCGCTGTGCCCATTATGAGGGGTCCCACCATCTCTGTGCTGAGTTCCTGGGTCTGTACACCCGCTGTGCCCATTATGAGGGGGTCTCACCATCTCTGTGCTGAGATCCCGGGTCTGTACACCCGCTGTGCCCATTATGAGGGGTCCCACCATCTCTGTGCTGAGATCCCAGGTCTGTACACCCGCTGTGCCCATTATGAGGGGTCCCACCATCTCTGTGCTGAGTTCCTGGGTCTGTACACCTGCTGTGCCCATTATGAGGGGTTCCCACCATCACTGTGCTGAGTTCCTGGGTCTGTACACCTGCTGTGCCCATTATGAGGGGTTCCCACCATCACTGTGCTGAGTTCCTGGGTCTGTACACCCGCTGTGCCCATTATGAGGGGTCCCACCATCTCTGTGCTGAGTTCCCGGGTCTGTACACCCGCTGTGCCCATTATGAGGGGTCCCATCATCTCTGTGCTGAGTTCCTGGGTCTGTACACCCGCTGTGCCCATTATGAGGGGTCCCACCATTTCTGTGCTGAGTTCCTGGGTCTGTACACCCGCTGTGCCCATTATGAGGGGGTCTCACCATCTCTGTGCTGAGATCCCGGGTCTGTACACCCGCTGTGCCCATTATGAGGGGTCCCACCATCTCTGTGCTGAGATCCCAGGTCTGTACACCCGCTGTGCCCATTATGAGGGGTCCCACCATCTCTGTGCTGAGTTCCTGGGTCTGTACACCTGCTGTGCCCATTATGAGGGGTTCCCACCATCACTGTGCTGAGTTCCTGGGTCTGTACACCCGCTGTGCCCATTATGAGGGGTCCCACCATCTCTGTGCTGAGTTCCTGGGTCTGTACACCTGCTGTGCCCATTATGAGGGGTTCCCACCATCACTGTGCTGAGTTCCTGGGTCTGTACACCTACTGTGCCCATTATGAGGGGTTCCCACTTATAGGCTGCACTGATGAAGGTGGCACTCCATATAGGTGTCACTCGGTGCCAATGGGCACTTATAGGAGGAAATGATGGGCCTGCACTGATCATCAGTGCCTTAAATTATCTGTGTACATACCCCCTGTACAGGGCCGGCGCTACCTATAGACAAGGTAGGCGCCGGCCTAGAGCACACATCAGTCCAGGGCACCGTACCGATGCCCCCCACCACCTCCAGGCTCAGTGACTGACTCCACCCCCCAAAATGGTAGCAATTTATAAATAGATGGGGTATACAAGGGCAGGGCAAAGGGGGTGAAGCCAAAGGGGGGCGGCAAAATTAGGTTTTGCCTAGGGTGTCAAAAATCCTTGCACCAGCCCTGGAGTTATGCTTCACCTAGTGTGTGTTTACAACTGTAGGGGGTGTGGCTGTAGGTCTGACGTCATCGATCGTGTCTCCCTATAAAAGGGATGACACGATCGATGCAGCCGCCACAGTGAAGCACGGGGAAGCCGTGTTTACATACGGCACTCCCCGTTCTTCAGCTCCGGGGAGCGATCGCGAGGGGGCGGCTAGAAACGAATAGCCTCGTCCCGGATCGCTCCCTGAGGCTTAGCGACCGCCGCATGTACCGGGGGAGTCCCAATCGGACCCGCGGAAAGGCAGCGACGTGCGGGCAGGTCGTTCTGCCTGCCCGTGCCATTTTGTCGACGCATATGTACATGCGGCAGTCGTTAAGCGGTTAAAGCATACCTTCTCTGCAGCAGTTTTGCACAGAGCAGTCCCGATCATCTTCTTCTGGGGTGCCCCGCCAGCGCTCCAGGCCCCCTCTTCATCTGCCGCCCATACAGAATGCTGCTTTCCCTCTGGGAACCCTTGCGGGTTCACTCCAGAGTCCCCCTGCTGCATCCCTTGACAGACAGCTTGACTTAGCCCGACCCCCGTGTCACTGGATTTGACCCCAGCAGCAGCCAACGGCTCCTGCTGCTATCAATCTGTCCAATTAGGAGAGACAGCTGGAGTTGCTGAGCTCATGCACATCTCTGGATCGGATCAGCCTTGGGTAACAGAAAAGGGCAAGGTCTGGGGAGCTGCAGCAAAAGGTTTTTCAAAAAGAAAAAGGAGGTCGCACCGACCTAGTGCATTACCACTTAAAAGTTTATTTAAAATAGAATAAAAGCAATGATCCTACTCGCAAATGGAGCTAAGGTAAGCGCTTATCTGACAGTTGAGCTTGGTCTCGACGCCTGCCAGTAGGACTTGATGACAAGGAGGGTCGAATGATGCCTCAAACGGCTGACGCGTTTCTGGGGCGCACCCCTTTCTTCAGAGCCTAGATGGTCTATGGCAACTCTCTCCTGTGTGCCCTCGATATATATGCGTGATCAGAAAAACCCCACCCCTCAATCATGGCTTTACCCGCATAAAGCGCTTACCTAAGCTCCTTTTGTGAGTAGGATCATTGCTTTTATTCTATTTTAAATAAACTTTTAAGTGGTAATGCACTAGGTCTGTGCACCCTCCTTTTATCTTTTCTTTTTCTAGCCATATGAATACCCACTGTTCTGAGGAGGGCTGCACGATTCTAGACCTTACTTTAAGACTCAACTACACTACCCGTGTTTAGCAAAACACAGGTGCAGGAGAATTTTTGCAAAAGGTTTTTCACCTTAATGCATGTATTAAGTTTAAAAACCTTGAGCCTTTACCAGCACTTTAAGGTGTGAAGTGTTTTCAGATCTACTAATTTGGCGTAACATCTTTTATATTTTACCTAAAAATTGGTGCATTATATTTTGTGCACTAAAATTTAACTGCTTTTATTTTTGCTAGAAAAGGTACTTCAAACCTCCAGATTTTTACATGTATGTGATAAATGTTAGAATTGGCCTGATTTTAAAGTGATTAAACATGGAGCCTTTTTGTGTGCAGTAGTATTACCATCACCAATAGTTACAACTATGACCTGCTGTTTGGTCGTCTGTTCTTAGTGATACATGTATAGCTTGATGTTTACCTTAAACAGGTGGAAGAAGCAGTTGCTGTTTTGCAAGCTCACCAAGCCAAGAAAGATGCTGCTCAGAAGGTGGGAATCGTTGCTGCTACCTCCTGAACCAGGATAATCTGTAAGTGTAATGCTTGCTTTTTAAGTTTATCCATATCACCCCACTGATGATAAAAGCGAAATATGGGACTTTTTTTTTTTAATAACTTGCCTAGGTGAATGCAGCATCGGTCCCCCACTGGCTCAAACACTGAAAACCGTGCAATCGAACACCGCCGATCACTTGTTTCTCAGGGCTCCCTAAGAAGAGAACCAGGGACTGCCAGTCCCCAACTCTCTGCTCTGCCCAATTTCCCTTCCCTTGGGAGTGCTGGGTTGTGAAGGTGGTTGGAACGGCTGGCACAGGTTTTCAGCGGATTGCTGAGCCAGGTGCTGGTCCAAGCATGCGGGCAGACCCTAACCATATGGTCACGATATTTCCCGTTCCTGGAGGAGCACTGTGACATTAGCAGACAGCGGGTTTCAGCCTGCTGTTAGCTGAAAATGTGTCGCAGGAGTGCAGAACAAACTGCATTTCTGTGATCCACAGGAGAAGCCAAGCTTTGGCTGTACTTCTCCTTTTTAACCTCTTTTCAAAATTGTCGCTCTATTTTTGTTTCTAGCGCAAAAAAAAAACGCAGAGGTGATCAAATACCACCAAAAGAAAGCTCTATTTGTGGGAAATTTAAGAATGTCAATTTTATTTGGGAGTTACGTTGCACGACCACGCAGTTGTCATTCAAAGCGTGACAGTGCTGAAGGGGGGTATATGTGCCCAGTAAGCAAGTGGTTAAGAGTACATAATATCAGTGTTCATGAGTACGTAGTGATATACATCTCTCGTGCTCTCTGTAGCTTTTGTTATTTATCTCAGTCACTTAGGTCAGTCATGGGACTGGTGATTTATGTAAAAAATAATCCAAGTCCATATTTTAAATTAAATAAGGAATCTGGCTTGGGAAACCGCTCCAGTTTTCATAAATCGGCTCCTGTATAAGATGTGTGATTTTTGCAATAGCCTTCACTTTTCTTCTGACAATGCAGCCTTCTCACAGACTGAACACGGTCACCAATACTAGTAGAGCAAATCACAACCCTGATGAATACTCTCCCTCCTTTGTACTTGTGTTTATGATTAAGTGCATGACGACTTTCTATTTTATTGCAGGGAATACAGAAGCCAAATCTCAGAATTTTGGAGTGTTTGGGAAATCTCCACTAGGAGTCTCCTTTACATGCTGCTTATCTCTGCCGGAGATACTGGCTTGTTTGTTAAACATGAGGACTATGCACTGTCGCTTTATGCTGTTGGGATAATAAGTCGCCTTTAGGATCCTTTCACTGGAGATCCTGAAAATATTTCTTCAGATTGCAAAGGATTTTGCAGTTTTAAATATGGAGATGTTTGAATATCACATCCAAATGGTTTCTCAATGAAATAATAAAATATTTAAAAAATTGCATGTTTCTGACTGATTCTTGGAAGAACATAAGCGGTATGAATTTTTTCTCAAATAACTTTTTTATTGAAAAAATAAAATTGCATACAGAAACATATGACACAGCATAAGGATAGACAGGAAAATAAGGCACGCATCTGCCTGTGTTGCAGGTATTTAAGTAATAAGTAATGTGGGCCGTCTACATGCTTCTCGGCAATAGCTAGCACAAAGCTGAAGTTGAGAATGCCATATCACATCAATACGTATAAGTGCACTGCAAAACGTTGAACATGGAGGGGGTCATAGGGGTACCCCCAAAAGGAGGGAGGAGGAAAGAAGGGAGAGAAAAGAGATAGGATGGGTGGGAGAAGAGGGAAAGATCATCGAGTTAGCGTGTTTACCTGATCACGGCGGGTCCTCCCGAAGGCACCAAGGACCATGTCGTGGGCTTCCAATCTGTCCTGTATCCTGGCAGTGATTCTCTCCATCAGCTCCACATCTTTGATTCTAGCGTGCAAAGTCAGGGGGAGAGCGTTTTTCCAATTTAGGTAGCGGGCAGCTGTGAGGATATGGCGCGTTAACTTTCTACAAGGCACAGAGGTTCTTGGGGGGAGAAGAATTTGGGGGACATGGGGACTTGTCTTGAAGGCGGCCCAACAGTTATTGCACCTCGGTCCAGTAGGGGACAATCAACGGGCAGCTCCAGTAAATATGGAAGAGGGAGCCTCTGTCTCCTTGACAACGCCAACATCGATCGGAACTAGTGGGATATATAGTATGAAGCACATCAGGGGTCATATACCAAAATAGAAGAACCTTATATTTATTTTCTTTATACAGTGTACAAAGTGAGCTCTTTGCTGCCTGGGACCAGATAGTCCGCCATTGCTCTATGGAAGAGTGTTTTACCCTGGGATTCCAGGGGATAGGCATTCGGTATTTTGTAAATATCAGAGATTAAGCCTTTCTGGGCCGATCCGGCCAAGACGAGCCTTTCAAAGGGAGTTGGAGGGGAAAATTGCAGGGTGGGTGCTATGGACAGGGCGTAGTGGCTTTGCAATCCACTATAGAATACCTGCAGAGGGATATAAAATTTGGTTTGTAGGCTGGAGAAGGGCAATAGTTTGCGCAACAGGGGATCCAGCAAATTCCCAAAATGAAATTAGATTCCGGGACCTCCACGGGTGAGACATTTGGTGGGTAAGGCTATCTGGCACCTTGGGATTATACATAAATTAGGTCAAGAGTGAGCGCTCCGAGGACAGACCACAGGGTCGCGACAGCCGACGCCAGAGTCGTCGGAGCTGTGACACAGAGCCCAGCAAGCGGTCAGGGGGGACCTCCACATTCGCACTCCAAAGCAAGTTGTTAGGGTGAGTCGGGGCTAACCAGTTTTTCGATCTCCGTCCACTTGTAGGACCGCCGAGTGAACCAAGAAGTTACTGCCCGGAGCTGAGTGGCCTGGTAGTACTTAACAAGGTTGGGAAACGCAAGAACCCCGTCCGAGCGCGCCGCCGTTAGTATCGTCTGGGGGACTCTGTTTTTTTGTGATTCCAGGTAAATTTAAGTAGGTCGGATTGGAATTTTCTCAAGTGTTTATAAGGGACAGGGATGGGTAACGTTTGAAAAAGTTAAAGAAACTTTGGGAGTATCATCATTTTAATCGAGGCGATCCGGCCGAGCAGCGAAATGTGTTTTTTCCATTGCAGTAGTAAGGATCTTATTGAGCGGAATAGGGGAGGGAAATTTTCCTGGTACAAGGTAGTGAAGCTTGGGGTGATGTGTATCCCCAGGTATTTCAGGGAAGTTGTTTTCCATTGATGGAAAAAGTTGGCCCGCAGGTGGGCGATCTCCGCTCCAGAGATATTGGGAGGGCCTCCGACTTGGAGGTGTTGATTTTATAGCCCGACTAAGCTCCATACCAGGTCAATTCTGCATGAAGGTTCGGGAGGGAAATCCTAGGTTGCGTCAGGGAGTGGATAACATCATCCGCGAACAGAGACATTTTTAATTCCCTGCCTCAGACTGATATCCCCCGGATGGACGGGTTACCCCAAATCGTGGCCGCCAAGGGTTCAACACAGCGCAAATAGCAGGGGTGAGAGTGGGCACCCCTGCTGGGTGCCGTTGGTAATGGGGAAGGAAGGTGAGAGGGCAAAGGGTGTCTTGACCTGAGAGGAGGGGTTGGTGTAGAGATGGCGAATCGCACTCAAGAATGGGCCCCGTAGCCCTACGTGGCGAACATGAAGGGCCACCCGAGTTGGTCAAAGGCCTTATCGGCGTCCAGGCTTAGGGACGCCGTATTTTCTGTTCGCCACATCCACGTCAATTATCTTTCGGGTGTTATCGCCCACTTGCCTAAACGGCACAAAGCCCACCTGGTCCTTCAAACAAATCGAGAGTAATTTTGTAAAAAATTTCAGGTCCGACATTAGCAGGGCGATGGGTCTATAGTTGGCACAGAGAACGGGGTCCTTGTCCAGGTTGGGAATCGGGGTGATGAAGGAGCGCTGCATATCTGCCGGGACAGGGGTATCCCGGAGGAAGGTTTTAAAAATTTTACACATGTGGGGGAGCAAGAGGGGCAGGAAGGCCTTGTAATATTCATAGGGCAGGCCATCTGGGCCCGGGGACTTATGGGAGGGCAGGGATTTAATAGTCTGCTCTATCTCCTCTTCCTTGATCCGCATATTTAGGGATGTCAGGTCAGAGGGCTGGAGTCGGGAAACGCCACTTTGTTCTTGATATTGTTTCATGCTATGGGAGATGTCCGGGGGGTGTGGGTCACTGGGTATGTCAGGATTATTGTACAGGTGCTTATAGAAGTCCGCAAACGTGTGGGCTATGTCTCTGGGGTGGGACTGTAGGCAGCCTGAGTTGTCCTTAATTTGGTGGGGCGTCGTCGAAAGGTGGGCATCACGCAGCTTCCTCGCTGGTAGGGTGTGGGCTTTATTGCCTTTGTCATAATAAACCTGCCGCAGTCTGACAAGGGCTTTTTCCACCCGTCCCAGTGCCAAATCTCTCAGGGTCGCTCGGAGGTTAGTGATTTTCTTAAGGAGAGCGACAGAAGGGGATATTTGCAATCGGCGCTCGAGAACCCCAAGCTCCTTCTCGGTTCTCTGGTGGCCAGTGCATCTTTTTTTAGAGCGTCGGACAATGCCATACATCTACCTCGAAGGACCGTCTTATGGGCTTCCCAGAATGTAGAGGTGGAGACGTCGGTGGTGCTCCCTGCGAAATAAAGTTGAAGGGTGGAGGTGAGCTCTGTCTTGGCCGGTAAGTGCTGAAGGAGGAAGGTGTTTAGTTTCCAGTTATAGGGCCTCCGTACAGGGGAACCCAGATCTAGTGTAAGTAAGATGGGGGCGTGTCTGCTTCCCGTATCACTCGGAGCGTAGAATTGTTAGTGAAAAAATTGTCAATACGGGAATGAGCTCTATGGGGGGACGAGTAGAAGGTGTACTGACGATCGCCTGGGTGGAGGGCTCTCCAGGCATTAAAAAGAGCATATCGTCTAGAAAATTTGGCAGAACAGCTTTGAGTGCCTAAGGGCCCGAGCCGACAACGCCCGGGGACCCACCACATGACTGGCAGTCGCGGATTGGGTCAGATTAAAGTCTCCCCCCGCCACCAGGAGCCCATGTTCTGATCTAAAGAGGCGAGTAAACACCCTAGCCAGGAATCTATGTTGTTGGACATTTGGGGCGTATAGTGCACAAAAAGTCACTTCCTGCGTCTGCCACAAGCCTCTGAGAATAACAAAGTGTCCATGGGGGTCGCAATAGTAGCCAGAGCAAGTGAACAGAGATCCATGTTTAATGAGTATTGCGACTCCAGCCCGCTTACGGGGATCCGCAGAGGAGTAAATCTGGTGGAAATTGTCTAGAGGCGAATGCGAAGGACCCCTTGTTGTCAAAGTGCGTTTCTTGGACGAAAACTACGATAGCGCCCGATTGTCTGAACTCCCTTAGTGCCAGATGCCTTTTCCTATCAGAGTTTAAGCCATGTACGTTCAGGGATAATATCTTAGCCACGGAATATATAGGGAGGGGGGAGGAGTCTCTTACCTGAGGTGATGTGGAGCCAACGGAGAGCAGAGGCCGAGGACAGAGGCGCCCCAGGAGGCATTCCAGGCAAATTCCACGAACTCCGTGGTGAGCCACTCGATGAATGAGGAGGGAGAAAAGAGGACCAAAAGAGAGAGGAGAAACATTAGTACACACAAAAAAACTGAGCAACTAGAACTAGCATTTGCATCTGACCTTGAGAGACTTAACAGGCCTAGGTCAACACGGATTCCCAAGGACCCACCCAGCCACACTCGAGAAGAATGCGCCGAGCGGGTGCCCAGGAGCCCTAAAGTGGTCATCAAAAACGAAAAACACGGATAAATACAGTCACTAAACCAGGGGGGGTGGGTGAGCAAAAAGGCTCCCACTCTCAAGTCTCGGGGGGGGGGGGGGTCTGAAGCGGAGAGCACAATAGGGGGGGGACTATGTATTCAAAAAATGTCCAGGGCAGGATCATCAGTTAAGGTGGAGAAATAGATCATTCAAAAGAGAAAAAATTAACATCACAAAAGGAAGGAATGTCAAAGTTCAGGTGCCTCTATGGTGGTTCGCCTTGCGAGGGGCCTCCTTACTCCGGGGGCGATTGGATAAAGGCACTTTCTGCCAGACTGGCGGAGCAGGAAGGGTGGCCACCAGGTCCCATTCAGGGAGTTGGGGGACAGGGATCCCCAAGACATCACAAAAAGCGTTGAGATCCTCCGGATATCTCAGGATGGCCGACTTGCCCTGATGTTTGGCTGTGAGGCTGAAGGGGAAACCCCACCTATAGATAATATGTTCGTCCTGCAGGGCACGCAGCAGGGGTTGCAGGAGTCTGCGCTTTTGCAGAGTGATCCATGAGAGGTCTGGATACAGTTGCACTGGTACTTCTTGGAAAGTCACTTTCCTCGCCAAGCGAGCTTAGCGCATGATCTCTTCCTTCAAGGGGTAGGAGCTAATCCTGCAGATAATGTCCCTCGGTTTGGAGTCAGTATTTTTAGGGCGCAAAGCTCGGTGGGCCCTGTCCATCTCAATACGAGCAGTAGGGGGCTCTCTCAGGAGATTGTTGAACACCGTCTGCAGCGTGTCCTGAAGGTCCTCTGGGCCCTCCGTTTCCGGGACCCCCCGCAGCCTGATATTATTCCTGTGCCCCCTGTTGTCCAGGTCCTCTACGTGGCGTTGCATATCCCGCAGCAGGGTGCGATGGTCTGCACCCTGAAGTTGAACTCTGGACCGCTAGCTTGGTTTCCTGGAGTTCTTTTGCCATTTCCACTCGATCCGTCAGGTGCTTCATGCCTGACTGGAGCACTTGAATTTCTGAACGGCACACCGTCTTAACTTCCTCAATCAGGTGTTTAAAGTCCTCTTTGGTAGGGATTGCCTGAAAATAGGAGTGCCATTGAGGAGGGACATGATGAGCGTAGTCTGGGATCGGCAGATGCTCAGGGGGGGAAAGGTGGGGTGGCTGTGGCTGAAAGCGTGGGTGGTATATCCATGTGCCTGGTATGCCAGATCTGTGGGAGAGTGTCTCGAATCGCTCCATGAGGAGGTCTGGGTGGCTGGGCAATGTCCCCGGCCATCCGCTCCGGGGGGATGGGTTGCAGGGAAGCCCGCTTTCTGGGCATAGGTGAGTGGAGCAGGCTGCACACCAGGAGAGCAGGGGGGCTGCAGTTGTGACAGTCTCTGTGCTTTAGGAGGGGGTGGCTCTGGAGCATAGGGGCTGAAGGCCTCATGGATCCCCACAGGCTCTTGTAGTACCTGGTCTGATGGGTACATCGGTGCGGGCAAGGAAGTCCACGGAGGAGATTGAGGGGGTGGGGATCCCGGATCAGTCTCAGGGAGGCAGGGGTCTGACTTTGTCCTCGGCAACTGAGGGAAGGCCCCGGAGCACAGTGTGGAGGGGGAAGGCCTGTGCACCATGCGGTGAGGACCCAGAGGGGGCTGAACTGCTTGGGCTGGAGTAATTCACCGCTCCAGAGGCGGATGGATGGTCCGTGGAGCCCGGCGGGTGTCCCTCGGGCGACTGGGATCCAGAGTGATCCGGCCGTGTGGGCGGCTGAGAGCTTGCCCTGGAGGGGTCTGGCGCCATCTTGGGAGCTCGTCGGGCGGAGTGTTTTGCTGCATAAAGAAGGACCGGAGGCTCGTTGCGGTGCCTGACGGGGGTTGCGAGGTTCCCCGGGGTTTTGTGGATCTGGTGTACCTGGATCTCCCCATGAAGGTATGAATTTATGTCCCCAAAAGTGCTGTTTTGAGTCCGGGCTGAGAGAGAGCAGAAGACTCAGGCTGCCATCCAGGTCGGCTTCCGGTCACGCCCCCCTCATATGAATTTTATGGTTTCCACCTGTGTGTGTAAAACTTACCACTGCTCACTGTGCAAACTGGTTGTGTTTACTACAGATTAAAACCATAAATACTTTATACAAACAATTTGTGTAGGTGAACTATTGAAAGCATTTTATTATTATTATTTATTCTTTTTTTTATTATATATTTTTATATGCAAGACTTCAAAGTATAATTGTTAATACATGTGCATTGCTGGAATTTGCACTGTTGCAGGCAGTCGCTTTCTGGACATGTTTTTTTTACAGCGCTCTTTTCCTCACTGTGGCTATTCAATTTCTTATAGAAAATCTACCCCATGACCATGCTGGAAAATATAGTAAGCTCCTCTGTGCTACGCCATCTCAATTTATGTACATAAATATATACCCCACTGTTATTGCAAAGGCATAGAGGGGCCGAATAGATGGAGAAAGGAGACCAAGAGGTGATTGTAGGTGGAGAGGAAAGGGGGACAACTAGGTACATGCAAAAGACTGCAGAGCTTTAGGGCACACATCTGTGGCAAATGGCACCTAAGGCAATATGACCTAACTGGTAAAATATGGACGGTTGGGACTTTAAATGAGATGCGATTAGCAATATGCGATTAAGTATAAATATATATATATATATATATATATGGCAAATGTAAAAATTCTTACCATAAAGACCAGGCTCAAAAATACCAAACCAATGCAGCACAAAACCAAATTAGTCTGTCTAACTGTATGTAATTAAAACAGAGGTTCAGTTGCAGTCATTTGCAAATGTCTGGGAAGCTGCAGGCCACGTCACGGCACTCTGTGTAACTGCAGTCCTAACTGTGATTTTTAAGGCCTCCAAAGGAGGAACCCAGGTGTGCTAATTAATAGACAGGGAGCAGAAAGCAACATAGAACCGCCCCTATCTATGGTTGGTCTGGCAAATGAGAGCACTGAAAAAACAAAAAAAAACAAAATACAAAAAACAGGGGTGAAACCAAAAACATGCCTACCAAACCAAAATACCACCAAACTGGGTGCGGACCACATCAAACTGGGTCAGCTAGTCAAAAAACGACAATGCATGAATTAACTTGTTGGTGGTAGATCTGTGGAGGCAATGTGTGACACTCCTGGAATCGCATCTCCATTTTCAGTGCTCTCATTTGCCAGACCAACCATAGATAGGGGCGGTTCTATGTTGCTTTCTGCTCCCTGTCTATTAATTAGCACACCTGGGTTCCTCCTTTGGAGGCCTTAAAAATCACAGTTAGGACTGCAGTTACACAGAGTGCCGTGACGTGGCCTGCAGCTTCCCAGACATTTGCAAATGACTGCAACTGAACCTCTGTTTTAATTACATACAGTTAGACAGACTAATTTGGTTTTGTGCTTCATTGGTTTGGTATTTTTGAGCCTGGTCTTTATGGTAAGAATTTTTACATTTGCCATATATATATATATATATTTATACTTAATCGCATATTGCTAATCGCATCTCATTTAAAGTCCCAACCGTCCATATTTTATCCTTACAGGGATGGAGGCCTGTGGTGACCCAAACCACATGCCTCATATAAAGTCCCAACCCCATTTTTTACATATATATGACCTAACTGGTAACCTGATATTAAACCTTGCATCACGGTACACGTAGCCTTAAGCTTCTGTTCACACAAATTCACTTCTACACAATCGGTGCTTTTTGTAGTGCATCCCGCTTGCAGCAACTCTTGTACTTATCCTTGGAATTGAACTATATGGCCAACGATCCAAATGACATGGACTAAGTCCTACCCCTTTATCTCAAAGAAAAAGCCACGGAAGGCACCATAGATTAGGGTGACCAGACGTCCCCGTTTTCCGGGGACAGTCCCTGGATTGAGGACACTGTCCCCGGACCCTGAGTGTCCCCGGATTTGTCCCCGGTTTCAGGGGTGGTGCCCAAATCTACTGCTGACAGCCTAGCTAGCAGGACATGCAGCAGTCAGTGTGACCATGTATCCAGTGATTGGGGGGGTAAGCCGGGGTTTATGGCTGCTGGGAAAGTGCGTGGAGCTGTCAGATTGAAGGTCTGATGTCGGGATGGGTGGGGCCGATTTTCGTGGCTCCGCCCCCTTTGTTAGATACCTCAGTGAATGGATTACACAGCCGAGTTCAGTGAGCGGGAGGAACAGGAAGTGAAAGGGGCCCGTCTCTTTCCCTCTGCCTTTCTTCTTCTACATCAGCAGCCGATCCCCAGCCTCATGGTATTCTCTCCCTGCACTCAGTGCTGTGATGTCGGCTTTCCTTCCTGCAGCATGATCTTCTATTTACCTGTAAGTTTTGTTACTCCTCCCCCTTCCAGATACTTGTCCTGCTCAGTGCTCACATTCTCCCTTCTTTGTCCCAGTGATGGTGCCCAGGTCAGTCTCTATTCCGTCTCTCCTGTATTTTCCTTCTCTGTCTCACATCACATTGGATCTGGTTCCTCCATCTCAATGCCCCAAGCCATCGCATTTACACCAGAATGGTGCAGGACTCTTTTTTTTTTTTTTGGTCTGCGCTGGAGTCAGATCGCATGGGTGTGAACACTTCTGGGTGTGAATATCCATGCAATCTAAATCCTGTACCATTTCACAGTTCGCACTGCAATCTGAGAACCGATCTGGGGGTGTCATTGGCTTTCTATTGACACTCGCAGTGGTTCGCAGATGTCAGTGTGAACTGTCTGTGAGTCAGGTGCGATGCGGGAACCCGCACAGGATTCACAGACTTTCTCACATCCCACCAGTGTATACCCAGCCCTAATTATTTAACTATATTTCTATTTTTTATCTGTTTATTCTTTTATTTTCTCTGAATTTTTAAAACATTTTAATGGATATTGAGCCCAGGTTCACACTGACAGGGGGAATTAAATTGTGTGAGTTCAGCTGAATTTGCACGATTTCATTCCCATAGGTCAGTCCCAACTTCAGAGGTGATTTCAGAGACATCTGTGCGGGTTGTGGCACAGATGTCTATGGAAATTGCACCCCGAAGTCAGCAAAAGTGCAGAAACTACTTTTGGGAATCCGTGCAGCTCATCCTAGCGATTCAGACAGTGCCACTGCTGCCGATTTAGCATGCAATTTGACACAAATCGCATGCCAAATCACTCCAATGTGAACCAATGTGAATAATCATTAATCTGTGGGGGGGGGGGGGGGGGTTTCCAAAACCAATCCCCATGGATCAGCCATGATCATTCTCCCCCCCCCCCCCCCCCCAGCAGACTTAAAGGAGTTGTAAAGGAAAATGTTTTTTTCACTTTAATACAATCTATGCATTAAGGTGAAAAAACGTCAGTGTATTTCGGCCCCCCCGAGCCCCCGTTTTACTTACCTGACCCGTCGAAAGTCCCGCGCGTGGTCCCGAGATCCTCTTCGCCGCTCAGACTGGCCGCTGATTGGCTGGAGCGGATGAATTGAGAGCAGCGCAGCCATTGGCTGGCGCTGCTGTCAATCACATCCAGTGACGCGGCGCACCGAGGGGCAGGGCCGAGTGATACAGTGAGCGTATATGGCCGCTCGCTGTATCACGGGAGCGCGCCCGCAATTGCTCACCACCATGCAAGCTTTCTCGCATGACTCTGTGCAAAACGAACTGCACAGTGGAGGTAAGTGTAACATGTTTGTTGTTTTAAATGAAAACATTTTTTTCATTTACTAACCCTTTAATGCCTCTGTGCCAATTACAGCAGTGGCTTCTTCTACACTCTCTGCACATAGGGGGTTTGTTTCAGGATAGGGGTGAGGGTTGCTATATATGTGCTATATACCAACCCCTTCCTTTCCTCTTCCTTCAGTGAACATAGTGAGTGATCGGTACCAATCACTCAATGTGTTCAGTTCATAACACTTCATGTTCATTCATCTGTTCAACAGCATTATTAAAAATGTTAAAAGTAGTAAAAAAAAAAATATGTAAAAATAAAAACAAAAAGGGCTCATTCACACAGGTTCTCTGGCCATGTGGATGAGTGGTTTGCTCATGCGGCTGGAGCCATCGGCTACTCTATGGGGACTCAGCAGTTGTATGAACACAGCTGCAGGTTTTAATCTGGTAGGTGTGGGTAAGTGGCCCCAAATGTCCACTGTTTATGTGGGGGGCTGTACACCTGCACCCACACACCTTTCAAATTAGGACCTGCAAATGTGTTCATACAGCCACATAGTGTAACATAGGCTGCCTGCGCACAACTCCAGGTGGCTCCAGTCACATAAACAACCCACTGATTCATACTGTACAGGCCACATGGCCCATGTGAATGAGCCCCAAGACCTCATTCACACATAGAGCTTTAATTATTACCTCAATACAGTTTTAAATTTTAGATTTGGCAGAAATGTAAGTTATGTTGTGTTTGTGTCAGCTAATAATGCTTTTAATGTATTTTTAGCAAAATATTGCTTCAATATTTTCTGTGGGGGGATCCATCTGATGCTGCCATCTTTGCTTCGGCTCCTGCATGCTGGTAATCAAGATTTTAAAAGATAAGTGTGCTGTTTAACCACTTAAGCCCCGGACCAATATGCTGGCTAAAGACCCAAGGGGTTTTTACAGTTCGGGACTGCGTCGCTTTAACAGACAATTGCGCGGTCGTGCGACGTGGCTCCCAAACAAAATTGGCGTCCTTTTTTCCCCACAAATAGAGCTTTCTTTTGGTGGTATTTGATCACCTCTGCGGTTTTTATTTTTTGCGCTATAAACAAAAATAGAGCGACAATTTAAAAAAAAAATTCAATATTTTTTACTTTTTGCTGTAATAAATATCCCCCAAAAACATATATATAAAAAAAAAAAATTTCCTCAGTTTAGGCCGATACGTATTCTTCTACCTATTTTTGGTAAAAAAAAATCGCAATAATCGTTTATCGGTTGGTTTGCGCAAAATTTATAGCGTTTACAAAATAGGGGATAGTTTTTTTGCATTTTTTTTATTTTTTTTTTTACTAGTAATGGCGGCGATCAGCGATTTTTTTTTTTTCGTGACTGCGACATTATGGCGGACACTTCGGACAATTTTGACACATTTTTGGGACCATTGTCATTTTCACAGCAAAAAATGCATTTAAATTGCATTCTTTATTGTGAAAATGACAGTTGCAGTTTGGGAGTTAAACACAGGGGGCGCTGTAACATTTAGGGATCACTGTGTATGTGTTTACTAGTGTAGGGGGGTGTGGCTGTAGGACTGACACCATCGATCGAGTCTTCCCTATAAAAGGGATCACTCGATCGATGCACCGCCACAGTGAAGCACGGGGAAGCCGTGTTTACACACGGCTCTCCCCGTTCTTCAGCTCCGGGGAGCGATCGCGACGGAGCGGCTATAAACAAATAGCCGCGCTGTCGTCCCGGATCGCTCCCCGAGCGGACCCGACCTCCGCATGTACCGGGGGGGGGGGTCCCGATCGGACCCCCCACCCACGTCTAGGCAGGCACGTACAGGTACGTTGATGTGCCTGTCCGTGCCATTCTGCCGACGTAAATGTACATGAGGAGGTCGGGAAGTGGTTAACTAATTCCTTAACCTTGCATTTTGTACAACGCACTCCTGAACCTACTCTGTACGTAATGCATTCCTAAACCTTACACTCTGTACGCAGCATCCCCCTGAGCCCTGCACTCTGTGCCTAGCATCCCCCTGAGCCCTGCACTCTGTGCCTAGCATCCCACTGAGCCCTGCACTCTGTGCCTAGCATCCCACTGAGCCCTGCACTCTGTGCCTAGCATCCCACTGAGCCCTGCACTCTGTGCCTAGCATCCCACTGAGCCCTGCACTCTGTGCCTAGCATCCACCTTAGCCCTGCACTCTATGCATAGCATCCCGCTGAGCCCTGTACTCTATGCATAGCATCCCGCTGAGCCCTGTACTCTATGCATAGCATCCCCCTGAGCCCTGTACTTTATGCATAGCATCCCCCTGAGCCCTGTACTTTTATGCATAGCATCCCCCTGAGCCCTGTACTTTATGCATAGCATCCCCCTGAGCCCTGTACTTTATGTATAGCATCCCCCTGAGCCCTGTACTCTATGCATGGCATCCTCCTCAATCCTGCACTCTGCACATAGCATCTTCCTGGACCCTGCACGTAGCATCCTCCTGGACATACCACCAGCATACAGGGGGGCACACTGACCACCAGCATACAGGGGGGCACACTGACCACCAGCATACAGGGGGGCACACTGACCACCAGCATACAGGGGGGCACACTGACCACCAGCATACAGGGGGCACACTGACCACCAATATGCTGGGCCAGTGGTTACCAGTATACAGAGGAAATAAATCAAGTAAAACAACATACAACCAAAACAAATCTCAAAAGCAATAAGAGAATCTTGTTCCCTGGTGCCCTCATCTAACGCAAATCAATAAAAAGCAAAAAATGCAGCGCTGTCCTACACTTCATCTATTAAATTGTACAAATGGACTTATAAGTGTAATGGCAAAACCTATAAATGAATATCCAGTGCAAATTAACCAATGTATTTCAATATAGCAGTGATGGTTCTGCACATTGCAGCTCTGCAATGAGTCCTACCTTTTGCAGAGAGGGTGACACCATCACTACCATGTCCTAATACATGGGTTGATTTGCATCTCTGTTATTATTGTATGTAGGGGGTTTTACCATTATTTGCAAATTGAAGCTCTGCAATTTATCTAAATATTTTTGCAGAGGGGGTGACACCATCACTTCTATATTGCAATACATTGGTTGATTTGCACTGGATATTCATTTATAGTGCCATTGCACTAATAAGTCCATTTGTAGAATTGTATAAAGGAAGTGTAGGGTTGTGTATTGGTATACAGAGGCCAGGACATGAAGAAACCTTTCAGACCACGCCCACTTGCCAGGCACACCCACTTTTTGCCCACATCCAAGGGTGTGCGGTAGCCCGTCTCATTAGCACCCTCACTTTTACCTCAAGCACCACCATAGCACCCACAAAAATAAATTGTCTGGAGCCGCCCATGCCTGGATTAGATTTGAATTTTGCCGCCCCATCCCTCCCTCCAAGTTTTTTTTTTTTCCTCCATCTTATTTTCTTAACATTTAGTAGTCATATCCCAAAAAATTCTAAGAGGCATCTTGTATTTGTCTCGTGGAAATGTGAGAAATAAAATATATATCATACAACCATTTTATAAACACATACTACATACACTGCATATATCATTGGAGGAAAATATGCTTATAAAATATTTGCCAATAATAAAAAAAAATGTCCCCTGATTCCATTTTAAAAATCTGGTCACCTTACCATAGATTATCAACTAGATGTTGGGGGGGGGGGGGGTTCTTTTTCTCCCACAGCTTCCTTATACTCGACTGTAGGGTTATGTTCCGTCTATTAGGAGAGGACTAGGCAGACATGTTAATGGCTAAAAACATGTAATCTTTAGCAAAGCTGAACAGCCCTGCCCAGGGGGCGGTCCTTCTTGTCATAACCCCTCTCACTGCAGTGAGCAGCTCAGTTTTTTTCTGCCTAGTAGAGAAGGACCTGGCTCCCTTTTTGGGCCCATGGTCCTGAAGAATTTTTTTTTTTTTTTGATCCTGAGATCTTCTATCAACTGCTGGCTGGATAATATAGATCCTGGTAGTCTCCCCAGTCCGGCCATAGAGCATGAGCAGGCCTTATCTATGCGCTGGGCCGGCCACGACATACCCAGTTTTGCTCCAGGGGTGGCCGGTGAGCTAATTGCTCTGAGGCTCACATATGACCGGGCTACTGATGTCTGAGTCACAGTGAGCCGTGGCCAACAGCTACTCCGTTCTGCTCAGAAGTTGTTCTGTCAGGAACGCGCCAGCATTCCTTGCAGGGACCATTACAAGGGATGTTTACATTCTTTGTAATAGGAATAAAAGTGACCCATTTTTCTCCTAATCGTTTTTCAGGACAGCCACCTGAGACCTTGGCTCCTCCCCTCTGTAGGAAACACTGCGCCAGCCTCCTATAAATTTCCTCATCCCCTGCTGGCTCCTCAGTTATTTGTGTTTCCTCCAGAGGGGAGACACCGTTAGGAACCAGCTAGGAGAGCCAAGGGAGGCTCAAGTAGACAGTCTGGAAAGGGAGCAGGGGCTCTTGGGACAGGCCAGGTTACTAACCTGGATGAAATTGCCGCCCTCACATCTTTGAGTGCAGGTGTAGGTCGGGGGGCTCCGTTTGTAGAACCGAGTGCGGTGGAGAGGAGTGCACAGGCAGCGTCCCATGCCCAAGCAGCGTGTGGGGCAGCAGCAGGAATGGGGATTCCAGAGCACAGCCACGCCGGGTATAGGGACCGCACGGAGCCGACAGCGGGTGACGTCATGTCCGGCAAACGGGGACGTGCAGTTCCGGGTTCGCGGCTTTCGGTTACGGATGCAATTTTCAAAAACGGAGCCAGGCAGGGGCTGGAGGGAGCTGCAATCGCTGTAGAGACAGCAGAAGCAGCGCTGGTGACACGGACATGTCGGGGACAGAAGAAGAAGGGATACTGCTCCAGCAGAGACCAGCTCCAGTCATACCAAGGTAAGGGGAACCTAAGGTGGATCTCCCCTATCCTAAAACCCACCACCCCTCTCCCCGCCCCAGGGAAAAAAGGGAGGGGGAGGTGAATCAAGCCCTCAGTGTCAGAGGGTGATTCATGGGGCCCCTAGTGGGGCAAGCCCACATGAAGGCACTGCGCTCCTGCTGTGGGCAGTAGGAAGGTTATGGTACTAACTATGGGATATATTTTTCCCTTATGTCTTTCAGAAAACTGACAAAGATAGGCCCTCTCACAGCTCAAAGAGGAAATGTCCATCCTGCAAAGTCACACTTAGGGATTCATGGAAGAAAGCTATTTGTAGTGATTGTATTAGCAAGCTAGTACAGGCACATACTGCCGAACAGAGTGACCTAGCATCATCTTTTAAAGAATTATCCAACACTTTTGAATCTTTTAAAACATTTTTTGAAGGTTTTCAGATCCTGCAGCTTCAGTCAGCTTCTCCTCCTGTACAGACAGCAGTTATAATACCAGAATTAAGACCTTCCACCAGTGCAGGACCTTCAGTAGCTCCTAGAGAGGCAGAAGAGGAACCTGACAGCGCAGTGTCCGGTTCCCAGGAGTCAGAGGAGGAGCCTCAGGAAGGTGATTCCAGGAAGCCACCCCGTTATAAACTCTCATTAGAGGATGTTGATCACCTCTTGGGAGCCATATATACCACTCTGGGTATACAGATAGGAAAAAAAACCCTATCCCTGCATGACCAGATGTATGAGTGTTTGGGAGAACAGGAAACGAGGAATTTTCCAGTTCACAAAGTACTAATAGAAGCAATCAAGAAAGAATGTCAGAAATAAAATGGTTATCTTTCCGGTTCTTAACGCTCTGAAAAGATGGTTTCCATTTTCAGATGACCCATCCATCCTCAATATGGAACAAAACTCCAAAGCTAGATGACGCCTTCTCACAGGTATCAAGGCACACAGATCTAGCATTTGAGGATATGGGCATCTTATCCGAAGCAATGGGTAAAAGGATGGACTCGTTAAAAAAATCACGGGACTCCACACTGTGAAGTTTAAAACCAGCGATGGCAGTCACGGTGGTGGCCAGAAATATGGAGTTCTGGTTAAACCAGATCCAGGCACACATTGAGGAAGGAACTGCGAAAGAGCAAATCCTATCCTCCTTTCCCACATTACTGCAAAGCATAGCCTATATCGCAGATGCCTAAGCTGAACTCGTACGAATGGCAGCTAGATCATCCAAACTAACCAACTTCACAAGACGGGCTCTGGTTGAAGACATGGCAGGGGGACTGCGCGTCTAAAACCAAATTATGTGGCATCCCATTTACAGGGGACTTGCTATTTGGGCCAGGGTTGGAGAAGGTGCTAGATTGTACAGCGGATAAAAAGAAAGCATTTCCGCTGAAATGCAAAGCACCTTGGAGTCAGCCACAACAGAACAAAAGGAGGCAAAAAAGTACAACTTGGGTACCAAAAGGTCCTCGTTTTTCAACACCCAAGGCAGATAACCAGAAAAAACCTTGGGCCCAGAAGGGGAAAGGCAAAGGAGGAGCGATTTTTCGTCCTCCTGAGCAAACCTACGACAAGAAATGACAAGTTGGTCACAGTAGGAGGAAGACTGGGGGCCTTCCTCCCGCAGTGGGAAAAGATAACCTCCAATCACTTTATTTTGAGAACAATAAAGGACGGTTATCACCTGGAGTTCTCAAAACCACCCCCAAACAAATTCTACTTAACCAAACTTCCAAGAGGGAAAGCCGAAGGGTTAATGAGAGCTTTAGAGGATCTCAAGAAACAGGAAGTAATTGCAGAGGTGTCTAAGGAAGAAAGAGGACAAGGGTTTTACTCTCACATATTCGGAGTACAAAAACCCACGGGGAAGGTCAGACCAATCCTAAACCTCAAACCCCTGAATGTGTCCATAACCTACAAGAGATTCCAGATGGATTCAATATATTCAGTCAAGGCCTTACTACCCCCAAACTGTTTTCTAGTCTTCCTAGACTTAAAAGACGCATACCTGCACGCAGGGCCGTCTTTAATATGGTTTGGGCCCTGGGCAAACATTTTTTTTGGGCCCCCCCTCCAGCTTATTTTGGGCCTGGCTGGTTCACATGTACAGTGCCTTGCGAAAGTATTCGGCCCCCTTGAACTTTGCGACCTTTTGCCACATTTCAGGCTTCAAACATAAAGATATAAAACTGTAATTTTTTTTGAAGAATTAACAACAAGTGGGACACGATCATGAAGTGGAACGAAATTTATTGGATGTTTCAAACTTTTTTAACAAAAAAAAAACTGAAAAATTGGGCGTGCAAAATTATTCAGCCACTTTACTTTCAGTGCAGCAAACTCTCCAGAAGTTCAGTGAGGTTCTCTGAATGATCCAATGTTGACCTAAATGACTAATGATCAGGGCTTTTTTTCAGGGGGAACTTGGGGGAACTCGGTTCCACCACCTCTGGCTCAGACCCTTTGGTGCCTGCTCACCACAATCACTTGTAAACACAGAAGTCTGGTTTCTGTGTTTACAAGTGACAGCTTTGTAACCCCCTGAACTCTTCACTCTGTATGTAATGCAATTCTGGTATTGAATGCCCCTTCAAGACCCTTCTACTGTTTGTGAAATCTGAACGGGTCGTGGTTGAGTTCCTGCACCTATTTTCTGAGAAAAAAAGCTCTGCTAATGATGATAAATGGAATCCACCTGTGTGTAATCAAGTCTCCGTATAAATGTACCGGCACTGTGATAGTCTCAGAGGTCCGTTTAAAGTGCAGAGAGCATCATGAAGAACAAGGAACACACCAGGCAGGTCCGAGATACTGTTGTGGAGAAGTTTAAAGCCGGATTTGGATACAAAAAGATTTCCCAAGCTTTAAACATCCCAAGGAGCACTGTGCAAGCGATAATATTGAAATTGAAGGAGTATCAGACCACTGCAAATCTACGAAGACCTGGCCGTCCCTCTAAACTTTCAGCTCATACAATGAGAAGACTGATCAGAGATGCAGCCAAGAGGCCCATGATCACTCTGGATGAACTGCAGAGATCTACAGCTGAGGTGGGAGACTCTGTCCATAGGACAACAATCAGTCGTATACTGCACAAATCTGGCCTTTATGGAAGAGTGGCAAGAAGAAAACCATTTCTTAAAGATATCCATAAAAAGTGTCGTTTAAAGTTTGACACAAGCCACCTGGGAGACACACCAAACATGTGGAAGAAGGTGCTCTGGTCAGATGAAACCAAAATCGAACTTTTTGGCAACAATGCAAAACGTTATATTTGGCGTAAAAGCAACACAGCTCATCACCCTGAACACACCATCCCCACTGTCAAACATGGTGGTGGCAGCATCATGGTTTGGGCCTGCTTTTCTTCAGCAGGGACAGGGAAGATGGTTAAAATTGATAGGAAGATGGATGGAGACAAATACAGGACCATTCTGGAAGAAAACCTGATGGAGTCTGCAAAAGACCTGAGACTGGGACGGAGATTTGTCTTCCAACAAGACAATGATCCAAAACATCAAGCAAAATCTACAATGGAATGGTTCCAAATAAACATATCCAGGTGTTAGAATGGCCAAGTCAAAGTCCAGACCTGAATCCAATCGAGAATCTGTGGAAAGAATTGAAAACTGCTGTTCACAAACGCTCTCCATCCAACCTCACTGAGCTCAAGCTGTTTTGCAAGGAGGAATAGGCGAAAATTTCAGTCTCTCGCAAAACTGATAGAGACATACCCCAAGCGACTTACAGCTGTAATCGCAACAAAAGTTGGCGCTACAAAGTATTAACTTAAGGGGGCTGAATAATTTTGCACGCCCAATTTTTCAGTTTTTTATTTGTTAAAGTTTGAAATATCCAATACATTTCGTTCCACTTCATGATTGTGTCCCACTTGTTGTTGATTCTTCCAAAAAAATTACAGTTGTCTTGAAATCCATTCTGCTTTTGCACCATGCTACTTACCTGCAGTTCTTGCACACACAAACGCACTGTGTTTTTAAAAGCGTGACCTAAACGTCTAAAAATGCAGCAAGTTTGACAGTGCGGGAACTGCAGATAAGTCACAGCAGACAGCAGAATGGACAGACAGTGCTGTATTTCATTGCTTGATGGGCATAGGTGCCGTGTGCGCAGCCTATTACATGAGGCATGCGCTTTTCTTTGCAGGAAACGCAGGCATGGCGGCCCATTCAAATGAATGGGCTGCTGTGCCTGCGCAAATGTGGGCCGCCAAAACACATACATGTGAACCAGCCAGGCCAAAAATAAGCCCATCAAGCAGTTAAATACAGACAGTAATGCCATGTGCTCTGAGGCCTTACTCAGCCTGGACTGCAGGTCTGGTCTGTGATTTAAAGAGTTCCTCTATTTTACACATGGCATGGCATGGCGTGGCGTCTCATGGTGCTAAAGCAGAATGAACAGACGGTGCTGTGACCCCATGCCAGGCCATGTGTAAAATATAGGAACTTTTTAAAACACTGACCAGACCTGCAGTGAATCATCAAATATTATAAAGACGTTGTGCACACTCTACAGAAAACTTCTATTTGCATAATACTATTTGCATAATACGTTTGCAAACAGTGACATACCTTGGAGCAGGACATGCAGAAGTCAGCCTTTTGTAGATCAAACTGGGGATGCTCTAAAATCACATTCTAATTCACTTTAATATACAAGCAGCACCCAGTGGCAGGAAGGGAGAAGTGCACGTCTAAAGGGAAGCCAGGGGTGCTGTACATTTTAAAACACTGGGAAGGGACGCTGGCTGCGTGCCGCTGATGATTTTCAGCGCTGATTTGTGGGCAGCACAGGGGCTTAACGGGCGGCTCTGCTTTGGGCCCCCAACAGTGACAGGGCCCTGGGCAGCTGCCCCTGTTTGCCCTATGGTAAAGACGGCCCTGAGTGTAATCCTCCACCAATCGCACTAAATAAATTCACCAGAGTTAATGGCTTGTAATATAATAAACCAGCAACTGCGCCTCTGAGCAATCTCTCTTGCTCTTATCTGCAACACTGCGAGCTGTTCTCTCCAGATCCAACAAACAGGACCCACATGGATATGAAATGGAAGGAGACTCCAATAGTGTGATAACATATAAAAAGGCTTTATTAGAATAAAATAATCCACTCACATTGTACAAGTATCCAACCCGACACTAGAGAATAAAGGCTTGTAGTTATTGCCAATCGTCTCTGGTCACCAACACGATACTGTGAATTGCGAGTACGATCCTAGCTAGCGTGGTGACGTCAGCATCCTTGCCCCCATCCTACACGTTTTATCATACATCTTCCTGGAGCAGCAGCTCATTATGAAATACTTACCATAGAACAAAATCCCTGCAGCGAGACCCGCACACCGCTGAGACGGCTGACATCTTCTGGGTT
Source organism: Rana temporaria (assembly GCF_905171775.1). Taxonomy (NCBI): domain Eukaryota; kingdom Metazoa; phylum Chordata; class Amphibia; order Anura; family Ranidae; genus Rana; species Rana temporaria. The sequence continues at coordinate 270,583,692 of NC_053490.1, read as the reverse complement.
CACAGGCTCCGGCGCTGTGAGTGGCCAGGGCCTGGGAGCCACTGGTCACGGCATACAGCTCAAAAGAAACAGCACCTTTCAGTGCACATGCGCCGATCGGCGAGTATACAGTACGTATCTTCTAAACGGTGCAAGTTTAGGAGATATTTGGAGAACCAAATAGGTAAGCCTTTTTATAGGTACAAACAATACAGGGGAGTTTACTTCCTCTTTAAAGAATAAGTTCAACTTTTGGAACACATTACTCCCGTTTTTAGGGTGAAACATGTAACATCTTCCCACTGCTGTAGTCGCTATATGTCCCCCTTGTGACAGCAGTACAGGGAGAAGTTCCCCATATGAGCTGTCACTTTCTTAAATCAGCGCAGCCAAGCTGATCACTGGTGCAATGCTTTACAGCAGGGGTAGTGAATTAAAATTCACGGGGGTCCGGTCAGAAAAAAATTCTTCCAGTGGAGGTTCCGAGTGTTATATTGGTGCTATGACTCCACATGATATCCTCAACTTCAGAGTGCACTCCCCAATCACAGACTTAACCCCAATCACAGACTGATCCCCAATCACAGACGGACTCCCCAATCACATACTGAACCCCCCCCATCGCAGACTGACTCCCCCCCCATCGCAGACTGACTCCCCCCATATCGCAGACTGACTCCCCCCATATTGCAGTCCTCTCTCAATATCAAACCCCTATCCTGCACAGCACAGCCCCCCTCCCCACAGAAAACCTACCTTACTCACACAGGACATGAAGCATGGCCGCGCTGGACAATGGGTGGGACTTTTCCCATTAAAAGTGAGTGATTTATTGCTGGGACAACCCCGCTGCCTAGCAACCAATCACCCACTTTTTACCTTAAGTCCTGCCCATTTTTCAGCGCGGTCGTGCTTCATGTTTGTATGATTAAGACAGGCAGTGTGGGGAGGGGGCAGTGCACAGAAATTAGAGAAGGCACGGACCTGCCGCGCCTGCCATGCTGTTTATATAGCGGCAGGCGGGCGAGAGAGAACACACAGGCGAGGAAGCGGTCCGGGTAGAATGGCCACTGGGGCCGGAACCGGACAAAATAAATAAAAAAATATAACCTACAAAAAAATTGGATTTTTGTAGTCCATGGACGGACACAGCTTCCTTATACTCTTGACTGTAGGGTTATGTTCCGTCTATTAGGAGAGGACTAGGCAGATATGTTAATGGTTAAAAACATGTAATCTTTAGCAAAGCTGAACAGCCCCGCCCAGGGGGCGGTCCCACTGGTCAAAACCTCTCACTGTAGTGAGCAGCTCAGTTAGTCAAAAAGCAGTACCAACCTAAAAAGGAGGGGTGGGTGCTGTGTCCATCCATGGACTTCAGAGAAAAGGATTTTACAGTGAGTACAAAAATCCTATTTTCTCTTTTGTCCATGGACGGACACAGCTTCCTTATACTCTTGACTGTAGAGACGTCCCCAAGCAGTGTCAAAAAACGAGGGGTGGGAACAGCAATCAAAAACCTTGGGGCGTGGCCTAGCAATGGCCGAGTGAAGACGTGCACTGCAGGAGCTCCCGGTCTGACTCACCCTGACCTGGCCACCGACCACCTCTCTACTCTTGTGGGCATGGCATTAGCACTCCTAAATGCTACAGGACACGTTCGGCAACCTGAGGGACTCGCCACCAGACATCACAACCCGGGATCCGGCAATTTCTCAGAGACCCGCAGAGAGTATCACCGGGCGCCATTGTTGCTGCGCCACGTGGGATTTCCATGGCGACATTCAACTCCCCACCGCCGGCGACCTCACCAATACCCTCACCAGTACTGGGGATTCATACGGGGTACACTGCGGACTCTCAACCAGCCATACACAGAACCAGAGCAGACTGGATGATGACCTTTGCGCCATGCTTCGGCCTCTCCCAATGAGGACGGACATTGAGACCCTGATCCTCCGTATAGAGGAGGCACACAGCAGAGACGTACAGGAGATGAAGACAGAGCTACAGACAATTGCTGGCCGAGTGACCACAGGAGAATCCCTGCTTACCTCACTGGAAACTTGTGTGCTGGCGCTGGAGCGGATACAGGTCACACACATGATAGAGTCGCAAGAGATGCAGAAATGGAGGACTGCAGTCACCGCAATAACCTCCGACTGTGGGGAATCCCGGAGGCTACCGGACAAGAAGACCTCGCAGAGACCATTACAGGGATCTTTCACAGAGTCCTAGAAGCCCTGCCGCCTGCTCTGGAAATCGACCGGGTACACCGCACACTAGGCCCGAAATCCGCGGATCCCGAGACGTTCTCTGCCGCCTGTACCGCTATACGCAGAAAGAATCCATCCTGCGGAAGGCATGGGATCACAGGGACATAGACTTTGATGGTGCACCTATACAGATCCTCCCTGATTTATCCAGAGCCACCCTGCAGAGACGTGCTATGCTGAAGCTGGTCCTGGAATTGGCAAGAAGGCGAGGTTGCACCTACCGTTCGGGATACCCTCTGGCTGTGATCTTCCGCATGGAGCGTGCTTCATTTACCCTTTGTGCGCCTGCAGAACTTCCAGCGCTGTTAACCTTCTTGGAAACAGACACGGTCCTGATACCAAATTGGCTGATGAAGATTCCGAAACTGACAGGCCATTCTGGCCCATCCGCAGGTAGACCCAACCAGCCTGCCGGTCCCAGAAACCCCGAAGACGTTCTTGTACCTCGTCCAACCATGGGTCAGGTGAGCCATGAGCACACTTTTGCAAGTCTTTCACCAGGTTACATGTTGCTAGACTGACTATATCTTCCTTCCCCCGGCAGGCTTGCGCCCAGGCAGTTTCTGTTGCACTTAGGTGCGTGCCCCCCCGATGTGATTACTTGCCCCCGCCTGAGATGGTCAGCAGACGAGGGCGCTGACGCAGATGCAACCGGACGCAACCCTGTCATCCCCCTACCCTCCGGGGTCACAAGCACGTTGCATGATCCATCATCCGCCGATCACTTCCTCTCAAGCCGAATGTGGGTCCCCAGGACCTATTTGAAGCCCTGCTGCTGTTGTTGCTCCTATTTAACTCCTGGTGACCCCATGCAGAAGACAGCCGTGTTTGTTTTATCCCCCCCCCTTCTATCTCTCTAGAAAACTCCTGGATTTGGCCGACTGGGGGTCCCCCCCCTGCGCCTGCTGTTGCAGTCTTGCTCCCCTTCCCAGGAATTGGCCCGTAATCCGGCCACATGTTTGGGAGAGGCTGACTATATTTGATAGACACCCATTAACTACTGTTTCACATGGAGACCGCCTCATGCACCTCCCGCGGTCACTGACTTTTATGCCTTTGTACTGCCCTGCTGCTGCCTGGCGGTGCGTTCTGTCCAGGGGGCCCACTGGTTGCCCATACCGTTCACTTCCCACTGTTGTGAGGCCCCCGGGCCCCACGGATGGCAGCGATCCAGCAGAACATCTCTAACGGGTTATGTGAGTGACAGCGGTATGGGGGGACAGGGGTGGACCTACAGAGAGATGGGACTCTGAAGGGACGTTTGTAGACAATGTGCCCTTCTGGGACCCCATGTGGCAGTGGTTGGGATGCCTCTCTGGGGGTGGTGTAAAGCGGGCTTGTTTTGGCCAATGGGAAGTGTGCCATACAGAGGGAGAGCTGCTGTGGCTGAATGGGGATGGGAAGAACTGGATTGGATGTGGTGGCGGGGGGTTTGGGGGGGACAGGACTTCCTCGTCTTCTCCACCCGCTTGTGTCTCCTTCGCCGGACGGCCTGTTGAAGTTCGGGTGGGGAGCCCGGCGGGGGAACTGGTGACACTGAGGGGCTTAGTTAGGGGCACCGCTCAAAAGGGGGATGGAATTATTATTTACATTATGGTTTGATTTTGAAGTCAGTCTGCATAGTTATGTTTTAGAATGTATTGCAATGTGCTAAAGATGTGTTTTGAGAATGTTATTTGTGTCTCAAGGTTCCTATATATGGCTTTACATGTTTATAGGTTATGTGACTAACGTGAACTAGTCTGTTTCGTGTCCCATAGGACACCTGTCATTTGCCCACGTTCTCATACTCAGCAACGGTCGGGGGGGGGGGGCTGAAGAGGGCTCGGGAGCCCCCTCACGGCTCTTGCTAACCAATCCCCCCACTAGAACAACGCTTACAGTCCGGAGTATATCTGGAGAGCGTTATAGCAAGATTTTCCTGACACTTTAGGAATCCAGCCAAGCTGGTCAGTGACCGCTGAGGGAGTCCCGTTTGCACCCAAGGTGATCACTGCTTCCCCCCCCTGTAGGACTCTTCCTCTATAGGGGGGCACCTTACCCCTTTCCTTCTTTCCCTTTCTACATCCTACCCCCCCCCCCCACTTTTTCACTTAACGTCCCAGAGAAGCGTTGCATGCTACTCAATGACATGAGCGGATGTGGTACTGCTACAAGAAACACACTTCCGAGACAACACCTTCCCTGTCCTGCAGAATAGGTTTTACCTGACGGTCTATTATTCCACTTACTCAGAGGCCAAATCCAGAGGGACCTCCATCCTGATTTCGGCAAGGATTGCATGGACCCTGAATCAGATGCGTCGGGCAGGTTCCTTATTGCCAACCTATACGCCCCCAATTGCCAACAGGACACTTTCTGAGGGTCAACTTATAGTGGGAAGTGACCTGAACGTACACCTACTCCCCACGGAGGACACCTCGACAGGGATGTCTTCCATCCCCAGAGGTCCACGCAAGACTATACACTCGGCAATACACAATTTACAATTGATAGACACATGGCGCCTTTTTCATCCTGGAGAACAGGATTAAACCTTTTACTCCCGCCCCCACCAGACGTATTCCCGCATAGACTATCTCTTGGTGCCGCATGACCAGCTTCAGGCGATTAAAAACACTTCCATCGGGTCTATTACCTGGTCGGACCACGCCCCCGTCACCATGCGTTACGCTCCTAACTGACTTCTATAGAGGCCAAAGGAAGCCGTGGAGGCTCAATGAGAGCCTACTGCAGAACCCGGAGGTACTGGCAGATGCGACGAAAGAAATCCAGCATTACTTTCTTTTTTTGTTTAATCTCTTCTTTATTAAAATTTTTCTTTACATATAACATTTAACATGCCTTGACACTTAAAAGGCAGCTCAATACTACCTTCCTTTACTATATGGTGGTTTCTCCGAATCCCCCCCCCCCCCAAAAAAAGGGGGGGAGGGAGAGCGTAGGAAAGTGTTTGTGACTATAAAGAATGTATTAATATTAGTGCTGTCAAGCGATTAAAATTTCTAATCGCGATTAATCGCATTAATGTCATAGTTAACTCACGATTAATCGCGCGATTAAGGAGGTTCACCCTTTAAAACATTTTATTTTTTTACATTTTGATCACTTTTATTGCTGTCACAAGGAATGTAAACATCCCTTGTGACAGCAATAGGTGGTGACAGGTACTCTTTATGGAGGGATCGGGGGCACTTCAAAGTATTCAGATCGCCGAAAACGGCGATCTGAATACTGTGTACTTTTTTAAATCCGGCGCCATTGGCAGCCGAGAAACCCGGAAGTGACGTCATGACGCCGCTTCCGTGGTTTCAATGCGGAGACTGAATCAAAGCCGTTTACGGCTTAGTGTCAGTCTCCGCCTGAACACAGAATGCGGCGGATGGAGGATCGGGTCTCCCGGTGGGACGGGAGGCCCGGTCAGAGCGGCGAAAGGCGGCGGGAGGGGGGGGATGTCCCCTCCCGCTCCTCTGGCATAACAACCGAGCGGCTTTTAGCCGCATCGGTTGTTATGTTTGGATAGCCGATCGCCCGCTCTAAACAACGGTACCGGGATGATGCCTGCGGCTGCAGGCATCATCCCGGTATAACCCCCGAACGCCGAGGACGCATATATGCGTCCCGTCGGAGTGAAAGGGTTAAGAGGTACGTGCTGACAAAAAAAAAATGTTTTAAAGGGTGAACCTCCTTAATCGCGCGATAAAAAAATTGACGGCGTTAAAATGGGTTTGTGTTAACGCCGTTAATAACGCGTTTAACTGACAGCACTAATTAATATATATGTATTCTTAGTGCTATATACTTGTGATATTTATTATATTTCCTCTGTGCCTTCTTTTATTTATTTATCTGTGATTTACCTCCCTTATTGAGGGGCAGAGGCGTCCCTAGGGGGGGGCCAGAGGGGGCCCTGACCCCCCCAACATCATGCTGTGCCCCACCATGTGCCCCCCCCAAAAAAAATATATATATTTTTTTTTGCAATTTTTGTATTTTGCTCCCCGAGAGGGAGAGCGTCCCCAGTCAGCTCTGCGGGTGATTCCTCCCCCTCCCTTTGCTCACCGACCCTGCATAATGCGAGTGCTCACACAACCAGATATTCTAATCTGGACCGTGTTTAAGTGTGTGCACTGCAGACTGCAGTACGCTGTAATCACTGAACTACATTATCTCCATTCCTTCTCTCCCCCCCATCTGTCTCCCTCCCCCTCTCCTGTTCTTTCAAAACATTCACAATTTACTTTCACTTTCAGTTAGGCAGATAATATACGGTGCAAATTTTTTTCCTGCATCCACAGATTGCAGGAAAGAAACTTGCATGATTCCCCCATCAACAGACAGTGGTGACAGGGAAATATCCCTCCTGCCCAGCAATTATATTCTCCCGACAAACAGTGATTATCACCAGTGGCTATACAGCAACCACTAGTGATAATTATAAGAGAATCTGCTCATTAATGGTTCAAATCTCAGCCAGTTTCTGCTGAACCAGCTGAGATTTAAACTGTCTATGGCTGGTCTTAGCTCTTAGGCAGCCCATACATTGATTAGCACTGTGGAGTGTCGGCTTCCTGGCGTGATCGGGCATGTGGGATTTCAAACACACCCGAGCCCATCTCTATTGGTTGTAGACAGTTGAGCTCCCTGCAGGTTGCTTAGCAGCAGTGGACCCTTCTCTGACATGCTGATCGGGATGCAATCCAGGTGATGCTCTTAGTCAAATCCTAGTCATAAATATCAGTGATTTTATTGATCAAAGCCCACACTTTACAGGCATAGAGCCCACATGGCTGCTGATCATACGGTTGATTATATTTATGTGGTTGTACTCTTGATGCTAATAAATACTGTGTTTATTAGATCTGACTGGGAGCATCACCTGGATCACATGCCGATCAGCAGGGCAGTCAGGAAACGCTGAAACTCCTGACTGGTGAATTGTGCACCGTTGTCTGTGACGATTTCTCTGGGGTATCCAAACGTAGCAGCGAGATGTAACAGTATGGAAACCGTTGCCTTAGTCGTTGGCTGAGTAACAGGAATTACCTCAGGCCACTTTGAATGGGCGTCCACTATGATCAAGAAGGTGTGTCCTCTGATCGGGCCTGCAAAGTCCAAGTGTAGGCGAAACCAAGGAACCGTGGGCCAAGTCCAGGGCTGGACGCACCCTCGAGGAGGGTCTCTTGCCGTTTGTGCACATCCAGCACAAGCATTTACATATGTTGTGATATCTGAGTCTAGGTTTGGCCACCACACATAGCCTCTGGCCTTTTGTTTCATACGTGTGCTCCCGGGATGACCAGTATGTAGCAAGTCCAGAATGTGTCTCCGGAGGGTCTGTGGAATGATCACTCGGTCTCCCCATAAAACACAGTTGCCAGCCACAGTTAATTCCATACGCCTACGGAAATAAGGTTCATACTCCTGTGTGACAGTTGCAGGCCAACCGGAACGTACCCAGGAGAGTATTGTTTTCAGAAAGGTATCCTTGTTTGTATGGGCTGCTATCTCCCCAGAAGACAAGAAGGACAGGCTGGTGTAACGACAACTCTTGACCGGTGGAGAAGAGTCCATGGACCTCCCTGTCAGTCGGGACATAGCGTCCGCATTAGCATTGGCATCATGACCACGATACTGAATTTTGTAGCTGTATGCCCCAAGAATAGGGCATAGCGTTGGAGGCGGGCCGCAGTAGTCTGGGAGATGCCTTTGTCAGGGCTAAAGATCTGAAGGAGTGGTTTATGGTCCGTCAGTATGGTGAATTCCCTACCATACAGGTAAAGATGAAACTTCTTAATTGCCCATATCAGCGCAAGAGCCTCTTTGTCAATGTGTGAGTAATTGCTTTCTGCTTTTGTCAAAGACCTGGAGGCAAATGCCACTGGTTTTTCTGACCCATCTGGTAAGATGTGAGATAGTACCGCCCCCAGACCATAGGGTGAGGCATCACAAGCCAAGGTGAGAGGCTTCTGGAGGTCATAGTGCACGAGCATGCGTGACGCCAACAGCTTCCGCTTAGAAACTTCAAAAGCACGTTGGCATGCAGCCGACCAGTCCCATCTGGAGTGTTTCTCCAAAAGCTTGTTCAACGGAAACAAGGTGTGTGCCAGATCTGGCAGGAATTTGTGGTAATAGTTCAGTAAGCCAAGGTATGATCGCAGCTGCTGGACGTTGGTTGGGGCTGGAGCTTTGACTAAAGCATCAACCTTGGCTTCCGTGGTGTGTATACCTTCTGCATCCACAAGGTGGCCACAAAACTCCAATTTAGGCACCATGAATTGGCATTTTGCTAAGTTCACTTTCAGGCCCTGTTCTTGGAGTCTCGCCAACACAAGCTCCACATTCTGCTTGTGTTCCTGGTCGGTCCGTCCTGTAATGAGCATGTCATCTAGCAGGCACTGAGTGAAAGGAATGTCCGCCAAAATCTCATCCATTTTTCGTTGCCAAATGGCTGGGGCAGAGGCTACCCCAAACACCATCCGATTATATTGATACAGTCCCTTGTGGGTGTTGATGGTCAGAAACTTGCGGGAAGAAGGATGGACCTCAAACTGTAAATATGCTTGTTTGAGATCAAGCTTGGTGAACTTTTGACCTCCTGCAAGAGAGGCAAAAATGTCATCTACTCTGGGTAGGGGATACTGGTCTATTTCCAGTTGAGAGTTCAGTGCCATGCGGAAATCGCCACAAATGCGCAAGTCCCCATTCGATTTCTTTACCGGTACAACTGGTGATGCCCACTCGCTGTGCTCTACCTTTGAGATGACACCTTGTTCCTCCAGCCGACTTAGTTCTGCTTCCACACCTGCTCGGAGTGCGAAAGGTACTGTCCGAGCTTTGAAGAACTTGGGCTGAGCGTTGGGTTTCAGCTTGAGTCTCACACAGTCATGCTTTATTTTTCCCAACTGGTCATCAAAAATCTTTGGGAACCGCTGCTTCAGGGACACCACCCATCCCTCATTATCTCCTAATGGAATGGTAACGGTGTTACAGGGACTTATGGCGATGTCTGGCATACCAAAGTGAGCAATCCAGTCTCTCCCAAAGAGAGGGGGTCCCCCATTTTCTAGGATATATAATGGCAGTCTCTTTGTCTGACCCTTGTACAATACCTTTACTTTTGCGTAACCCAGTGGGTGGAGTATCTGTTTTGAGTATGTCTGCAGTTTGATTGGTGTTGGGCGGACAGTTTTTCGGGTCTGAAGTTGTCTCCATTGTTTCTGGGTGATAACTGAAACTGCTGCTCCTGTGTCTACATCCATCCTGAGTTTCTTTCCCTCAACGGTTACATCTACAGTCATTGCGGAGGGTGCTGAATGCATATGATGTATGTCTAACCTGTGGAGCATTTCCTCATCCTCTGACTCAGATGATGATGTATATCTTCCCACCATATATGTCTTAGTCTTGGGGTTCAGAGGTTGTTTATCTCGCACCTTCTTGCTACGGCAAACTCGTTTCAGATGGCCGGTCCTACCGCAATTATGACAGGTCTGATCCTTAAACCGGCAGACTTTGTGGTCATGGTCTGTATTCCCACAATGGTGGCAAGCTGACTCCCGGCTTGGTGGGGGTCTGTATTTCCAGTTTGCAGCAGTTGGCTTGACTGCTGTTCTGAAAACTTCCTGCTTCACCTCTTCCCTTCTGCTCTGGGGGTTCAATTCCTCTGTATCTTTCACTGCCATTTCCATCACTGAAGCTATCTCAATTGCCTTTGTAAGGGTAAGGTCTTTCTCTGTTAACAGTCTCTTTTGTGTTGACTCACAATTCAGTCCCATGACAAATTTATCTCTCAGTGCAGTAGGTAGGTAGTCCCCAAAAGAACAGGTCGAGGCTAGTCTGCGAAGGGCGAGCACATAAACTTTAATCTCTTCACCTGTCTGCTGCTGCCTTTGATAGAAGCGAAATCTTTCTGCAATTTCTAATGGTTTAGGCTGGAAGTGATCCTCTAGCAGTGTCAGCAGCTCTGCCAATGTCTTAGCTGCTGGTTTTACATGGGAAAGCAGATCCCTCAGAGTGTCATATGTTTTGGCCCCAACCACTGTCAGAAACACTGCTACTTGCCTGTTGTCTGGGATGGCATTTGCACTGAAATACTGTTCCAGCCTCTCAACCCAGGAACTCCAGGATGTCTGTTCTCCATCAAACTCACTTAATGTCCCGATTAATGACATTTTCCTGCTGGGATCTGTGATTGCTTTTATCCAGGTGACAATCCACAATGTCTTTGTCTCTCTCTCAGACTGATAGACACTTTGTAAATCCCATCCTCGTCGCCACTGTTATATCCTCTGTGTTGTGAGGGAGACAAGACTCTGGGCTGGAACAATGGATGTTTATTCAGTACAGCCTGTACACTGCAACATGCATCTCAGGACATTACATATCACTCTGCTTCCTACATGTGGTCTCTCTAAGATGGCTACTATGCCCCTTGACCCTTGTCATCACTGCTGGGTGGAGCCAGCCTTAAAGTGCCAGTACATGTGAAACCCTTCAGGTAAAACAGTTATACAGCATTACTGCTGCTAGGTGACCAGCTGGGGGCTCGGCTCTCTATAACCAATAGTGCCAGCCTTCCCCTGCATGCACCCATAATGTCACCAGCACTAGGTCCTAATAGACTGCCGCCGCTGCCAAGGAAACAGACGCCAGACCAGCGCTGTAAATAGCAGGGACAGGACAGCTGGGGATCCCCACTGTGGCAGAACACCAGGGCCCGGTGGCAAGACAACCTTTGCAACAATGATAGTTCTCCCACTGCTTTGGACCCTTATATTTTCTTGGTGTGCTGGTGACATATATCTCTTGTTTTCTGCCACCCTGGGGGGCCCCAGTATAGTAGGAAGGGAGCTCACTGCAGAACATGTGAAAGGGCCCATAGTGGGATCGTAGTAAAGGGCCCCAGGATATATATATATATATATATATATATATATATATAATTGCATTTTATAGTTGGCCCCCCTACTTTTGTCCCTGTCCCCCCATGTGCCCCACCTAAATATGAAAGCTGGAGACGCCACTGTTGAGGGGTAAACACCCAAAAAAAATAAAAACAATAATTGGGTCTAAGATGTTATTTTTATACTTGTCTTCTTATTTATAATTGTAGTATTCCCTTATAAATTATATGTGTTTTTGGATCTTCCCCAAACAGAGAGAAGAAAATAAGAGAAAAAAAATAAATACATCCAGCATTACTTTCAAGCGAATGTCGCTGCTGATGGTGACAGGGGGCTAGTCTGGGAAGCACACAAAGCGGTGATCCGCGGCGTGCTTATTAAACACGGGGCTAGACTTAAACACCTACAGCCTGAACAAATGAACAAACTTCTTGGTAGACTACGCAACCTGGAAACTGCACACAAACAGACCCAGGCCAGTACACTTACTGCGGAATTAGACACAGTCCGCACGCAGATTACCGATTTACTCACTTATAAATCTAAAGTGGCCCTCCAAGTATCCCACAAAAAGGTATATGAAGCAAGAAATGAATGTAGTTGAATGCTGGCACAATCACTGCGCTCCCAGAGGCTAGCATCCCATATACCCTACATACACACCACATCAGGACAGCGAGCAGCCCTCCCTAGACAAATCACCAAGGAATTCAAAACTTATTACGAGGCCCTCTACAACCTACCTACGACGCATACACCCCCCCCCCCGGACCCATTAGCAGACTATATTGCCAACCCCTTAATGCCGACCATGACCGCGGAAACGCATGACCTGTTAGAAGAACCCATCACACTACAAGAGGTTCAACTGGCAATAGGGAACACCAAACCGGAGAAGGCCCCGGACGGCCTAACGGTCACTTATTACAAGACGCTACTTCCCTTGCTGGGTGACCACTTGGTCGCACTCCTTAACGACCTCGGGAAGGGGGGCAAAATTTCATTACGCTACCTTCCAAGCCCAAATATCCGTCATCCCCAAAGACGGCAAGGATCCGTCTCAGAGCAAGAAGTTACCGTCCGATTTCCCTACTCAATTCTGACCTCAAACTATTTACCAAAATTATAGTCACCAGATTGCAACTACACCTCCCTCGACTAATTCACTTAGACCGGGTTGGTTTTGTCCCCACCAGGGAAGCCCAGGAGAACACCACCAAGGTATTGAGCTTACTATACTCTGCTACCCTTACCAAAATGCCCAGTGTCTTCATAGGCACCGACGCGGAAAAAGCATTCGTAAATTGGGATTTTATGTTCGCAACACTGCGTCACGCGGGGTTGGGTGAGAATATGCAACAGTGGATCTCCGTGCTTACGCATCACCGACAGCCAGAGTTAGGGCGAACGGCGTGATCTCAGACCCACTCACCATAACTAACGGGACGAGACAGGGCTGCCCGCTCGCCGCTTCTCTTCGCGCTCTCTCTGGAACCATTTTTGAGACACGTGAGGTTAAACCCGAACATCACGGGGATTCAAATTGGCACCTCTCAACATAAGGTGTCGGCATATGCAGACGATCTGCTCTTCTCACTCACTAACCCGCTAATATCTCTCCCAAACCTAATGCAAGAATTTGCGACATATGGAGCACTCTCCAATTAAAAAATTCATTTTGCCAAATCTGAGGCCATGGATGTAGGAATACCACCACCACAACTGAGCCACCTTGAGTCCAGTTTCACATTGAAGTGGACAAATACAGCTCTAAAATACCTGGGCACATACATACCCCCAATACAAGTAAAAAATGCGCAAATAAACAATGTCTCAGATATCAAGTCAGCGCCATATAAAAAACAGGGGGGGGCGGCAAAGTCAGTGGGTAATAGTTTATATTGGCTGACAAAGGTGGGTAGTTAGAGTCTGTAGGTTAATTGATGAGGGTACACACTCTCAGGGCTGCCATTAGAGGGGAACAGAACATACATACCCCCAACGCTATTGAAACTGTACGAACTTACATTTCCCTCCACTACTAAAAACAATAAAATCATTACAAACTAAATGGAACACGGGCCTACATTTCTGGCTGGGCCGATGCAATATTCTAAAGATGACGATCCTCCCAAAGCTTCTCTACCTCATGCAAGCCCTACCCATTCACATACCGACATCATACTTCAAACAGGTGCAGTCTGTGTTCACAGAATTTGTCTGGGCTAAGAAAAGACCTCGCCTGGCGCACAAACTGCTTGTCCTTCCAAAGCTGCGGAGTGGCCTGGCACTACCAGATGTGCATGCATACTATCAAGCGGTACATCTTGGGAGACTAATAGACTGGTGTCGACACCGAGACACCAAACTCTGGACCCAGGTAGAGCAGGCCCAGAGCACGTTCCCCTTAAGAGGGACCCCATGGTGCTACTCCGCACTGTTGGCGGACCTCAAACAACACCCACTGATAGGGACCTCTTCACGACTTTGCTCCCGACTCCTGTCCCAGGCATCACTATCCACCCCAAACTCCCCTCTATACCCCATACTGGGAAACCCTCAGTTTCTGCCTGGAACGCAGGACGCGGCCTCCAAAATCGTATGTTTGATCGTTCGTCGAATTACGAACGTTATGGGCCATTCGCGACAAATTTGAGTGGCGTGTCACGGCCCATAATTTACTGCGGCATCGCAGTGCATTGCTGGCTGATGATTGGCCAAGCATGCACTATGACCCGCATGCTTTAGCCAATCACAGCACGCAAAAAACAGAGAGCCATAATTGGCCAAAGCAAGGGTGGCTTTTGCCAATTATGGCTCAGGGGGTTTAGTACACGCCCGACACTATATAAGGCCGCCTGGAAGTCGGCCTTGTGTAGTTTGTTGCGGTGGTTAAGACAGAGAGAGACAGAGAGTGTAATTTTTTTGAGTTAGATAGAGCAGGCAGGCAGGCTAGTCAGTTAGAGTTACAGTGTGTAGAGGATATATATGCATCCAAGGTGTTGTATATATATTTATACACTGTATTGAGTTTAGCTAGATCCACTTTTCCTAATATACTGACAGGCAGGCAGGTGATTGGCAGTATTTTCACTTGGTGTACTGTGTCCTCTGCACAGTGTGCACCTAAAGCTACGTGAATACAATTGCTGTTGTTCTCATATTAATACCACAGGCAGTGGCTGATCAGCAAGTATTCTCACTTGGTGTACTGTGTGCTCTGCACAGTGTGCACCTAAAGCCACGTGAATACAATTGCTGTTGTTCTCATATTAATACCACAGGCAGTGGCTGATCAGCAAGTATTTTCACTTGGTGTACTGTGTCCTCTGCACAGTGTGCACCTAAAGCCACGTGAATACAATTGCTGTTGTCATATTAAAACCACATGCAGTGACTGATCAGCAAGTATTTTCACTTGTACTGTGTCCTCTGCACAGTGTGCACCTAAAGCTACGTGAATACAATTGCTGTTGTTCTCATATTAATACCACAGGCAGTGGCTGATCAGCAAGTATTCTCACTTAGTGTACTGTGTTCTCTGCACAGTGTTCACCTAAAGTCACGTGAATACAATTGCTGTTGTTGTCATATTAATACCACAGGCAGTGGCTGATCAGCAAGTATTTTCACTTGGTGTACTGTGTCCTCTGCACAGTGTGCACCTAAAGCTATGTGAATACAATTGCTGGTGTTCTCATATTAATACCACAGGCAGTGGCTGATCAGCAAGTATTCTCACTTAGTGTACTGTGTCCTCTGCACAGTGTTCACCTAAAGTCACGTGAATACAATTGCTGTTGTTGTCATATTAATACCACAGGCAGTGGCTGATCAGCAAGTATTTTCACTTGGTGTACTGTGTCCTCTGCACAGTGTGCACCTAAAGCTATGTGAATACAATTGCTGGTGTTCTCATATTAATACCACAGGCAGTGGCTGATCAGCAAGTATTTTCACTTAGTGTACTGTGTACTCTGCACAGTGTGCACCTAAAGCCACGTGAATACAATTGCTGTTATTCTCATAATAATACCACAGGCAGTGACTGATCAGCAAGTATTTTCACTTGTTGTACTGTGTCCTCTGCACAGTGTGCACCTAAATCGACCTGAATACAATTGCTGTTGTTCTAATATTAATACCACAGGCAGTGACTGATCAGCAAGTATTGTCAGTATTTTTGCAGCTACGTCTCCCTGCAGGCCATTAGTATGTCTGGAAGGACAACAAGGAGAGGCAGAGAGTCACGAGCTGATAAAAGAGGGCAAGCAGGCTCTGCGTCTAGAGGCAACAGTGCTGCTGGTCATGGACACGGTGCATCCTCCTCAGCACGTGGCCGTGGGACACGCTTGTTCTTTTTTTCGGCAGCTGGCCATGTTGAGCCGCAACATGACTAAGACTTGGTAGAGTGGATGACCAAGCGGTCCTCATCCTCCTCATCCTCTCTCACCCAGGCTCAGGGTACTTTGTCTAGCAAAGCAGCAGCCAACGCGGCCTCTTCCCCTCTGCTCAATGGCATCAGTCACTCCTTCCCTAGCCCCACCATGTCCTCCTGAGGAGTCCCCGAACTGTTTGACCACAGTGTTGGGTACACGCTGAAGGAGGATGCGCAGCATTTTGAAGGCTCCGGTGATGGTACACAGCTAGAGGAAGTCAGTAATGTGAGCCCAGAGAAAGGGGGTGCCCAAGAAGGACAGCAATCTGGCAGTCATGTTCCCCCAGCTGCAGCATACTGCCAGGTTTTCTACAGTGATGAGGAGGAAGGGGATGATGAGGTCACTGACTCCACGTGGGTACCCGATAGGAGAGAGGAGGAGGAGGCACATCTCCAACGAGGCAGGATGCCCTCCAGGGGCCAGCTTAAGGGCAGCACACTGACTGTATCACAACGCAGAGCTCCGCATGTGCAAGGCGCTGCTGTCTCTCCGCATTATTCCAAAAGTTCTTTGGTGTGGGCCTTTTTTGAGACGAGTGCATCAGATCGCAACGCTGCTATTTGCAACATACAGTGGGGATCGAAAGTTTGGGCACCCCAGGTAAAAATTTGTATTAATGTGCATTACGAAGCCAAGGAAAGATGGAAAAATCTCCAAAAGGCATCAAATTACAGATGAGACATTCGTATATGTCAAAAAAAAGTTAGATTTTATTTCCATCATTTACACTTTCAAAATTGCACAAAACAAAAAAATGGTGGTTGCAAAAGTTTGGGCACCCTGCAGAATTTCTAGCATGCACTGCCCCCTTTTCAAAGCTGAGACCTGCCAGTGTCATGGATTGTTCTCAATCATCGTCAGGGAAGACCAGGTGATGTCAATCTCAGGCCGGGTACTCGCAAGCAAACATGTACGGTGAAACCGGTCCGTCGGACCGTTTTCACCGTACATGCCTGCCAGAGGGCTTTTGTACGATGGTTGTACTAACCATCGTACAGAAGTCCGCGCGTAAACACTACGCGGGGCGTGTCCGCGTCGTCGCCGCGGCGATGGCGCGGCGACGTGGGCGGGCCTGCCATTTAAAGGCTTCCACGCATGCGTCGAAGTCATTCGACGCATGCGAGGGACGGCGGGCGCTCGGACATGTACGGTAGGTCTGTACTGACGACCGTACATGTCCGAGCGGGCAGGATTCCAGCGGACGGTTTTAAAACACGTCCAGGAATATTTGCCCGCTGGGAAAAGGCCCGGCGGGCAAATGTTTGCTGGAATTCGGCCCGCTCGCGCCTACACACGACCGAACATGTATGCTGAAACTGGCCCGCGGACCAGTTTCAGCATACATGTTTGGTCGTGTGTACGGGGCCTCAAAGGTTTTAAATGCCCAGACTCATCTGACCTTGCCCCAACAATCAGCACTATGGGTTCTTCTAAGCAGTTGTCTAAAAAACTGAAACTGAAAATAGTTGATGCTCTTAAAGCTGGAGAAGGCTATAAGAAGATAGCAAAGCGTTTTCAGATGTCAATATCCTCTGTTCGGAATGTAATTAATAAATGGCAGTCATCAGGAACAGTGGAAGTTAAAGCAAGATCTGGAAGACCAAGAAAAATATCAGACAGAACAGCTCGCAGGATTGTGAGAAAAGCAATTAAAAACCCACGTTTGACTGCGCAATCCCTCCAGAAAGATCTGGCAGACACTGGAGTTGTGGTACACTATTCCACTATAAAGAGATACTTGTAGAAATATGGTCTTCATGCAAGAGTCATCCGAAGAAAACCTCTTCTACGTCCTCACCACAAAAATCAGCGTTTGAAATTTTGCAAATGAACATATAGACAAGCCTGATGCATTTTGGAAACAAGTTCTGTGGACCGATGAGGTTAAAATAGAACTTTTTGGCAGGAATGAGCAAAGGTACGTTTGGAGAAGAAAGGGCACAGAATTTAATGAAAAGAACCTCTGTCCAACTGTTAAGCATGGGGGTGGATCAATCATGCTTTGGGGTTGTATTGCAGCCACTGGCACAGGGAACATTTCACGAGTAGAAGGAAAAATGGATTCAATAACATTTCAGCAAATTTTGGATGGTAACTTGATGCCATCTATGAAAAAGCTGAAGTTAAAGAGAGGATGGCTTCTACAAATGGATAATGATCCTAAACATACCTCAAAATCCATGGGGGATTACATCAAGAGGCGTAAACTGAAGGTTTTGCCATGGCCTTCACAATCTCCTGACCTCAACATAATTAAAAATCTATGGATAGACCTTAAGAGCAGTGCGTGACAGACAGCCCAAAAATCTTAAAGAACTGGAAGACTTTTGTAAGGAAGAATGGGCAAAGATACCTCAAACAAGGATTGAAAGACTCTGGCTGGCTGGCTGGCTGGCTGGCTACAAAAAGCGTTTACAAGCTGTGATACTTGCCAAAGGGGGCAGTACAAGATATTAACTCTGCAGGGTGCCCAAACTTTTGCAGATGCCATTTTTTTGTTTTCTGTAATTTTGAAAGTGTAAATGATGGAAATAAAATCTAACTTTTTTTGACATGTAAGAATGTCCAATCTGTAATTGTATGCCTTTTGGAGATTTTTCCATCTTTCCTTGGCTTTGTTATGCACATTAATACAAATTTTTACCTGGGGTGCCCAAACTTTCGATCCCCACTGTATGTCGCAAGTGTATCTCGCATGGCCAAAACATCACCCGCTTGGGCACCACATGCTTGACCAGACATATGTCAACCTGCCATGCAGTTCGTTGGCAAGCGTACCTCAAAGACCCACACCAAAGAACAAAGCGGACCTCTCCTTGCTCCTCATCTGCTGGGATCTCCAACCCCACTATACCCTCAGTCCTCTCTGAAGCCCGCACTGATAGGACTGAAGGTGTAGAATTAGGTGTGTCAAAGCCAAGTACTTGCGGGCAATCTACTATCGGTACACCAAAGTCAGATTGTACCAGGCAAATTTCTCTGCCCCAGCTGCTGCAGCGCCAAAATACATTTTCTCCCAGCCATCCACATGCCCAGCGGTTGAATGCTAGCTTAGCTAAATTGCTAGCACTTCAACTGCTGCCTTTTCAGTTGGTAGATTCTGCCCCCTTCCGCGAGTTTGTGGAATGTGCGGTACCTCAGTGGCAGGTTTCCAAACACTTTTTCTCACGGAAGGCGATTCCGGCTCTCTACCGGCATGTGGAAGGTAATGTCCAATTGTCCATGCCTCGCTGGACAGGGCGGTCAGTAGTAAGATGCATATTACCGCTGACTCATGGTCCAGCAGGCATTGACAGGGACGTTTCCTATCTTTCACGGCGCATTGGGTGACTCTGCTGGCAGCTGGGAAGGATTCAGGACAAGGTACAGTAGTGTTGAAGGTTGTTCCGCCACCACACCTCAAAAATGCTACTACTGGTGATTGTGACACACCTCTCTCCTCTTCTTCTTCCTCCATGGCCTCTTCCTGTGCTGATTTGTCCTCGGAACCAGCGGTGCTCCGTAGGCGTTCAAGGGGCTATGCAAGTACGCAGGCAAAAAGATGCCATGCGGTGCTTGAGAGGAAGGGAGCCACACTGGGGCAGAGGTTCTGTCAGCTCTGCATGGGCAGGCTCAGAGGTGGTTTCCGCCACACCAGCTTAAACCAGGAATGGTGGTTTGCCCTCCTCTGAGCTGCTGCTGCGGTACTTTGGGAGGCTTTTACCTAAGCCATTTGAGGTGAGAGGCGGGGTAGAGCGGGGTCACCCGGAGTGGAACACCTGGCAGTGTTTGCAGTGGATCTTGGGTGTCATAACACACGTTGGAAGTTTATGGACTTTTTATTCACTTGTCCTTTTTGCATGTCAATGGACAATTTCACTTATTATTAAGGACATTCTGTTTTTGAGAACTCTACAATTTAAATGCATGGTATCTGTTCTATTTAGAAATTTGCATCACTGCACTTTATTGGGATTATCTGCACAATATTTATTGCTTGGGGAATTTAATATTTTTTAATTGATAATGGGGAGGGTAGTGCTGCGCTAATCAGTGGTGAATGGATAGGTGAATAAGCAGGTGGGGGAAGGAAATGAAAATTTGTATAAATGAGATGAGGAGCAGTATAGCCAAAATGGCATCAGCATAAAAATAAATATAAAATGATCAGTGAACAATAACAGTACTGGTGCAAATCATATAACTCCACAAGTTCCTCTTAATGTGATGAAATACACTATGAATAAAGTGATGGGTGGTGCAAAAAATTCCCAAATAACTGTGATGGGTAACACTACTAAACTGGTGATAAACAGTCCATCAACAAGGCTTGAGCAATATCAGCAAAAAATATATATAAATAAAATTTCAAAAGTCCAAAAAGCAAAAGTGCAAGTGTGGGTCCGCAATATGAAGTGGAAGGGGAATGGGTATCCAGTGATCCTTTTAGGAGTGATGCAGCAACGGCTAAGGCTGTGTGAACAGGAGAAGCAATGCCAGACAGTCTCCTGATGAGAAACTGACCAATCTGGGACGAGAACTCCAAGGAGGACCTGCCGTTTTTGGATCAGAGCCCATCGAGAGAACCATCTAATGTGGTTGGATCTATATGCTGTTACCTTACAGCAGTAAGGTAAGGGGACATCCTTACTCACCCTAAAAGGATCACTGGATACCCATTCCCCTTCCACTTCATATTGCGGACCCACACTTGCACTTTTGCTTTTTGGACTTTTGAAATTTTATTTATATATATTTTTTGCTGATATTGCTCAAGCCTTGTTGATGGACTGTTTATCACCAGTTTAGTAGTGTTACCCATCACAGTTATTTGGGAATTTTTTGCACCACCCATCACTTTATTCATAGTGTATTTCATCACATTAAGAGGAACTTGTGGAGTTATATGATTTGCACCAGTACTGTTATTGTTCACTGATCATTTTATATTTATTTTTATGCTGATGCCATTTTGGCTATACTGCTCCTCATCTCATTTATACAAATTTTCATTTCCTTCCCCCACCTGCTTATTCACCTATCCATTCACCACTGATTAGCGCAGCACTACCCTCCCCATTATCAATTGCTTATGGTTTGATACACCTTTCAGTGCCGCAGCTGTACCTCCACCCCTCCTCACTTCCATCCCCCCCCCCTTTCTTTCTTCCCCTCCTTTGATAAGCACGGTAATATCCAATTTTTTAATATTTTTTAATTGTTGCAGTTTTATCCACATTGGATCATATATTGGTTTAATTAATTTCACCATTATTTATACAATTTTTGCACGGAGTTCAGTTCATTATCACTTACTAGCATTGAGGTGGAGCCTAGCACTCAGCATCAGCAGCAGTCTTCAAGGGGTCAGTTACAGTCCCAAGAAACCCATCGACTTGTACGTGGCTAGGAGGAGGTGGCTGCGGATCATGTCGTCTTCAGTGACCCAGAGGACTCCGGACCAATTGCCTCAGCAAACCTACGCTGTATGGCCTCCCTGATCCTGCAAAGCCTGCGAAATTTGTTGCTGAGGCTTCGGTTAGTCAAAGAAGAAGCGGTGGAAAAGGTGGCCGTCTGACCGATGCGTTCAGACAATTTTTTAGTCCGCAGCCCCAAGGTATGATCGGTTCCAGCAACCATCACCAGCGTCTGTTTTAGATGGTGCGGAAAACCTAGGGGCAAGATCAGACTTGGACACCTTTCCCACCGAACATCCTCTGGGTTACTGGGTCTTGACGATGGATCACTGGCCAGAGCTTGCACAGTATGCAATTGAGCTACTGGCCTGTCCTGCATCCAGCGTTCTTTCGGAACGCACATTCAGTGCTGCTGGAGGCTTTGTAACACAGGGTGCGCCTTTCCACCGACTCGGTCGATCGATGACCTTCATAAAAAATAAATCAGTCTTGGATCACCACCAGCTACCAAGCACCTGATTGTAATGTAACCAAATATTTTTTTTTTAAATGTCAGATCCCTTCAAGACTGCCTATGCTGATGCTGAGTGACTATCCTGTTATGCTGAGTGACTATCCTCTTCCTCAATGATCATGCTGATAGCTTGTAAGAACATTTTTGTTTCTGGGCACCGCCACCAGTGGCTAAAGCCCAATTTTTCTGCCCCTGTTTAACAGGGGCGTGTAATTACAATTTTTGCTGCAATACTTTGCAGCAGGGCTCATTCCTGTGCTCCAACTAGAGTATCTGTGAGGGGTTGCAGTGTTGTGGCAACACCACCACCACTGAAGGCCCAATTTTTCTGCCCCTGTTCAACAATGGCATGTAATTACAATTCTTGATCTAATATTTCACAGCAGGGCCCATTCCTGCGCCCATCAAGAGTAACTGTGAGGACTTACAGTGTTGTGTCACCAGCACCACCAAAGGCCCAATTTTTCTACCACTGTTCAACAATGGCATGTAATTACAATTCTTGATATAATAGTTCACAGCAGGGCGTTCCAGCGCCCACCAAGACTAACTGTGAGGGCTTACAGTGTTGTGGCAACACCAAAACCTAAGGCCCAAATTTCTGCAGAGTATATATGGCAGGCCCCTACTTTCCAACTTACAAATGACTCCTACTTGCAAACGGAAGGAGACAACAGGAAGTGAGAGGAAATCTACCCCAGGAAGGGAAATTCTCTCCTGTAAGAGTTAATATGGGGAAAAGATGTCTCCTCTCCACTGATGCTTTATCACCAATCCTTGTTTCCCTAAAAACCTCAAATTTACAAAATCCAATTGTCGTTGGGACAGAAAGTGAGGTGAAATCTTCTGAACAGGTGCTCAGACAGCAAAACACATGTTACAGGACTGATAACTCTTCCCTATGTTTTCCAAAAAGCTTAAAAATAGATTTTTTGTCTGGAGCTACACTTTAACCACTTCAGCCCCAGACCATTTTGCTGGTCAATGACCAGGCCACTTTTTGCGATTTGGCACTGCGTCGCTTTAACTGACTATTGCGCGGTCGTGCGACGTGGCTCCCAAACAATTTTTTTTACGGCTGTGTTAGGGCCATGAATGTAGCCTACAAAATAATGCCCTAAACCTCTGTTCAGAGAGGAGCTTACTGGTATAATTTGCACACATACTCATGTAAATGCAGAAGTTGTAAAATAAAAAATAATAATTGCATACTAGCACATTATGTAATACCAGTGCTCAATGCTCAATATTTGGGGGGGTGGCCAACAAACCTGACCTCCTTACTCGCACTGACACCACCCTAACCCCCCATGTGGGATGTGGGAGAGGGACGTGAAGGAGGCGATATCCCCCCCCCCATGGGGGAGAGGGACGGAAGGCGGTGACCCCCCCCCCCCCCCCACAGGAGACAGACAGGAAGGCGGTGATCCTCTTTATTATAAAGCACCCTGAATACTTGCATCTAGTTAATAAATTGGCCAGTATAGGGGATCGCTGAACTCCAAACTGTCTGCACTGCAACATTTAATGAAAGGAACATGCCACAAGTGAAAGATTTTACAGTGAGCTGTCAATGGGAAATATTTGTAGTTCCAGTATAAAAGGGGTGTGGGGTGCAGTATTAATACTATATAACATGGGAAGGGATGGAGAGAAGAGGCGTACTGCTATTTATTGGGCTGCTAATTAGGCTCTGTCCCTGCTGCTCGGATCCCAGCTCTGGAGGGGCTGGAAGGACAAGATGACCCCATGAACTGGAGCACATAATTCGCACATAATTCGCTATTGTCATACAACTGGGTGGGCTCAGGGCCTCAGGCTCTAATCATGTGCTACAAAAAAACATTGAAATCCATGCGTCCAGTGCCCTGCGAGTAGATTTAGGGGGTGGCGCTCCTTCTGGACGGGTCACCACTGTGAAATACTCACCTTGGAACGAAGACCTTCAGCGCTATACTGTCACCACTGAGACGGCCGATACGTTCCCCTGGTCTTTCTTCCGGGTTTGCGCAATTCGGCTATGTGATTGGCCGGAGCCGCGATGACCTCACTACTGCGCATGTGCGGGAGCAAGGTATTCAGGACCTTCAGAGCACATGCGCCAGTGATATCACTGGCTGCATGCAGGGTGAATATCTCCTAAATCAGTGATGGCAAACCTTGGCATGCCAGATGTTTTGGAACTACATTTCCCATGATGCTCATGCACTCTGCAGTGTAGTGGAGCATTATGGGAAATGTAGTTCCAGGACATCTGGGGTGCCAAGTTTCGCCAACACTGTCCTAAATGATGCACGTTTAGTAGATATTAATTTTGTTCATTTACCTACAGGTAGGCCTTATTATAGGTTTACCAGTATGTAAAGATGCCCAAGCAGGGTTTACAACCAATTTAATCTAGTGGCTACAATGGAGGAGTATTAAAATAAACTGAATTTATGCGCAAGCTCTTCTGAATGTCATACGGCCATAAACGTACCTTCTCTATGCTGGATTTTTCTCCTAGCGGAAAGATCCAGCATAGATAGGAGTATTTTAACCACTTCCCGCCCACCATATAACAAAATGAAGCCGCAAAGTGGTTAAGTTATCCTGACTGGACGTCATATGACCAGCATGATAAGCCACTAGCGCATGCCCGCAGGGGCATGCAGCGCGGCGATTGGTGCTGTGGTGTGTCAGTCTGACACATTGCATCTCCAATCCTGGTAAAGAGACTCTGACGTAGGCTCTTTAACATGGGATCAGCTTTGTCCAATCACAGCTGAGCACAGTGAAAACAAGAAGAGCCATTTATCGGCTTTTCCTCCACTCGCACTGACAGGCGTGAGTAGAGAAGAGCCGTTCAGCTTCTCTCCTGACGGAGGGGGTGGGGGGGCTGCGCTGATAATCAGTGTATGATTATCAGTGCAGACCCATCGAGGATGCCCACTGGAGACCACCAGGGATGCCAATCAGTGCCCAGTAGGATGGCACTCTATGCCCATCAGTGATTGCCTGTCAGTGCCTCCTGATCGGTGCTGCCTATCAGTACCGTCTATTATGCTACGTTTCCACTGAGCGGATCGGTTCGGTACGGTTCGGTACGGTACGCTATTTTGGGTGTTTCCATTATGAAAGCGTGCCATAAAACCGAACCGTACCGCACCATTCAGGGTCCTGCTTCTCATGTGGGTCCATAGAAAATGGAACGGTACGGTTAGGGCGGAGCTACTGGCGTCACACAGTACTTTCCACTGATTGGTGGTCAGAAAACATCAATGCTGACGTCAAAGCAAAGCGCCAAACAATCACCACGTCGCCTTATTAGTCCATATAAAGGAGAAGGATGCCAGCAAACAACAGCAGGGTCTGGTTATCTGAGGAACTATCTACGTTCTTAGCAATCATCGGCGATGGCGTTATTCAGAGTGAGCTTGATGGATCAGTGAGAAATGAAAAGGTCTATAAAGATATTTCTCAGCGGATGGCAGCCGAGGGATTTGAACGGACGTCGGGCCAGTGTAGGGCAAAGCTTAAAAAGCTTAAAGCACAATATAAAAAAATTAAGGACGCCAACAGCCGTAGTGGAAACTGTCCAACTGCTTGGAGGTGGTACGACGCCATGGACGCCATTTACGGTCATCGGCCAGCAAACCAAGGCAGGGAGGGAGGTCTGGACTCTGCAACTGTAATTCTCGAATCTATGGTAGACCCCTTTGGTAAGTTTTTTTTTTTAAAAACTTTGCATAGGATATCGCTCTGCTTACCATTTAAAATATAATATCTAACCATATGTTTATTTTCAGAAACAGTTGATGGACTCTCCACTGATGCATCAAACTTATCAGAAGATGGACCTTCAATGTCTTTCAGCAGCAACAGCAGCAGTATTTCCTCAAGCCAACCACAGAGTAGCCAACCACAGAGTAGCCAACCACAGAGTAGCCAACTACAGAGTACTCCCAATGCACCAAGGCACAATGGTAAGACATGATGATAATAAAGTAATTTTTAACTGCATTTTCTTAAACTAAAACAGCAGTGGGGCAGATGTGCAGGAGGTACAGTGTTGGAATAGATAAGAAGGGGGAGATCAGCTGTGGGGGAGATGTGCAGGAGGTACAGTGTTGGAATAGATAAGAAGGGGGAGATCAGCTGTGGGGGAGATGTGCATGAGGTACAGTGGTGGAAGAGATGAGAAGGGGGGGACCAGCTGTGGGGGAGATGTGCAGGAGGTACAGTGTTGGAATAGATAAGAAGGGGGAGATCAGCTGTGGGGGAGATGTGCATGAGGTACAGTGGTGGAAGAGATGAGAAGGGGGGGACCAGCTGTGGGGGAGATGTGCAGGAGGTACAGTGGTTGAATAGATGAGGAGGGGGAGATCAGCTGTGGGGGAGATGTGCATGAGGTACAGTGGTGGAAGAGATGAGAAGGGGGGGATTAGCAGGAGGTACAGTGGTAGAAGAGATGAGAAGGGGGTTCAGCAGTGGGCAGATGAGCAGTGCTGTGTATTGGTGTAGCAGATGAGCGGGGGGAACAGAGGTGTGGCAGTGAATCAGTGTGGTACAGTCTAGTGGGGCAGATGAGAAAGGAGCTTACAGTATTGGTTTAGCAGATGTTACCAAAAGCAATATTTAGGTCTTTTGTATATTACAGGTGAAAGGAGAAGGTTCCAGTTGGATCTGCGCACAGTTATGGAGGATATGCGGGCAGCAGAAGAAAGGCAGCTGGAAAGAATGGATAACCTTTCTGAGAGGCGGTTTCAAGCACTACGTCAGGATGCACAGGAAGCTATGCGCCAGGAGGCAGAAATTGCCCGGCAGCAGATGGAGCAGTTGGCTACCTTCAACCAGGCCTTCCTCGGTGTCCTTGGTCAGCTTGTTCAAGTGATTGGAGCCAATCGTCAACCCAGGTCACCACCCAGACATTAGTGCCTTTCATGCAGCACAGGACCTGTACCCATGTTTACGTTTAAAAATAAAGTGGGTTTTAAAGGTTAGATTTTTTTTTTAATAGGCTCCTTTGAGCCATCAGCGATCACACAAGATTGGACACATTTGCTCCTTGCTGCACATGGCTTTCTTTGTGCTGCTGCTCTGATTCCCTTCTGCCTCCTTTGCGTTATCACCCCCCTTGGACTGAATTTCTCACTTCCTGTTCCTTCTCAGTAAACCTGACAACATCATCTGAGCTGTGTTTAGTCAGTCAGCACAGCTTATTGAACAGCTTACTAAGGAGGAACAGGAAGTGAGAAATTCAGACCAAGAAAAAAAAAAAAAAACATTTATTGGTAGTGAAATTGAAGAAAAAAACTACAATGCAATAGCTTAGGGATATGCAATTAGTGGATATCCAACTGTTTCAGAACTACGATTCCCATGTGGCATAGCAAGACTCTGACAGTCACAAGCATGACACCCAGAGGCAAAAGCATGATGGGACTTGTAGTTCTGCAAAACAGCTGGATTTCCGCTAATTGCGTATCCCTGCACTAGCTTAATAAAAAACAAACCTTTACAAGCTCTTTATTGTAAACAATGTTTCTACATTATCAAAATTTTGCTTTTACAAAATATGTATGAAGATGATTTTTTTTGTGGAATAAAAAACAAGAACGACTTCTCTGAGTATGTCTGATTTTATTTAGCATTTAGCAAAAAGTAATTAAAGATTTTAATTATTCACGGTAACAACGTTAACGTTAAGGTGCCTCATCAGAGCCTGACGTATTTCGCTGCACTCTTCTTCCATATCCTGTGCTGCTATTACTGGTACTGGCTCTTCTGGAGATGTATTCCAATCCTGGTCAAAGTCTTCTCCATGGCTTTCACAAAGATTGTGAAGAGTACAGCACGTTAGGACCATGGATTTTGTAAGTTGAATGTCACTGTCATTCCTCTTCATAAGACACCTCCATCTACCCTTTAGTCTTCCAAACGCATTTTCCACTACAACACGTGCCCTGGATGTTTTCTTGTTGTAGATTTGCTGCTCTGTTGTTAGGCGCCCATTGTCAGAAAATGGTTTCAGGAGCCAATTTTGTAAAGGATAGGCAGAGTCCCCAAGCACATAATAGCCAACATTCACCCCACAAATGTTCTTAGTGCTAACAGGATACAGGCCTCCCTGGCCAACCCAATCCCAAAATGTTGACAATCGGAGAACCCGAGCATCATGCAAACTCCCAGGCTTTCCTACATTCACATTCCAGAATAGTCCCTTGCCATCCACTACTCCCTGAAGGACGATGGAATGCCAGCCTTTTCGGTTGAAGTAGTCAGTGTGGTATTCTTGTGGTGCTATTATTGGTATGTGTGAGCCATCAATAGCACCAACACACTGTGGAAGGCCCCACCTGTTCTCAAAGTACTCAGCCATGTCTTTGAGCTTTTCCCTGTTAGGAAAATGAACAATTTCAGGAGCTAGCAATGTGCACACAGCCTTACAGAAGTCCTGCACACACCGGCACACTGATGATTTGCTGACACCAAAAAGATGACCTATACTCCTATATTCACTGTTGGTAGCCAGCTTCCACAGTGCAATGGCAATTCTTTTCCTTACAGGCAAACAGGCTCTGAAGTTGGTGCTTTTCTTTTCCATCACTGGACGTAGCTTGGCACAAAGGAATGAGAAGGTTTCCTCTGACATCCTTAAATTCTGCACCCACTGTCTGTGGGTGAATCCTGGGACGGTCACATTCCACCACTCATTGGCACGAGGGAATGCCCAAATCACTGGTCGGCGGCGCTGCTTTGCCAAAAGGAGAAGCATCTGTAAAAAATGCAGTGTGTCAGTGTGTATAGGTCAGTGTGTGTGTGTGTGTGTGTCTCAGTATGTGTGTGTGTATAGGTCAGTGTGTGTCAGTGTGTGTATAGGTCAGTGTGTGTGTGTGTGTCAGTGTGTGTATAGGTCAGTGTGTGTGTGTGTGTCAGTGTGTGTATAGGTCAGTGTGTGTGTGTGTGTGTCAGTGTGTGTATAGGTCAGTGTGTGTCAGTGTGTGTGTGTGTCAGTGTGTGTGTGTGTGTGTCAGTGTGTGTGTGTGTATAGGTCAGTGTGTGTCAGTGTGTGTGTGTCAGTGTGTGTATAGGTCAGTGTGTGTGTGTGTGTCAGTGTGTGTGTGTGTATAGGTCAGTGTGTGTCAGTGTGTGTGTGTCAGTGTGTGTATAGGTCAGTGTGTGTGTGTGTGTGTGTCAGTGTGTGTATAGGTCAGTGTGTGTGTGTGTGTCAGTGTGTGTATAGGTCAGTGTGTGTGTCTGTGTGTCAGTGTGTGTATAGGTCAGTGTGTGTCAGTGTGTGTGTGTATAGGTCAGTGTGTGTCAGTGTGTGTGTGTCAGTGTGTGTGTGTGTGTGTGTGTCAGTGTGTGTGTGTGTATAGGTCAGTGTGTGTCAGTGTGTGTGTGTCAGTGTGTGTATAGGTCAGTGTGTGTGTGTGTGTGTGTGTGTCAGTGTGTGTGTGTGTATAGGTCAGTGTGTGTCAGTGTGTGTGTGTCAGTGTGTGTATAGGTCAGTGTGTGTGTGTGTGTGTGTCAGTGTGTGTATAGGTCAGTGTGTGTGTGTGTGTGTCAGTGTGTGTATAGGTCAGTGTGTGTGTCTGTGTGTCAGTGTGTGTATAGGTCAGTGTGTGTCAGTGTGTGTGTGTATAGGTCAGTGTGTGTCAGTGTGTGTGTGTATAGGTCAGTGTGTGTCAGTGTGTGTGTAGGTCAGTGTGTGTTTCAGTGTGTCAGTGTATGTGTGTGTGTGTGTTTCAGGTAAGTCAGTCAGTTGTGCTTACCCTATAGCGCTGCCGTCTTTGTCTTAGCAGCACAAATGTATACTTCTCCTCCCGGCTACACATCCAAGCTAAAAGTTTTCTTCTCTTTTCGGCTGTGTTTCTCATTGCCGCTCGCAACCTTCTCTCATACAGTGCGGTATGAATTTTGCCTATAAAGA
Organism: Rana temporaria; assembly: GCF_905171775.1. Classification (NCBI taxonomy): domain Eukaryota; kingdom Metazoa; phylum Chordata; class Amphibia; order Anura; family Ranidae; genus Rana; species Rana temporaria. The sequence continues at coordinate 270,554,270 of NC_053490.1, read as the reverse complement.
ACCAAAAGGCTAGCAGAGAAAAGACGAGCTGCTGAATGACCTCCATTGTTGTTGTTGTTGTTTGGCTGACGCTGAGTGACGCTGCATCACGTTTCTCGTCGCACTAGTGTGACATCATGAGAGGCATTTTTTCTAAAACCTGTATGGCCCTGGCGGTCCGATTTGCAGTGGAAACGCTCACCAGAATAGACCGGACCATTCAAACCCGTTCCATTCTAAACGACCCGAACCGATCCGCTCAGTGGAAACGTAGCAATAGTGTCACCTATCAGTGCCCATCAGTGTTGCATATAAGTGCCACCTCATCAGTGTTGCATATCAGTGCCACTGCATCCGTGCCAATCAGTACTGCCTCATCAGTGCTCATCAGTGAAGGAGAAAACGTAGGCCCCTTTCAGACGTGCGGACCGTATGTCCGCTTTTTCATCCATCCGTTTGCGGATGACAAAGGGACATACATTGGTCCCTATGTGATTGCGGGTGTCAGCGGATAAACATCCGCTGACACCCGTAATCACCCGCCTCCGCAAAGATCCGATTTTGCGGACGGAAGAAAACCCTATTTTTTCTTCCGTCTGCGGATCGGATGAACACTGACACACGGTCCGTGTTCATCCGATCCCCCCATAGGGGAGAGCGGAGAAAAGACAGGGCGGTCCCTGCACAGTGTGCGGGGACCGCCCTGTCAGCCGCCAGCCTAGCGGAGATATACGGAGCAATCCCTGCTGAGCTTACGGACACACGGGGCGGACCATTACTGATCCACCCCGTGTGAAAGGGCCCTTACTCATTTACAAAGTTTTGTAACAGAAATTAAGAAAAACGTATTTATTTTTTTAAAAATGTTGTCTTTTTTTTTTCAACATTTTGTCTTTTATTTTTTATTTGGAGTAAAAAAAAAAAACCCCAGTGGTGATCAAATACCACCAAAAAAAAGTTCTATTTTTTGGGGGAAAAAATAATTAAAATGTATTTTGGGTACAGTGTTGCATGACCGTGCAATTATCATTCAAAATGCAACAGCACTGAAAATTGGCCTGGGCAGGAAGGGGGTGAAGGTGTCCAGTATTGAAGTGTGTCTATGTACATGAGGATAAACAAAAAACAAAATGCATGCAGACAAGTTGTTGGCAGAAGAGTTATATACACGGCCATTCTGAAAAACAAACCTCTGTCTGCTAGCATTATTGTGTACAGCTCCATATATTTGAGTGCTTGTGTTTCGTCCGGATTGTCACTGCCTTATTATCACTCCAATATGCACATTGCTGATAGGGGGAGTCTCCGGAAACATGGAGCCCATAGAGCGGAGACACGGTGCGGCGCTCGGTGCTTCCCTCTAGTGTTCGCCAACATTCTGCACCTCGTGACGTCCCCTCTGCTGAGAGGTCAGAGGGTAAAGGTAACACATCGCAGGCAATATGGCGGCCACCAAGCGGGTGTTATATGTTGGTTAGTGACATTTGTTCTTACGGTTAATGTACGTGTTTATCAGCCAAGCTTGGTGTGTGAGCGATGAACGCCTAGGAGCTGAGTGACTGAATGAAGTAATGTGGAAGTTGTGCGAGTCCATGTTCTGTATGGGAGGAGGGGGCTTATTAATTGTTTCCTGTCATTCCCAGGAGGACTGGCTGAGGAGGTGGATGAGAAGATCTTGCATGCAGCCTTTATCCCCTTTGGAGACATCACAGACATACAGATCCCTCTGGACTATGAGACAGGTAAGGGCTCCTATTCTGGGTGACTCTGACAAAGTATGGGACACATGGATTGAACTGTGAGGACACACAGGATTAAAGTAGTATTAAACATGGCAGCTCTTATTAAACGACGTTGTCTTCAACCAGAAAAACATTGCCCAGTACACGACTTGCACCATATATGTCCCCAAGCACTCAACCTTTGAAATCTGCTGTGTCCAGGAAACGGTGCAGGGACTCCTGTAACAAAATCCAGTCCAGCTGAGCGCTTCGCTATTTAAAGTGTTACATTTCCCATAACAACTTGATAAAAAAAAATTAAAAAAAATGTTCTTTAGCAAGGAACATACATTCCATATTAATAATTCTGCTACTAACATTAGTGTGTGCTGTAAATTGGCTCCAGCATGGCTCTTGTTTCTTCTTGCTGGAGGCTGCCATTTTGCTGTAGCCCAGAGCTCCTGAACAGCAGTAAAACGGAACTAACAACTTGATAAAAAAAAAAAAAAAAAAAAATGTTTTTTAGCAAGGAACATACATTCCATATTAATAATTCTGCTACTAACATTAGTGTGTGCTGTAAATTGGCTCCAGCATGGCTCTTGTTTCTTCTTGCTGGAGGCTGCCATTTTGCTGTAGCCCAGAGCTCCTGAACAGCAGTAAAACGGAACTAAAGCTGTATATTTAACTGTTTCAAATTCCTGGAATGATGGGATTACTAACTGTCACGTTTTGCTTGTATTCTCCACCAAAGGGCTCTTTCACACTGAGCGCCCGTACAGGTCCGTCTGTCAGTTTTTTGGGGTTTTTTTTTGCGGACCTGTACGGGCGCTCTGTGCTCCTCTATGGAGCCGCGGATGTCATCGGTGACATGCCCGCTGACATCCGACCTGCCAAAGTGTGACGGAGGAAAAACCTACTTTTCCTTCCGTCTGGCGGATCAGGTGAACACGGACATACGGTCCGTGCTCATCCGATTCCCCCCCCCCATAGGGGGGAGCGGAGAAAAGACAGGGTGGTCCCTGCACAGTGTGCGGGGACAGCCCTGTCATCCGCCTGCTCAGCGGGGATCAACGGAGCGATCCCCGCTGAGCAAGCGGAGGTGCACGGGGCGGATCATTACTGATCAGCCCAGTGTGAAAGAGGCCAAACTGTCAAAGCCTCAAATGGCTGGTGTCATAACTGATCACATGTGCAGCATCATGGCAGTTACAAATCAAACAGAAGAAGCTTCCTTGGTTGTTAGGGATAGAAGCGGGTGGCTGCAGAATGCACAGCAGAAGGGTCCTGTGCGTCTTTGGCTCCGTTTCTGACCTTAAACTAAATTATGACCTTAAACAGTTAACAGGGATGCACCGGACCCCCTGCTGTGCCCCACACATAGTGTGAACCCAGCCTTAGAGATTTTAATAATATATAATAAAGATGCAGAATTGCTACTGCTACATAGTCAGCAATGGATGAATACATTTGAAAACTGTGAGTTTCTGCAACATGGTTACCTTACCTCTTATGTAACGCATTGGAGTTGATTTACTAAAGGCAAATGGTTTGTGCACTGCAAGTGTCTTTGTGCTAGATCTGAGGGGAAGATCTAATGATTTCTATCATGTGCAAGCACAAATGCTTTTTTTTTTCTTCCCCCCCTTGCATGTTCCCCTCAAATCTAAAGCAACTGCACAGACTATTTGCCTTTAATAAATCAACCTACCTGTAATTTACGTAATAACCTAATATGGTACTACTGCTACCAAGCAGTGGTTACTGGTTCCTAACTGCTCTTTTACCTAGGGCCGGTTCACACCAGGAGTTTCACAGGAAGGTGCCGTGTTATGTGCGATTTGAGTGTAGTGCATTTTCAGCCTATATATTTGAATGGGCTAAAATCGCACTGCACTGCACCAAAAGTAGTCCATGCACTACTTTAAAAGAACAAACTGCAACTGAATCGCATGGTACTTTTGTAAAATGCAATCTGGTGCAGGCAAACGCACTGCATTTGTGATCTGAATTTGGGGGTGTCGTTGGCAGTGCATTGATACCCGACGTAGAACGATAGTGCAGTAAGTTTTAAATGTGGTGCGGGAAATACACTTGGAACGCTGATTTTCCGCACTGCATTGTGGTGTGAACAGGCCTGTAGTGTAGTGTTTTAAGCCAGATGTACTATAGTTCCTGTATATGTTTCAAACAAAACCTAAAACTGTTGTTTTATTACCTTTTTATCTGTTTAGAGAAGCACAGAGGATTTGCTTTTGTGGAGTTTGAGCTTCCAGAGGTCAGTGGGCATCTGTTATTTTATTTAATTACTTTTTGTAGCTACTGTTGATTTCTGGGTGGGGCAACCAATCAAAATCACTGCAAGTATTTTATATATACTGTACATGTACTTTTTGCTCAAGCTTTGGAAGCTGCACATGTAAAAGCTTAGCACATGTGTATACAGTATGTTGTGTAACTTTTATGATTAATAGGCTTGTGGTTGCACTACAATTTCTACATTATTGTTGTATATTGCAAGTGTAAGTTACCCTAAGAAAAACATAGCACCTTACCATGTAAGATGAATAAGTACTGAATTTTAGTACATGTATGGGGGGGGGGGGGGGGGGTAAGATATAGTCATTGGGTTCTTGATTGTATTTTTGTACTTTTACACTTATCGGTTATTGATTTAACTTTTTTATATTTTGCAGGATGCTGCTGCAGCTATTGATAACATGGTATGGACTACTTCTGCTATATTAGTGGTTTTAGGTAGAACTGATTGACTTTCTAAAATTCAGACCCCAAACTCTAAAGCCGCGTACACACGATCGGTTTGACTGCTGAAAACGGACCGATGGACTGTTTTTATTGGACAAACCGATCTTGTGTGGGCCCCATCGGTTTTATTTCCATTGGTGTAAAAAAATAGAACATTTTTCCTATTGAAAAAGAAAAGATAGAATAATCTGATCATCTGTGTGGAAGTCCATCGGTCAAAAATCCACGCATGCTTGGAAGCATTGAACTTCATTTTTTTCGGCTCGTTGTAGTGTTTTACATCACCGCGTTTTGATCTGAACGGATTTTTGACTGATGGTGTGTAGGCAAGACTGATGAAAGTCAGTTTCATCGGATATCCAACGGAAAAATCCATCGGATTAGATTCCATCAGATATTCGATCGTGTGTACATGGCTTCAAAATACTGTAGCTTTAGCAATTGTGCTGAATAAATCCAGAGCACTTAACAAAATATTTTTGCACTGTGGAACCATTTATTGTAGAATTCACAATTTGAATCAGGGATTGTCATTTGAATAGAATCTAAAGTGTATGTAAAGGCACAAATCATGTGTCAAATTTTGACTGCAGTCTGTGTTCCCACTGGGGAGGTTCACACGTTTATTAGTCTTGGTGACAATTGGTACCCAGATGAAAAGTGTGGGGAAATCAAATATTCTGAGTTGTCACCAAAGCAGGATATGAAATTCAATTGGGACAAACCTCTAAGTTCCATTCAATTTGAAGGAATGTTCTCTTATTCACTGCTGCATCTCCAGGACATAAAGTAAATAGAAATCTTCTGAGAGGAGCACAGCAAACAAAATAACCTATGCGGCAGCTTTTCTCAAGCGCTTTCAGGTCCCAGAGAACCCTTATTAAACACAGTTCATTGGGGGGTCAATAGCAAAAATGCCCCTTGCATCAATGGTTAATAGAAAGAATGCCCCTTATGGTGGCGGGAGAATGCAACCCAAGACACCTAAAAGTGGCTTTGATCGTGGAACTGTGCAAGCACTATCAAATGAGAGGTCAATCGGCCACAGCTCAAGGCACCCCAAGCAACCTGTGGAGGAGCCCTGGGGTTTAATGGAGCACTGGTTGAGAATAGCCACTACAGTAAGGAAAGCTTTTTGCACTGAGAGCACATTTACTGCATTCTCCCAGCACAATGACCAAGCTGTCACCACTGTGACAGACAATCGCAACCCATTGCGTATTTTTTATTGAAAATATAGGCTTGATAAATGCACAAATATTGTGTGACATAAAAAATTTCAATTAATAATATTGAATTCTGTTGATCCTCTACTTTCCAAAGATATGTAATGTTTTGGGATTTTGTGTGGTTTTTATGTACAATATGCAAATTTTAGCACCAGATAAAACATGGCTCCAGCAGCAAGATAAACTAAATAATATTCACCTAACAACATATCTGTATGTGTAGGTTGTTGTGTTCTCTGAGTATCGCTTATTCAAAATTTTTTTTTTTTACATTTGATGATTAAATGAATCAAAACTTTACATAACAATTGATTATTATTTTTATTTTTTTGTGTTGCATTTTTTAGTTTTGTTTTTTAATACTGTTTCTAGAGCAGCTTTTCTCAACCTTTTTACCTCAGAAAAAACACTTGAAATAACTTTCAAGTCTCAGGGAACCCCTGGTAAGGTTAAAGCGGTAGTTCACCCTCTCGTACTTGATGTTACCATCGAGACAGGCATTGTAGCGCGAGCTACAGTATGCCTGTCCCGATTTTTTTAACCCCGTACTCACCTCGTAGTCGTCCATCGTAGATTTCGGCTCCCGCGGGGAATGGGCGTGCCTATGGAGAGGGAGGATGATTGACGGCCGGCCCTGGCACGTCACTCTCCCCGAAGACAGCCGGAGTAGGTCTCGGCTCTTCACGGCGCGTGCGCACAGGCTATGCGCACGCGTCGTGAAGACCAAGCCTATTTCGGCTATTTCCGGAGAAGCGTGACGCGCCAGAGCCGGCCGTCAATCATCCTCCGTCTCCAGAGGCACGCCCATTCCCCGGTATCTTCGATGGACGACTACAAGGTGAGTATGGGGGGAAAAAATTCGGGACAGGCATACTGTAGCTCGCGCTACAATGCCTGATTTAAAGGTAAAAGAAAAAAAAATTTTTTTTTTCCCGTCGATAGGGTGAACCCCCGCTTTAAGTTCATCCGGGTTATTGGGCAAATGCCCCCTTACATTGGTGTTGGTAAGTGGGAAGAATGCCACACTCGCATTGATGGCCAGAAACGGCACCCTTGCAGGTAGCTTTTGCTAAGTAGTGTTGGACCTGGAACTATGAACAGGGCTAAGAGATAGGTCAGTTAGCCACAGCTCGAGAAACCCCTAGCCAGCCCTGGAGGAACCCCAGGTTTCCACGGAAACCCTGGTTGAGAATGGCTGATCTAGGGTGTTACAAAAAATCTAGTGCATAATGAAAAGCTAGTCAGGTAGTGGAAGGACTAGTTGTGATACACCCACAAATGTACCATGTTTATTTTCATAGCGGAATCATGTGTCTTTGTGTGTTTTTTTTTTTTTTTTTTACAGGATTTCGCTATACATGTATGAGTCTGATGATCCAGCTTTTGTTGGATAGTTGCTTGAGAAAAGAGGGCGCACCAGCCTTGTATATTATCCTTGGATATATTTTATTAAAAAAAGAAATTAAAAACTACTCGCAAACATGTGAAAGAAAATCGCAGTATAAATGCCTTTTAAATGCTGGCGATCGGTCTAATGACAACAGTCTCCAGATGAGAATAGAGAAGACTTGAGGGCCACTGCTGGCTGATGCATTTCAAAGGGATGCCTTTTTCCTCAGATCCCAGCAGTGCCATCTCCTTTAGCTTCTTATATATAAGTGCATTCATCGAGCACCTCCCAGAGGGGCTCAGAGGCCCCACCCAAAACTGTGGGCGGTCCAACAGAAGGTCAAGGCCCGAGTGGCAGCTAGAGCGTACATCTATGCATATGTAGATATAAATATACACATGCATATATAGTTAGTGTAAAATGTTAAGTTTCTATCACATGGTTTTGCAAACATATATACCCTATTGAGCAACCCACAATCTCTATCACAGTGCGCAGGCCGGATGAGTGCAATTAAATTGAATAAAACCGTAGTAGCCAAAATTTAGATACTCCACACCGATAGCGTTGTTTTGCGGTCAGACCCAGTGTCTGGAATGCACGATGCGTTGTTTGCGTTCCAGAAAAACGGAAATGCAGTCCAGACGTCACTTCCTTGTGCCCACTTTTGCGCAGGATTGACGTCAGACGTTGTAATCGCCCTGACCGCATACTATATGGTAAGATCTAGATCATCATGCTGTTGCTTCTTTTCCCAGATGGCTGCTAAATATCTATTTTTGTAGAGTATCTATCTAATTTTGGTTACTACTGTTTTATTTAATTTGATTACACTTTTCTGGCCTTCACACTGTGATAGAGATTGTGGATTGCTCAATAGGGTATATATGTTTGTAACACCATGTGATGGGAACCTATAATTTTACACAAACTATATATGCATGTGTATATCTACATATGCATAGATGTACTCTCTAGCTGTCACTCGGGCCTTGGCCTTCTGTTTGACCACCCACAGTTTTGCCCTCTGGGAGGTGCTCGATGAATGCACACTTATATATAAGAAGCTGAAGTAGATGACACTGCTGGGCTCTGAGGAAGAAGGCATTCCTTCGAAACACATCAGCCAGCAGTGGCCCTCAAGGCTTCTCTATTGTCATCTGGAGACTGTTGTCATTAGACCGATCGCCATAATTTAAAGGCGTTTATACTGTGGTTTTCTTTCACATGTTTGTGAGTCGTTTTTAATTTAATTTTTTAATAAAAAATATCCAAGGATAATGCACAAGGCTTGTGCACCCTCTTTTCTCGAGCAACTATCATACCTATGGCCTTTCCAACAAAAGCTGGATCATTAGACCCGTACATACATGTATAGGGAAATGCTGTAAAAAACAAAAAAAAAACATTATTCCTCCTAAACCTGGTGCATTTGTGGGTGTATCACAACCAGTCCTTCCACTGCCTGACAAGCTTTTCATTGTGCACTAGATTTTGTAACACCCTAGATCAGCCACAACCAACCTCCTATCTGGTACTTGGCAAAAGCTTACCAGCATGACTGCAAGGGTGTCTTTCCTGGCAACCCATGCAAATGTGGCATTCTTTCCATTTACCACCACCAATGACAGGGGGCATTTACCCAATAACCTGGATGGACTAATCTTACCAGGGGTTCCCTGAGACCTGAAACGTATTTCAAGAGTTTCTCTGAGGTGAAAAGCTGCTCTAGAAACAGTATAAAAAACAAAAAGATCCAACACAAAAAAAAATTGAATAATTTATTATTATTATTATGTAAAGTTTTTGACTAAACCAGTTGGATTCATGAAATAATGTCCAAAACCAGTAAGAAAGGTATGCTTTCTCCTATATTTACTAACCTTTTAACTCTTACCCAGTATACTGTCCATTTAACCTCTTCCCGCCCAGTCGATAGCAAATTGACGTCCGGGAAGTGGTTGCGTTATCATACGACATCCAGCCGGATAAGAGCCGCCACGCTCTCAAGGGGGTAAGCATCGCGACCATCGGGTGGTGCGGTGTGTCAGCTGTGTCCAATCACGGCTGATCACAATGTAAATGGGAAGATCTGCTTTTCCTCACTCGCGTCTGATAGACGCGAGTAAAGGAGAGTCGATCAGCTGCTCTCCTGACAGGAGGGGGGTCTGTGCTGATAGTTTATCAGCGCAGCCCCCCTTCGGATCCCCGCCAAGGACCAGCAGGGATGGGCATTCACACTGGACCCCCAGGTATGCCCCCCTGACCACCAGGGAAATGCAAATCTGTGCCCACCCAAAATCCCTGCCAGTGCTGCATGTCAATGCCCAGCAGTGACGCCCAGCAGTGCCACCCATAAGTACCCATCAGTGTCGCCTATCAGTGCCACCTCTTTACAAAATGTTATAATAGAAAAAAAAAAAAACTTTTATAGCACTTGTATAGCAAAAAATAACCCCAGGGGTGATCAAATACCGCCAAAAGAAAGCTCTATTTGTGGGAACAAAATGATAAAAATTCTGTTTGAGTACAGTGAAGCATGACCGCGCAATTGTCATTTAAACAATGACAGCGCAGAAAGTTGAAAATTGGCATGGGCAGGAAGGGGGTTTAATGCATGGTATTGAAGTGGTTAACTTGTAAAGGGAAGTGGGAGCTGGATGTTGGTAAAATGGCTGGTGAGAGGTGGGAAGCGGTTTTGACATCTGTACCCCTTGTTTTCTTTTTCCTACTCGCAGAAACTATCCCACTTATTTCTTTGGCATAAAGCATATAGGACCCCAGCTCAATTGTACAGATTGGGTAGAAGAGATTTCTCCAACCCCGTGCCCCAAATGTAAGGGACATGTAAGAAATTGAATACATATGTTCATTGTTTTGGAGATGTCCTAAGTCAACTAGATATTGGAATGATGTTATTACTACAATATCATCCATATTTGGTATTGTACCCCAAGATCCTGTTCTATGCCTTCCGGGTTCTTAAGATGAGGCAATGTTTTCTCTTGTTAAAAAAAAATAAAAAAAATGAGGTAATGTTTATACCCCCTAGCCAAATTGCAGTGACAAGACTACTTTTCATTGCCTGTAAGCTTAATTTTGCCCAGAAGCACTGTATACTCTGGGGCTTGCTCCACCTCCTACAGGCTTCTACAGTTATCCTTCTTTTTTTTCTATACCCTAGGTGACTAGTCTAGTTTAGATACTCTTTGACAGGTGGGATATAATGGTGGTCACACACTTGATGTGGTTATAACTAACCATTCCAAGGGTTGGTTCACACCAGGAATCGCACAGGTACTCGCTGCCCATTCCTGCGCGATTCACATGCAGTGCGCTTTGATCCCATTCATCTTGAATGGGCTGAATTGCACTAGACCATGCACTACTTTGAAAAAAACACACTGCAACCAGATCGCATGGTACTTCGGTACCATGCAATCTGGGGCAAGCAAATGCATTGCGTTTGGGGTGTCGTTAACACAACATTGACACTCGCTGCAGATTGCAACTGCATTTTGAAAGCTGTATGGCAAACGGGAAGAGAATGCGGGTTTCCTGCATCAGGCACTTGCACTTGTATTGTTATTGTATGTAATTTGCCGAATGATTCTCAGTGTTTTGTCTGTTTAAATGAAAAACAATGTTTTGTAATGCTTGAGCATGTCTGCAGACACATTACTTTGCTACTGATGACAAATCTATATTGTGTTTACCGAAATATGTTTAATAAAACTATCTGATTCAAAGAAAATAAAAAGTTAAAGCAGATTTCCACCCCCTCAGCAAAAAATGAAACATCAGCAGCTACACATGCTGCAGCTGCTAATTTTTTAATATTGGGACACTTACCTGTCCTGGAATCCAGCGATGTCGGCACCTCAGTCAATGTTTCCTTCGGCTCAGGTGCTTCCGCCACCTTTGTCACCAGCACGCTGCGCTTTCTGAAAGGACTAGCGGCGTGGGAAGGAGGAGAGGGGCCGAACTTCCGTGGTGAGATTTCTTGGAAGTGGGGACATGTACCTGTCAAAAATAGGTACCCGCTACCCCCCCATCTTTGTATGTCGTCTCGGCTTGGAGGCTATAGCCCAATCCAATGCTCTTAGAACCCCACTTAATGCACGTAAGGCCATTTTCAGTGACCAAAACCTGCGTCCCCCACTGTGTCATTTTGGAGGGGCCTGGTTAACTCCATGATCCCATTCTATAAGGCCACATGCATTTCCCGGGCATGTTAAAAGAAATTCAATAAGGTTTGGCAGGCTTGGTTGGATTCCTCCTCCACTGCGGGGTGATACTCTGCAGTATAGCATTGATATATTGGCGTTTATATGTTAGATAGTCAAGCTGTGTGTTAACACAGATTAGCCAGTTGGACCTCTAGCATCTTTGGTACCCATTTATCTCTTATTAGTGTGAGATGCTATACAATCCTTCTGACATGGTGCTGTTAGTTTTGGAGAGCTTGAGTGATCTTCCTGCTCTTATGATACTGGAAAAAAATATATATATATATTTATCTCATCCAGGCCCCCAAACACAGTGGATAGGGAGATGAAGTGGAGGGGGTGGGACGGGATGGGCTACTTTATATTTTGTAGATAGTAGGCCTCTGTCTTCTAGAACCCCCCTAACTTTTGGTTATTTTTTTTTAGTTTATTTTTTTAATGCAGGCCTGCTTATTGTATTGTTGCCACCTTGTTATTGTTTTGTCTACTGAAAGACCGTAATACAAATAATAATAGCTAGTGTTGGCTGTGAAAATACCCACACGGTGTCTGTAGCTAATCTACTGCAGAAGCTGTTTGACTGATAACTTTTGGCATGTCTCTCTTTCAACAAAAGTCAAGCCAGCAGGACAATCAACTGTTTTAATCATCTGAATCTGCCAGTGTATGGCCAGCCTATATAAGGTTAATTACCTACCTTAGCCTCTAGATGGTGCTGTGTGCATGTGTATTAAAAGTGGATACATTGAACAAAGCATCTCTATAGGAGGCAGTTACAGAGCCATTGCCATTTCAAGTGAAAAGTTTATATGTTTTTATTAAGGTAATTGGTGACTGAAAATACAGTATCTTTATATCGATGTCATTTGTTAATGCCGACTTTTTATTGATAGAATGAATCAGAATTATTTGGAAGAACAATACGAGTAAATCTGGCAAAACCAATGCGATTAAAAGAAGGTTCTTCTAAAGCAGGTTAGTTTGTGGGAATGTGTGTCATATTTTATTTTTATAACCTGTACTAGAAGTTTATTTTTATTTGCACAAATTGGCCTTTGTTCTTTGCAACTTTCTTCAGCTTTGTTCTCTATTTTGATGTTAGTGTGGTCTGATGATGACTGGCTCAAGAAATTTTCTGGAAAAACGCTACAAGAGAACGAAGCGGCTGAGGGGACAGAAGCACCCAATCCGACAACAGAGGAGGTAACGCTTTACCGTTACAGTTGGAGATAAATACGTTTTATGATTTGTTAGTTTTATTTAACCATTTCTAGCAAAAAAATTATGATTTTTACATGAAGGAGAGAAGTACCAGAATAGGCACGGTATGTGCCTATTCTGGTACTTCTCTCCATGTATAAATCATAATTTTTTTGCTAGAAAATTTCTCAGAACCCCCAAACATTATATATATATATATATATATATATATATATATATATATATAATTTATAGTGGCGGTCATTGCAACTTTTTATCTCGCACGGTATTTGCGCAATAATTTTCCAAACGCCTTTTTTTCATGAATTAAAAAAATAACAAAACGGTAAAGTTGGCCCAATTTTTTTGTATAATGTGAAAGATGATGTTACGCCGAGTAAATGGATACTCAACTTGTCACGCTTTAAAATTGTGCACACTCATGGAATGGCGCCAAACTTCAGTACTTAAAAATCTCCATAGGCAATGTTTTATTTATTTTTTACAGGTTACCAGTTTAGTTACAGAGGAGGTCTAGTGCTAGAATTATTGCTCTCACTCTAGCGCATGCGGCAATACCTCACATGTGTGGTTTGAACAGTGTTTACATATGTAGGCGGGACTTATGTGCGCTATCGCTTCTGAGAACGGGCTACTGGGGACAGGGGCGTTTCTACGTGTTTTTTTTTTTTTTTTTACTTGATCACTTTTATTCCTATTATAAGGAATGTAAACGTCCCTTGTAATAGGAATAGTGTGTGACAGGTCCTCTTTATGGAGAGGGTCAATAAGGCCCCACATCTCTCCCCTTTCAGGCTGGGAAGCATGAGATCATGAAAAAATAATTCACTGATGTCATGCTTTCTGCCGCGATTGTGGCTTTGTTTACTTCCGGGTACCCGGGTGTGACGTCATAACCGGTGGTCCTCTCTATGCTCTTCATCCAGCGGCGGCCGATTCGTTCTCCGGGCCTCCGATGACACGGGAGAGCCTGGAGAAGCACCGGATGGTGGCGGGAGGGGGCGCCTATAAGAACGATCAAGCGGCGGAATCGCTGCTATGATCATTCTTATGGTGCGTAGAATCGCCGCCTAAAAACGGTGATATCTGAATGATGCCTGTAGCTGCAGGCATCATTCAGATATCCCCCACTGAAGTCCAGGACGTCATATGACCTACTGTGGTATGGAAGTGGTTTAAATTATTTCCCCTAAAATTTTAGTTCACAACAAACCAGAACAATTTTAACTTGGAATACTGTGATATAAAATGCAAAACTTGCGTTTGGTAAAAAACTACATATCATCATAATGATGACATCAATAGATCCTGCAATCTAGAGAGCTGCAATTATATATTTCTTTTTTCTGTAAGTAGAGCTTGGCTCCACCCCCACTTTCCACCAAGCCTCCCATTGCTTAGTGATGTGAAGGACTACCTCACTGAATCTGGGCATGTGTGGGGGAGAGGGGCATGTTGCAGGAAAACTGTTTATTTATAGGGCAAGTCGAGAGTTGCAGCTTCTTCAGCTTTCCATATCTCTGAAATCACTGATTAATTTGAGTTGTGTTTTTTTTAATTGAAGGTTACATTTATAAGTGTTTTTCTTTTTTCAGCATATGTTTTGGATTTCTAAAATAAATGTTCTCCTTAAATCTTTTAATACCTAAATGTAATATGTGTTGTTGTAAATATTTTTTTTTGAATGTGCTACTTTACACAATTTTTTTTTTTCTGTAGGGAGAGCCACCCCCTAAAAAAGTTAGAGCCAATCCTCAAGTTTATATGGACATCAAAATCGGAAACAAGCCTGCTGGGCGAGTTCGGTTTTTGCTTCGCTCTGATGTTGTTCCAATGACAGCAGGTAAGCTCCAGAATGAGATGTCTTATGTCTGACATTAGTCATTGTTCCCTTTTTTGTAAAACCTTTATCTGTGCAATGAGAAGCCAGTGGCAATATATTAATCTGTTATGGTGTAGCGAAAAGACCAGCACCAACCAAAGATGTTACGGCAGTTTTGGGGTGCACCAATAGATTTAACATGTACTTAAAATATAATGCTGGCTGTGTAGCAAGTATTCAGTCGCACACCTACCGTATTTGCCGGCGTATAAGACGACCCCCTAATTTTCCAGCTAAAGTGTTGGTTTTGGGATACACTCACCGTATAAGACGACCCGCTTCCTACTAGTCATGCCTCGCCTCACTGTGCCATTACATGCATGACTGTGCCACCATTACATGCATGACTGTGCCACCATTACATGCCTGACTGTGCCACCATTACATGCCTCGATCATCCCTTACCTTATCCCTGACATGCAGAATCTGTCAGACCGCGGCCGTCCATTTTTCAAAAGCCGTGCCTCCTCGTGCTGTTCCGAGACCGAGGACGAGAGGGCATCCGTGATAGGCGGAACACTGAACACAGTGTCTCCTGGGAAGCTGAGTGTTCCGCCTATCACGGAACAGCAGAAGGAGGAGGCGTGGCTTTTGAAAAATGGACGGCTGCGGTCTGCATGTTAGGTTACTGGCTTATGACGACCCCTGACTTTTAAGAAGAATTTCAGGGGTTAAAAAGTCGTCTTATACGCCGGTAAATATGGCAAAGCAGTCAGTAACAAAAGAGAAAACTTGACAGACTTTTAGGGGTGGCCTCTTATCAAACCAGGTATGAATGGCAAAACTGGTTAAATAATTGTGCACATCCACTGTGACCCCCCAAATGGGACATTGGGTATTAAAGTGGCTCAAATGTCTTTTTTTTTATTTATTTTTATTAAAATTATATTACTCAGGGCAGTCCCTTACCTCTTGTTTTGCGCCCTCCACCGGCACGCTCTCCTTTTTATGAGTGCCCCCTCAGCAAGCTGCCTGCTGTAGGGACACTCGTTCGTGCGCACTCACGGCTTTGCTATTTGACTGAGAGCAACAGGAGCCTGTGGCCTCCTGCTCTCAGTGAAGCCTGTGAAAGCTGAAAGAGGGGAGAAGACTTGCAGCTGGGAACCGCACTGGATCGATAAAGGTAAGTGTCTGGGGGGGTGTTTAGAAACTGTATGCGTTCAACTGGCCATACTATTGGAACTAGTGCATGTGAAGAGTTCGGTTCAATCTATGGACATTTAACGATGATACTATGCAAGTATGTTCCATGTATTTGGGAACATGTTGACCTTATTCCTGGATATTAAATGAGTTGTTTTATTGTATGTCACCTAAATTGATTTTGGCATCCAAAAGTGATAATAAAGGAACACTGAAGCTTGGTTTGTGGTCTGGAATATGCTTGGGAGACTTTTCCCTGCCCCATTCCCCTGTACATGGAATTTGAGATCTAAAAATGTATTTTTATAATATGGTGGTCATAGCAACTAAGGAAGCTTACATAACCTAACTGCAGAAATAGTCTTCCACATCAAAAGTTCCAATCTATATATTCCCACAACAGTTGTGGAGTGTGTGGTGCAGTTGGTAAGAAGAAAAAAAACTTGGTGAAATCGATTCTAAAGAAGATTTGATAAGTAAAACTCGCTTTAGAGGGTAGTTAAGAGAAAAGGGAAACGGAAGCTATGAGACCAGAAAGATGCGTTATGAGAGCGGCAAAGAATTGCATATGAAAATATAGTGTGGCAAGAACAAAATGTGTATTTGTGTACGTGAGGGTTGCAACCTCAAATTTAGACTTGTGGATTCCTGGTGTACAGACATTATGAAAACTCTTAGAAGTGGTTGTGTGGAGGAGTACAAATATTATTTTTTGGATATCTCATCTCTGGTAACCATCTGTGTATACAATACACTTCTGGATCCTTGTGGTAAAGGAGAAGGGTGTTATCCACAGTAAAACCCTATTTTTTTTTTTTGGGCTTTTATGGTGAGTGCTGAAACACTGTTCCACAGCTGAGAATATCCAGTGGCACTTACCCCTTCAGACTGTCTATCTGGATTTGCTAATGTTCATGGTAAAGGCTCGTACACATGGGCCTGCTGGCTCAACAGAAACCGTCTGACATTTGGCCCTTGTGTACAGCCTGTCTGCCAGAAGCTGGTCTAACGATGGCCTTTTAGCGAATTGGGCATGCCGTAAAACCACTCTATGAAACTATATACACTTAATGGAATGACAGATTTATAACCACATACACCCAGTTGTGAAAGTTTAACCAATATTATGTTATGGTCTAACTTGATAGGAAGTATATTTGTGTAGCTTTGAATGTATTAATAGGTTGTACTGTGTGTGTGTGTGTGTGTGTGTGTGTGTGATATACATACTGTATTTACATCAACTTGTCTTAACTTAGTTGAACAGAGGGTAAGTGAATTTATCTGTAATCCTTGTTGGGAAAATGTTTGCAAAGGAGCACTCAGCATATTGGCAAGAGGGGGTTTTAATGGGAAAGGGTATTCATTGGTGATTTTATATTCTGTGCAAAAAATAAAGGAAGGTCTTCGTGCGGATATGACTTGCGATGGTTTTTGTTTCATTTATTAGTCACAAAATAAATATGTTGTATGAATCGGTGCCTGTAGTCTAATAACAGTGGTTCCTTCTTGATATTGTTACAAATAATGCCTTTTTTTAGCATTTCATTCCCAATTAGAAGCAGCAGAGCATGTAATCTCATGTGATAGTGCTTAGGCACCCTCTTTTCATCTAGACTCCTGTGCTTGGCCGGTGGTGTTGATATTCCAGCATTCATACTTTCTCAGTCTGTGACCTAGAAGACTTCTGTAGGTAGATCTCCTGTTATGGGACATTCAGTCAGAACATAAGATCCAGGGCACCGCTCTAAAACCTTCACCTCCTGACGTTCACAGACCATTTGGGAGCTGGCTTCTCTTCTCTAACATAGAAATATGAAGAGACAACACAGTGTGACTCTCGCCCCCTATTGACTCAAAGCATGTTTGAAACAGATGGCCAGCAGGAGATCTGCAATGGCATTCTGTATATTGTTCTAATGACCGGTCATTGTTTAAATGAAGCAGCAGTGGACCAAATAAACTTTGGGTGCCTTTTGGTTTGCTAGTCCTTATTGGATACAATTGATAGTCCTGAATTTATAATTTAAGAAGTACACATCCCTGATTTCTAGGCTGTCATTTAATGTAGTGTAAGAGATCTATTCTACCATAGGAAAGGGCGATAATGGACGAGAAGGTAAGAGGATAATAAGCTGTAAAGCTTTAGACATTGGTACTGCAAGCAGAATTCCACTTGTTAGGAATTCAAAGTTTAATCCTTCATCTCAATAACAGGCCAAATCCAGCTGTAATTTCAATCGACTTTTATTGTAATTTTTTGGGCAGCAAATGCTTAGTCTTGCAAACACCACCACTACACACTGCATATTTTCTGCTTCCACATTGAAGCACTGAAAGATCCAGTTGTGGTGAGATACTCTAAAGGGGTTGTAAAGGTTTGTGTTTTTTATTTTAAATAACAAACATGTCATACTTGCCTGCTCTGAACAAGGGTTTTGCACAGAGTGGCTCCGATCCTCCTCTTCTGGGGTCCCTCAGCGGCACTCCTGGCTCCTCCTCTTCTTGAGTGCCCCACGGAGAGACGCTTTCCATGGGGGCACTTGTGTGGGCGTGCTCCAGAGTCATGCTGCTGCGTCCATTCACACAGACAGCAGGACTCGGCCCTGCCAATGGTTTCTGGTGCGATCAATAATCTATCCAATGAGGACCTGAGACAGCGGATGGAGCTGCTGTGCTTGTCCCCGTCACTGAAAAGATTGGGTTCAGATAAGTAAAAGGGTGGCTCTGGGGGGCTGCTGAACTATAGAGGGGTTTTCACCTTAATGCATTAAGGTGAAAAATCTTAAGGGTTTACAATCTTTTAACTTTCAGTCTCAGTAGGTTGGCAGACAGTGACTTGATTCAAATGACATCCTGCAGATCATAGAAAGCTTTAATCCAAAACTTGTGCAGATCATAACAGATGAACATCAGATGGGTCCAAAAAATCGTGGCATGTCTAGCTCCCATCAGAATACAGCACACGTGGAGAATGGAGACAAAGCATGAAGAAGGGTGGGAAAAACTACATAGAGCATGCCCTAGCTGCAGAATAAGGTGGGGGCAAGATTTTCTAAAGGCAAACACCCAAACAATTTATGTGTAACATGATAGGATACATAGAGTATGCGCAAACACTTTGTGACATTGAATTCTTATTGTTGTACTAAGCAGGTACATTATTTTTTTTTTTTTACTATGCAGAAAACTTCCGCTGTCTCTGCACTCATGAAAAAGGATTTGGTTTCAAGGGCAGCAGCTTCCACAGAGTCATCCCACAGTTCATGTGTCAGGCTGGAGACTTTACAAACCACAATGGGACAGGAGGGAAATCCATCTATGGAAGGAAGTTTGATGATGAGAACTTTATTCTGAAACACACAGGACCAGGTATGCAAGCATATTTACCAACAGAAGCTTACAGTTTACTTGTTTTAACGTCATAAATATCTTGTAGACAAAGTAAAAGAAAAAAAGATAAGAAAAGTAAATTTAACTTGTGCAGCATTGTTTCCAAACAATTCAAAGGAATTCCTACATTGTACTGTGTGTGTTAAATGGAAAGTATGTGGCTGTTCTGTCGCTGGTAAAAGCATGTTTTGTTATTTTGAAATTCCAAGACTCAGGTATCACTTGCAGTTGTACATCGCGATTAGCAGCGTTTATATGCGGCTGAGTTGTTTGAACATTCTTGCCATTTCTGATGTGCTTCCTGTTTTTCTTTCCTTGTTGTCGCTGCTATCCGCAGGTAAAATGGTACACTGCGATTACCTGCGGTTTTGTGCAGATAGCTGTGCTAAATTGGTCCTGGACGCAGTCAAATAAATGTTTTCTAACGCACAAAACCCCCTGTAACAAAACCGTTGCTAAATGCAGTGTGTAAATGGGGCCTAATTAGCCTTGGTTTAAAAAACAAACATGTTATATTTGCCTGTTCTATGCAATGGTTTTGTACAGAGCAGCCCCGATCCTCAAATTCTGGGGTCCCCTACTGCCGCTCTATGCCCCTCTTCGGCAAGTGCCCCCCCACAGAAAGACACTTTACATGGGGGCACCTGCGCGTGCTTGCTCTTGACCCCCGCTGCTGCATCTATTGACACAGACAGCAGAACTTGGTCCTGCCCCCGCTCCTGTGTCACAACATTTGATTGACAGCCAATGGCTCCCGATGCTATCAATCTGCTCAATGAGGAAAGAGACAGCGGCTGTAGCCACTGCTCTCGTGCACATCGTTGGATTGGGCTCAGGTAAGAAAAGGGGGAGTCTAGGGGGGAGCTGCAGCACAGAAGGTTTTTCACCATAATGCATAAAGGTGAAAAAACATTAGGCGTTAAACACTTTAAAAGAGAAGAATGGGTTTTTGTTTTCTAATTATACTTTCCTCGGTGGATGCAGCATCATACCGATTCTGCATTTCTCCCCTGGCTTCTCTGCACTGAGATTGAGCCACCGAAATGCCGCCAATGGCTCGGTTCTCACTCCTCCCCATGCAGAGCCAAGCTAACTGTCAGTCAGCATTGCTTCTGCTCTACTTCTCCTCTCTCATTGGAGCGCTGAGCTGTGGAGGGGCAGGGAGAGGCTGTCTTAGCAGCTCGCTGAGACTACCATCAATCAAGGCAGCTGGTGGATCCCGACTTGGAAGTCGTGATGACGCGCAGCCCCGACTGCTCTTGGTGACGTCAGCGGAGAGTGGACTTCAGACCGCTCTCCGCTGAAAACAGGTCACAGGAGTGCAAAACGAATTGCACTCCTGTGACCCAGAGGAGAAGCCCAGCCTAAAAAGCTCAGGCTGGACTTCTCCTCTTTTAAGCTTTAATCTTTCCTATGTAGGCAAGTCCAAAAATGACTTTGGACTTTTCTACGTTGATCTATTCATTCATGATATTTACAATACAATATTCACTTTAATATATGGGTCCATGAAAAATACAGCGTTTGCAATAATAAATGCGATGTAAACAGTCCAATAAATGTTATAATATGAAAATCTTAAAAGTGCTCTGCTCTAAACAGAAAACATGCTGTGCCGTGTGTCACACTCTCCTCTTGTAGCTCCACTCACCAGAAGAAATTTACCCACAGCTTTTCAGTCTAGTGGACAGACAAACATACAGCTGGTGTGGGGTATGATGGATCTTATAGGCTTCCAGTTCTGATATGCACAACTGCTCTTGACACAATGCTCAAATGGAAAGAAAGGACACCAATAATGGAGTACTGTGAGCATATTTTAGTAAGCGCAAATAAAAGATCCACTTACAGATTTGCAGTAAACGGCTTGTAATAAAGCAAGGCTTATTCGGGTTCACTGCGGTACATCCTTGATGATGCCCTGAGGGTGGGTGAAACAAATTGACGTATTTCCAGTTTCAAGACTTGACGTCAATTCTGCCCTGTACTGCAGCAAACCCAGAAAAGCCTCACTTTATTACATGCCTGTTTTTTACTACAATTCTGTAAGTTGATCTTTTATTTGCGCTTAATAAAATATGCTTGCAGTACTCCATTATTGGTGTCCTTTCTTTCCATTTGAACATTATGTCAAGAGCAGTTGTGGATATGAGAACAGGAAGCTTATGAGATCCATTATACCCCACACCAGTTGTATGTTTGTTTGTCTGACCTCCAGACTGAAAAGCTGTGGGGCTACAAGAGGGGAGTGTGACACGTGGCACAGCATGTTTTTTGAAGCACTTTAACACTTTTTCTTTATCGTACATCACGGGACACAGAGAAGCATAGTAATTACTATGTGGGTTATAGAGAGTACCTTCAGGTGTGGACACTGGCACGCCCTTAAGGCAAGAAGTTCGCTCCCCTATATAACTCCTCCCATACCGGGAGTACCTCAGTTTTTTGCCAGTGTCTAAGGTGTTGGTCACGAGTGAACATGTGCTCCAAGGAGCTCCACTGGAGGGATCCATATTGGATGTAAAAAGCCTCCATGAAATCCGGATCCGTCCAAAGTGCTTCTGAGCCAAAGTGGACGGTACCCGGGCCCCGGTTAAGAAGAACGGGGTTTGGCCTGTAATGCTTCTCTTTGAGAGCTGGATCCTGGTTATTCAGTACTTTGGTCAATTTCCTAATACCAAAAGTCTACTGACAGGGTGCGATATGGGTCCAGGGGTGTGGTGTTCCTGTCCATGGACCCCGGTCCCTGAAGGTCTATAAACGCTGCTCTCCGTGATGGGTGAAGATTGGACTGTCTGTTTATGCAGAGTCCTGCAGCGTTGGATCAGGTAAGTGAAGGTGCTTCAGGACTTGGTCCAAGAAGTAACCTTCCTTTATTTGAGCCATTATGTTTGCCTAAGCTATCTGTCTGTGCTTCTCCGATATGGTCCTGTGTGTGGTGGGGAGGAGGGGTATCTCTAGTCAGGTAGTTGGCCCCTCCTGTGCAGGTTAAAAGCAGAAAAAGTTGTCCAAAATGTTTGGCTTCACTTGGCTTACCTGGTCCTCACATGGAGCTGCGGTGTTCCATCCTCATGCATGAGCGCGTAGCGACATGATGTGTCTTAGGCGCACGCGACATTGATGTGTCTTAGGCGCACGCGCGCAAATGAACTTTTTTGTACGATGCTTCGGTGCGCACGAATGTGCGCGGCGTGATCCATGAGATGCGTGTGACGACATGTGCGCGCGTGCGGCTACGTGTGCGCGCGTAGCCTCGTGGTGCACGCCTAGCAGCGGCGCGCGCATGCGCGCAGGGGGTCTATCTCAGCTGTTCTCTATGAGACTTGAGATTACAGGACAGAGCAGGTCAGGTGATTACACCTAGTCCTTATATGCTCCAGTCCACCTAACTGGTTCTGGCTGACGGTGGACACAGATCTTGTGCACATACTTTCAGTATTTGGTACTGGTGGTGGACAGTGACATCTGCTTAAGGCGCATAGTGGGCTCTGCACCTTGCCAACCATCAAATAGCAGCGTCAGTGCTGGTCTATAGGTTCGCAAGTAGTTGCAACTATTGTGAGTACCTCAGCTTTATCGTGGCTAAAGGCTCAGTGACTAGAAGCAAAAAAGCAAAGGGATCGCCATCTGGCTCAGAGGATCTCGGGCATGCTCCTGCGGCTGCTTCCTCTCCTGATAAATTGAAGGAGGCCCAGGGTGAACCATCAGGGCTGTCAGATGCCTGTTCTGCCCTTGTCCCACCTGCTCCAGTTTTTGTGACACAGGAGGCTCTGGCCTCAGCTATGGGGGGTCTGGAGCAGAGATTAGCGACCTTGATTGCATCCTCTCTCTCAAGGGAAAAACGCACAAGGTCCCCCTCTCCCTCTGAGGAGTCCCTCGATTTGGGGCATGTATCCTCAGAAGAGGTTGATTTACCCTCTGGAGATCTGGCAGAAGGTCAGTTGGAAGTAGTGGACTCTGAGGATTCCACTTTGGGAGAACCCTTTTCGGCGTCGCAATCCGAAAAATTGTTGGTCCAGTCCCTCACTGAGATGGTCCGTTCGGCCTTCAAGTTGCCACTTTCAGAGCCAGCTTCAAGTGCAGTCTCATCTTTAGGCTCCTTAAAAGCTCCTCAAGCTAATTATTCCTTCCCGGTTCACCCCCTGCTGGAAGGGCTTATCTACAGGGATTGGGAACATCCAGATAGATATTTTCTTCCTCCTAAGAAGTTTTCGGTTTTATACCCCATGGAGGAACAATTCACTAAAAAATGGGGCATCCCCAAGGTTGACGCAGCTGTGTCCTGCGTAAACAAATCTTTGACCTGTCCAGTAGACAACGTTCTGGTATTCAAAGATCCGACAGACAAGAGATTAGAGACTTTATTAAAAACCTCTTTTGCTTCGGCGAGAGGAATAACCCAGCCTGCAATTGCGGCTATTGGGATTTGCCAGGCCTTGAAAGACCAGTTTAAGGGGGTCTTAAAGGAATTGCCGGCAGAACAGGCCCAGAAGTTGGCTGAATTTCACGTCTCACTCTCTCGCTAGTTCATATGCGCAGGTTACTCTGGCTGAAGAACTGGTCTGCTGAAGCCCCGTGTAAAAAATTACTGGCGGGGTTTCCCTTTCATGGAGAGCGTTAGTTTGGGGAAGATCTGGATGCTTATATTCAGAACATTTCCAGTGGCAAAAGTACACTGTTGCCAGTAAAGATCCCTAGTACTTCCGGTACCAGGCAGTTCCGACGGCCTCCTGGACGATTCAATGCAGGTGGAAAGCCACAGGGCCAGCCTCAGGCTTCCAAAAAGCCTTGGAACCGTAAGCCACAGGCCAAGCCAGCATCTAAGTCAGCATTATGAAGGTTCTCCCCCACTCAGCCGGGTGGGGGGAAGGCTTCAGCTGTTTGCGGAGGCTTGGCTGGACAGGATCCAAGACAGGTGGGTCCTCTCTACGGTCTCCGGGGGCTACAAGCTGGAGTTGAGCGAATTTCCTCCACCGCGCTTCTTAACCTCGAACGTCCCAAAGGACCTCGGCAAAAGAAGGTCCTTAGCATTGGCCTTAGATCATCTGTTATCCCAAGGGGTAATCAGAGAACTGCCAGTGGAAGAACAGGTTTTGGGGTTTTATTCCAATCTCTTCACCGTCCCCAAACCAAACGGGGATGTAAGACCCATCCTGGACCTCAAGGCCTTAAACAAGTTCCTAAAGGTCCAATCATTCCGGATGGAATCGATCAGGTCAGTGGTGGCCTCCCTGCAAGGAGGGGAACTACTAGCGTCCATCGATATAAAGGACGCATACTTGCACGTTCCTATCTTTCTCGACCATCAGAAGCTGCTTCGCTTCGCGGTAAATCAGCGCCACTTCCAATTCGTGGCCTTACCTTTTGGTCTGGCCACCGCTCCTCCGTGTTTTCACGAAAGTATTGGCTCCACTGTTAGCCTATCTAAGGTCTCAAGGCATATCCATAGTAGCCTATCTAGACGACCTATTGGTGGTAGACCGGTCAGTGGCCGATCTAAACTCAGCGGTACACAGAACCGTAAAATTTCTGGAATCCATGGGTTGGGTTCTCAACCTGGACAAGTCAGCCTTAATGCCTGTGCAAAGGCTCGAATATTTGGGTCTACTCATAGACACAAAGCTAAAAAGGGTCTTCCTGCCCCAAAGGAAGTTCGAGGCTTTAAGAGAACTAGTTCAACTAGTCAAAGCAAAGCGTCGGCCTCCCATTCGCCTCTGTATGAGGTTACTGGGAAAGATGGTAGCCTCGTTCGAGGCCGTCCCATTTGCGCAGTTCCACTCAAGGGAGCTTCAACATGCCATTCTGTCCGCTTGGAACAAAAAGGTTCAAGCCTTGGATCTCCCTATGTCTCTCTCCCAGTCAGTCCGGCAGAGCCTTTGTTGGTGGCTGGTTCCCCGGAACCTGCTAAAGGGGAAGTCCTTTGTTCCCGTGACATGGCAGGTTGTGACCACGGACGCCAGTCTGCTAGGCTGGGGTGCAGTCCTGGGAGGTTTGTCTCTCCAGGGGAAATGGTCAGCCTCCGAGAGGTCTCTACCCATAAATCTGCTGGAAATTCGAGCAGTCTATCTAGCCCTGTCAGCTTGCAGGTTGAAGGGTCTTCCGGTCAGGGTTCAATCAGACAATGTCACTGCCGTGGCATACATAAATCACCAGGGGGGCACAAGAAGTCGTGCAGCCCAAAGAGAGGTGAATCGAATCCTGACCTGGGCAGAGAAATATGTCCCATGCATATCTGCAGTGTTCATTCCGGGAATAGACAATTGGCGAGCAGACTACCTAAGCCGCCAACAGGTGCTTCCGGGGGAATGGACTCTTCACCCCGACATCTTCCAGAGCATTTGTCAGGTGGGGAACACCAGATGTCGATCTCTTTGCATCGAGGTTCAATGCAAGGGTGGGCAACTTTCTGTCCCGGACAAGGGATCCACTTGCTTACGGCACAGATGCACTGGTGTTCCCATGGGACCAGTTCTCCCTAATGTATGCGCTTCCTCCGCTGCAATTATTACCCCGTCTTCTTCGCAGGGTAAAATCGGAAGGAAGACCAGTGATTCTGGTGGCTCCAGCGTGGCCCAGAAGGGCCTGGTTCGCGGACATTGTAAGGATGTCCGTGGGGCAACCGTGGTCCCTTCCGCTTCGGCCGGACCTATTGTCCCAGGGGCCAATATTCCATCCTTCCTTACCGTCTCTCAATTTGACGGTTTGGCTATTGAGTCCCATATCTTAAAGAAAAGGGGTCTCTCTAATGCGGTGGCATCTACTTTGATTAATGCCAGAAAACCGGCATCCAGACTTATCTATTACCGAGTTTGGAAATCTTATGTGGCCTGGTGCGAGACCAGGGGTTGGCATCCCCGGAGGTATCTCATTGGCAGAATTCTGGAGTTTCTGCAGTTAGGGGCAGACATGAAGTTGGCCCTAAGCACCATTAAGGGCCAGATCTCGGCCTTATCGATTTTTTCCAAAGGCCACTAGCTACACATTCCCTGATCAAAACCTTTTTGCAAGGTGTGATCCGGCTTAGTCCACCAGTCAAGATTCCCTTGTGTCCATGGGATCTGAATCTGGTCCTTTCTGTCTTACAGAAACAACCATTTGAGCCCTTGGCTCATATTCCTTTGGTCCTTCTGACCAGGAAGGTGATTTTTTTTAGTAGCCATAACCTCCGCTAGGAGGGTTTCGGAGTTGGCGGCCTTATCTTGTAAGGAACCGTACCTATTATATTCCATAAGGATAGAGTGGTCCTACGGCCCCACCCGGCTTTCCTACCTAAAGTTGTTTCAAAATTTCATTTGAATCAGGATCTTGTTCTCCCGTCTTTTTTCTCAGAACCTAGTTCTGCAAGGGAGAAGTCTTTGCATACGCTAGACGTATTAAGAGCAGTTAAGATCTATCTTAAGGCTACTGCTCAGGTCCGGAAAACTGATACATTGTTTATCCTGCCAGAAGGTCCCAGATGTGGGCAGGCAGCGTCGAAGTCCACTATCTCCAAATGGATTCGGCAGGTCATTACTCAAGCCTATGGCTTGAGGGGAAAGGTTCCCCCGTTTAAGGTTAAAGCACATTCCACTAGAGCGGTGGGTACTTCCTGGGCAGTGCATCATCAAGCCTCCATGGCTCAAGTCTGCAAGGCCGCGACATGGTCGTCTGTCCATACTTTCACTAAATTTTATCAATTGGACATAAGAAAGAATGAGGAGAGCGCCTTTGGGCGCAGTGTGCTGAAGGCTGCAGTTTGATTCCTCATGTCTGATGGCGCCCGGCTTATTTCTTGGGGTCTCCCTCCCCTCATAGCATTGCTTTAGGACGTCCCACATAGTAATTACTATGCTTCTCTGTGTCCCGTGATGTACGATAAAGAAAATAGGATTTTTATAACAGCTTACCTGTAAAAATCCTTTTCTTGAAGTACATCACGGGACACAGAGCACCCGCCCCTCTTTTTTGGGGTATTTGGGACACTTATTGCTTGCTACAAAACTGAGGTACTCCCGGTATGGGAGGGGTTATATAGGGGAGGGAACTTCTTGCCTTAAGGGCGTGCCAGTGTCCACACCTGAAGGTACTCTCTATAACCCACATAGTAATTACTATGCTTCTCTGTGTCCCGTGATGTACTTCAAGAAAAGGATTTTACAGGTAAGCTGTTAAAAAAATAGGATTTTTTTGAACTGTTTGGAGCAGTGGCGGCTGGTGCTCAACATTTTTTTTTGGGGGGGGCGCAAACAAACGAAAAAAAAAAACAAAAACAATTGCAGCCTCACTGTGTCCATCAAACGCTGCCACTGTGCCATCAATTGTCGCCACTGTGCCCAGTAAAATGCCCCTTCCCGGCACTTGCCTTTCTGGGGGTCAGCCATCCTTCTTCCACGTCCCTCGATGTCTTCTCCCGTCCTCGATGATGCTTCAGCCAATCGGGTTACTGGTAACCAGAACCGGTGAACCTGATTGGCTGAGACGCCTGTCAGTCTTATCCAAGGAACGCACCCACCGTACGTCCCTTAGATAAGCATTCGGAAGCAGACTACAGCCTGAGGGCTGTACTCGGAAAGCCTATCAAAGCCGCTGGCTCTGATAGGCACTTCCACACAGCCAACCAGCTGCCGTTATTCAGGTGGCCGGCGCTCACCATCCGGCCATCTGAATAGTCGGCGGCAGCGGCAACAATAACATAGATTCATGCAATGCATGAATCTATGTTCTTGTAATCGGTGGCGGTGCGAGAGCCAGCGTGGGCGGCGCTCCGGCGCCCTCTATAGACGCACCGCCACTGGTTTGAAGCACGGAGCACTTTTAAGATTTTAATATTATAATTTATTGGACTGTTTACATTACATTTATTATTGCAAGTGCTGTATTTTTCATGGACCCATTTCACGAGTTGTAGCACTTTTGTGTACAGCAGCTGCATATTTTGCATTTATGGTTGGTCATATTTTTGTTGTTTACATCACATTCATATTATTTTCATATATGTTTGTTATCAACCACTTTGTGTTGCATAGGAAAGTTTACAAGCACCACACTTTTTTAAATGTATTTTGCTTTAGGTCATTTGGTTAGGGGCAGCTGCATATTATTCATTAGCATCATTTTGTGAGGGTGCCTAGTATTGGTTCCATTGTTTGTTTGATTAATAAATTCTCTGCATTAAAGTAAAAAACCTTCTGTGTAGATGATTCCCCCATATCACTACTTTTATAATTACCTGAGCCCAATCTCAATCCAGCACTCTGTCCGAGAGCAGATGCTCTCTCCCTCTTCACTGGGCAGATAGATAGCAGCGGGAGTCATTGTCTGTAGCCATTCATATAGATGCAGGCAGCACAGCTGGGTATCAAGCTTGCACGAGTGCCCATTGGAAGCGGCTTCCTATAGGGGCACTCACAGAAGAAGTAGAGCCAGAAGAGGAAGGCCAGGGTTGCTCTGTGCAAAACCATTGAAGAGAGCAGGTAAGTATGACATGGTTATTATTTAAAAAAAAAAAAAAGTTTGATTTGGCTCCATTTTAGTGTATGTATGTATGTATGTATGTATGTATGTATTTTTATTTTATTTTTTATCTTTTAGGTTTGCTTTCTATGGCAAATTCTGGTCCCAATACAAATGGATCCCAATTCTACATCACATGTGACAAGACAGATTGGCTTGATGGGAAACATGTAGTGTTTGGAGAAGTGATGGAAGGAATTGATGTGGTGCGTCAAATTGAGGTGAATATTTTTTACATTGAAATGGGTGAATCTTCTAAGATAAAATGCTATGTTTAAGGTTGAATCTACTAATGCTTGTGTTATGGATTTGTCATTTAAAAGGCACAAGGAAGCAAAGATGGAAAACCTAAACAGAAAGTCATTATTTCAGATTGTGGAGAATATGTATGACATATACGTATGACGTATCTGTTTGGGACTTGACAACATCATTGCAAGAATGCTTCATCTCCCCACTGGTCATTTTTGTACATTTTCTATGCATAAATAAATATTGTTTTGTAACTTTGTGTATTGATTTCTTTTTATAAAATAAAGGGTGGCTAAACCATTAAAGACTGTACTACTTTCAGATAAGACTGCTTTTATGGGGTAATCGCCAGGCACCAGGAATCACCCAGCAACTACTTGACAGAGCCTTCTGCTGCAGTTTCTTAATGGTGTGGCAATGATGCTGCACTGCTCCTGAATTCAGAGCTGAACTGCCACACTCATATAGGCTGTGCCTTCAATCACTTCAGTGGGATGAAAAATTATTTCTTGTATTAAGAGAGGTATGGACTCCAGGGAGAGAGATAATTTTGCCCCTGTACAAATCCCTAGTAAGACCTCATCTGGAATATGCAGTTCAGTTTTGGGCCCCAGTTCTCAAAGGATATTGGGGAAGTGGAGAAAGGTGCAGAGAGGGGCAACCAAACTGATAAGAGGCATGGAGGAACTCAGCTATGAAGAAAGATTAGAGGAACTGAATTTATTCTCTCTAGAGAAGAAGAGATTAAGGGGGGATATGATCAACATGTACAAATTACATAAGTGGTCCATATAGTGAACTTGATGTCAAGTTATTCACTTTAACCACTTCCCGACGGCCGTACGACTATTGACGGCCGCGGGGTGGTTCTACTTCTCTGAGCCGCCGTCAATTGACGGCAGCTCATTTCCGCGTTCCCCGCGCGCACTCCCGAGCGCGCGGCGGGGAACTTCTGTTCTGGCCGTGTCCCTTGGACACAGCCAATAACAGATCGCGGTAAATAGCCAATCACAGCGGCTATTTACAGCGCGATCTTTCCGGCCAATGAGGGATGATCTCAAATGTAAACATATGAGATCATCTCTCATTGCCGTCTCTCCCTCCTCACACAGACAGCGCGTGTGAGGAGAGAGAGATACTGTGAGTGAAAAAAAAAAACGATACAAAGTCTTACAAATCACTGCCCAGTGTCCAATCGGTGCCACCAGTGCCCATCTGTGCCCACCTGTGCCATCTTTGCCACCAGTGTACACCTGTGATCACTGCCGCCTCAGTGCATATCAGTGCATATCAGTGCCACCTGTGCCCACCTATGATCATTGGCCACCTGTGATCAGTGCGTATCAGTGCCCACCTGTGCCCACCTGTGATCTGTGCCCACCTGTGATCTGTGCCCACCTGTGATCAGTGCTGCCTCAGTGCCCACCTGTGCCACCAGTACCCACCTGTGCCACCAGTACCCACCTGTGCCACCAGTACCCACCTGTGCCACCAGTACCCACCTGCCGCCTCAGTGCCCACCAGTGATCAGTGCCCACCTGTCGCCAGCAACAATGTCAAAACGCCTCTTCTCTGTCCAGCAGGCATATACAATTATTGCCGCAACTGACGAGAGCAACGGGGAGCTCTCGTCTTCCGATTCCCAGCTGGATTCCGATTCGGACGTAGTCTATGAACCAGTCTACAGCAGTGGAACAGCGACAGGCTCAGAGGGGGAAGATGGTCAGCCCGCCAAAAGAAGGCGCTCTGGTGAGGAGGCAGTGGCATCCACCAGCACCGTCATGCCATCCACCAGCACCGTCATGCCATCCACCAGCACCGTCATGCCATCCCCAAATACTGAAGTGCCATCCACCAGCACCGAAGTGCAATCCACAAATACTGAAGTGCCATCCACCAGTACCGCAGTACCTCGGCAACAAAGGCCAAGGACCCATGCAAGCCTTCCCTATGCCCTTCATTACCCCCTGTGGCTTCCTTCAAATTCCGGAGAAGCCAACATTCCCCCTTTTACTGCCCAGCCAGGAGTCCAGGTGGACACAGAAAATTTTTCCCCAATTAATTTTTTTGGTTTATTTTTAACTAAGGAACTGCTTTCTAGCATTGTGGCCCAGTGCAACTTATATGCCCAACAGTTTATCACCAACAATCCCACATCGTCCTATGCCCGTCCCTTCCATTGGAGAGACCTAACGGTGGAGGAGTTCAGGATTTTTTTAGGCCTCACCTTTTGTATGGGACTCAACCCAAAAAATGAGAAGCATTCATTTTGGTCCAAACGCCCCATTTATCATATGCCAATCTTTTCGGCAACAATGCCCAGAACCCGATATTTCATGATAATGCGGTTCCTCCACTTCAACGACAACACCCAGTGCCTTCCCCGAAACCACCCAAATTTTGACAGGCTTTTCAAAATTCGCCCCTTATTAAATTATTTTTCTGAATTATTCCCCCAAATATATACCCCGGAACAACACATTTGTGTAGACGAGTCCCTAGTAAAATTTTGTGGCCGACTTAAAATCAAACAGTTCATTCCAAGCAAAAGAGCCCGCTATGGGGTGAATGTTTACAAGCTATGTGAACGAGCCACAGGGTACTTGTATTCCTTCTTGGTCTATGAAGGGAAGGACACCCAGCTGAATCCCCCCGATTGCCCAGACTACTTGGGAACAAGTGGAAAAGTGGTTTGGCAACTTATCACCCCCCTCCTGGATAAAGGATACCACCTATACGTGGACAACTTCTATACGTCTCTTCCCCTGTTCCACAACCTTCATCGGAAGCAGACCCCGGCTTGTGGCACGGCAAGAAAGAACAGGAAAGGCTTTCCTCAAGGCCTTGTGAATAAGAAGCTGAGGAAAGGGGAATCGGCGAGTCTGCGCAACAAGGAGGTTCTTGCAGTGAAGTGGAGGGACAGAAGAGACGTATACATGCTGTCCTCCATCCACAACGATTCCTTTGTAGAAACCCGCAGAAGGCGTGGCACCACCATCCAAAAGCCAACATGTATCCGGGACTACAATTTATTCATGGGGGGGGGGGGGTCGATTTTAACGACCAAATGTTGGAACCATATCTGGCCACAAGACGCACGTACCATTGGTACAAGAAAGTAGCCATTTATTTTTTTCAATTGGCCGTCTACAATTCTTATATCATTTATCGTAAATCCACCCAAAACCCCCTACCCTTCCTTGGCTACCAGGAGGAAATTACCACTTCCCTGATATTCCCGAACGACCTGCCCCAAAACATTCGATCAGATGTTCTAAGTAGACTCTGCGAACGACATTTCCCAGATAAGGTCCCTCCCACAGCATCAGGCCGACGAGCTCAAAAAAGATGCAAGGTGTGTTCCAGTGATGGAGTCAGACGAGACTCAGCTTACTATTGTGCCGAATGTCCTTCCCAACCCGGCCTCTGTATAACTGAGTGTTTTCGACGTTACCATACCAAACTAAATTATTAATCCTCCGTTCCTGCCTTTACTCACCTATACACCCCTTATGCCACTGCCTGCCCTATAACTGACCCCGGCTTGTTTTTCGACCACGATTCTGCCTAACGATTTTGTAATACCTCTACCTGATTTGGAACTGACCTCGGACTGTTTGACCATGCCTTTTGCCTGCCTCATGGACTGATCTTGTACCCTGCTACTGGACTAGTGGGAACACAGGGGTCTCACATATGTGAAGGGCGCCAGAAAAGTTTTTCTGGATGAAGAAAACTTTTTTGTTTTCTCATCCTAGATTAGGGTCTGGTTGCCCGGAGGCTTCAAAGAGATTTGGGTGGGAGAAGCCTCTACCCCTGTCCCCATTCTGTCCTGAATGAGGCCCTACTTCTGCCTTCTGCCTGTAGGACTTATGCCATCATGCCTCTGCCTGTTGCATGAACTGACCACCTGCACTAACCCTGAAGGGACAGTATCCCTGCCTGAACGTTGCTGACCAAGTCCCTGCCTGCTGCCTGGACCAGTGCTATCCTGATGTGTAGAACTGCGCTACTATTACCACAGGTAATCTTTTGTTTTTTACACTTTGCTCAGCATAATGTATTTTGGGATGTAATTCTTGGTATGTGCATG
The DNA here is from genome assembly GCF_905171775.1 of Rana temporaria. Classification (NCBI taxonomy): domain Eukaryota; kingdom Metazoa; phylum Chordata; class Amphibia; order Anura; family Ranidae; genus Rana; species Rana temporaria. The sequence goes on along the minus strand of NC_053490.1, from coordinate 270,521,480 downwards.
CTATGTGTCTCTGGAACACCTGACGGTGTTCCTTGCATGTTGGATCTCTGTATGTGGTCAGGCTGTGTAGAAGTCTCACACATGTGGTATTGTTGTACTCAGGAGGAGTAGCAGAATTTATTTTGGGGTGTCATTTTTGCTATGTACATGCTATGTGTTGGAAATATCTTATCAATGGACAACTTTGTGTAAAAAAAAAATGCGTTTTCATTTTTTTCCACATATTCCAAAAACTTGCTGGAAAAAAATAAACCGTTCAAAAGACTCATTATGCCTCATAGATTATACGTTGGGGTGTTAGCTTTCCAAAATGGGGTCACTTTGTGGGTAATTCTATTGTCCTGGTGTTCCAGGGCCTTCAAAAGTGTAATAGGTAGTCAACTAGTTAGATGTGCAATTTATGCTCCTAAAACCCCTGATGGCGCTCCCTGCATGTTGGGCCTCCGTATGTGGCCAGGCAGTAAAAAAGTCTCACACATGGGGTATCGTTTTACTCAGGAGAAGTAGCAGAATGTATTTTGGGGTGTCATTTTTGCTATGTACATGCTATGTGTTGGAAATATCTTATCAATGGACAACTTTGTGTAAAAAAAATGTGTTTTCATTTTTTTTCCACATATTCTAAAAACTGCTGGAAAAAAAAAAACTGTTCAAAAGACTCATTATGCCTCATATTATTATGCACATGCCATGTGAAAGAAATAAGCTATTACAATGACAATTTTGAGAATTTTTTTAAATGAAAAATACAAATCTTAATTTTGCAAAGTATTCTGGGAAAAAATTACAACTTCAAATAACTCACCATGCCTCTTACTAAATACCTTGGAATGTCTACTTTCCAAAAAGGGGTTATTTGGGGGGCATTTGTACTTTCCTGGCTTGTTAGGGTCTCAAGAAATGAGATAGGCCTTCAGTACATCAGGTCTGATCAGATGTGACAATTTTTTATGATTTGCACTATAGCTTGTAGACTCTAAAACTTTCACACAGACCAAATAATTTCCAAAAAATGTGGGTTATTTTTATCAAAGACATGTAGCAGTATAAATTGTGGCCAAAATTTATGAAGAAAAATTAATAATTTGCAACATTTTATCACTGAAACTAAGAAAAAATCATTTTTTTTTCAAAATGTTTGGTCTTTTTTCATTAATAGCGCAAAAAATAAAAAACCCAGAGGTGATCAAATACCACCAAAAGAAAGCTCTGTTTGTATGAAAAAAAGGACAAAAAAATCATTTGGGTACAGTGTTGCATGACTGAGTAATTCTCATTCAAAGTGTGAGAGCACTGAAAGCTGAAAATTGGTCTGGTCAGGAGGGGTGTTTAAGTGCCCAGTAAGGAAGTGGTTAAGATCATCACAGAGGTCAAGGGGCACTCTTTACGTCTGGAGGAAAAGAGATTTCATCTCAAAATACGGAAAAGGTTTCTTCACAGTAAAAGCTTAAGTGAGCTTTAAAAAAAAAAAAAAAAGGCATGGATTATTTTCCAAATGTACATAATATGACTGGGTACTAACATATATAGGTAAAGTTGATTCAGGAAAAATCCAATTGCCTCTCAGATCAGGAAGGAATTTTTTTTCCCCCTGTTGTGGCAAATTGGATCATGCTCTGCTGGGGTTTTTTGCCTTCCTCTGGATCAAATATAGGTATAGGATTGTGTATATCGGATTGTATATTTATTTATTCTTATATATATTTTTTTTATTATTGGTTGCACTAGATGGGTTGGTGTCTTTTTTCAAACTAACTATGTAAAACACATTCCACTTTCCAATTTTGAGTGATTCTTGTTTTTACTGGATTTTTCATAAAAGAAAAAAAATTATTGAAAAACTTGATAATTGATGTGATTACTCTGCACACAGCCAAGTGTGATTTGATACAGGAGCAACAGAAGTTGGGGTCAACATCACTGACTTGATATGCCCATTTGGGACCCCATAGTGTCCTAATTGAGAGTTGGGTGGATAAATCTGAGAAAATATGTATAGATTCATACAGTACTAGTGTGTAGCCAACAAACCTGCCACAATTTAACAAACTAAACTAGTTGTTTGTAGATATGGTATTTCAAAGGTAACCTTTCTGGTGCAGCCGTTTCTTTCTCTCCACCTTTAAAAAAAAAGGCAAGCTCCTAGTTGGCCTACACTCTTTGAGCATTTTTTGATTTATTTTTTGTATTGGTGATGCCATTTTGTTTTGCACCTTTTTTTTTAAGGCTCTATTCACATCTAGCGTATTTATAAAAAAAAAAAAATGTCAACATGTATAGGTCAGCCCATTGCTTTCAAACATGCAAAGTAACTCATGGAGCTTTTTGAAGCAGGACACCATGGACTGATGAGATACTCAAGAAGGGTAGCTGGACAGCCGCACACCAAATTAACACCGTTATTGTGCAAAATTGCGTAAAATCCAAAACGGTCAATCCATGAGCCATGATTAAGCACTGACCGCAGTGTGAAACGCGTAGGCTGCGATCTCCACTGTTTTGCTGTACTTTGTAGTGTATTTGCCATTTTTTTAAATAAAGACAACCTAAGGGTTTTTTGGAAGTGTGGCTGTCCATTCTTCTAGCCTTTACAATTTGCCATGGACCGAAGAGGTACACAAAGTACAGCTAATTAGATGTTTTTTTTGTACCTCTTCTGTCCATGGATTGACTGTTCTGGATTTTACGAAATTCTGTACAATAAAGGTGTAATTTGGTGTGCGACTGTCTAGCTACATTTCTTGATTGCTTGCATGTTTCTAGAGCTATTACCTGATGTCTGAGAGTGGGGCAGGCGATCCATGGGATAACATGCCTGGAGCGGTGTGAACCCTTTTTGCTTCGGACTGATAAGATAACAACTGTACATAATGTCCACTCCACATTAACATCTCCAATGTCTCCGGCAGCTCATTCCCGCCCGCAAGTCTCCTCTGATCCCAGCCGCATGTTCTCTGTCACGCCTAGCACGTCACAGCTGACCCCAGACAGAGATTTGTGGATTCTGCCAGCAAGTCACAGCAGCTTCTTTTTAGTAACACCTACCTCGCTGGTCCTAAAGACCTGTGGGAGATGTAGTTCGTAGGGGGGAGGCATTGGGGTGCAGTGTGGACAATTGGATGTCAGTGTGTGTGCTTTTCTCATTTTTACTGGCGTACCCACAGAGAGAGCTCGGTGTGCCGACTGTGTTCCCCATCATTGCAGGGTTCACCATCACTGCACTAAAACTTCAAATGGCATTGGAATCACTTGATGTGTAAGCACACAATGCTTGCTCAGTGAGCGCATATGTCATGCAGATCATCTAATGTCACTGTTGGGTCCCAGGACTTAATATGAGGGCGGAATATATTTTATTTTTAGAATATGGATGGATGGATGGTTTATATATTTAACTGTTGGCGCTATATAAATCCTGTATAATAATAGTTTTTTTTTTTTTTTTTTTTTTTTTGCCTACTTTTTTTTTTTTATATGAACAGTCTGGATCTGGTCTGTGGAGACTAGATTCAGACCTGCTCAAGCTAGCATACCACTTCTAATAGTGATCTATTGCTGGCTGCTATCGGCAAGCAATAGATCACTACAGCTGGGAACAGGGTTAGAATAGTTTAACCACAGCATCTGTCCTGAATGGGAGTGGTCTGATGTCACCATACTTCCCTGGTTAAGCTGTCACTGACATAAACAGTAGTAAAACACTCCATAAGCCCTGGTACGCCTTTGAGATTGTGCTATTTCAGCATGATTTCAAACGTGCACGTCAGTGCAATTTGCACTGCCGATATACTTGGGCCTTCATTTAACGGACTTGGTACATTTTAGCTGGAGATGTCTGTCTGCACCCCTGCTGGAAGCTGCTGACACCAGGTGCTATTTTAAAATGGTTTTGAGGACTCAAGTAGGTTAGATACATCTGTGCTGAGCGAATCATGTTGGCTGCCACCCTTGAATAAAGTGTGCGTGTAGCCAATTTTTCCAGAAAACGTTAAAAACCTGTTTATTTTTTTGTTGATTGCGTCTTATTTGGGAGATTTACCTTACTCGCTTTCTGAAAATTTAGCAGGAAGTGAGAGGAAATCTTTTCAAATTGGTAACAGTTGTCACTGTCAGATATCACCATAAGAAGATCTCGTCTCGCCTCTTGTTCTAATAAAAAAAACTTAACATTTTGCATATTCTAATATTTTTCTTTTAGTGACAATAAGCACCAGGGCAAGTACTCCATCCAAAAATGACCCAGATGTAACATGTCTCAGGTATTGTCAGAATTCTCCGTTATTTTTTTTTGTTGTTTTTTTTTGTTTCCTGTTGCTATTCACTAATGCATAAAGTGTTGAGCCCATTGGATCCGCATGGAGTCAACTAACCTTTTTTTTTTTTTTTTTTAAAGGAATGATCATCCTACATGTTCCCTTAGTAAAGATTTATTTTACATCACTGACCCAGAACATTTAGGAAAGTCTTGTCTACATACTTTCTGGGTTGCTAGCTCAAAGTATTGAAGCTGCGTGGTTTGTGGGATAGCAATGCGACTAGAATTTGCAGAATGAGAAGTCTGTAAAGGCAGCCCCCATGTTTCTTTTATGAATGGTTCTCTTTAAGCATTCCAGTAATTGAGATGCCTCTGCTTCCCTTTAGGTTTATGTATACAGAAGTTGAAGAGGTGATGTTTGGTTAGTGTATCGTATTTCAGGTAGTACAGTACTTCAATGCTTGTGCAGTGTAGAAACTTGAGCACAGTGTGTGTGTGTGTGTGTTTTATGCTGCTTTGCATCTTTTTGTTACCATTTTCATGGCTAACAGGCTGTGTTCTGTATCGATTTCACCTCATGCTTCATGGGTGTTTACCCAGCGCCTGCATGAATGGCTGTTCTCAGCGGCTGAACAAGGTGACCTGCTGAACCAAGTACTTCTAAATGAGAGCATACAGTAACAGGTAGAAAAAAAAACAAGGCGTTTAAATTTCCACTTGGCAGGGCATTAAGGACGGGCCTTGTTATTCTAGCCCACTTAGACTGCAAACCTTTATAGACTCAGATCACAAACCAGCAAAAACACTGGGCCAGGTCTTCAGGATGTGAAAGCCAGCTGATGGTTGAGGAGGAATGACCCGATGACTTGTGGAAAGGAAAACATGAGGCTTGAAACAAAAAAAAAAATGTAAATATACACTGAAAGATAAAGAAAGCCGTGTGTTTATTTTCTTCCACTTTAAACAGTAATGCTCAAACAGCTATCCTGTTTATTGCTTCAAAACAGTAACAAATGGCATCAGCAATAATAAACTACAGTGTGAGACTGTGCTGCCCTAATGTTAACATGGGTGGTGTACAGTTAAATATGTGCTTACTTGACAGCTGTGGCTGAAAAAGCTGCATATGTTTTATGTTAGTGTCATAAAAGGTACACTTAGAAGTTCAGAAATCTCTGAAATAATTCACTGTTTTATGTTAAAACGCATATAATCCAAATTTATACTTTTAAGTGGTAGCTACCTTGGTGGCCTGTGTAAATAGTACCCAAAATGATGCCTACAAGTTGGACTACTGCCCACTCATACTGTAGAACAACGTATACATGTGCAAATTTGGTCAGGCCCAGACTGGGTAAACACTTCTGATGTTGGCCTTGTATCAGGGAAAAAGTATGATGATAGAATAGAAAATCTATCAAGGCCGCACTGTACATTCACTGAAGTTTGTCTATCTGATGTCCTTTATTTCAGGGGTTATACTTCATATTCCCATTGCACACATTCCTGGATAAGCTCACATGCCTGACGACGAGGTCCTGCATGACTCCGAAACGTTGCACTCTCCTTGTGTTGTGATCATGCAATAAATTATCCGTTTGGACGCTATTCACGTCGTTCCATGGTGTGATGGAAAATAGCTTCATTATTTCAGGGGTTATTCGCAGACATACAGTTGTTTTATTTGATCTAAGTGTTATTGGCTAGATTAGTTGACCATCTTCCTATGCCTATGGCCCTGGGTGACATAAAGCTGAATATACTCGAGTAGATCTTTTGCCAAGAATAGTAGCCAAGTGGTATGCAGTCATTCAACACTACTATAACTTTAATTTAGCTGATATTCTTTTGTGGTATAGATATGGAGAAAAACTTGTTCCCTAAACTATAGAGCTCTGGTGCCCAACCTGTGGCCTTCGGGGCCCCTGTAGACATGAATTTTCCTATTACCCTGTTATATAGCAATGATTTCTAGCAGTCTTCTCCTGTAATATGTCTTCAGTCTTTTTGACTGTCACTTAAAGCATGTCCTTAGTCTCCAACAACTCGTATACCATGCCTGTTGTCTATGATCATTTCTTGTATCATGTCTGCAGTATCGGACCATCTTTTGTATCATGTCTGCAGTATCGGACCATCTTTTGTATCATGTCTGCAGTCTCTGACCATCTCTTATATATCATGTCCACAGTCTCTGGCCATCTCTTGCATCCTATCTGCAGTCTCTGACCATCTCTGGTATCCTTTCTACTGTCTCTGGCCACTTATTGTATCCTGTCTGCAGTCTCTGGCCATCTCTTGCATCCTGTCTGCAGTCTCTGGCCATCTCTTGTATCCTGTCTGCAGTCTCTGGCCAGCTCTTGCAGCCTGTCTGCAGTCTCTGGCCAGCTCTTGCAGCCTGTCTGCAGTCTCTGGCCATCTCTTGCAGCCTGTCTGCAGTCTCTGACCATCTCTTGCATTCTGTCTGCAGTCTCTGACCACCTCTTGCATCCTGTCTGCAGTCTCTGACCATCTCTAGTATCCTTTATACAGTCTCTGGCCACTTCTTGTACCATGCCCGCAGTCTTTTAACATTTCTTGTATCCTGCCTGCAGTCTCTGGTGATCTCTTGTATCATGTCTGCAGTCTCTGGCCATTTCTTGTATCCTGTCTGCAGTCTCTGACCATTTGTTGCATCCTGTCTGTAGTCTCTGACCATCTCTTGCATCCTGTCTCCAGTACCTGGCCATGTCTTTCTGTACTATATAGTATACTGTCTTCAGTCTCTGACCTTCTCTTGCATTATGTTCACAGTTTCTGACCATCTCCTGTCTCCACGATCGGATATTCCGACAACAATTGTCCGTTGGACGTGTTTTGTCGGATAATCCAACCGTCTGTATGCTCCATCGGACAATTGTCGGAATTTCCGACAACAAATGTTGGCTGTGCATGCTCTCAAATTGTCTGGCAACAAATGTGTTCCGTCGGATTATCTGATCGTGTGTACACATCTGTCGGACTTAAATCCAAAGTACAGACACGCATTCTCCGAACCAATGATAAACATCAGACAACGATAGCAGAAATTACCCAAAGGGTGGCGGTAAAGAGCTGTTGGTTAGTTTGGTGTATGTTGGCTGAAAATGTTCTTCCGTCTGTATGTAGAACAAGTTCACAGACAACACCCTTCGGACAAAAATCCACAGATTTGTCTGATGGAAGTCCGATCGTGTGTATGAGGCTTTTAACTATATCTTGTTGTATGTCTACTGTCTCTGGCACTGAATATTCACTAAATTCTATGTGCTGCTGTTTGAAGTCAAGGGCCACACTTTAGATCCCCATACCAAGAAAGGTGGCCACTACTGCGAAAATCACTAAATACTTTAATTTTCATATGGAAATCTGTGTGCAAATAAACATTTCAACCATTTTAAAGTGTTCATTATCACATTGGTGGTAATCCTACACAGCCCAGTTATCACAAGAGATCAGCAAGAGATGATTCCATCGGGTATGGATGTCTTGCTGCATCAAAATTAGCGGAAAGAACAATGGAACAAAAACACATATAAACAAATACACACCAAACACTGAAAACTTGTCATATATTTATGTAGCAGTGAGTTTGCCAGATACAATGTATTTCTGAAAATAAATTATCTTATCTTACAATATACAATGTAATAAATACTTTAGTGCTAATGACATGTAAAATACATGATATATTTGAATCTGTTTATTTTTTGATAAGAACTGGGTCAAAGGACAAAATCCGTGTTAGTCCACACAATACTGATAGTTTGGTTATTTATAGCTGTTGGTGGATTGAATTGCGCACTGACTTCTCTTATTATTTTGGAGTCTCTTGTAGGATTGTTTATATTGTAACAACAAGTGTATCAATAATGCAATGTTCACAATGTAATATTAATTAAATAACCAACAGAGGGAGACCACTCCTCTCCTTATCAATGGCCGTGGCATATCGGTGTAGCTGGGATTAAGAGATTACTCCACCAAAGTTTCCAGTACCGGTAATTAATTCAACTCTACAGGAAGTATTTTCTGATAACACTAATCATCACCAGAATTATTTAATTATACAGAGTGATATTGTGAAGGATTTGTTCTTATTTTATTTAAAATAGGGCTAATTAATAAATAAGTAAAATGTATTCAGTTAAATCCCCTAAAGCTTAAAGTGTATTTCCACTTTTGCAGCCATATTTGAATATCACCTACTGTACTTTATATATGTTACATGCCCCTATTCATGTAGCATATAAAAATATAAAAAAATTACAGCTTACCTTTTTGGATGATCCATTCTGGACCCTCTGGCAAAGAAAAAAATCCTAGGTGGTTCTCTTTGTTTATGAGGGGCCTGGGAAGCTATATTTACCACAATTAAATTGATTCCAAGTGCTGGTTCACACTACAGCGACTTGGGATCCAACTTGTGTCGCCTGACATGAGAAATTCCATTGAAGTGAATGAGAGCCGTCTCAGGCCTTGTACACACGATCAGTCCAAACTGATGAAGGACCGTTCTCATCAGTTAACAAATGAAGCTGACTGATGGTCTGATGTGCCTATACACCATCAGTTCAAAAACCGATCGAGTCCAACGCGGTGACGTAAAACACGACGACGTGCTGAAAAGAATCGAAGTTCAATGCTTCCAAGCATGCGTCGACTTGATTCTGAGCATGCGCAGGTTTTTAACCGATGCTTTTGCGTACTAACCATCAGTTTTGACCTATCGGTTATCAGTCCATCAGTCCATGAAAATTGTAGATTCACACTGAAGGTATCAAAACTATGAATTAACACATGTGGAATTATACATAACAAAAAAGTGTGAACCAACTGAAAATATATTTCATATTCTAGGTTCTTCAAAGTAGCCACCTTTTGCAGCAGACACATCTCTAGAACTGTTAAGAGGAGACTGTGTGAATCAGGCCTTCATGGTAGAATATCTGCTAGGAAACCACTGCTAAAGAAAGGCAACAAGCAGAAGAGACTTTTTTTGGGCTAAAGAACACAAGGAATGGACATTAGACCAGTGGAAATCTGTGCTTTGGTCTGATGAGTCCAAACTTAAGATCTTTAGTTCCAACCCCGTGTCTTTGTGCGACGCAGAAAAGGTGAACGGATGGACTCTACATGCCTGGTTCCCACCGTGAAGCATGGAGGAGGAGGTGTGATGGTGTGGGGGTGCTTTGCTGGTGACACTGTTGGGGATTTAATCAAAATTGAAGGCATACTGAACCAGCATGGCTACCACAGCATCTTGCAGCGACATGCTATTCCATCCCGTTTGCGTTTTAGTTGGACCATCATTTATTTTTCAACAGGACAATGACCCCAAACACACCTCCAGGCTGTGTAAGGGCTATTTGACCAAGAAGGAGAGTGATGGGGTGCTGCGCCAGGTGACTACCTCTTGAAGTTCATCAAGTGAATGCCAAGAGTGTGCCAAGCAGTAATCAAAGCAAAAGGTGGCTACTTTGAAGAACCTAGAATATGAAATATATTTTCAGTTGTTTCACACTTTTTTGTTATGTATCCACATGTGTTAATTCATAGTTTTGATGCCTTCAGTGTGAATCTACAATTTTCATAGTCATGAAAATAAAGAAAACTCTTTGAATGAGAAGGTGTGTCCAAACTTTTGGTCTGTACTGTATGCACATTGAACAAGGCATAGTCAATTGAATGTGAGAATTGAGAACATTATGGCCACTGGATGGCATGGGATATCATAGAAAATAAGTATGCTCATCAGCGCCTTCTAGTGGCCATAATGCAGTATTTTCCCTATCCACGTATACAATCTGCAGGCATTATAGTCGGAGAAAACATTCAGTTTTACCTAATTTGCTCAGAACAAATTTACATGCAGCATCAATAGAAGAACAGCAATGCAAATTTTAGTGTTTGCCAGTGGAGCAACAGAGATGACCTAAGGTCCCAAACTATGTCCACTATAGGCCTTATAAAAACCTGCTGAGCTATAAGGTGTGTTGGGACAAATACTTGATACCAGAACACATTAGCTCTTTAAAATAATCGTGACAATGCTACTACAGTAAATAAATGCAATTGTGCCAAGAAGGCACTGAGAGTTTCTTGATTTATGGTCTAGACTTGATCATTTGTGGTTTACAAAACAAAGTTTCAGTCTTTTTTGTCCAATCCAAGTATTTGATACGTTTAACCATTACCAACCTTTAGCTTTTATAAAAAAAAAAAAGATTGGCAATAATCCTTCCAGTATTATGTAAGTAAATTGCATAAAACATGCTTCATATTTCCTTAAGTGCAAATCCTCCATCTTCCATCTTGGTCAGTGGCATCCACAAGACTTAACCACCATGTTCCGATGCTTTTTTAGGATGACATTGTTGTTATTGTCATAATACAGCACTGAGGTGGCTGAGAGCTTTGTTGGAGCACAGCAAGCTTTAGGAACACTTTCTGGCTTCATAAGGTGAACCTGGCAAGGAAAATACTAGTTACTGCCAAATATTTCTTATGTATTTACTATAACTAAAGGGAAACAAAGCATAAACAAATAAAGCAGATGTTGACGTATTTAAGAAAAACACACCAAACCAAACTACAAAAAAAAAAAATACGTATAAAAGAGCGATTCTTTATAGCAAAGGGTTCAGTTCGGTAGTTCGAATATTTTCAGTTCATTCTTGAATGTTTTCTTTGGCAGATTTTGTTCGTAGTTTACATTGGCGTCCTTATTACTTCTTCTTTCAAAGCTTGCCTTGAGTGCTACTCTGTTAAATGACTAAGGGATGGTTGCATGTCTCTGGATCAGTGTCAGCGATGCATGCTGGCTCCTCTCTTGTTGGGTAATGACTTGATAATAAGATTTGTTTACTATATTGAGCACAGTGAGATCACCATTCTGTATAATAAAGCTGAAATGATCTAGGATGACCTGAAATAATTACACCTATTTTCTATAGTTCTTACTTTCATCAAATTCCCCCAACAACAAAAAAACATTGAAAACTTTAATGTTGCAGCTGATTTAGTGCATTTATTATTTTTACTCCTTTCGTTATTGCATCTAAAATGGTAACACGACTCTGTATCTAGGCAGCTGCTAAAAGTATTGCAGTGTACAGAATGTAACCAGATAAATATGAGATTAGGATACTACGTAGGAAATTGAACCCAGGAGAATTAGGCAGGAAATTAGTATAATGCCAGCAGCAGTAATTATCTGTTCTTGTAATAGGGTAGCTGTTGAGACAAACAAGGCCACATAATAAAAAGTTCACTGGACTTAAGTGGATATTCTTTATATTTGGAGGCATAGCGAACTGCCAACACCCCAGTGCAAATTTGCAGCATCTAAACCTTACATCTAAGCCAAAACATTGTTTGTATCTCTAATCTGAAAAGTTTTAAAGCAGAACTACACCCTAAAGCAGGGGTGCCCAACCTTTTGAAGAGCGAGGGCCACTTAAGAAACTTGGTAACTAGTCACGGGCCACAATGAGTGGAGCGGGCGGATGACATGTCACAATTACTCTATAGGCCCTCCGATCCAATCCACCCAAATGGAAGGGGATGAATTCCCTTCTGTTTTTTTTTTTTTGCGGATCGGATTGGAGGTAGGCGGGCGTAAAACAGACAAAAGTCTGTTTACATTTGTTGCTCTGTAGAGGTGAATTGAGGGTTCCGTGTAGTCGGGCTGATCGTGTGAAAAAGGCCCAAGACTGCTTTCACACTGATGTGCTGCGATTTATCCACCCTGCGGGTGCAGCATCGTGCACCTGTGTCTATCCTGTGGGTTATCTGAACTTTGCCATAGATTCCGCCTGTGGCAAATGCCGGTGCTGTAGAGGAAGCATCGGCTTATGGGATTCTGCTCCGCAACCGCTTTCTTCCTCTACCATTCATAACACTGATGCTGTGGTCAGCAACCTGCGATCTGGGCTTGCCAGAGCAGGAGGTCGCGGGCCACATCAGAGGGCTTCGTGGGCCACATGTGGCCCCTGGGCCACTGGTTGGCCACCCCTGCCATAAAGGGTAAGTTCTGCTTTATTCCCATCCTACCCCCTCTTCTTCTTTTAGACCTTTTTTAAGGAGGGAGGGATTGGGTACCTAGCTTTGCTTGCTACCCACTTCTACTTCCAGTTGGATCACCTAGGCCAGTGGTCATCAACCCTGTCCTCCAAGGCCCACTAACAGGCCAGGTTTTACTCTGCATCTTCCCAAGGTAATACATAGAATACTGCAATCACTGAGCAGAAAATGATATCACCTGACATGTATTTCAGCTATCTTGCAAACCTGGCCTGTTAGTGGGCCTTGGAGGACAGGGTTGATGACCACTGACCTAGGCCATGGGTGCTCAACCTGTTGCGGAATTACAATTCCCATCATGCCTCTGCCTTTGGGAGTCATGCTTGTAACTGTCAGCCTTGCAATGCCTCATGGGACTTGTAAATGTGCTACAACTGGAGGGCCACAGGTTGAGCACCCATGACCCTAGGCGATTCCACTGGAGGTTCTCCCTCCTGCCCACAACATTCTGGGACATGTCACAAGTTCCATAAGACTGCAAGACCAACCACAAAGCGCAGTGAGGCTCTTGCGTGTGCAGTGGGAAGCCAGTTGTGAAGTCACAGGTGGCTTACCACAGTCAACATGCCGGCGCCCCGAAGACCAGCAAAGAACCGGTCTGGGGGAGGACAGCGCTGGGTCCCTGTTGTGGAACTACAATTCCCATCATGCCTCTGCCTTTGGGAGTCATGCTTGTAACTGTCAGCCTTGCAATGCCTCATGAGACTTGTAGTTCTGCAACAGCTGGAGGGCCACAGGTTGAGCACCCATGACCCTAGGCGATTTCACTGGAGGTTCTCCCTCCCACACACAACTTTCTGGGACATGTCACAAGTTCCAGAAGACTGCAGGATCAACCACAATGTGCAGTGCGGCTCTTGCATGTGCAGTGGGAAGCCAGTTGTAAAGCCACATGTGGCTTACCACCAGCGAAGAACCGGTCTGGGGGAGGACAGTGCTGGGTCCCTGGACAGGGAGGTGTCCTTTTATTAAAAGATAGCAGCTACAGTATTTGTAGCTGCTGACTTTTTTTTTTTCTCAGACAGGGTGAAGAACATCTTTTAAGTGAACAGGCCAACATTTGAAACTAACAGTTTAAGGCAGCCTGAGAATCAGTGGTCCTACTTAAAGACTCCTCTAGGTGGCTTTTTTCTTTACACATGTTTTCAGTCTGGAGTATTATTTGCTGATCGGAGTACTTTAAAGTAGAACTTTAGGCAAACCTTTTTTTTTTTCATGTTGGATAGAGTAAGTGAGGGTTATAACCCTGGTCAGAGATTTTTTCGCCATCTGTGTCTCATTGCACAGATCTTCCTTCACTTCCTGTTCCATAGCCAAACAGGAAGTGAGAGAAAATTCCTGTAAATTAAGGGAATTTCTTGGGGACCCCCAGATCACCAGAACTAGTGTCCCCATTGAAAGATTTTCCCTCTATTACTTTTCTGGGGACAACACAACGATAAACAGTGCAAATAGAGAGGGTGAATCTCCTTAACGGGGACACAGACAGCAATTAAAACTGGCAGATGTTCTAATCCCTCTCCACCCTATCCAAAACTAAAAAAAAATATTTTTGCCTTTAGTTGCACTTTAAGGTTCTCTTCAGCCTTTGAATGTATAGCCTAACATTGTTTTTTCTTTTTGTTTTGAAAAAAGGGAATGGTTAAAACTTCATGTTTTGATTAGAAAGATTCTCATTATTTCCTGTCAAAATGTCACTGGAACAGGAAATGAGCTTTAGTGAGGACAACAGAAAACATCTGACAGTATCAACTCACTGGTCTTTTCACGGAATAGATGGAAATCCTCCCCAACAGTAACAAAGACAGCAATAAAAACCCGAAAGAGGTGATCTATTTTATTATTTATTATTTATAATTCCAGCAGTCATGCTTAGATTCCTGCCTTCTGAATAGACAAGGGGAAACTGTGAAAGGGAAAACCAGGTTTCTCCTGGTGGAAAATGTGCAAATTATTTTATAGGGGGGTGAAGTGTGATAAAACATTAAAGCGAGTAGCACTGTCGTTTGTACAGAAGTCTATTTCTGATACGAAATATCAGCTGTTCTATCTTTCACTTTCAGATTAACTCAGTGTAGTTTACCTTGTGAGTCTAGACAACCCTTTATAGCATTAGTAATACTTATACACCACTGGTGTGATCCTAATATAAAAGCACCATTCATTGCAGTTACAATCTTTTTTCCCAGGTACTTTGTTTTCACCTTGAGGAATGATAGCAATGATCGAAATTTTGTATTTGTGTCTTCTGAATATGTGTGAGTTTCAAACTCCCTGTTCTCTCTGAAATCAGTGCAGCCAGTTAAAACAAGCCATCATTTAGGAAGCTGTGTTCACAAACTACCAGATAATACGCTATCCATTAGGGGTGCAACGGATCAAAAAACTCACGGATCGGATCGATCCTCGGATCAGGAGTCACGGATCGGATCGTTTTTCGGATCAGCAATAAAGAAAATTTTTCAAATGTACAGATAAAAAAGTAATCTCCTTTAAATGACCACACCGTATAATCTTTGATCTCCATAAATGGTATCAACATTCCCTGCACTTATTGCCAAAAACTGTGGCAAATTAAATAAAAGGATATTAAAAAAAAAGCCTACAAAAGATTGAAGGATAGGTGCACTATTATCTTCCAAAATCATACCATGTGTTGATCTAGTGCAAGCCTGTGGAAGAAAGCCAGGGATGTGCTTTGAATTATGTGCTTGCATTTACCTAAATGATCATACCTATGTATCCCTAGCTATTCATAATGTTATAGCTAATGTTTCTTACTCTATTGTGCTTTTGAATATTTATACAGTTGTATTCAAAATTATTCAACCCCCACTGAAATTGATTGTTTTGCCAAGTTTGACATTGATTTTGATCATCCTGTCATCCTGCTTACAATTAAATCAAAGAGGCACGTGTAGGTCAGACAAATATAACATAACATTTATAATTAAATAACCACACATGTCTTTTCTGTGATCACATCATTATCAGTTTTATTCAACCCCCAATTGACATTCAATCTTAGTACTTAGTACAACATCCTTTTACAGTTATAACAGCTTTTAAACTTGAAGCATAGCTTGACACAAGTGTCTTGCAGTGATCTACAGGTATCTTCGCCCATTCGTCATGGGCAAAAGCCTCCAGTTCAGTCACATTCTTAGGCTTGCGCACTGCAACTGCTTTCTTTAAGTCCCACCAGAGGTTCTCAATCGGATTTAAGTCTGGTGACTGCGATGGCCACTCCAAAATGTTCCAGACTTTAATCTGCAACCATGCTCTAGTGGACTTGGAGGTATGCTTGGGATCATTGTCCTGTTGAAAGGTCCAACGTCTCCCAAGCCTCAGGTTTGTGACGGACTGCATCACATTGTTATCCACTATCTCCTGGTACTGAAGAGAATTCATGGTACCTTGCACACGCTGAAGCTTCCCTGTACCTGCAGAAGCAAAACAGCCCCAAAGCATGATTGACCCCCCGCCATGCTTCACAGTAGGCAAGGTGTTCTTTTCATCATAGGCCTTGTTCTTTCTCCTCCAAACATAGCGTTGATCCATGGGCCCAAACACTTCTAATTTTGTTTCATCAGTCCACAGAACACAATCCCAAAACTTCTGTGGTTTGTCCACATGATTTTTGCATACTGCAGTCGACTCTTCTTATTCTTTGGAGACAGCAAGGGGGTGCGCCTGGGAGTTCTGGCATGGAGGTCTTCATTACGCAGTGTGCGCCGTATTGTCTGAGCAGAAACTTCAGTATCTGAAGAATCTGACAAATCTTTTGTCAGTTCCTCAGCAGTCACAAGGGGACTTTTCTCCACTCTAGGCTTCAGGTAGCGCTCAGCAGTCGAAGTCAGCATCTTCTTTCTGCCACGGCCAGGTAGCGTTTCAACAGTGCCCTTTGGCTTGAATTTACGAATGATGCTTCCTATGGTGTCTCTTGGTATGTTTAACATCTTTGCAATCTTCTTATAGCCATTGCCCTTCCTGTGAAGAGTAATCACCTCTTCTCTTGTCTTCCCGGACCATTCTCTTGACTTCACCATGTTTGTAACCACACCAGTAAATGTCTAGAAGGAGCTAAGTATCACAGTCATTTTAAAGCTGCCTGATTGGTGCTTATTAGGCTTTATTGCTGCTCCCTGACATCCACAGGTGTTTCCAATACCTGATTGAAAACACTTCAATGAACCTCTGTTCTTCAGAGTGGTAGTCTTTAAGGGGTTGAATAATTGTGTAAATGAAGAATTTACAAAATAAACATTTACTACTGTATTACAAAACCAATTGATGTTATTTTAGTTGCATATGGTTCTTTAAGAAGTCCTTGTAGGATTTCATTCTGAATACAATTACAAATGTACACTAAATTCCCTAAAACCCTTTACAGCATTGGGGGGTTGAATAATTTTGAACACAACTGTATGTACCCGTGCAGCGATCAATATGTTATCCTATATTTATTTATTGAATTGAATGTACTATCCTTATTTTAGTCTGAATAAAAATATTGCAATATAAAAAGGTTTTCCTTAACAGTTTTTACTTTTGCAACATTGATTCGCAAAAGAGCAGTGCTTATAGTTGGGAAAGAGGAGAGAAAATAGACAGACAGTCATTGTTTGGCCATACAGTCATGCAGAACTAGATCTAGAACTAGTTGAGTCCCATCTTCTCCATCCAGTGTGCTTGCCAGAGCCCAGAGCACAGCGTGACATGTCAACACGCTGAGGCGGGGAGGCGTGTCACGCTGTGCTCTGGGCTCTGGCAAGCACACTGGGTGGAGAAAGATGGTCGCCGCTCCGGAGCTAGGCCGAAGCCGGGGACTTTCCTAGGCTCCAGAGCGCTCCGCGGATCGCGGGGTGTGCCGATCCGAACGGGGTGACCCGTTCGGATCACGGATCGGTGACGTTCCGTTGCACCCCTACTATCCATGTTTACTGTATTGGGTGGGCTCCTGCGCTGTATGGGATAAAAGTGAAGGGGAGTGGGCCAGAGAAAAGGACAGTGGGGTAAGTGGGCGTGGATACTGCAGCAAACACCAAGGGTGTTGTCCTCTCAAGACAAAAGAATTGATACTGTGTAGATGTGGAAGTGTCTGCGCTGTAAAAAAACCGAACTACAAGGGGGACATAAAAGTAAAAAAGGGGGGGGGTTTATGTCCCCCTTGTAGTTCGGTTTTTTTACAGCGCAGACACTTCCACATCTACACAGTATCCATGTTTACTATTGCACCATGGAGAGAGCACCATGCTACCACTTACATTACAGGTGCATTTAAAGTGGTTGTAAACCTAGTCACACCGCTTGTACCTACAGGTAAGCCTATAATAAGGAAAGCAACCCCGAAATCAGGAAATATAGAAAGTGTGTATTTATCAGAGTCCAGTCAGTCATGCCATAGACCAGAGTCTAATCTCCATCATAGAAGAGACCGAAGGGGGCATACAGAGGGCCAAATATCAATATTAAGCAATATAGTAAAATGCCAACGCACTGCCAAACAGCCCCCAGTCAAAATTGTGACATCCTTCCACTGAATATTATAACTCATACACTGGAACCAAGTACACAGACCCAGGACACTAAGGGGTCCAAGTGACTGTCACTAGAATAAAACTTGAAAAAACTTGTATAGAAAAGGTTTACTGCTTACCCATCCACCTACCCACACAAACATTCTCTTTGATGAGCTACAACACCCAAGAAAATATTCAACATCTGATATTTCTAAGTTAGATGCCTGATCCCCCCACATAGCAATGTAGCTTATTCAAAAGCCATACATCCCTACTTTACTATTGTCACCTGCCTGTTGTACATCACTACTGTGTTCTATATGACGCTGGGGCTGGCAGAAGGAAGCTCTGCACACAGCGCATACGTGTCAGATGCTGAAGATATTTTGGGCCCAATAGCTCATAGAGCAAAAATTGGTGACCGTTAAGTATTAATCCTTTTATTTAAGTCTTTATTTTTCATCACAAAGTAACTCTAAAGCTCATATTTTATACACTGTTTACTGCGGTTATTACAAACACTGTGAAGACTGGTCACCGAGCCATTAATGCCAATACATAGGAGAATGGTCACTGAGGGGGGTAATGCACATACATAGCTTAGAGAGCCTGTACTGAAGGGGCCATCTCATATGTGGCAAGGGTACTGGGAAGTGAGGTGCATTTTCTGGGGGGGGGGGGGGGCAGGATACCGATGAGCAATATGTGTAGTGGAGGTGGGAGTATTAGGACAGGCTATGTAGTGGTAAGACTATAATTAAAATACATCTGTTGCCCACAAACCTACTAAACCTGATTATACAATGTACTTAGTTCCAAGTAAATGATTCCTAACAATGTCATAGGCTATGGCATGGCTGCATCATTCATGATGTTTTTATTGTGACACTAGTAGCCAAGCTCAGTAACTTAGGCAAATTTATATTTTGTACCTTGAAAATTGTATATAGCAAATTATTTAGTCACACATGTATACTTCAGAATACCGTTCCTTACCAGTGACTGCAGGATGGCGTGATTGGTGGCATTCATACAAGAGTCAAGTGGAAATGAGCATTCTCCTTCACAATAAAATGCTGAGTACCCCTGTGGAGCAATCACCCAGTCCTAGAAAACCAAAAGGTTTGACTTGATTACTCAATGTTGTTAGATACTGCTTGTTTATTTGACAGTAGAGCATAAATCAAAGTGAATGGATTGTAGAGATGAACAAGAAATGACTGGTTCCCACAGAAGTATTTGAAAGACCCCTATTCCCTCTCTTCACACTGGTTCAAAATCACCACCACACCTCCCTACTGGGCCAACCTAAGCCAACATCTAAAATTGTATCATACTAATTACATATCTCTCGTTCCAACACATTGGAATTATCTATATATACAGTGCTTCCGTTCTGTCCAGAATAGCTGCCCAATCTCAGTATTGCCAAAGAAAAACCCAGGCACACACAACTTCTCAATCTTCTTTTTAGCTCTGAGCTATTTATGCTAGCACTACCTTCCTAGCTATAGGTGCCATTCATAGAACAGTTATTACTTACACCAGCAATTTGGATGGATATTTTAGTTTTTGGTAGACACTGGAGAACTAGCCTCTTTACAATTCCTATGTTGGACATACCTAGAGATGTTAGGAGATTTCTGTGCTTTAGATCCTTAGCCTGGGCATGTAGCATACCTTTTATGAGTTGGTGAGTTGGTCCTAGTCCTACTTTGATGGCCTTTGTTTTGTTCTATTGTTATTAAGCAGGTCCAATAAATTACAATGCAAAGTCATGCAACTGAATTTAACAGTAGTAAATAACACAGTCAGAGAAATCTCTAGATGAAATGTTAGTCATTAACTGGACAGTAAGGAAATATATAGCAGTAATTGTAATTGATAGTATCAGTAGAGCAGTGGACAATGTCAGTAGAGCAGAGGTTGGTGTCAGCAGAGCAGAGATTAGTGTTAGTATTTTTTTTTTATTATTAATTTTTTACAATTTTTTTTTTACTTTTTTTTTGCAATCATTTACTATTCGTTTTTTTACAATCTTTTACAAGCCCCATTGGGGGGCTTTGGTGAAATATCAGGGGTTTAAACCAGCCCCCCAATGTCTCACTTTTGAGACAGATTCCCCAGTCCCTTTCTTCAGCAACCAAGGGGAAATCTGTGCAGCACAGGGTGATTAGGGTGTGCCCAGGCACACCTGGCACACCCTGTGCGCACGCCTATGATGTACAGGTATGTATATCATCTTTGTCTGTTTCAAATTTATGGGTCTCAAAAACCCAACTAAAAATACTGTGTAACTTAGATACAGAACTTGACAGCATTTTACAGAAAAATAATGTATGTGACTCTTCACAGATCTTGACTGGAGCTTTATGGGAAACACAACCTAAGAAATGTATTTGTAAAATAGAGGGTTAAAGAGAGGACTTTGATATATCAACTGCGGATAGTTAAAGTTTGCTGGGAAGTCCAGTGAGTAAGGGAAGAGGTCAAGGTAGGTAAAGGTAGCAGTTCTAACCGGAGTAGGGGTTAAGAAGATATGATTGAGGACAAGGGTGCAAAACCAAAAAGCGCAAGGAAGGAGGGGGAGGAAACCTGCTTTTTACTTTTAACAGATGTTTTATATTACATTTTCAAAAAAAACAAAAACAAGTGGCACGTGTAGAACTTACAAAAGGAATATAAGGGGGTACAAAGCAGAAGGCATGTATAGAAGCCTAGAAATTATATACAATGTCAATTCGATACATAAGGGTCCATATCATACATACAAAGATTCAGATTAGATAGGATACCCAGCATCTAGTCATCAAAATATAAAGCAAGGCGTGATCACAGTAGGGAGTACTCATGTACTTACATAAGTAATAGAAGGAAAAAAGAAAAGGGGGGGGAGAAAGGAATAAAGGGGGACAGGAAGGGAGGGGAAAAATGAGGAGAAACAGAAAAAAAGGTAGATAGAAATATAAGGGAAGGGAGGGGGGATAAAAAAATAAAGTTCTCCAATGCACCAGACTTCTGATATTCACTGAAACCCTGGGAAACAGTCAGCTACCAACAAGTAAAGGAGAGTCTCACCAGATCACATTGTAAGGCCCCTGGCTTCCACCCAATCAGCCCAGACCTTATTAAATTTCTTAGGGCAATTTCTTCCCAGGGGGGGATCTGATACTTTCAATTTAGATAAAATAGATACAATTTGATAACGTAGATAAAATAGTATTCTTAGCATAGAAGGCGGCATAAAAGAAACAATCTCCTATGGGGAGAGGTAACAGATATTCGAGATCAGGCATGTAGGATCCACACTTAGGCCCTGTACACACGATCAGTCCAAACTGATGAAAACGGACTGAAGGACCGTTCTCATCAGTTAACCGATGAAGCTGACTGATGGTCTGATGTGCCTACACACCATCAGTTCAAAAACCGATCGAGTCCAACGCGGTGACGTAAAACACAACGACGTGCAGAGAAAAATGAAGTTCAATGCTTTCGAGCATGCGTCGACTTGATTCTGAGCATGCGCGGGTTTAGAACCGATGCTTTTGCTTACTAACCATCGATTTTGACCTATCGGTCAGGCATCCATCGGTCCAATTTTAAAGCAAGTTCTCTTTTTTTGGACCGAAGGACAACAGTCCGATGGGGCCCACACACGGTCGGTTTGGACCGATGAAACTGAACTTCAGTCCGTTTTCATCAGTTTGGACTGATCATGTGTACAGGGCCTTAGAGTGAGTCCAGTAACTGCATTTAGATCTCTTACCACATCACCCTAGAACTTGCTGTATACAGGGACAAGTCCAAACGATATGAATAAATGTACCGACTGCCAACTGGCACTTTGGATAGTGGTCATGAACCCTGGGGTAAATAAGAAAAAGCGTCTGGGGAGTGTATTCGACTCAATGCAGAAATTTTAATTGAATGAACCTGTCTCTGGCTGATATCATAAGGGGTAGGTATTGTTTTACTTCCTCACCACAGTCAGCATCAGTTAAACTCAGAATGTCCATCTGCCATGAGCGGAACAATTAAGATGAAGAAACCCAACACCCTTGACCCTCAGGCATGATATGAAGGTTTTGTCCCCAAACACTAGGGTCAGGTATAGAGCAAAGGTGAGGAAGAGATGGGATACCCCAGAGAAGTGTATGAGGGGAAATAGTATTAAGCTCACAAACATATCTCCCCATCTGTCTCATAACCACGATGGTATACTGCATGGGGGTTGTACCATTTGGATTAGAGAGGGGGCCTCGGAAAACAAGATTACTCGGCACAAGACGAGGTGACATGCCTTCTAGAATCACCGCCGGATTGTTAACTGGTCGGGAGAACCACTATCTAACGATCACTGCTGACCCATAATATTTTTGAAGGGCTAATTCTCCTAAAGAGAGTGAGAGCTGTAATGTTGATTTAGCCACTCTAGGGGTACCACCTTCCCAAATTAAGGATACTGAGGATATCATTTGATCAAATTTAATGGAAAACATTTTGGGAAAGGGTATGCTGAATTTTTTTTAAGAAGGAAAGTCATTTTGATATGATTGATCCTGCCCCCCCCCTGAGTTAACGGCAATGATTTCCAAACAGTGCATTTCAGAGTCAGTTGACAGAGGGCAGGGTTTAAATTATCCACAGGGTTTTTTAGCAGCAAAGTAAACATTAAAGTAATATTGGGAAAAATATAATTACTTTCTTTATTTTATATTCGAAAAAAAAGTTTCAAATGTACAAAGAGTCTAAAATATGAGCTTTGGTTAGTGGCATAAAAACAGAGCTTCCCACTTAGCTATGCACTCAGCCTTATGCGCAGTCACTTTAATAGTACAATAGATCACTTTATTCCATGGTTTGATTACTTCAACTTACGGGCGAATCAAATAGATTTTAAATAAATATAACCAAAAAAAATTAATAAAACTTTAAATAAAAAGGTGGGATCTTAGCCAGCTGGGTGTCAATTAGAGGTCGACCGATATGGGTTTTTCTCTGGCCGATGCCGATATTTAGAAATCGCGGCGGCCGATAGCCGATTTATGATGCCGATTTTTTGGGGCCGATATGTTAAGCCGATTTTTCAGGCGCTTTTGGGCTAAACAGTAAAGTTAGCCCATATTTTTATTTTTTCGTCCAAAAGTTTTCATTACCTGTTTTTGTGTATTACATATTATATATATATATATATATATATATATATATTATATTATATTATATTATATTATATTATATTATATTTTACACAAAAACAGGTAATGAAAACTTTTGGATGAAAAAAAAAATATGGGCTAACTTTACTGTTTATTTATTTTTTGTTAAAGTATATTTTTTTCCCCAAAAAATGTGTTTGAAAGACCGCTGCGCAAATACCATGTAACATGAAATATTGCAGTAATCGCTATTTTATTTCCTAGGGTCTCTGCTAAAAAAAAAATATATAATGTTTGGGGGTTCCAAGTAATTTTCTAGCAGAAAATACAGGATTTTTACTTGTAAGCATCAAGTGTCAAAAAAGATTTAGCCTTTAAATGGTTAAACTGAGAACTCTCCTACACGGAGTTCAGTTAATTGATAAGTAGCAACATTGTATATCTCTTCTCAAAACTTAGCAGGCTGCCCAGGAGAGAGAGAAGTCTTCTACGGGAAGCTTCAGGCAACTTGCATTGACTTCTATTACAGAAGCTTTTTGCAAGTCGCGGTGCTGAAGTTTAAATCGGCATTTTTAAAGCACAAATCGGCCGATGCCGATTAATTTAAAAACGCCAAATATCGGCCGATATATCGGTCGACCTCTAGTGTCAATCGGTAGTACCCCAAAAATGGTTTCCGTTCACTTACTCTGATTCGTCAATCACAAATTGCAGGTGCTCTTCCCCCCCTCTCTCCTCTCAAGGTCCAAGTGCATGGCTCCTTCCAAGCCCTGTGGATTGGGGGCCTGCCTGGAGGGACACTGAGGAGACACGCAGAAGTCCGGGAATAACTGAATGACACACCCATTAGGAACACACTGTGTCCAGGAATGACCGGTGAGTCCATCCACTCCTCTAGTACAGAGGAGGATTAACATACATCTGTCATCTGGGGACCCTCCCGGCACTCGGACCGTAAGAGAGGTCCCCCCGGTCATCCATCCTGTCCGTAGATGGGCAACAGAAGCCTGTGTGTTATGACCTCAAGCTTAGAACTGTTCGAGTTTGGTGGAAACTGGAGGAGTCTGATTAATGAAGGTTCTTTACTGTCAATATAACGTCAGTACTGTACAGCAATATTGTAAATGACAAAAAAATAACATAAAAAAGGAGAGAGAAAAGGGAGTCAAAAAGAGAACAGAAGAAAGAAGAGAGAAAATGCATCAGGTGTGTGGATGACAGAGTCCGGGACGTCCCCTCCAGCTTACAGAGAGTTGGATCTGGGAATTAAGGAAATCCCTACACTACGTATTGGGCCCATGGCTCCTGTGTCTTTTCAAATTGTTTCGATGTTTTTAGGATAGAGTTGACTATTTTTTCTTGGGTCATTATCCAAGATATTTTTCTTTTGGTGGCAACAATGGAGACCCTAAGATTTTTCCAAGCTTTTGCTATAGTGAGCTTTTCTCCCAGTACAGAACTCAGAGAAATGGATTTTACGGTGAGTACACAAATCCTATTTTCTCTTCCGTTCATGGACGGACACAGCAGCCTTTGACCTTAGGGACGTCCCCAAGCAGTGTCAAAATTTTCGAGGGATGGGAAAAACAACACAGCAAACCAAGCTACACCCCAAACAAAACCGGAGTTACTCAACGGAGGAACTCCAACTTTAAACTGCCGCCTGTAACACCTTGCGGCCGAAGGAGGCATCAGAAGATGCACTCACATACACCTTGTAAAACTTTGAAAAAGTGTGGACCGACGATCAGGTCGCTGCCTTACACACCTGTTACACAGAGGCTTGATGCCGGAAAGCCCACCAGACGCACCAGGTCCGCGTACCAGGAGCGGCGTGGCCAGTCTGGGGCTATCAGGATTGTTGGAATCCCCTCGGCTTCCACCCTGCGCAGCAGACGAGGAAGAAGCTTTAGAGGAGGGAAGGTGTAAATCAGGCGATAGTGACCCCAAGGAGCCACCAACTCGTCTGACGCGTCCGCCCACGGGTCCTTTTACCTGGCCACGAACCGTGGCACCTTCCGATTGAGACGGGACGCTAGGTGCCCCACTTTTGGCACAGACTCTGAAACACCTCCGGGTGAAGTGACCATTCTCCCGGGTCCAGTGTTTGGCGACTCAGGTAGTCGGCTTGCCAATTCTGAACACCCGGCAAGGCACAGTTTGATTGCTCGGAGCCCCAGAACATTGATTGGCAGGCGGGACTCCTCCTGAGTCCAGCGCCCCTGGGCTGATTGGGTGCCTTGGGCATAAGGAACTGCCTCGAAAGAGGCCACCATCAGACCCAGAACCCTCATGCAGAATCGAAGAGACGACCACTTCTGGGTCAACAACTGCTGCACCGCAGAATGCAGTGTCTGGAGTTTCTCCGTTGGGAGAAAAACTCTCGCCTCCGTGGAATCCAGGACTAGCCCTAGGTATTCCAGACGCAGAGACAGAACCAACACTGACTTCTGGATATTCAGAAGCCAGCCAAACTCTTGGAGAGTCTGACACGCGATAAACACGTCCTCTTCTAATTCTGAGCCTGAGGAAGCTCTCAGGAGAAGGTCGTCCAGATATCCCACGATAGCGATCCCTCGCTGCCTCAGCAGGGCCAGTATCGGGGCGAGCACCTTGGTGAAAACCTGTGGTGCCGAGGCCAGGCCGAACGGGAGGGCCACAAATTCTAAGTGGTCCTCCCCGATCGCAAAGCGCAGAAATCTCTGGTGCTTTGCGCATATGGGAACATGCAGGTATGCGTCCATGATATCCAAGGATGCCATGAAGTGGCATGGAGTGCTGCTATTACCGAACAAATCAACTCCATCCTGAATTTTTGCACCTTGACAAAGCAATTGAGGGCCTTGAGGTCCAGGATTGGACGAACCGCTTCCTTCTTGGGTACTACGAACAGAGTGGAGTAAAACCCCTGAAACCGTTCCAACGAGGGAACTGGTACAATCACTCCCCTGACCAGAAGATCCTGGACAGCCCCTGACAGAGCCTGCCGGCGAACCGGAGGAAGCTGGAGGTTGGAAGGAAAAAATCTGTTTGGTGGACAAGAGAGAAACTCTATCTTGTACCCCAAGGAAACTACTTTGCAAACCCAACGGTCGGAGAGAAGAGACCTCCACCGAGCCGCGAATTCGCGAAGCCGGCCCCCACCCGAGACACGGGCGGGGGCAGACTTTCATGCGGAAGCAGGTTTGTCCGCAGGCTTGTTAGGCTTGCGGAACCAGGGGCGCTTCTGCCCTGCAGCGGGCGCCTTAGCACCTTGCAAACTTTTTCCTGCCGCACTGGGCGCACGAAAAAAACGCTTTGGGGTAGTAAAAGAGGGCCCTTGCCTACGGCGAGGCTCCTTGCCCTTCCCAGACTGTGGGAGCAGTGTGCTCTTACCACCTGTGGCATCCTTTATGATGTCATCCAGGGACGCCCCAAAAAGCCTCTCACCCTTAAAAGGGCAAATCCACCAAGGCCTTATTGGAGGATTGGTCCGCAGACCAGCATTTCAGCCACACAAGGCGGCCTAGTACCACTGCATAGGCGGAGGCTCTGGAAAGCAAGGGAAGCGTATCCAGGGCCGACTTACAGACAAATTTTAGACCCTGAACCAATTGTTCAGCCAAGAGAAGGGATCACCGCTCCAGGTGGGTCACTATGTAGAGATGGACTGACTCAGGATACCGTGGGTGCTGGCGATGCACTAACCATGCATAAGATACGAAGAAAGAGGATGGATAGCTGCACTCCAATGACCAAACGGTTGTCTTTTATTTCCTATATATAGGTTAAACAGTCCAGTTTGCACACTAGCCATGATTAAGCACTATCTCAGTGCGAAACGCGTCGGCTATCTACCTGTTCCTTTGTTGCACCTTGTGAAGTGATGTACTTGCTGAATTGTTCAGCCAGGTCCTTGCAGGTCTCGGAAGCATCCTGCTCCTCCAGCTTCTGCAGCAACAACTTTGCCTGTTCAGTTAGTGTCTGCAACACCAGAAACCCGGCCACAACCAGTCTCACAGCCGAACCCACAACTGTGAACATAGAGCGGGCCACAGCCTCCACTCTCCTATCAGTGGGGTCCGTAAAAGCGAGAGCCCCTTCCACAGGCAATGTGGTGGCTTTACTCAGTCTGGACACAGGAGGGTCCACTGACGGAGGAGAGACCCATTTTTTCAAAAAGTCCTCCTCAAAGGGATAACGGACCGCAACGTTTTTAGGAACAGCAAAAACTTACTGTGGCATGTCCCATTACTTAAATAGCAAAAGCTCCAAAAAAGGAATACAGGTAAATACTTTTGCGGTGCTGGGCGGTTTGCGAAACCCAAAAGGGACCGGCACATCTGGTGCTCCCGCCAAATCCTCAAGTTTATGAGTATCACGCACTGCAGAAATAAGAGCTCCAACAAATTCCCTATCATTTACTGACCCTGAGGCAGAGTCATCCTCACAGTCTGTGTGGGTTAAGTCTGCATCATCCGACATGACAGAACCAGAGCCTGAAGCCACAGCAGGCAATGAGTCTGTGTCAGAGATATCCTCAGAATCAGGCTCAGGGAGGGGGCACTTTGTACCCCCCATCTGGGCACTAGCTGCTTTAAACCTGGCGAGAAACGCCTCAAGGACAGCCGACATTGCCTCAACAGATGCGGCAGGAGCAGGGGGATTAAAGTATAACTCAGGCATTGCTGGGGCAGAAACACCAGGTTCAGGTTCCATGTTGCCCCACCGCTGTGTACTGCTAGACAGAACAACCCACCGGTCACCTCCTGGCTGCAAAAATAGAAGCAGAGGCCTCCGAGGGACTCACCACCCCACCCGGCTGCAGAGAGAGCTGAAAACCTGAGGTGTGCACTGATGTGCTGGCTGTGCTGCGTCTGTCACCTCAGGGAAGATTTGCTGCGTTTCACAGTGCTAAAACTGTCACAAGAGGCCAAGAGATATCCAAGATGGCCACCGTGTGAGGTAAAAATTACCGGCGGGCTACAGGAAAATGGCCGCCAAGCTATGTAAATCGCAACCACGGCAAAATGGTGGCCGTGGCGCAGTTTAAAATTCCCAGGGATGCACCAAACACCTAATACTACACAGCAGAACACAGCAGCACCCCCCAGAATAACAACACAGTCCCCCACAACACACGGGCCTGGTGGCAATAAAGAAAACCCAGGAGGCCCCCCTTCACAGCCGCTACCCAGTCAGAGGAAGGAGGGAGAGGAAAGGGAGAGAGGAAAGCAGGTCAGACCCTCAGTCGACCTCCCCAGGGAAAAACATCAGCCATACCACCTTGCCAGGGCAAGGGGCCACTACTTACCCTACCTGCGACTACCGGCTGGGGGTATCCCGGACAGAACCAACGTCCACTAACGGCATGGCTGTTGGCCAGACACACTGTGACAAGGCCATAGAGACCGGTCATATGTGTGTCCTGGAACATGTAGTTCCCCGGCCACCCATGGAGCAATGGGGCCTGTCGTGGATGACCCAGAGCTGAGCTGAGGGTCGGCACACGCTCGATGGCCGAACATGGGGGGACTACAAGAGTCAAGACCCAGCCTGTCACCCAGTCGGCAGTTGATAGAAGAATCACAGGATTCAAAATGCAGGAACAAAATAATAAAAAGCGAAAAAATCGCAAAAAAATCTCCAGAGTACAGGGACTCCAGAGCGCCTGTCCTCTCCTGATGTTAGGAAAAAAGAAACTGGAGCTGCTAGAGCAGGGTGTGGGTTATACCCAGGGGAACCACACCCCCTGGGAGGAGCTGCACTGTGGAAAGTGTTGTTAACACTTAAAGTGCTTTGTTTCTGCCTAACTCTCCTGGAAGGAAGCGGATATAACCCTAAGGTCAAAGGCTGCTGTGTCCGTCCATGAACGGAAGAGAAAGATGCCACATTTTATTTGAGAGAGCAGTGCTAGTACACAAGCGTCGCTCTGTCTAATTGGGCGACTAAGTGGCAGATGAGGTTTAATGTTGATAAATTTAAAGTTATGCACTTAGGGAATAAGAATATGCATGCATCATACATGCTAGGGGGAGTACAACTGGGGGGATCTGTAGTGGAGAAGGATCTGGGGGTTTTAGTTGATCATAAGCTCAATAATGGCATGCAATGCCAAGCTGCGGTTTCCAAAGCGAGCAAAGTCCTTTCTTGTATTAAGAGAGGTATGGACTCCAGAGACAGAGATATAATTTTGCCCCTGTACAAATCATTAGTAAGACCTCATCTGGAATATGCAGTTCAGTTTTGGGCCCCAGTTCTCAAAAAGGATATCGGAGAACTGGAGAAAGTGCAGAGAAGGGCAACCAAACTGATAAGAGGCATGGAGGAGCTCAGCTATGAGGAAAGATTAGAAGAACTAAATGTATTCACTCTTGAGAAGAGGAGAATAAGGGGGGATATGATCAACATGTACAAATATATAAGAGGTCCATACAGTGAACTTGGTGTTGAGTTATTCACTTTACGGTCAACACTGAGGACAAGGGGGCACTCTTTACGTCTAGAGGAAAAGAGATTTCACCTCCAAATACGGAAAGGTTTTTTCACAGTAAGAGCTGTGAAAATGTGGAACAGACTGCCTGCAGAGGTGGTTCTGGCCAGCTCAGTAGATTGCTTTAAGAAAGGCCTGGATAGGCACAGAATATAACTGAGTACTAAGATTTGTAGGTAAAGTTGATCCAGGGTAAATCCGATTGCCTCTCGGGGGATCAAGAAGGAATTTTTTCCCCTGCTGTAGCAAATTGGATCATGCTCTGCTGGGGTTTTTTGCCTTCCTCTGGATCAACTGTGGGTATGGAGTTGGGTGTATGGGATTGTACTATGTTTTTTATTTTGTTTGTTTATTTTTTTTGTGGTTGAACTGGATGGACTTGTGTCTTTTTTCAACCTGACTAACTATATAAACAGGGGAGCATGATCAGATATTTCCACTGAACTATGGATCTCTCCTGGTCCTTAGACAGCATAGCAGTACTGGCATACATTAGATCAAATCAATACATGACACAGTAGCATAAGCAGTAGAATAACAGGTAAAACTCTTAGTATTGGGATGTTTCCACCACCAGACATCATGGAGATCAAATACATCCACCCTTCAAGAAAGGGCTGAATCCTTTGTGATGTCAGGGTTTAATTAAGTGTGAGGGAAAGAGACTTAGGAATCAGAACACTCACAACTCTGGTGTATGAGGATTGAATTTGCATGGTAGTAATGGCCCACCCAAGGTTCTTTTTTTTTTAAGGCTGAGCACCTTACTACCCACAAGATGTGTTTCCTGGAAAATAAAGATATGGGGACAATAGGTTTTCAAGTAAGTACGTTTCAAGGACCATTTGGTTTTAGCATTAAATCTCCAGACGTTCCAGGAAATAATTAGTTAATGCATGATTTTGACTCTTTTGTGACATTTTTGCATGGAATGCACTTTAAATGTTTTTTTTTTTTTGCACTAACTGTTGATTTAGGAGGCTTGTGATTATACTATATTAAGATAATTAACTATCACTAAGAACACACAAGAATCATTTTATTTAGACCTGCACATTGTTGCTACCCTTTGAAGTGGTTGTTTGCTACATGCAAGATGCACGCTATATGGGGAAAAAATGATAGATACATCTAAATACAAGTCTTACCCATAGACTGCTATAACAATTTGTTTTCTACGTTTTTGAAAATACAGTATGCAGATTTGCAGGTTCACACCTCTTAATTGTGGATGGAGTAGATGGTATGTAACATTTTTTAATTTTTAATCCATCCAAATGACAAAAATCTGTTTTGCCCTTGTATCATCTAGCTTCAGAGGGTCCATACACTGCACCCTTTTTTGCAAAAGATGCAATCGGTTTCAGCACTGGAAACAACTTTTGATTAATGTATATGTTGATTTTGCAAAAAAAGAAATGGTGAAGCCTCGTACACACAACCGGTTTCCCCAGCAGGAAAACTGCAAGGCGAGCTTTAGGCCGGGAATCCTGGCCATGCGCGGTAGCATACAAGGTTAGTGTGGGGCGGAGCAAGATGGCGGCAACGGCATCGAATGTGACGAGACACTGGCTTGTCGTAGTCGATGACATCATCGCATTCTTGCCATTCAAAAGAACGGCGGGATTTTGTGTGGTCGTGTGTATACACTGGTTTTCAAGTCAAGCCTGCCAAGAATCCTGTCAGGAATACCAACGTTTTTTTTCCTGATGGGATTCCCAGTCGTGTGTACAGGGCTTGACAATATGTGCAGTTCCAGTTAAGTAATAGTGTTCCAGTTCATTAGAATGTCTTGCAATTGGATTTTAAATATATCTATTCCGTCCGTTCGATATGTGGATGCAAAAGTAATGTCATATGAGTTCATGTCAGCAGTGAAAGGGTGGAGAAAGAGGTGAAGGTATGGGGAAAAGCATCTAAGCGTCTGAGGCAGGAGTCATACACATATTAGAGTAAACCATCCATTTAAATGCATAGAGTAGGCCAGAGAAGTTTTCATAAGAGGGCAACTTACCAGCCAGCCTAAATCCCGAAAACTGACATATAGCTCATGTCGTTTGCATACTTGTCTGCCATCAGGAACATGTACATGGTCTGAAATGACATATTGTACAACATAAGGTATATTTCCAGTGGGTATGATCATTTAAAATAATTATCTGCAGTGTCTATATTCAATGATCACACATTCCCCCATATCATTACTCCCCTTGCCACTAAATCCTTCTCCCTGGATGTCAGGGAGTCACCCGCCAAACATTTGCCATTTTACTCTTTTACAACAGCTTGACCTCTCTGCCTTACCACCATTCCATGTCATCCAGGTCTCCTCAGCACTCACATACCCATAGCAGTCATCATTCCCCTTGCTGCTGAATCTGCAGCTCTATTTACACCTTTGGCAACACCCTCCTTACAACTGTTCCACTACATGCCCATGATGCAGCTTCTCCTGCATCCTCAAGGGCCCTCCTCAAACACCTGATACTTCACTCCTCTACTCAGTACCACCCACCTCTTTGCACCCATGATAGCGCTTCCTCTGTTATGAAACCACCCTCATTTTAACACCTTACTTCCAGAACCCCCAATCCCCCCACTTGGGCTCAACACGCCTCAATGTCCTTCTCCCAGTAAACCTGCTTCCACATCCAGGTCAATCAGAAACAACTTTTTCTTCAATCTAACCTGAGATTCAAATTCACAGCCTCACATTAGCACAATTTGTGCATTTACCCACAGAGCCACAGCCAGGACTGCTTGTGATGACTCCCTAAAACTAGGGCTTTGTTAGACATAGAAACCAGACACTAAGCCTACAGCTGGTTCAGACAGGGCTTTTATATCTAATAAGAACCTAGTTTTGGGCAATGTTGCAAGCTGTTCTGGCTATAGCTTCAACAGGCACAGTGTTGGCTCCACCGGTTAAGGACCTGGTCACTTTATCTGATATGGCCCTACTTTTTGGCATGCCTCACATAGATCTCTATCCATAGCTTTGAATGAATGTGAGGTTGTGAGTTTGAATCCCAGGTTTACCATGCTGGATTTGATTGGGTTAAGGGCCTAAGGTTGTTTTATCTGATATGGTCCTTCTTTTTGGCAGACCTCACAGAGAGCTCTGTCCATAGCGTTGAATAAATGGAAGTGGTGAGTTTGAATCACAGGTCTACCATGCTGGATTTGAAAGGGGTTGCCCTGGGTGTCATAATAAGCAGGCATGGGTTTTGCGTTGGGGAAAGTAAGAGAAGGCAGGTGCCTACAAGAGGATTCTGAAGAGTTAAATAGGTTTTTCCTGTCCGTGCCCTCAAATTAATTGGACCAATCAGGTGTAAAGTGTTCTAATGTCTTAATATTGCACTGTGCCCTTAGGGTTAGCTGGGAGTAACTGAGGGGGATGGGTTAAGATTTTTCCCACCTTGTTTAGCAAAGTTACCATCCCCTGCAGGTCATACCATATAAAAAGGGTTCACTAAGTGCCATGAGAGTCCCTGATCTGTTTCTGGGAAAATATTACCAAGATGTAGCTATTACTCTGCTGGAGTAGATAACCCCCTGGGAGGGGGGGGGGGGTTGATGGGAGCCCAGTCGGGGTTCTGAGTGGGGTCTGGAGCATGGAGACCCTCATGGAATTACAGATTCCAGTGTTGGACTTACTGCCTTGATGGATTAATCATGGACTCTAATGCCGCGTACACACCATCACTTTATGTGATGAAAAAAAACGACACTTTCTGTGAAGTAAAAAATGACGTTTTTGAAACTTCAATTTTCAAAGATGAAGTTGCCTACACACCATCGTTTTCTCACAATGATCTTGCAAAGTGAGGTTACGTTCCACCACGTTTTACCATTGAAGCTTGCTTCATAAGTAGCTTCTGGGCATGCGTGGATGAAAAAACGTCTTAGAAAACAACGTTTTTTGCTACACACGGTCAATTTCTGTGAAGTAAAAAGTGCACTTTTGAAAAACGACACATAAAATTGAAGCATGCTTCAATTTTTTTTGGTCGTTTTTTACAAGACATAAAACGACGTTTTCCCCCACACACAGTCAATTAAAGTGACGTTTTTAAAAACGTCATTTTTTTTCATCACATAAAGTGATGGTGTGTACGCGGCATTAGGGTCTAGAAGTGCCATTTGTGGACTTTTACTTTACAAGGATTGCTTTATGGACTTGCCTTCCACCTAAGGTATGCACACTTTATGGGGCACTAGAAAGCTTGTATAGGAAACAGAGTGTAGATGAGTATGGAACTGTT
Organism: Rana temporaria; assembly: GCF_905171775.1. NCBI lineage: Eukaryota > Metazoa > Chordata > Amphibia > Anura > Ranidae > Rana > Rana temporaria. The sequence continues at coordinate 270,487,704 of NC_053490.1, read as the reverse complement.
ATTTGCAGACTACCTCAGTAAAGGATCTTTATTTGTTCAATTTCTTTGCCTGGTCTGAAGTCTCTTAAAAGGGTGCATGCACATTTTATCAAAAGAACAGGGCTTGCAACAAAGAGAAGATACACTACATGGGTCTACCGTATAGAGTGCTATCTAGAGGAAGCTAAAGTGCCAATGACTACAGTGTCAAATGCAAAGCAGCCAATCAGTCAAGATACAGGTGACATGGCATAGGTGACGGTGACTCTGGTAGTGAAGGGGTTTATGTGCTAGGCACTTTCACTAGCGGCCAATTCCCCACTTTTTGGGGCTGGATTCGTGGCACAGAGTGCCTAGGGACCAAGCCTGAAGATGTAATAGGGCACGCGGAAGAGGAAGCAATCATGGGGAATGGAGAGAGTGTTTCTTGTATACAATAGCAACACTGGATTAGTCACTGGGAGTGAGGTGACGGTATTGCTAGATTGGTGGAGACCTGTACAGGCTCTGCACACCTAGGAAATTGGTGTTCTCTAACATAGAGCATGTCTGGAGTGTTTAAGCATAAACAATGTAATGAAGTCAGGCACGGATTACAAACCTTGAGAGTTGTTGCCAGCTTCTAAGTCTGGAGTTGTACCTTAATGCTGATTTCACATGACCGCAAATTCCTGCCTGAAATTTAGGCACTAGGGAGTGCCGTTTATTAGTGTCCCCACTAGGGTGCCTCAAGCCCTGCTCATATGGGGGTTGGTGACATAAAAGTAATAGGGGCTACTGCACTAAAGGGGTTTGGGAGATGTGGGTGCTGTGGAAATTACATCTGAATGTTGAAGGCCGTGACAGGGGCTTAGAATGTCAGTGGAGCATGTGCAATCTAAAACGGGAGCTCAGTGGTAGGAAAAAAAATTGGTGCACAGTGGTATGGGTTGGGGGGCATTTGGTAGGGGAGGCATTATCAGAAGGGTGTTAAGAAAAAGGGATGCAAATGACATGGTAGTGGTGGGGATAGTAGGAAGGAATGTAGAGTGCAAACATAGAAATGTGAATCATTAATTTATAGCCACATGGGGTGGGAGGGTGTTGGGTATGGGCATCTGGATAACAGATGGTTTCAGGTAGAGAACAGGGTAACAAAGGCTTGATCTTGAGCTAAGTAGCTGCTGTACATGATTGCTGTATGTGCTGTTTGGGGGTGACCTCCTCCTTTCTCAACACACAGATAGGGGGGTTCATTGGTGTGGAAGGATGCAGTGACTAACAGGTGCTAGGACTGTGGGTTCAGGGGACATGGATGACAGGGAAAGCAAAATGAGGGGTGCTGGGGTATCATTGGGGAGAGATGATGATGATGATAGCCTGCTAATGCTCCCCTGACTGAACCCAGCACTCCTGCCAGTGATACCCCTCCTACTTCCAGCACTCCTGCTCCCAAAGCTCCCCCTACCCCTCTATGGTTCCCTGCACCCCTGCTACTGCTTCCCTTTACCACTGTCCACTCCTAACTACCAGCACCCTTGTTTCCTACACCCTCAGATTACCCAAGAGTGATTGCTATCCATATCCTCCATTTTACTCTGCACACACTCCACCTATTACTCCTCTGGCATTCAGCACCCTTGCCACTGAATCATTCTCCCTGAATGTCAGGGAGTCATCCCCCAAACATCTAACACTACACTCCTGTACACCAGCTCCATCTCCCTACATTACCACCACATCCCTTGTCATCCAGCTCTCCTCGGCACCCACGTCAATCATTAGTCCCCATGCTGTTGCATCTGTTCTGCAGCTCTAGTTACACCTTCCACAACACCCTCCTTCCAACTCTTCTGCTACCACCTACTCTCCCATACCACTACATGCCCGTGATACAGCTTCCCCTGCATCCTCAGGGGCCCACCTAAAACACCTAATACTTCACTCCTCCCCTCAGTACAACGCCCCTTCTTGCACCCATGATATAGCTTCCCCATTATGGAACTACCCCTATGTTAACTTGCGACATCTCACTTCCAAAACCCCCAATTCCCCACTTGCACTTAATGCGCCTATGTCCCCTCCCGAGAAACCTACTGCTGCACCCAGGTCAATAACAAGCAACTGTTGCCTCAATCTAAGCGTACCAAACTTTCTGCTCTACAAAATCTTCATTGTTTTACATTAAAGAAAAACATTTTCAAATGCATAAGGTGTGCGTATGTAAACTAAAAAGTGAAGTGAACTGAAGGTAGCATACAAATATCGTTTAAATATACTTTAGCTACACAAAAGAAGTTTATACTGAAGTGATCGACAATAAACACTAAAATAAAAACTATTTATCAAGTCACACACATCCATATTGCATTGTAAAGATTTTTGTAAACCGGTTTATACTTGTAAGCAGTTTTTGTATATTTATGTAACTTTTTGCCTGGATCTTGGATGTACAGTTATTTATATTGCTTTAGTTATCAAAACATGCCCCACAGTTCCTCACTCTAACTCAAGGGCACAATTTATCAGGCCTCATTGAAAAATAAACATTACACTTATACGACAGAGAAACAAAAATGATAATTTCTAATTTTTTGTATGTTGTAAAAAGGGTTTGTGTAGTTTAAAAGAAAGTATTATGAATACATTTTGAAGTGTGTTTAAATATTTTTTACATAGAATTAGATTAAATACCCAAGTCTATTTTGATATCAATGTCCTGTAGTCTTCTGTACAGCAGCATTTACCCAGAAAGAGGGGAGGGAGGGATAGAAACCTGAGCCAGGCTTTGCATAGTGCTCCCTGTGAAGAGTTTGAACATGATTACAGAAGGGAGAGGGGTGGTCAGCTCAGTAGTCTATGTTTTCTTCGTTGCCCAGTCATAGGTTGATGACTAAGTGGTATTGTTTAACCACTTCAGCCCCGGAAGATTTGGCTGCTCAATGACCATTCGGCACTGCGTCGCTTTAACTGACAATTGCACGGTCATGCAACGCTGCACCCAAACAGCATTTTTTCCCCCACAAATAGAGCTTTCTTTTGGTGGTATTTGATCATCTCTGCGATTTTTATTTGTTGCGCTATAAACAAAAAAAGAGCTCCAATTTTGAAAAAACACAATATTTTGTACTTTTTGCTATAATAGTTAGTGTAGTAGGTGAAGTACAGGGAACCGTTTTTTGACTAATAATGTTCGTACATTTAAAAGCAATAAAACAAGCGTAAAAAGAAGCAGCAGCGTTCTCAACGCCTCCTCACGTCACTCCTGGTGCACGTCTGTCCACGGCCAACGGGATTGGCTGTGGACAGACGTGCACCAGGAGTGACTTGAGGAGACGTTGAGAACGCTGCTGCTTCTTTTTACGCTTGTTTTATTGTTTTTAAATGTACGAGCATTATTGGTCAATACACGGTTCCCTGTACTTCACCTACTACACTATTGGAGGCTTGTTCTTCTCTTTTCCCCCTGTGTGAGTCTGACTAGATACCATTGATGGAGTGTACATGAGACTGCAGCACATCTATGGGTTTGGAGTAAGCCTGTGAGCTATTTGTGAAGATTTGGAACCAGTATTAGAGAGCTCTACCATTGTCCTTGATGCCCATTATACTTGTTATGAGGTGAGAGTTCTGTGAGACTGAACACTCTGAGGATCCAGAATTTCACTGACATCTGCAGACTTTATTTAATTATTTATTCACCTGCACTTTATATATATGTTGTCCTTGCTTCTCAATTCAGTTTATTTATACACCACTGATTGATTTATATGTGCACTGCCACTTTGTGCACTGGCACGTCATCTATATGATACCTTATGGACTTTATTTACTTATTCACATTATAATGTGCTTTTCCACTTCTGATTTATAGAGTGTGTTTTAGATTTTGCACGAGAATTTATTTATTTATTCCATTTTTTGCGCATTGTAATCACCACTAGTTTTTGCTGCAATTTCACTATAGTTATTTTGTGATTTTTTTTTACTTTCAGTAGCGCGAAGGACACTATCTATTCACAGGATTTTTTCCTGTCACTTAATTAACGTGATACTAAACTCTGGTTTAAAAAAATATGTCTTAACCGCAAAAACACGGTCTATTGCTCTCAGCCCCCTCCAAATCCATTTTATAAGCTACTGTGTTTCAACTACCTGTTAGAGGGTTCTTCGTGGTTCCACTGTAAGTAGAACCACGAGAATGGCTCCTGAGAATGGCAGGGGACTATGGGATGTGCAGAATGCATAGAACAGTACACATAATCTCATCTAAAATGTACTGCCCATTCCAAACAAACAGAAGTGACGCAAAAATGGAGAGGTTCAAGAGTTCATGGCGGACATTACAAGGAGGCAGAAAAACACAAAATAAACTGTTTCATGAAAAATAGATTATAGGGCCATTAAGTATTTTTTTCATTTGGATAATAAGGTTATCATTTAGTGTAATTTTATGATTCTCTATGGAGCGATCAAATGTACATGTATATGTATAATTTAAAAAATGTCACATTACACTTATTCACTAATTTGCCTAACTTTTTTTCTCATCATTAATTGTGTATTTTCACAGGTATAGCCCTTATGCCTAATGTGCAATGTTTTTATACCAATTATGGTTGGGCTGTGATATGAAACTTGACATACTACCACTATTAATCCCTTCCCCTGTTCTTACCAAATACACCAGGAAGTTTATTGGGATGTGGTAAGTCACTGTGCTTCTTCTGTTGTCGTTTTTTCAGCTGCTTTACTGCCCTTGTAGATCTGATCTGATTTTTATTGGCTTGGAAAAATGTAACCATAAATGGTTGTTTGGAGCGTGGTGCACGTCTTCCCAAGATGCCTGCAAGACTTGGATCAATGCTCTGCCCTGTTACATAAAAAAAAAAAAAAAATGTTACCAATGTCATCCTAATTACTTTCAATTAATGCATTGTAAAACAAATGACTAAGCATTGAAAAAGTTCCAGTTGCTGGAGTGTTAAAAACTGCTCCTCACAGCTTTGCCAAAGAGCTGATCTGTAGGGGCTCCATGAATGGAGATCACAGACATGCCATCTTACCAGACAATAAAAATGGTTTACACTATTTTATTTTCTGAAATTGTAATACCCTTTCTGTGTATGGTTTATGTTAGTTTGTTTTTTCTGTCCCTCTACCATCAGTACATGAATTGGAGCACACTGAGAAGCCCATGTTAAGCAAAAGAAGTGAGACATGTGGGCACTTACCTATTGCTATTAAAAAAGTGGCCGCTTGCCGCACTACACAGGCTTTTCTTTTTCTTTTCAAGCAGTACACTCCCCCCACCACCATCATACCTGGTTGCTTCCCTTGGTCACCCTCTCAGTCTTCTGTTCTTCTTCTGCACTTTGTTCTTTATATTTTGTGCACATACTCTTTTCACTTTATTTCCTGACTCACTTCGAAATTGTACTTTAGTGCTGTTTCTCTCAGAGTGCTTATGTCAATATATGGACTGTTTTGTATGCAGCACCCCCTGACCTCCAGAGGCATGGTGGCAACCCCCAGAGACAGGGAGAGCTGATATTTCACCTCAGGGTGCAGGTTACTAGGCATGGTGGGTGGTGTACAAGATAGAAGAATGAGCGCCAGTCAATTTTATGCTTAACAAAAAGGAGTTTATTACTCACAACAGGAAAAAAAATGTTTATTTTTCGAAACAGGACTGAAGTACGTCTATTACTTCTGTACTTTGTTGTAGCATGGTAACATTTGTCTGGATTTACCCTGAGGGTATTGCTGTTGGTTACTCTCTATAACAGATATAGAAATACAAAAGTGGGGCACATTTTAGCTTTTGTTTTTAAAGAAGATGTCCAGGCACCTAGTCACCCCCTGCCTACTCCTTCCCTGAATCTCCCCCTTGCCATAATGCACCCCTAGGGTATGTGTTCATGACAGCTTAGGTTCATAGGGCTAAATGCAACCCCTTCAACCCAGGGAAAAAATAAATAATTTTGAAAACTAGGGGGGAGGGTAAAATGTATTATAAAATGGAGTTCTTATTTTAAGTGAGATACAGGCGTTACAGTAATAATGTATTATTACCTGCAATAATCTCTAGATTGTTTTTACATCTTTAGTGTCAATGCCAACATTGTTTTGAAGGAAAACATTTTCTTGTGGTTGTATGGTTAGTCAATTGCCTTCCAGCTGTGCACGCCTACATTAAAAAACACTCTTGTGTTGGGTTGAGATATACTAAGAAAATTATAAATCTTTCAAAGTATGGCAAATGCAAGAATGTCCAAAACAAAATAGATTGAGCCCACATGAGCATGTGCTATGACAGCTTACATATCACAGGCCAAATAGCCATTGGTGTGGTTGTGTCTCACCCTCATCATTCTCCACATAAAGACGTAGTCCTGCATTATACTTGGCATTAAGCAACCAGTGATTACTAGCAGCTGTGACATCGAAAACCAACCAGCCTTCATCCCCGGTCTGTATGCTCTCATGGTCCAGTAAATTTAATTCGGGCTGCCTAGAGAAGAGAGTGACAAAATGTTGGATATTATGGATCACTCTTCAATAAATGTAACAAACAAAAGCCAATCTTAAAGTTCATGTATAGCCAAAAAGATATGTTGTAGTTTTGAAAAGAGTAGGAAGGATTAGAACACCTGTCAGGTTTTTACCCTCTTAACTCCGGGCGCAAGCACATATATCAGGCCACTCAGCGGCATAGATTTGGCCCAGTGTAAACCAATTACTGTGCATACTTGCATCATCACAGCAAAATCACAGAGGTCACATGACCCATATGCCCACCTCTGTCTCCCAGCTTTTAAAAATCTTAAAGGTCCTAGAAGCAAAGGGGTTAATGTTGTCTGTATCCCTACTTGGTAGATTTTCCTTTTCTATTTGTCCTGGTGAACTACTCCAAAGCTTAAGGCCCCTTTCAGACGGACGGCAGTTTTGCCGCAATTAAAAGCATGTACATTTTCAGTGAAATTCAAGGCTCTGGGCACTGCGATTAGCTGCATTTGTACATTGCGATTACGTGCGGTTACATGCGGCCGCGTTTAGCTGCGGTAGTCATTTCCATAGCAACCCTTTTTTTTTGATTATGATGTGCTTCCTGTTCTTTTTTTTTCTCACGCTGCTATCCGCAGTTAACACAAAAGACTGCGATTACCTGCGGTTAAGTGCATATAGCTGCGCTAAATCGCACCTGGACGCATTCAATTCTATTTTTTCTATTCGCACCAAACCGCATGCAACGAAATCGCAGCTAAACGTTGTGTGTGAATGGGGCCATAGGAAAGCATTGTGTGCTTTTAGCTGCGGTAGAAAACTAGAAAATCTGCAGCTAAAAGCACCATTCTATCCGTCCGTGTGAAAGGCCCCTTACAGTTGTCACCAAAACAAGAGGTGCAACAAGGACACCTGTTCCAGTGACAACAGTCTGAAAGGGGGCTTTCACTCACTTTGGAGATTTGTTTTTACTTCCTGTTGCCTCTGGAACAGAAAGTGAAGGAAAATCTCCCCAACAGGGCCCAAAGTAAGCTTTTAGCACATTTCTGCTCTATCCAAGTTAAAAAAAAAAACGTTTCGGCTATACACCAATCAGCTTTATGACTGCCCACCTAATAATGAGAAAGTCCCCCTTTTCCTGCCAAAACAGCCTTGACCCATCGAGTCATGGACACCACTAGACCTCTGAAGGTATTCTGTGGTATCTGGCAGCAGTAGAAGATTCTTTTATTATATTTTTTCTAGACATTACAATAAATACAACATAAAATCAACATATAGACTAACAACATACATGGTCTCGAGTTGGTACCCCTTACACTAATAGAGATAAAAGAGATAAAAGAGGATACATCTTCAGACAGTACTTCTTCAAGAATATTCCTTCCCATTTTGCCTCCAGGTCTAATTTTCCCATTGTATTCTCTATGAGGAACACCGGGTGAGAGGGCTCCGGAGCCCCTAATGGAGGGGGGGCGGGATAGGTGGGGGAGATGGGGGCACGGGGTAGCGAAAACATTAGAGAGATAAAATAATAAAAAAAAAGGAGAGATGAGAGAAGAAAAAAAAAAAAAAAGAGAAAAGGAGGAAAAAAAATATATAAAAAAAAAAAAAATGATATATATATATATATATATATATATATATATATATATATATATATATATATATATATATATATACATACATACATACATACATACATACATACATACATACATACATACATACACACACACACACACACACACACACACACACACACACACACATACATATATATACATATGCATATACATATATACACATTCATACACACACACACATACATATATATACATATGCATATACATATATACACATTCATACACACACACACATACATATATATGCATATACATACATTTACACACATACACATTCACACACATACCCAGACTCACATACATTCCAGTTCCTTCCCCTTCCATACCCCCCTCCCCTAGATCATAAAAGGTGAGTACTCAGACAAGAATATTCTAGGGGGAATAATTTCCCTTATTGAGTAAATACATTAAATGTGAAAAAAAACAAGAAAAAATATAAAAAAATAAAAATAAAGAAGAAAATATATCTAATAAGAAGGGGAGTAGAAGATTCTTTAAGTCCTGTAAGTTGTGAGGTGGGCTTCCTTGGATTGGACTTGTTTAGCCAGCACATCCCACAGATTCTCGAGTGGATTGAGATCTTTAGAATTTGGAGGCAAATCAACACCTCAAACTGGCAGTTATGTTCCTCAAACTATTCTTGAACCATTTTTTTGCAGTGTGGTAGGGCACATTATCTTACTGAAGAGGCCACTGCTGTCTGCAGGGCATACCATTTCCATGAAGAGATGTACTTGGTCACCAACAATGCTTAAGTAGGTGGTATGTGTGAAGTTACATCCACATGAATGGCAGGACCCAAGGTTTCCCAGCAGAACATTGCCCAAAGCATCACACTGTCTGTGTTGGCTTGCCTTCTCATACTCCATCCTGGTGCCATGTCTTGCCCTGCTACGCAACGCACATGCATTCAGCCATCCACATAATGTAAAAGAATATGTGAATAATCAGACCTTCTTCCATTGTTATGTTTTCCAGTTCTGATGCTCATGTGTAGGTTCTTTTGGCTGTGGACACAGGTCAGCATGGCCCTCCTAAAGGGTCTGCAGCTACACAGCTCCATACGCAACAAACTGTAGTGACCATTTTATTCTGCTTTAAACACATTATCTTCAGGGGCAACATGTTTATTTGTTGCCTAATATAGCCCTTCTACTTTTAGATGCCATTGTAACTAGATCATCAGTGTTATTCACCTAACCAACCATAAAGTTATGACAGATCTGTGTATATATACTTTAACTCCTAAAACACTCCATTGAACACAGGTGTCATGCAACCTCACTATTTCCAAGCAGTTTCTATCTAAATTGACAAACTTCTATGAGGACACTATCACAGTTAAGATCACTGATTAATAAATTGCATACCGATGAGCATGGTCTCGGTGAATCTCATAAACACTGATGTGAAGTGTTCTGTTGAAATGCCGTGAGAAGCTACGAGTCTTGAAAAGGCGAAACTCAGCCGCAGTAACAGTTTCTCCAGTAGGAACCTGTGTCATGTCAAACTTGAACTCTTTCCAATATGGCTTTTGGTGGAAGATATCTCTATCATGTTCAACTGTAAAAATATAAGAGTATGTAAATATAAATCAATCTGACTCAAATCCGTTCTCCAAAAGCTGCTGTTATTGTATATTTTTCTCTCTACCAGGTAGGAGCACAGCTTCATAAAAAATAAGACTTTTCAAAAAAACAACAATAATTATCTTACCAGAGAGGTAGAGCAATGATTCTCAACTGTAGTCTTTATAGGGGTTTTTGTAACTTTTACCTACAGGTAAGCCTATAATAAGGCTTACCTGTAGGTATAAAGAATATCTCCTAAACCTGTACGGTTTAGGAGATATTCCCCCCGCAATGCGCTGCTGATTGCAGCGGCGCATGCGCAGCAGGGATCCTTGGCTAAAGGGCCGGCAGCCGCCGGACCTTGCCAGTTTGAAGTCTCCCGCGCGCATGCCAATCACAGCGCTGGAGCGGCGATACCCGGAAGACACGCCGAGTCAAGATGACATCTCGCTTGGCGTGGACCAGGTAAGTTCTCTTCACCTCGTTCCGAGGTAAGTATTTCATAATGAGATAATATGCGGTGCATACTAGCTTATTATGGCTTTTGCCTTTCAGGTGAAAAAAAATAATTAAACAATTAATAATTATTAATCACGGGTATACAACCACTTTAAGTACCCTTGCAGGGTAAGTGTGTAGGATTTTCTTTTTGTGGAAACAGCTATAGTAATTTTTGATTCATTCACACAACACAGAAAAAAATCTCAAAAGCATTGCTTGTTGCATTTACTTGTAGCATTCCCTTGTGTACATAGCGTGAATAGGTTATGTAAATTTAAAGTGGTTGTTAAGCCACTCTAACCTGTATACACCATCAACACTGCTTCCTATTGCAGTGTTCCCCTCTGTGTGTGATTTATAAAAATAAATGCTGCAAATACCTAGTTTCACAGCCGAGATTGTGATCACATGACCAGCCAGCTTTCTCCTTTCCTCCTCTGAGAGATCCAGTGGGCGGGACCGAAATTTCCCTACTGACATCAGTCTGGAGGGGAAGAGAGAGCTGGCTGGTCATGTGATCGTAATCTCGACTCTTAACCCCCCTGGCGGTGTTCCCGAGTCTGACTCGGGGTTAAATTTCTGTGCTGCGATCGGTAACCCCCGAGTCAGACTCGGGCTCGCCTCGCTGAATCCACAGGCATGGTTTACTTACCTTGTCCCTGGATCCAGCGATGCCACCGGGCTGTGTGAGTGAGCGGGTGCTCGCTCGATTCACACAGTGCCTCTGTGTGCCGCCGATCTCCATTCCCTGCGACGTTACGACGCACGGGGCGGAGAACGGCGCCAAATTCAAAAAGGTAAACAAACACATTACATACAGTATACTGTAATCTTATAGATTACAGTACTGTATGTAAAAAATACACACCCCCCTTGTCCCTAGTGGTCTGCCCAGTGTCCTACATCTTTTATATAATAAAAACTGTTCTTTCTGCCTGAAAACTGTAGATTGTCCATAGCAACCAAAAGTGTCCCTTTATGTCAAAAATGGTTTTCGAGCAGCTAGAAAACAGCGATAATAAATTATAATCACTTGCAGAATTGAGCGATAGCGATTTGTGGGGGAAATTCGTCATAAAAAAATAAAAGTAATGACAGCGACAATTCTGCAACTGAGCAAATTTCAGTGATTTTGAGTTGATTACATTATTGAATCATTTTTATTATAATTATATTATTATTTGTTATAATTATTTATTGTATTATAATTTATAATTTTGTTTTTAAAAAAATGTCATACCCGGGATGCCTACTAGACTCTCGTTTTTAGACAGATTTAAGTGAGTTATTACTAAGAATTACAGGCCTACAATATAAAACGCCAAATTTCCTTGCAAATAATGGTACTGCTTTCAGCACCTAAAATCTTAAATAATCATACCGCTAGGGAGGTTAAATGAGGTATTTACAGCATTTATGTTTATAAATCATTTACAGAGGGGGACACTGCAATGGGAGGCAGTGCAGATGGTGTATACAGGTTAGTGTTATGAGAGCAGCAGGAAGGGGGGTGGCTCACAGACAGAGAGGGGAGGAGGACACAGGAGCAGAAGAGAGCAGATAGCAGGCTGCAGATGACAGAGGCATGTAAACTGACCACGGTGTCAGGCTCAGCAGCCATGATACACCGTGGTCAGTTTGCAGAGGGGAGGGTAGAAATAGTCAGGATCAGCCAGGTTTTTTAGGTGTTACAGGCAACCAAATGACACCGGACAAGCACTGTGTCATATAACATGCTTTAAAGGAGCAGGATCCATTTTTTGGGGGGGTTAACAAATGCTTTAAACTTCACTGCAGACAGTGGAGCCAGGATTAATTTGGGCCATGTACAGTTCAGAAGGCAGACTCTGAGGGCTGAGCCTCTGTCACCTCCCTCTGGCTTCTGGAAGCCTCTAGAAAGTTCCAGAACTTAGTGGGCAGAGGTATAGAGATAGAAGCCTAAATATTTATGGAAGCTCTACCAATCCCTGGGTGAGGACAGCCCTGAAGGGTGGAGAGTTGGCCCATATATGCTCAGGAGCCTGGCCATGTGGAGAGAGAATTCAGGATCTAGAGGCGTGGAAGGGACCCCTGTGCTGGGTGGCGCTGCCTCCAGGCAGAAGGTGCCAGGGAGAGAGGGAGATGGTGTGCTGAAAGAAAGGAGGAAAGAAGCTGAAGGAACTCTCACCCCCTTCAGTCTCATCTCGACTGATCGAGACACCCTGGCAAGTGGAACCTATAATTTCTCCTACCACGTGTCTTGTACCTCATTTAAAGTCCCAAAAACCCCTTTTGCTTTCCATATGTGTATGCATGTGCATTAGGGACCTTAGATTGTAAGCTCCTGGAGGGCAGGAACTCATGTGAATGTACAATATACAGTATCAAAAAAGTGCTGTGTAAATTGATGGTGCCATATAAGTACCTGTAATAAATAAAAGTGTAAATTATCTGTATGTACTTCAGCAGAATCTCATTTTCTAACAGAGTATGGCCTTTTAAATAGGTATCTTTTTTATTTACCAAGATTTTTGATGGCATATGTCTACAATATGCAGTTTTAAGCTGCTGCCCTTTGAGAAACTCTGCTGGTATAATGTGGTGCCCTGCTCTAACACAGCACTTAGGAAGCAGAGGCAAGCAAGACACATAACAGAACATTCTTTGTATTGGAGAAATGAGCTTGTGTAGTGAATCTAGGGGCAGGAAACAAGAACAGGATTTAGCCCAGCTTAACCTCTAAACTGAGGTGTGCACTTTACATAGCTTTTCTCTCTGACAATTCTCCCCTAATATATATACTATATATATATATTATACAGTATATTTATTTATTTGATTTACATAGTATGTGTGTGATTATATGTCAGTATTACATTGTATATCCCTGTATGTTGTGGTCGTTCATGTGCTTATCTAATAGTTTTTTGAAACTATCGATGCCCCCCACTGAGACCTCCGCCTGTGGAAGGGAATTCCACATCCTTGCCGTTATTAAAGGGGTTGTAAAGGTAAAAAAATTTTTTCCTAAATAGCTTCCTTTACCTTAGTGCAGTCCTCCTTCACTTACCTCATCCTTCGATTTTGCTTTTAAATGTCCTTATTTCTTCTGAGAAATCCTCACTTCCTGTTCTTCTGTCTGTAACTACACACAGTAATGCAAGGCTTTCTCCCTGGTGTGGAGTGTCGTGCTCGACCCCTCCCCTGGAATACATGTATGTATGTGCCTGTGTGTTTCTGCCTTGAGAGGGAGGGCAGTTCTGGGATGTTGTCTCCTTTTCTCATTTGTTTTGAATTGGATAATAAAATAATTGGGTACTAAAATTTGTGATTCCTACATTTTGTACATATATTGTAAAATATGTTACTTTGTTAATCCAGTGTTGCTAATCTGAGGAAGGGCAAATCTTGCATAAAAGCTTCTATTTATATGGGACGTTGTTATTGATATCTTCCTTAATAAATCTACCAAGTACCGTATATACTTGAGTATAAGCCGACCTGGATATAAGCCGAGGCACCTAATTTTACCACACAAAAAATGGGAAAACGTATTGACTCGAGTATAAGCCTAGGGTGTCCATCTGCATGCGGCATCAGGCTTTGAAAAATTGGTGCTCCCCGGCCATAGGTCCCCCAGGCAGCAAACTTTGCACACTTGTAGAGGAGAACTGGGGCTACATGCCAAGGTTGGGGTCCAGGCGACCTACGGCCGACCAGTACCGGTTCCCCAAAGTCCAAGAGATCAGGTGCAAAAAGGTGATTCGAGTATAAGCCGAAGGGGGGCATTTTCAGCACAAAAATAATGTGCTGAAAAACTCGGCTTATACTCGAGTATATATAGCACTGCAGCCATGGACTTTTCCTTACTATATACTGCATATTGCCTGTCTATGTAAAAATATTTTTTGCTAGCCAAAATAACCTTTTTCATCTGTTTGCGTCTTACTGTCATTCTGTTTTTCAGAGTTTTTGCAGTAATATTGGTCTAACAGGGTAAAGTTTGAAAAATAATTGCAATACAATTATTAGATTTCCAAAATGTAATCACAAATGCATGACAAAAATAAATGATCACTGTGCACTGTAAAATCACCCACAGAAAAACAAAGGCTCATACGGATGTGAAGAACATTTGTGGCTCTGGCATGGCATTGTTAAATGGGACATCTGTACGGTGACAGGATGGAAGTGATTATGTTGTACGCTGCTTTTTAATCTTGTGTGACAAACCATTACATTACATTTAGCAGTATATAAATAGAGCTTGTTAATTTCCAAGTTTACCGTATGTACAATACGTGCTTTCTGATGTATGTTCCAGTTTACAAATGTTTGCTTATTGGTAATGTAGAGCGGTGGCTCTGCCATGTTCAGCTATGAAATGTGAATAGAACTAAACTGGGACAAATTATGGTAATTTTGTGGAACCTAAACGGGAGCTCCAAATGTATGTAAAGCCCGCAGGGTATTTCCTCCCTTGTGAATAAGGTAATTAGTTTACTTTTCAGATCTTTTTATGTGGTTTTAATATAGTCATCTTGCCAAATATTTACATATGGGGGAACTAGCTGCAAATATGAATAGGAAGAATTCAGAAGAAAATCGCCCTTTTCAATAACAAGCTCTTATTCTTAAAGCAGATCTTCACCCATTACTTCTGGGTTCTCCACTCTCCCTTTACCACAGTTAGATAAGCTTATTACTTTTTTGAATGGTTTCTGCAGACCAGCACTTTCTGTTTTCTCATCCAGGCGAGAATGACATACATGGACAAGTTTTACCTAGACATCTTAGGAGGCAATGGGAGGTCTATGTCATTCCTGTATGGCAAGATTGAACAAAGTGCTTTTTATTCTAGTTCTACTGATGGACACATGCACCATATGTGTGCCAATGGCAGAGACCTGTGCACATCATGCGCTCAGACAGCACAGGTACCGAGATCCTAGATATCATAGGTGTTTGCATTCGCGCTGGAAACCTCTCACGTGTGCGTTTCAGGTCTCCACTGGTTCTCAAAAACGTGGCAGTGACCTTTGGCATTCCTGCGCATGCGCAGGATATTCAAAGATGGTGGTGTAGAAGAAGAGTGACAGAAGTTCTTTTTTAACCACTTTATGACCAGCCAAAAAGGGCGGTTGTGCAACAGCAACACTGTACCCAAATTAAATTTATATATTTTTTCATACAAATAGAGCTTTCTTTTGGTGATATTTGATCACCACTGGGTTTTTTTTATTATACAATTAAAAAAAGACAGCAGGCACAATGATGTACATGTCATGATTGTGCCTGCACATGTTGTCCTGCCACCAGGGATGTGCAGTCAGGGGTGGCAGGTGAGGCAGAGCCATGAACATTAAAAAAAAGAGCTTTGAGGGTTGTAGAAACCCCACATTTTGGGGGTAGGTAGCCTCCTTGGGCAGCCTGTCAGAAGCTACATACAGAGCGGCCAGTTTAAATACAAGCTGGCACACTGTTTGCAGCAGACTTAGTCCCGTAAACCGATGAGAATGGTCCGACGGACCTTTTTCATCGGTTCACCGCTGAAGTGGCCTGATGTGTGTACACACCATCGTTCCACCATCGTTCCAGCGGTGACGTCAAACACACGACGTGCTGAATAAAACGAATTTCAAAGCTTCCGAGCATGTGTCGACTTGATTCTGAGCACGCGTGGGTTTTGAACCGATGTTTTTCTGTACTAACCATCGGTTTGGACCGATCGGGCAGCGGTCCATCGGTTCGGTTTTGAAGCATGTTTTAAACTTTTGGACCGAAGGAAAACAGACCGATGGGCTATACACACCGTCGGTTTGGACCGATGAAACTGAACCTCGGTCAATTCTCATCGGTTTGGAATGACCGTGTGTACGGGGCCTGAGAGGTTAAGCTCACAGTGCCTCTCCTCATTTATTGTCATAGGTACTGAACTCAATGGACAGCTTGGAGTCTTGGACCAATGGTAAAGTACCATTAGCACCAGCTGTGCAATAAAAATGCTGCAGTGGATACACGCCTTTCACTGCAGTGTCATAGAAGGGGCATGTGTCTAAAAGACAGATGCTCCCTTCCAGCTCAGCCCTCTTATCTACAAGGAAATACATGGGTTTATGGGTAGAAGATTTACCCACAATCCCATGTTTTTTTTCACACAGTTAAAAGGGAGAATGAGAATCTGCTGCTGTTGAAAAGGTACTGTTTTATTCAAGCTAAATCAAATATTATTATGCTATATATTATATTATAACATAATCATTAATTATTTATCTATTTACTGTGAAATTACTGGTTTGAAGTTATAACTTTAAACTTCAGTAATTTGTCCGTTAAGCCACCTGCTTGAGTACAGTTTTTGAAAATATAGTAAATTACCTTAAAAACAAGATAATAATAATTGTTTGTATATTACTTATGGCAATTAACCCCTTGCCACCCAGGCCAATTCTGACACTTCTCTCCTACATAATCATATTTTTTTTGCTAGAATATTACTCAGAACCCCCAAACATTATATACAGTATATTGGTGGTCATTGCAATTTTTTATTTTACAGTATTTGCTCAGCAATTTTTCAAACACTTAAGATAACCCAATTAAAAAAACACTAAAGATAACCCAATTTTTTTGTATAATGTGAAAGATGATGTTATGCCAAGTAAATAGATACCTAACATGTCACGCTTTAAAATTGCACACATTCGTGGAATGGCGCCAAACTTCAGTACCTAATAATCTCCATAGGCGATGTTTTAATTTTTTTTTACAGATTACATGTTTAGCTTTACAGAGGGAGTCTAGTGTTAGGATTATTGCTCTCGCTCTAATGATTGTGGCGTATGTAATCTGTGTGTATCTGGCTCTGATACTAGCCAGTGCCTCATCAGCCACTGACCTCACTGCATGTCCCTGCCCCGCCACACAGTATTTGTACTGTGGCGGCTCGGCAAGTAGTTAATGCCTACACACCACACATAAGCATCGCTGGGTGGCCGATGTTTATGTGCTGAGGACTGAGCTGTCAAACACAGCTCTTGGTCTGAGCAAAAGATCATTAGCCTGTAGGACATGCTTCCAATTATTTATAAGAAAGTGAATTCCCTGGATAAGGTGAGTAAATGGTGCCCTAAATGATGGTTGGGGGGAATTTACTAAAACTGGAGAGGGCAAAATCTGGTGCAGCTGTGCATGAGAGCCAATCAGCTTCTAACTTCAGCTCATTCATTTAAGCTTTGACCACAAAAAATAATAAAAAAAATGGGAAGCTGATTGGTTTCTAAGCACAGCTGCACCAGATTTTGCTCTCTCCAATTTTAATAAATGAACTCTGGTGTCTTCCTAACACTCAACTACAGCCATGGCTATGGCTTTGTAGCTGTTGTATATCTGTACTCCATCAATAAATACAATTGCTTTGGAAGATGTGTTGCCGGCTATACATCTCGATTCTATGCAGCTTCTAATCACTGTGACCACTGTGACAGTTGTGACATGATTGCTGATCCTTTTGTTTTTAGTTTTAGACAGAGTATGGATAGTTTCTAGCTTATGTTGGGTTTTCATTGCTGTCTGTTTACCCCTTGGGAGGCTATCCGTTATATAACAGAAAGTGAGTCAAAATCACCCTGAAGTAATGGGAAATCCCACCTCTGATGTTTGTCACTAGAACGGTTGTCCTCATTAATAGATTTCCTCACTTTCCCTGGGCAAATCTACCATTTCCAATTAAATGTTCACCTAATTTTTTGTCCAAGTGACAATGGTCCACATTAACAAATGGTGTATGTGTACCTACAGCAATGACAAGCTGACAAACCGTATAACCCTTTTTTACTCTATCAATAAAGGAAGCAAATTTTGTCTGGAGTTCTACAATAAGTGTTTAAACTCAGAGCTACATGACATTGCATCAGTCATGTAGTTTAGAGGGGATTTGTAAGTTTTGTAGCCTTTACAAGACTTACACCATCAGTTCCTGCTTTAATAACTTGTTCCTAACCAAGCAGATTAGCAGAGTGGTGCATTACATAATAGGTACATTCAAGAAATAGACTATTTTATATAATGACTCATTTCAGATCTTTGCAGTTATGTGAAGTGTGCTGTGACTATGCAGCAGCTTGGATGTACTTTACAAAGAAGGCCTTGCTCAGCTTGCAACTGAACTCTGAAAACTCAGGGCCAGATTCAGGTAGGAGATACGACGGCGTTGCCGTCGTATCTCTGAGTCTGAGGCGTCGTATCTTGGCGCCTGATTTAAAGAATCAGATACGCCAGAATTTCTCTAAGATACGACCAGCGTAAGTCTCCTACGCCGTCGTATCTTAACTGCATATTTACGCTGGCCGCTAGGTGTCGCTTCCGTCGATTTACGCGTTGAATATGGTAATGAGCTAGATACGCCGATTCTCAAAACGTATGTGCGGCCGGCGCATTTTTTTACGTCGTTTGCGTAAGGCTTTTTTCGGCGTATAGTTACCCCTGCTCTATGAGGCGTAGATGAGGCGTACTAATGTTAGGTATGGACGTCGGAACAGCATTGAATTTTTCACGTTTTACGTCGTTTGCGTAAGTCATCCGTGAATGGGGCTGGACGTAAGTTACGTTCACGTCGACTAGGCATTGAGCGGGCGCAATTTAATTGGAAAAATCGACGTGATACTGAGAATGCGTGCGCATGCGCCGTTCGATAAAAGCGTAATTTACGTGGGGTCACAATAAATTTACATAAAACACGCCCACATTTTCCACATTTGAATTAGACGGGCTTACGCCGGCCAATTTACGCTACGCCGCCGCAACTTACGGAGCAAGTGCTTTGTGAATACTGCACTTGCCTGTCAAAGTTGCGGAGGCGTAGCGTAAATACGATACGCTACGCCCGCACACAAATACGCGCTCCCTACGAGAATCTGGGCCTCAGTTTTTTTTCATCTATGGTTTTCAGTGCTCAGATATGAATGAGCTCCATTTTCTACGTTTTCATTGTTCCTCAGTCTACATCTACCTGCATCTTATCAGGCAGCATGCTAATATAATTAGAATGTAATTCATTTTTGCCTACACCTGTAGTACAGGTTTTCTTTGTTCTAATGGAAAGAATAATGCATTTACAATACTTTGGCATGTCTAGTTTGTCTATTTTTTTTCTATTCCTTTTTCAATGCCATTCTCCTGTTGAGGCAGAGCAAGGCAGTAGTGGCCTGTTAGTAAGAAGTCATGTTGGCAAATGTTATGAGTCATATAGCCTAAGGACATGCATTTTTTTAGCAGCATTACCCACAAAGGTTAAGTAGTGGTTTCTGGTCAGCACTACCTGAAAAGTATTCTTATTCTAAAACTGTGTGCTACTGTATATGAGGTATGTGGTCGAACATAGGTGAACCAGAGTAGATGGGTGCTATTAGAGGAAGTGGGTCAATGCTGGCCATACACAGCAACTTTCTAGGTATGTTTGACAACAAACAGAACAAGACAGGATCTGGAATGTATATATTAAAGATGAAGTTTAGGTATGGTGCTATTCACATAATAACGCATCATGGACCAATGTACAACCCAACTCCATAAAAATCGGGATGCTGTATAAAATCTACATAAAAACAGAATGCAATTATTTGCAACTCTAATAAGCTCATATTTGATTCACAATAGAATAGACAACAAATCAGATGTTTAACTGAGAAAATGTACCATTTTAGGAAAAAATTAAGGTAATTTTTGAATTCGGTGGCAGCAACACATCTAAAAAAAAAAGTTGGGACAGTGTCATGTTTACCACGGTGTAGCGGTTTAACAACACTCTGAAATGTCTGGATACTGAGGAGACCAATTGCTTCCTTATATAGGACTCTAATTGCTCTACTCTCCTGGATCTTCTTTTTGGTATTTTTAATTTAAAATATTTTCAATTGATGATATGTTTTCTACTGTATATTAAATATGGGTTTATGAGTTTTGCAAATCACTGCATTCTGTTTTTATACAGTGTCCCAACTTTTTTGGACTTGCGGTTGTATACCTGTGGGGTTCCCGTGGAAGCTGGAAATCAAACAGGCTCTGCTACTACAGTCATCTCCACTAGCTTCCTGGTCCAATGTAACTTTGTAAAAAGTGGCATACCTTCATTTAAGCTTTAATATCTAAGATGGTATACTGCATTGATTTGGTTATTTTTTGCAATGAAAAAAAGGTTGATCAAGTACCCAGGAAACTGAGAAGATGATCATGGAAGGAGAGGAAGCAATGGAATCTGATTATGGACACTGGATTGAGGAGGACTATTATCTAACTGTACAAAAAAGTGTCAACCACAACAACCTATAACTAACCTTTGCAGTACGGTGCACATGAGAGGTAAACGCACATCACAAACAAAGATTTACCAGCTAGCCTGCAAAACAACCAAGTGGATTGGTAGAGAAAGTTGTGAGGAGACACGGTCGATGGGTAGGAGGGCTGGTAGAATAGAGGTGGGGGGCTCCAGAGATTCTTTTGTGGACTCTGGCATTTGTGTCAAAAAAAATTGTGATGAGCAGGAGAAGTAAGAATATATTGGAGGAAATAGTGAAGGTGCTGCCAGAGCAGCCACTGCAGACAATGCTGCAATTGGAACTTGTGTGCAAAGCACAGTTGCACAGAGATAATGCTGAGGCTGTGATTGGGACTTGGACAAAGATTATAAAATAAATCCCTCTACCAGCGTATGGAATCCAATGAGTGGACAATATGTGAAATGGGAACTTTTCAGTGTATCAATACAAAATTCCAGAAGGAGTAGAAGAGGATGTACTTTCTTGCTACATTCACTTCTACTGTCAGAACCCTCCAATGAGTCCTGTCAATTAAAAATTTCCCATAAGATATTCTGTGCATTTAACACATTTATACAGTAAAACCTTGGTTTGCGAGCATATTTCATTCCAGAAACATGCTTGTAATCCAAAGCACTTGTATATCAAAGCATTTTTTTTACAGGGTATAAAAGAGAAGAGAGGCCCCTTTAAGTGTAGCAATAAGTTGCTAAATGTTGTACCTTCATTAAATGTAACCATGTTGCTATACTTAGAGTCTCCTCTCTATATCAAGACATTGCTTGTACCTCAAGGCAACATTTATTTAAACCTTTTGCTTGTCTTGCAAAACGCTCTCAAACCAAGTTACTCTTAAATCAAGGTTTTACTGTACATGTTTTTTACCCGTAAAAAACATCCCTTGTGTAGACATCCAATAGCCCCAAGACTGTTGAGTTTGATGTCGGCAGCTCCAGCAAATTAAGAACTGTCACTTGAAGTAGAACTATAGGCAAAACTTTCTTTTTAATTTTGGATAGAGCAAGGGAGGGTTATAACCCCCTGTCAGATTTTTTTTCACTATCTGTGTCACAGTTTGAGCACTGCTGATTGGCATTCTCAATTCCTTGGATATCTTTTTATATCCATTTCCTATTTTATACAGTTCAACTACCTTTTCCCGCACATCCTTTGACAATTCTTTTGCTTTCTCCATGATTTAGAATCCAGAAACGTCAGTGCAGCACTGGATAAAAGATGCAAGGGTCTGTCAGGAGTCCAGAACTCATTGACCTTTTATACACACACACACCACTAATTACAAGCAAACAGATCACAGGTAAGGATGGTTACCTTTATTAGCCATTCAAACCCCTTTGTGTCAACTTGTGTGCATGTTATCAGGCCAAAATCACCAGGGTATGTAAACTTTTGATCAGGGTCATTTGGGTAGTTTCTGTTGTGATTATGATTTAAAAAGAGTCAACACAGTTGATTGATAATAAACGGCTTCAGCCAAACACTAACCATGAGTGAAAGAAAAGTTTTTGTGTTATCATTCATATTCCTATGAAAAATGGCCAAGAAATCATAAATTCTGCCAGGGTCTATGAACTTGAGCACAAATGTATAACACACCATGAGCGCAGGAATACAGTATCTCACAAAAGTGAGTACACCCCTCATATTTTTATAAATATTTTATTCTATTTATTTTATGTGACAACACTGAAAAAATTACATTTTGCTACAATGTAAAGTAGTGAGTGTACAGCTTGTATAACAGTGTAAATTTGCTGTGCCCTCAAAATATCTCAACACACAGCCATTAATGTCTAAACCGCTGGCAAAAAAGTAAGTACACCCCACATCAAAATGTCCAAAGTGGGCACAATTAGCCATTTTCCCTTTCCCGGTGTCATGTGACTGGCAGGTGTTGCAAGGTCTCAGGTGTGAATGGGGAGAAGGTGTGTTAAATTTGGTGTAATTGCTCTCACTCTCTCATAATGGTCACTGAAAGTTCAACATGGTACCTCATGCAGCATTTAGACACCCATAATTTGCTCGATTCGAACGGAAACAGCATTGCTCAAAATATGGGATGATGCTCTCGAGGCTGCAGACGAAGGAGAATCTTGTCTCCTAGTACTGTTGGACCTCAGTGCGGCTTTTGACACGGTAGACCACAAACTATTGCTGACTCGGCTAGCTGAAGTAGCCAATGTCACAGAATGTAACTTATCCTGGTTCTCCTCCTTTTTGGAAAACCGATCACAAGTAGTGAAACTGGGACCGTTCACTTCTGAAAAACACACGGTGTCATGCGGAGTCCCTCAAGGATCCCCTCTGTCCCCGGTGCTGTTTAATATCAATCTTCGCCCCCTTTTTGAAATCATCAGCAGCCAAAAGCTGCTCTACCACTCTTATGCAGATGACACACAACTGTACTTTCGCATCTGCAACAAAAAGGATCATCATCTCGATCTAGAGAAATGCCTCTATTTGATAGAGAACTGGATGACAAAGTTATCTTAAACTCAACGGGTCGAAAACAGAACTTCTCCTATTTCATGCCGATCAAAATAATCAACCGGCAACTCTCTGGATACCTCCGCTTATTCTGGGCAAAATCATCACCCCTAGCTCCAAAGTCAAAAGTCTCGGAGTCATCTTTGACACCAACATGACAATGGATGCACAAATAGGGTCAGTAGTCAGCGGATCCCACCATCTGCTGTGCCTACTACGCAGACTTATTCCATTTATTCCCAAAGAGGACATAGCAGTCGTGGTGGGAACAATTGTTAACTCCAGACTTGATTATGCTAATGCCCTCTACCTCGGTCTCCCAAAGTACCAAATCACTCGCCTGCAGGTCGTTCAGAATACGGCCGCGCGACTGGTGACTGGGAAAAAACCTTGGGAATCAATCTCACCCTCACTGAGAAGCCTTCACTGGCTGCCAGTGAAAGACAGAATCACATTCAAAGCACTCTGTCTGACGCATACATGTATTTTGGGAAATGCACCCAAATATCTATGCGAAAA
Organism: Rana temporaria; assembly: GCF_905171775.1. Classification (NCBI taxonomy): domain Eukaryota; kingdom Metazoa; phylum Chordata; class Amphibia; order Anura; family Ranidae; genus Rana; species Rana temporaria. The sequence continues at coordinate 270,464,199 of NC_053490.1, read as the reverse complement.
ACTAAAGGCTTACAACCCCAGTCGCACTCTGCGATCCTCCAACCAAAAGCTACTCCAAATCCCCAAAACTAGATACAAGTCCAAAGGAGAAAGAAGATTTGCTGTCCTAGGCCCTCGACTCTAGAACACTTTACCAACCTCCATTAGGTTGGAGGAGAACCACTTGGCCTTTAGGAGAAAGATCAAAACCCATCTCTTTTGAGGTCAAAGGAGAAATGGTCAACAAGCGCCCAGAGGCAATTCAGTTTGCATGTGCAGCGTTATATAAGTCTTTCACTCACTCACTCACTCATGGCAAAGAACTCTCTGAGGATCTGAAAAAAATTATTGTTGCTCTACATCAGGGGTCTCCAAATGAGGGTCCTCCAGTTGTCCAGGAACTACAAATTCCATCATGCCTAGTCATGTCTGCGAATGTCAGCATTTTACAATGCTTTATGGAAGGTGTAGTTGTGCAACAGCTGGGGGGGTTGTAGTTTGGAGATCCCTGCTCTACATAAAGATGGCCTAAGCTATAAGAAGATTTCCAAGACCCTGAAACTGAGCTGCAGCATGGTAGCCAAGACCATACAGTGGTTTAACAGGACAGGTACTCAGAACAGGCCTCGCCATGGTCAACCAAAGAAGTTAAGTGCACGTGCTTAGCATCATATCCAGAGGTTGTCTTTGGGAAATAGACGTATGAGTGCTGCACACATTGCTGCAGAGGTTGAAGGGGTGGGGGGTCAGCCTGTCAGTGGCTGTTGTACCAGAAGGAAGCCTTTTCTAAAGATGATGCACAAAAAAATCCTGCAAACAGTTTGCTGAAGACAAGCAAACTAAGGATATGGATTACTGGAACCATGTCCTGTGGTCTAATGAGACCAAGATAAACTTGTTTGGTTCAGATGGTGTCAAGTGTGTGTGGCAACCAGATTGGACGGATCTGTCCAATCCCGAGCAAGGGGGAGTGTCTATACACGGCGCGGCGGGGAATACAGCTTTCAAACAAAAGCTGCCTGTAATGTTCCCCGCACGCTGATTAACGCGGCAGCGGCAGCTTTGCGGTATGCGGCGGCGGGGGGAGGGGGGGACTAAGTATTCTATTCAGGCATCGGGGGCATTTGCGGGAGTACAAGTACTCCCGCAAATACTCGGTATCGGTCCCGATACTGATACTGGTATCGGGACAACCCTAATTCATATATATATAAAATACTAGATTACTAATATTAAATAACACAATAATAAAGTAATCAATAAAACAAATACATACATAAATTAAAAAAATGAAATATTATCCAGTATAAAACTTTTTTTTTTTTACTAGAATTACTTGATTTCCTTAGTTAATATTTGTTCTGAATAAATATATAGTTTAATTTGTAGTGCTGATGTTGATCAACCTGTATTTTTCCACATATTACCATAGAAAATGGCCTTTTATTTTTGAATGGGCGATGGATTGAGAAATGTAATCACCTTCTGTTCCAAAGTTTTACTGCGCTAGATCAGATAATGAATTAATCTAAGCTTTATAAATTAATTGAATGGTTAAATAATTATGCGGTCCCTTTGAGTGTAATTTTAATTTTTTTGATTTTGACCTTTTTCCCTGCAGTAACAAAAAAACAGCTGAATCTGATCTCTATAATATGAAAAAACAAAAACCATAATTAGGAATGATTATTCAAAGACGTTGGTACACTCATGATGCCTAGTTGTGCCAAGCCACTTCTTTTTATATAAACAGATGAAACATCACAAATAAGTGAGTACACAGTGAGCAGGCATCCTGCCCCAGGAGGCAAATGATTCATGGGTTTAAAGGTTTGTAACAATGTCTTTTAGTTTAACATCTGTGCTTCGCTTATAGGCAGACACTGTGGGACGTGCTGAGTTTATAATAAGAATAAACCTCCGAGAGGAATATATTTACTAGAAGGACTTGTTAACACCAAACACATTGACATGCAGACAACTGAAAATGTATTGTATTTTTTTAAGCACCATTACTACGTTGTGTTCCTGCATTTCTGAGGTCATTTGAATGGGAGCCTTCAAAGAACAGTAGCACAACACGTGAAAATTAATGGCAATGGATGTTGCTGTGTGTTTTCACAAGGCAACTACAAAAGCAACAAATATAAAACATACTGTAACTTAAGTTAACTGCTAAAGGTATAACAGGAAATATTGAAGCTGTACTAAAGGCAGAATACTGTCTTAACTTACTTTACCCTGTCTAATTATAAACCTAATGCAGCTAGAATTAACAGTTTTTTCATAGTATTTATGGAGGGAACTGCAGTCTACTAGCAGATAATAATAAGATGATGCTACAAACTCCTTCTACTCCAGCATGTTTGGTTGGGGTAAACCAAGGAATGCTGAAGCCAGAGGATGCATTGACCTAATGCCGCGTACACACCATCACTTTATGTGATGAAAAAAAACGACGTTTAAATCATTAAATAAAACAACGTTTTTGAAACTTAATTTTCAAAAAACAACGTTGCCTACACATCATAGTTTTTTCAAAATGCTCTAGCAAAGTGCAGTTACGTTCAGCAGTCTTTTCCATTGAAGCTAGCTTCATAACTTGCTTCTGAGCATGCGCGGGTTTAAAAACATTGTTTTAAATGTTGTTTTGCCCACACACTATCATTTTAATTGACACAAAAAACGACGTTTTGAAAAACGACACAAAAAATTGAAGCATGCTTCAATTTTTTTTTGTCGTTTTTCACAAGACATAAAACTACGTTTTCCCCCACACACTGTCATTTTAATTGACGTTTTTTAAAACGTCGTTTTTTTTCATCACATAAAGTGATGGTGTGTACGCGGCATAAATGTCATGGGGACAGATAAAGCTTAACACAAAAAGGTTCCTTATTTGGAGGGATGAATTCCCTTTTGGCACCAGATTTCTTCTCATTCCACCTCAAATGTCCCTTTTTTGGTCTAATGTACACATGTATTACAAAATGTAACGCTGTATTTAACTTCTAAAAGTGCTTTTCTGCATTAAAGCCTGTAATATATTGCATATCTGTAATGTAAAGCATATCTGTCGATCCTTTAGACATCAGGGAAATACATTAGTATGGCACAATTTGTTCATACACATTAGCCCATGTTTGCTAAACTATTATTGAAAAACTCCTTTTCTAAGTCAATCACTTAGGCCCTGTACACACGACCGAGGAACTCGACGTGCCAAACACATCGACTTTTGCCATTGAACAACGAGGAAATAGAGAACATGTTCTCTATTTCCTCGCCGAGGTCCTCGTCGGCTTCCTCGGCCGAAAGTGTACACACGGCCGGGTTTCTCGGCAGAATTCAGCTCTGAACCGAGTTTCTGGCTGAATTCTGCCGAGAAACTCGGTCGTGTGTACGGGGCCTCACATTCAGAATACATTGGGGTTTTTTTCCCCACCATATTTTACAGAAGTAATAATAACCATTAAGATCTCAAATTTAGGGAAGTGGGGCATGATTTTATGCAATGCCTAGCAAGATCCTCAAAAGCCAAAACACATGACAAATAAAATTGTTTAGTTGCAAATCAAAGTAACGCATATGGGCACTTATTGTGCCACCCTCAGAGCAATGATAATATGAGGGGATTTTTACAAAGTGGCGCATTGAGCACTTATTGTTCCACCCTCAAGGCGATGATAATATTAGGGTAATTTACTAAGATTGTAGCAGACAGAGTCTGAAGCAGATGTACATAGCAACTCATTGGCTTCTAGCTTCCATTTTCAAAGCATAAAGTGATTAAAAAAGGATATTTATTTTAAAACAACAATCATGGTAATCATGGGGGTTGCTGAACACAGAATCTATTTTTTAACTTAAAGTGGAGTTTCCATCCCAAATTTTTTTTTTGATTATTGTGCTCATTAGACCTAAAAAATAAAAAAATTACATGTTTTTATTTTTTTTACTCACCTGGAAATGCCTGTTGCTATGCGATCCCACGAAATCTGCCTTTGGAATCACCTAGGATTCTGACATCATCTCCCTCAGCTCCCCAGCACGCTAATGCTCCTGGGAAATGTGTGTCATCATTTCCCAGGATGCAGTGCGCTTCCCCATTATAACTCCCCATCCAAGACTTCCAGGAAGTAAGTGCTTGTGGGCTTCACAATGCCCACAAGCAAAATGACAACGCTGTGGACATAGTTTTATAAACTATCTTTTTTGAATAACTATGCGGAGCGGCGGCGGATTTTAAAATAGTAAGTGACCGGATTTATATTATAAAAACGCATGATGAAAGGACATACATTTAAAAAATGCTAATTGTGGTTGGAACACCGCTTTAATACAGAGAATGCTTTAAGGTTAAAAAAACAAACAAAAAAACTCTCTTATCCTTTACAGGCAAGGAAGCTGCAATTGTAGCCTCCATTTGCTCTGCAATTGCCAAATTGATTCTGCACATGTGATCATTTATGACACCATCCATTTGATGAATTGATAGTGCAGTTGAGAGCACAAGCAAATATGACAGTTATCATACATTATTATTATTATTATTATTATAATTATTATACAGGATTTATATAGCGCCAACAGTTTGTGCAGCTCTTTACAACATCAGGGAAGACAATACAGTCACAATACAATTCAATACGGGAGGGATCAAAGGGCCCTGCTCGTTAGAGCTTAAAGTCTAGAAGGGAGGGTCAAGTGAAACAAAGGGTATGCTTTGACTGTAAGGGCCCTTTCACGCGTACGGACCGTATGTCCGCATTTTCATCCGTCCGTTGCGGATGAAAACGGGACATACATGGGTCCCTATGTGATTACGGGTGTCAGCGGATGACCATCCGCTGACACCCGCAATTGTCTGCCTCCGCAAAGATCCGCATTTGCAGACAGAAGAAAATCCTATTTTTCTTCCGTCTGCCGGATCGGATGAACACGGACATACGGTCCGTGTTCATCCGATCCCCCATAGGGGAGAGCGGAGAAAAGACAGGGCGGTCCCTGCACAGTGTGCAGGGACCGCCCTGTCAGCTGCCAGCTCAGCGGGGATTTTACGGAGGATCCCCGCTGAGGAAATGCGGACACACGGAGCGTTACTGATCCGCCTGTGTGAAAGGGCCCTAATTGTTTTGGGAAATTGTTACATTTATGGGTTTATTTCAACTTTAACTGAACTAGATGAAGATAGAAGCTGACTGGCTACCATGTACAGCTGCTCCAGAATCTGTCTGCTCCAGTTTTAGTAAATTCCTCCCTATGTGTTTTCCTTACCTAAGTGCTTATTCAGGCAAGTAGGGGAAAAATATTCTTTAGAAGAAAATATAAGAAGGCCATACTTCAATACCCCTTTATCAAAAAAGTTAGCCACCACTTCTTTGCAAGTTTGCAATCTTTTATTTTTTTTATGTGTGGGCAGAGTCACTCGCCCTGTACGTGGGGGTACCTTTCTAACTAAGCACACTCATCAATGCCTGGGAATAGACGGGGACTGCAGTCATGTGAAAATCAAACATTATGGCGGTTTCAGTGTCACCCTAAAGCAGGAGGTTGTGCTACAAAAACCTGCAGAAAGTCAATGCAGCCACCATATCAAAGGATTTGCAAGCTGCTATATAATACAATTTTGTTCTTGGGGTTAGATACACTTTAAGACCTAACAACGCTTGAAAGGCAGTGTACAGAAGTTTATTTCAGGTGAGCTTTTTTTGCAGTACATGCAAAGAACAGCAGAGGTATATCCAGAGGTCCAGACTTTAAAATAGAATGGCGTTTCCCTAGTTCCGCTCAAGGCACATAGGTTTGTGCCAAACATGAATATTAGAGGCCGCTGGGAAATAGAGAGCAACAAAGCTTCCCATTGTCACACTTTGTTCCAACTTTAATGTTTATTGTTTAATGATCCTGCTACACTGTATTTTGCCTCCCACACAATGTCAGCAAAATAGATTTTCACTGAAATGTGGTCCAGTTTTTATTGTAAGCTTACTTTGTAGGCTTTTGCTTACTATAAATGACACATCATCTGTAATTACTAGTCCCAGCTTTCTTTCTTTCAGACACTAAATTAAAAGGTACTCTGGAGTGATGAACCACATCATATGTAAGACGTCCAAAAATAAGTGCAAGAAATGGATTGAGCATTTTGCCAGGATATGCAGACCATAAATACAACTGATTTATATAGATTAGCAAGTGGTGCTTGCACAATTTCAGAGATAAACTACGGCATCCCTGTCTTCATCAAGTTTTATCTATTTTGTTGAAAACAGCTATAAATCTACAAACTGGTTAGCAAAACCATCCAAGAACTTAACTAGGGCCATCTGACAAAAAATAAATATTACCCCTACCATCGCAAGCAAACCAGTTCCCCAAACTCAGTACAGGAATACCCCACTTTTAAGTACACAATGGGGTTGATTTACTAAAGCTGGAAAGTGCAAAATCAGGCTCACTTCTGCATAGCTATAAAAGGGGAGAAGGGAATAGCCTAAGAGAAGGCCTAAAAAAGGGGTTACTAATAGCAACAAGTGATTATCTAAACCAAAATGTGATACAAAAGGATTTATTATAGTATCAAAATAAGTATAAAAAGTACAGTCATTTACGAACTATATGGAAAAATGGAACCATTTAAAAGAAATAGATTGCCATGGACAATAATAACAAACAAGACTCACAATTTACAACACATACACACAGCACTAGTCCGGACGTTATTGATTCAGCCACGAGTTACATGCACATCATGCAATGGGCTAATTGATTTAACTATCAAGAAAATAATAGGGGCAATTAATAATTCAGGGAAATAATGCCTGATAGCCCCTCCTTAATCAAGCCAATAGGTGCTTTTACAAGTGGCTGAACCCAGTGTGTGGGGGAAAGGAGAAAAGGTGGGGGAGCAATGGAGATATGACTAAAGGGCCAAATAAATCACTTCCTCATCCTAATTGGAGAGTAAGGGCCATTTAAATTAAAAAATTAGGCCAGTTATTAGTTGAGGGTCCTGAAGCACACACAGCAGAAGGATAACCAGGTATTGTTCAATCAATCAGGCAGTTCAGCAGAGGTAGGTTAGTAATGTTAGTTAAAGCAGTCTTAGCAAGTATATGACGGTTGGATCCATTAATATCCACTAAGCAAAAGTGGATTTGATTTGTCAGCTTAAATTGCCTTAACCATACATAAACAGTCCTGTTAATAATGGCTTGAAAAAATCATATATTATCAGCCAGGTAGGATTAAGCAGACATATTAATCTTAACGCTTGAAGATAATGGGAAAATACAAGTTGCCGCAATGGTACCAATGTCAATAACTGGAATGCTAGTACATTACCAACTTGTTATTTGTTGTCACTCATACATTGGCTGGAGTGTCAGCTTATGTTGGTTATTGATGAATTTTCCACTGAGGCAGTAAGTACGCCAATTCGTTTGAATGGAAAAGTGATATCCGCGGAGGTCAAGTTGGTGACCAATCCGGACTGTGTGTTCCACACTCCTGGCAAGTTGTGCCTGTTTAGTACGTGCACTTCCACGTGTGCTCGTCCGTATTCCACAGCTCCTTTTACCGCAACTCTCTCCTGTCTCTCACACACCGGGAGAACGTCATGTGACGGCGCAGGGTGATGATGTCAACGCATTTCGCCCTGCTCAATGGCGTAGCTTCATCTCGGACGTTGTTTTTATACTTATTTTGATACTATAATAAATCCCTTTGTATCACATTTTGGTTTAGATCATCACTTGTTGCACCTTTAAAAATGGTGTCCTAGAATGTCAGAGGCCTTGGTTTTCCACAGCGCTCTCTGGTTTTCTCCTTCCTTAACAGATATAAGGCCCGTGTTATTTGCCTCCAAGAGACTCACCTGATTGCCTCTAAAATTTTAGCCCTTAACAAATTCTAGATAGCTAAATCATTTAATGCCACCCAACCCCCCTCTGCTGAAATCCTGCAGGATAAGACTGACCCTGATGGACACTACCATTTTTACATTGATGAACGTCTATGTTCCAACCCCCTTTAACACTGATTGCTTACAAAAACGTTCTATTCTGGCTCTTGATTCACCAAGTGGACACCTGCTGTTGGTGACTTTAATGCAGTGCTAGACCCTGCCAGCGATCACTTACACAGAACAGGCAAAACACAATCTTTATTTCTTGATTAGTTAATTTAGTACGATCTTACTGAAGTATGTAGGTGAAAGTACTCGGATGCTAGGCAGTATCTTTGTCATTCTGACACCTTCAACACTATGTCTAGAATCAACCTGGCCCTCGCTATCCCCCAGACTTTTCCATTGATAGTTGACGTACTAACTTAGGGGCATTTCAGATCACACTTCTTTAGCAGTAATACGAATACCGCTTCCCCCTCCTCAGAGTGGGAGGCCTTTAAATCTACTCTTCGAGGAACTTTCATGTCCATAACAGGTATCTTGCATAAGGATAACCATATAGTCACTGAGGAGCTTGGGTCAGCTATGCTTCAGGCGGAGCATGCCTATGTTAATATTCCTTCCCTTACCACTCATGTTGACTGGCTCCATAAAAAAGATTTTCAAGTTCTTTAATCAGTTATGCAAAGAATTTTAACTCCCAGGCCAATTTCTTGTTTTTTTTACCACCAACTCTGCCATGCCATTAGCTCTCAGTTTGGATTCTTATCAAGCCCTATAGAAATTACTCCTCCTGAAAAGCTACTGCATAGATCTGACACCACCAGATTGATATCTATGTATTACTCTGCTCTCACTAGTGGTGTAAATGATAGATAGTCGATGGCAAATTAAAATGACTGTTATTTAACCCACACATTATTCAGAATGGTCGGAGTTAAAAAAAAAAAAAAGTTTTGGAGTTTTTTGAAAAATAAAAATAAATTACAGCGCTCACAAAATAAATTTAACATGTGAAAACATCCATATACCATACATTGGGCAGATGTGCTCCAGGTAATAAAGTGCAAAAGTGCTTCAAACTTCAAGGTGCATCACACACCCAGCCTGCGTTCCCACTCACCAAAACTAATGGACCCCTGGCTTTTCAGTCCAGGAGTCAATCAAGCTTGAATGTTGACCATGAATGGTATATCACAGGAGGATCCTACAAAATTCTTCCCCAATCATGATGATCATGAGTGAATAGTGGCACCAAAAAGAAAGTAAAGACTTATAGTGAAGTACAGTAAAAAAAAAAATGATTGCGGTGTGTGATGCCCCTTTTAGTTTGAAACACTTTTGCACTTTATTACCTGGAGCACACCTGCGCAATATATTTGGACGTTTTCACATGTTAAAAAAAAAAAAAGAGTGAAAAATAAATATATAAAACAGAATATAGATAACCACAAATGATGCGAAACTGAAGAAGAGACAATATTTATGAATAAATGAAATCATGAGCAAGTCTCTTGCTGTGGTTGAGTCTGACGTGGTTTTAAAAAAAATAAAATAATATTTTGTGAGCGCTGTAATTTCTTTTTATTTTTCATTTGTTCAAGTGCACTTTGTGTACAGCAGCTGCAATCTACTTATTTTAACTTCTAGCACAAGTTAATATATTTATATATATATACACCTTTACTGTCCCCACTATACCCATGTAGCTACAATTAATTAACAATAGCCTCCCACTTTATAAACTCACCTATTAGGAAGAAGCCTGATTTGTTCAATGCTGTTTGGGATTGCTGGCTTTCTAACCCGTGATACAACCCACGTTATTCTGATATGACTTGTGAAGCATTGAGAAACAGCTCTGGGTTTTTGCTCTGTATTAGAGTTTTCTTTTCCTAGATTGGGTTTCTATTTTTTTATAAACCTCAATAAATATAGCTGTAAGATACGGTACGTCAAAATAAGTGGCATGAAAAACTGTATCAAATTGTCAATGTTATGAGAGTCATTTTGTGAACCTGTGGGCAGCTGATGATAATAAATTTACTAGTACGAACAAAAAATTTGCACATGGTCCAATACATGGGTAGGCAACTTCAGCAGTCCTGCTGTGATGAAACTACAAAACTCATTATGCCTCTGCCTCTAGGAGTCATACCTGTGACTGACAGAGGGCAGCTTCACACTGATCTGCTGCAACTTGGCCACATACAGGACTTTTGGTGCACTTTTAGAAAGTGCACCAAAACCACGGGACATAATAAAAGTCTATGGAAAAGCACAGCTAACTCGCATAAAAAATGTGAGAGTGATAAAAGACACCTCTGTTGGACAGGTTCTGCTAGCTTTATTGAGTAACATCGGCACCAGAAATCAGCTCAGAGCTCTCCCTTCACACAGCCAACATGGCGGATGGAGCAGATGCCTTATGCATTTCCGCAACCCCTGCAGACTCTGCTAATCATACGGCAGCAACACCCCCTCCACCCGAGGAGCAATACACGGGCTTAGCCCAGGCAGTAGCAGAAATTACTGTTTCCCACAATAACTGCAGCAGGTGACAGAGCCATAGCTGCAGGGATTACACAGCTGAGGAAGGAACTAGGCAAGCACGCCACTAGGCTCTCCGAAATAGAGCACCATGTATCTGATCTGGAAAATTAGATGCAAAACTCCTTCACCACAAACAGGCCCAGCAGTTTATAATTTGACAAACTGGATGACCTGGAGAACAGCTCCAGGTGCAATAATCTGTGGGTTATTGGCCTACCAGAATTATAAAATGCTGATTCATTGGCGGACATTTGCACCACATGCATTCCGTGTGCCCTGGGAATTTAATTCCCCTGCACAGTAAAGAGGGCCCTGCCATTATATTTTATCCTAGTGGAATCATGTGGAACTTTGTGCATCTACAATTACTTGACTTACCCCCCACAACAACATATTCTTCTACTGTTTGGTCCATTGGATATCACCAAACAGGATATGACTAAGTCTCAGTCCAGAATCCTGCAACACAATAAGGCCTGGATTGCTACTTGTTACATGGCAGCCAGGAGGGCAATCCTCAAAAAGTGGACTTCCTCTATAAACTGTAAACCCGATTCATGCAATTTGAGCTGGGCACATATATGTGCAGCATTTTGTTATCTCTCTTCAAAGAGCTATGTCCCGTACCATTCCTCTGTGATCAGCCTTATAACTCCTGACAAATTCTCGGACACATGGGATAAAAGTAGCCAGACTTTTCTGTCAGGGGAGGTTGCTATAAATAGATTAGCAGGGAGCTGGTCCTGTTACAAAACACCTCTGAGAGTCTCTGCCAATGTGGAGAGGGGGTGTGTGCGTTTCTTCCAATCTGCAATTTTAGCTATCTTGGCTGTATTCCCAGACATCACACTCTGTGTTAAACAGGAAGAGAAAATCTCCTAACAAGATCTGAACTTTCTAAACAGTATACAAATGTGAAGACAGCAGATATGGATGTAAAACCTATGTAGGGAGATTTGGTTAATCTCTGTGTATCGTCTGAGGCTGTTCACTTCACTGGGTGCATGGAGGGTGTATGGAGGGTTAAAGAGGAAGTAAACCCTCAACTTTTTTTTTTTTAAACCCTGCAAGAGAAAGTCATAATGAGCTAGTATGCATAGCATACTAGCTCATTATGATTGACTTACCTGAGATCGAAGCCCCGAAGTTCTCCTCGTCCCCTCAGCCGCCGTTGCCATGTCTCCTACAATCTTCTTCCTTGTATCGCCACTCCGGCCCTTGACTGGCCGGAGCGGCAATGACATCACTCCCGCGCTTGCACGCGGGACAGGCAGATCCCAGCGAATGTGCGGGATTATGGAATTAACCCCCCATTGCTCCATTCACAAAAACGCCATGCTCAGTGCGCCTGCGCCGTTGTCTATGGTGCGCATTGTGCCGTAGACATCGGTGCATTCCTTACTGAAAATATCTCCTTCTTAACCGTGTAGGTTAAGGAGATATATATTGCACCTACCGGTAAGCCTTAATCTAGGCTTACATGTAGGTGCAAGTTGTAAGAGGGGTTTACACTTTAACATCCACTTTAAAAACCGACTTACTGAACCTCCTCAGGTTAGAGAACATGTACTTGCTCTTCATCAACCATCGAAAATCCAATAGATTCCAACACAAATGGGCTTCATTCATGGACGAAGCGCGCTCTCCACCAGACAGGCAGGCCCTAACGGATCTAACACACAACATTAAGCACCACCAGATGCTTTAGTACCCTTCAAGTCTGTTCTAAGGCCACACTGCTGTCTAAACATCCCCATCGCTAGCTCCACCATTGGATCAAATGGCCCCACCCAAAAACCCCCACCTCGTACATTCGGGACACTCTTCTGGACAGCACAGCAATGAGAATATTTACTGACGGGCCTTCATTTAGATCTTTACAGGCCCGATTCATACAGCTCTGCTAGGTCTTCTTGTCTGCACTCATGTTTGCATGTTGGCAACATATCTAGGTTACCTACCCAAGTTAAGTGATAGCCTATTGGTAGTTATATCGGCCAAGGCTCACACTTCCCCCCGCCCTCACCATCTCATCTGTTACCCCCTCCCCCGCTCTATAATCTGTACCATTTATTGACTTGTTAATTTGTGTGCTGTATTGTTATTCTGAAAAACGCTATAAAATGTATAAAAAAAATCAATAAAAAATTGACAAGTCAATGGAGAGATCTGATTGCCATATCATCCACTTTGCAGTTTTCACCATTCCCTATTGCATCTCAACTAAATGAAATCTCCAGCATATGATATTATAAATGTCCCTTTTCTCTCTCCAGCTGTTTCAGTATGGCTTTCCAGTTTTTTTGCATGCAGTAGGCCAGGAAGAATGTGGGTGGGTGAATTGTGGTTACCTGTTCTTTAGAGGAGCAACCAAAGTCACCACAAGAAAATTATATGTTGAGCATGCCAAGTGATGTTGCTAGTGTTTCTATTTTGCATAAAGGACACAGGTAAATATAACATATATACTGTAAATAAATAAATATGTATATATATATATATATATATATATATATATATATATATATATATATATATATATATATATACACATATATTTGTTTTTTTGTGTGTGTATATTCCTTTGTATATTGCTTTGCTGATGCTTTTCTGTTTTTTAAGATTGCTACAATATGACATTGCAGAAACACTTTAAACTATAGATGTACATTTAGGCTGGGTTCACACCGGTACGCTAACATACACATTATGAAGCACGTTACATCACAAATTTACATGGGTTGCATTTAGGGGGCTTATTTATTTTGAATGAGGTGACAATGCACTAAAACACTGCCAAAACTGCACCTGATCCTTTTCTGGGACACAACACACAATATTGCATTGCCTCAGTGTGAAGTGCCATTCAAGATGAAACATGTATTACCGCAATGTAATAGTGTGATCCGCCTTAAAGTGAATCTTACATGAAGCAAAGTGTAATTAAGCTGAAAGCAGCTACACCCTGACAAATGTACCACACACTAGTTCTGTTCCAATAAATCTAAACCTACTCACTGAGTCCATTTAAGCAACATGCGTACATATTACTCTCTTTTTATTACATACAGTTGAAGCCAGATTTATGTATTCGTTTTACAACTTTGATAATATTAGTTTGTGAGAGTTGGACCAAAAAGCCTCGTACACACGATCAGTCCATCCGATGAGAACGGTCTGAAGGACCGTTGTCATAGGTTAACCGATGAAGCTGACTGATGGTCCGTCACGCCTACACACCATCGGTTAAAAAACCGATCGTGTCAGAACGCGGTGACGTAAAACACAATGACGTGCTGAAAAAATGAAGTTCAAGGCTTCCAAGCATGCGTCGACTTGATTCTGAGCATGCGTGGATTTTTAACCGATTGTTGTGCCTACTAACGATCGGTTTTGACCTATTGGTTAGGAATCCATAGGTAAAATTTAAAGCAAGTTGGCTTTTTTTTAACCTATGGATAAATAACCTATGGGGCCCACACACGATCGGTTTTGACCGATGAAAACGGTCCATCAGACCGTTGTCCTCTGGTTAACCTATCGTGTGTACGAGGCCTAAAGCTATCCAAAGACATAAGATAGTGGTCAAAAGTCATGACTGCCTAAATATGCATGATTTTACATGCATGGATATGCATTAAACTTCCATGGTTTTGGCTTTATTTCAGGGAGACCATATCATTTGACTGGGAAAATCCATTTGATTTCCCATGCTGAGATTAGTCAACTATTCCCAATCTGAAATTATGAGGGTAGTTAGAAGGAGCACCCAATATCCAATTAGAAGTGGAACACAAGTACCATATTTATCGGCGTATACCGCGCACTTTTTTGCCCTGAAAATCAGGGCAAAATCGTGGGTGCGCGATATACGCCGATACCTGCTTCCCGTGCTGTGTTCGAACCACTGCGCTGACATATACCGAGCGCAGTACACTCGGGTATAGTCGGGCAGGCTCGGCTCCTCTCGCGGTCACGTCCTGTGCTTCCTGTACGTCCTTTACGCGAGAGGAGCCGAGCCCGCCCGAATATACCCGAGTGTACTCCGCTCGGTATATGTCGGGCGCAGTGGTTCAAACACAGCGGGGATCGAGTGGGGAGGACACCACGATGGCCGCAGAAGGACGCCGGATGGACGCGATGGACGACGGGCAGGACGCGATGGACGACGGGCAAGACACCGACGAGGGGCATCCAAACTGTAAGTATTTTTTTTTTTGCAGGAATTTTCCTTAAAGTTCGGGGGTGCGCGCTATACGCCGGGGCGCGTTATAGCCCGATAAATAATCTGAAGTTGTTTTATTGAAAGTTGTAAAGCATGATAAAACCAATGCAGGGGAACAAAGACTCCCCCTTCTTCAGGGCTATCAGTGAAAAAATGAAAATGTACAGGAATATATATATATATATATATATATATATATATATATATATATATATCATGATATACATATACTGAAATAAAGGTAACGGAATGCACTGAGTTGTTTATCTAGTCGACACCAGATGGGTATATGAAAGATAGGTAGGGACTTGGGAGGGACTGGAGGATTGATTCTGGGGATAAGGATCGGTGGAAGGGGCTGATGGGAAGTGGGCATGGAAGTCAGAGGAATCTGCGGAGGTTGAAACAGTTGGTAGTATGCAGCGGGAAAGGGGAGAGCGAAAGATCCACAAGCCTAATGGCTGTGTGGATCTGCGCTCATGCAGGAAATGGAGGGAGGCGTGATATGAGTGAAAGAGTGGATGGAGGTGAGGTCTATGTGTGACAGCTGGCAGCAGATGGGAAAAACAATATAGCTGGAGGAAAATGGTGAAAGGTGGGGTCCATGGTAACAGCAGTCTGAAATTAGTCATCCACTCAATTTGAATGAGCTTCAAACAAAGCATATAGTACATGCAGCATTTTTTCCTGAATCACAACAGTGTTGTGGGGCTCTGCACTGCATGTGCATCAGGGTTTCATTGCCTTCAAAATGATAACACACGTGTGTGTTGCAGTAATGCTTGTGATTTGTTCCTAAGGCTCCATTCACATTTTTGGGTAGCAGGAACAAGCGCTCCGACTCTCGATTTTGTTGAGTAATTTGCATGTGATTTTGCATGTCAAATAGGGCCAGCTCCTTTACTTACATGGGCTGCCCTATGCCTGTGTAGCCCAAAAGAAGCTTGTGCAAGCTTCCACTAGATTTGGAAAGGCACAGTTTGCTGTCATTGCCTTGTAATCTTGTCACGCAACAATTGTGGCAGAATCACATCTTGTTGGGGTACTGTTAGGCCTCGTACACACGACCGAGGAACTCGTTGGGCGAAACACATAGTTTTCCTCGTCGAGTTCCTTATTATGCTTGTCGAGGAACTCGACAAGCTTGCTTTGCGTACACACTGTCAAGACAAAATCTCCTCGTTCTCAAACGCAGTGACATACAACACATACAACAGCAGGGTATTCCACTGGCACAACTTTTGGGGCTGGTTTTGCTAATCCCATGTGTTTGCGTGTTAAGTAAAAGTTTGTTAAGAGACGATTTGCACTTTTCAGTCTGTTACAGCTTTGAAAAATGTGTGATCTCCAATCCAAATGCTACTTTTACTCCCGTCTCATACTTTATTCTGAGCAAGTGCGGGTTTCTTAGCATACACACGCTCGAGTTTCTCGTCGAAAACCTGCCCGACGAGGAACTCGACGAGCAAATTCAGACTCCCGTCGAAGAAAAAGAGAACTTGCTCTCTTTTTTACTCATCGAGTTCCTCAACAGTTTCCTTGATGAAAAACATACACCCGACCGGTTTCCTCGGCAAAAAAGCTCTCCCACCAAGTTTCTTGATGGATTCTGCCAAGGAAACCGGTCGTGTGTACAAGGCCTTAGAGGATAATGGTACCCAAATGCATTTTTTCGCGTTGTGCAGTGATAAGCACGTGGTTTGGAATCGTAGGCAGAATTTCAGCGATTCAGACCGCAAATGTGTGAATGGAGCCTAAATGAAGAAGTATGTGATGTTTATGAAGGATTCAGTTATAAATCAGGGAAGAATAATAAAAGAAAGGTTGAAAGTGGGTAAAACATATGTCTTTTGTGTATATAAAACCTATACAGTATATATCGGTGGATAGCTAGTTTTAGGGTTCTCACTGACAGATATGTTGTTTCCCAGCAGTACACATGCATTTGGAATACAACTCAAAAGCAGGTCAACAAAAGTCCATAGACTTTGATCAAGCAGCACACATGGCAGTTCAGAAGATGTATTTGACATGCTTTGTGTTGTGATGTTTTTCTTTGGGCACCACATGTCCTATCAAGGTGTGTTTGCTCCTCAAACAAAGTAAGTCAAATGTAGCCTTTTACATGTCAAATAAAATAAAATAATTCAGTTCTTGACTGAAATCCCCATCAACAGAAACCATTATACAGTGAGGAAAAAAGGTATTTGATTCCTTGCTGATTTTGGACATTTGCCCACTGACAATGAAATGATCAGTCTATAAGTTTAATGGTAGGGTTATTTTAACAGTGAGAGACAGAATAACAACAAAAATATCCAGAAAAACGCATTTAAAAAAAGTTATAAATTGATTTGCATTTTAATGAATGAAATAAGTATTTGAAGCCATCACAAAGCATGACTTAGTACTTGGTGTAAAAACCTTTGTTTTGTTGAAAAGCATTGTGTAGGTCTAAAATATTGCCCTGACATCCTTGGACAGCTCTTTGGTCTTGGCCATGGTGGAGAGATTGGAATCTGATTGCTTCTGTGAACAAGTGTCTTTTATACAGGTAACAAGCTGAAATTAGTAGCACTCCCTTTAACCTCCCTGGCGGTATGATTCTTTCAGAAAAAACATGCTGAAAGCGGTACCATTATTTGCAAGGAAATTTGGTGTTTTATATTGTAGGTCTGTCATTTTTAGAAATAACTCACTTAAATCTGACCAAACAAGATTCTAATAGGCATCCCGGGTATGAATTTTTTTTAAAAACAAAATTATAAATTATAATATAATAAATATTTATAAATAATTATAACAAATAATAATATAATTATAATAAAAATTATTAAATAATGTAATCAAATCAAAATCACTGAAATTTGCTCAGTTGCAGAATTGTCGCTATCATTATTTTTTTTTTTATGACGAATTTCCCCACAAATCGCTATCGCACAATTCTGCAAGTGATTATAATTTATTATCGGTGTTTTTTTAGCTGATCTAAAACTATTTTTGACATAAAGGGACACTTTTGGTTGCTATGGACAATCTACAGTTTGCAGGGAGAAAGAAACGTTTTTATTATATAAAATTACATGCATGACACAGGACAGACCACTAGGGACAGGGGGGGTGTGTTTTTTTTACATACAGTACTGTAATCTATAAGATTACAGTATACTGTATGTAAAGTGTTTGTTTACTTTTTTGAATTTGGCGCCGTTCTCCGTCCCCGTGCGTCGTAAAGTCGCAGGGAACGGAGATCGGCGTCACACAGAGGCACTGTGTGAATCGAGCGAGGTCCCGCTCGCTCACACAGCGCGGTGGCATCGCTGGATCCAGGAACAAGGTAAGTAAACCAAGCCTGTGGATCTAGCGAGGCAAGCCCGAGTCTGACTCGGGGTTACCGCTCGCAGCAGGAAAATCTAACCCCGAGTCAGACTCGGGAATACCGCCAGGCAGGTTAAGAGAGTGCTCCTAATCTCAGCTTGTTACCTGTATAGAAGACACATGGGAGCCAAAAATCTTGCTGATTGATGGGGGATGAAATATTTATTACACTCATTAAAATTCTAATCAATTTATAATTTTTTTGAAATGTGTTTTTCTGGATATTTTTGTTATTATTTATTAAATTTATAGGCTGATCATTTCTTTGTCAGTGGGAAAACATAAAAAATAAGCAGGGGATCAAATCTATTTTTCTTTTAAGCTGGGTTCACACCATTGTGAATTGGATGTGGGTTCCCGGCATCCAATTTGCAATAGCAGGGGATTTTGACCAGCTCTCTATGGAGCCAGTTCATATATCTCCGCAGCGGGTACGGTGTAATTTGCACAAAAACACTGTGCATATTTTGATCTGTTTCAGGTCCAAATTCAGTCTAAAATTTGGGCTGAAATCTGGACCTGAAAAGGTGAACCAGGACGCACCAGACCCCTGCTGCGAGCCGAATGCGGCTCATATGTGAACCCAGCCTAACTATATATAATATTGCATGTATGCCACTATTTTTCTGTCTGTGTGTATGTTTGGGAGGCTTTTATTCTTTATGTTAATTTTTCTTTAAATAACATTACCGTAGTTTAAAGTAAAATTCCATGTTTAATGACACTTTGATAGTTCATTTGGGTCAAGCTGGCCCAAATGACTTCCTTTAAAGAACGATGCTGCTACTGGGCAGTATTAGCTACACACAGTTAGGCTTAGAATCAGAGAAAGTCCTGTATTCATTGATAAATATACAAAGCTTCTCCTGAATAGCAGAGGAGCACTAAACCTGACTCTTTATACCTTTATACTTTATACCCAGCAGTAGATGGGAAGTAGTACATAAAGCACTGTTTACTGTATGTACCTAATGCTATTACAGTCTATTACCTCGCATCCAGTGACTACATTGCTCTGTATCCAAAACAGCTTGCCCAACACAAACTTTTTAAAGTGACATTAAAGTGGAGTTCCACCCATAAATATAACATTACATCAGTAGTTTTAAAAAAAATGTCATTAGTCCTTTACGCAATTTTTTTTTTTCTTTAGATGCCTTCAAAGTGTTGTTGCTAGGCAGAATAGTTAATCTTCCCACTTCCTGCACCTAGGTGCTTAATGCTTCCTAACCTACACCGCACAGACTCCTGGGAATGTAGTGGGTGTAACTTTCCAGGAGTCTGTGCACTCCCCAGTCTCAAAGAATCATGTGACTTGGACAGCACAGGTGCTGAAACCTGATCTGACACTGCTTGTGCAGCACTGAGCATGTGCAAGATTTGCAAGGCTGAAATCCATGAAGTCGTACAGTCTGGCTTCATGATGCACACACTTAAGATGGCCCCAGTCAATTTCTATTTTATAAAGTGTCTAAATGCTGTAACAACCTAACAAAACGGACCTTAGTTTACAGACTAACTTTACTAGAATACATTAAGCTTGTGTATTACAGGGGTATTTATATTTAAAAAGTTAAATTGTGGCCGGAACTCCGCTTTAAATATGAAATTCTAATGGCACGAAACATACAGTATTTAATATTTTGGCCCATTTATTAAAACTGGAAAAAAAAAAAAACAATAGGTACATCCAGGGATTTTTTTTCTCAGAGAATAGGTGCAGGAACTCTCCCTTTTGGAGTTACCCGTCTTCACCACTACCTACCTCCGAGCACCGTTCCTTGGTCCCACCCCCTACCCACCTCCCAGTATTCCCCCTTTAATTTGTTAATGATAACAGTAAAATAGATCCCCTACAGCCAAAAACAATAGACTGCCCAGCAACAATAGTTCATTGACAACAATAGACCACCCTCAACAAAATAAACACCCCCTAGCAACAATAGACCCCCAGCAGCAACAAAAGATCTCCCCATAGACAGTATCGATAGACCATCCAGCACTCAGCTACAATAGAATTCTCCCTCAACAGTAGATCCCTCCAGGCAACAACTGACTCTCCCAGGAACATAAGACCCACCCCAGCAACAATAGATGCCCCGTCAGCAAAAATATACCTCCTGAGCAACAATAGATCCTCCCCTTGCAAAAATACATCCATTCCAGCAACACTATATCCCCGGCAGCAATAGACACTGTAGCACAACCCAGCACTCTTGAGATCACATACATTCAGTGCTAGAGGTGCCGGACTGCGTTCCCCCGCGTTCTCGCTGAAAAAAACCCCTGGGTACATCTATCAAAATGAAACACAAACTACTAATAACTAAGGGATTTTTCCAATGGTACACATACATACAAAAATTTTCAGGTAGTTAGAAATGTTTAAACTTAATCAAGTACAAGTATGACTAAAAGACTAATTTAATACAATGACAATATATCACATAAATGAATAACAAAAGGTTATTAGCGCTAAAGAAAATCCCTATGGGTATACTGAATGGCAATAACACAAAATGATATAAAAATGGATGCAATACACACAAAGTGCAAATGGTGGATGAGCACCAAATAAGTGAGTAAAAGTCAGTAAAAGTACAATGGAAATAAATAAACAAACTAAATGAATAAAATGGAATAGTGAAAGTCCTAAGTATGGAGGAATCCTGGCTGGTGGTTCTCAAAACCATGGGATAGTAATAGCTCAGCTTCTCTCCTGGAGATATCCACTTTGGGAACGATGCAGTCACACAACTATATCCATGCCCAGTCTCCCAGAACTCTCACCTTGGTGGCGTGATAAATCGCATGTAGCATAAAAGGTAGGGGCCATAAGGAATGATTTCTCCCACTTCTGAACACTGTTGAAGGCTTATGTGGCCGAAACGCGTCGGGTATTGCCATTGTGCACCCCATATTGCTTTTATGTGATCACTTTTATTTTTGTCATAATTTTATATGTATGATTTTTAATAATAAACCTTTCCTGGTTTAATTGACCTGCGCTATTGGAGCCCCTTTTTCCATTTTTATTTACTCCATGGTCCCACTGGAGGTTCAGTTACATCTACTCCTGTACCCCTGGATACAAGGCCTGAGGGTTACACCTAGGAATCCGTGGTGACTACGCAACACGTTGTCTGAGTATCGTTTGTTTCTGGAGTCCATACCGGCTGGAGTTTCCACTACAACAACGGTCCTTTTCCGGTTTCAGTGGTCCTGGTCCCCAAAGACCACAACGCCTGATTGACTCTTTGCTGTATAGTAGTAGAGTCCAACCCATCTGGTAAGCGTGTTTACACTTTCCTTACGCCTGATGTGATTGTGAATCCCATAGATCTCTACAGACAACTTGATCACCTGTCTTATTCAAATCATTGGACATTAGTCCACTCCATGTATTGCTCTAATTTTTCCATTGAAGTCCACCTGATGCTTCAGCTAGAGACTATTCACTTAATGCTTTGATTAGAGACTTTGCCACGTTTTATCACATGAGAAAATATTTTTTTTCCTCTTGGTTACCTAATTTTATTTAATGTTTGGTATTCCTCTTCATGTGCACATATACCATTAATGCTGTTACCTCACATGGTACCTCATATTGTTCTCTTTTGAGCTTATAAGCGCTACATTTTTTGTTCACTATTTCATTGGCTTTGTTTGTTTGTATGTAGCAGCTTATTTCACATATTTAGTTAGCACAGATTTTTCCTTATTTTTCTAGGATGTTAAAGATGGCTGCCCGCCTGTAGTAATCCCGCTGGTCTCAGAGGCTCCTATTTACCTGTCATATAGCTCTTTATGAATATCAGGGTAAGCTCTCCTCCTGGAAATGTCAGCCCCAGCCTTGCTTTACCCTCACGACAAATTCCATAAGCCCTTGTGATTGGAGGTGATGGGACGGTGATATTTCTGATCTCTATGGCATTCAGCATTACTTTGA
This sequence comes from Rana temporaria, assembly GCF_905171775.1. Taxonomy (NCBI): domain Eukaryota; kingdom Metazoa; phylum Chordata; class Amphibia; order Anura; family Ranidae; genus Rana; species Rana temporaria. Next base: position 270,442,203 of record NC_053490.1, on the reverse strand, counting down.
AGATTGCCTTTATTCTTAGATAGACTCCTGATTTGCCAACCAGGACACATTCTGTAGGAGAGGGTGGAGGAGAAGGCCCTTGTGTGGTATGATCGGTGTGTAGCACAGTGGTCCGATGTGTGCTGTGGTGTTTGGTCTTTTTTGGACAATAATCACACTGCAAAGTCATTATATTCTGTATAGTAGTCGGTCTTGGTGTGGCAGCTTGGGTGTCTCCAATGTACTTTGCTGTAATTGATTACATTCAGGGCACCGCTACCCACAGTCCACTTCCGCCCACACAAGTGGACACAAGTGGGCGGAAGTGGACTGTGGGTAGCGGTGCTCTGAATGTAATCAATATCAATTACAGCAAAGTACATTGGAGACACCAAAGCTGTCACACCAAGGCCCCTACCATTTATGCTACATGCGATTTATCACGCCACCAAGGTGAGAGTTCTGGGAGACTGGGCATGGATATAGTTGTGTGATTGCATCATTCCCAAAGTGGATATCTCCAGGGGAGAAGCTGAGCTATCACTATCCCATGGTTTTGAGAACCACCAGCCACATAGGAGGATTCCTCCATACTTAGGACTTTCCACTCTATCCCCACACATTAATGATTTTCCCTTTACATAGCTTTAAATATAGGCTTTAAAACCTCCCAGACACTACATGGACTAATCCCTCGTTCACATTGGAGCAACCTGTCAAATCGCATTACAATTCGCACCCTATTGTCGGCAATGGCACTGTTCAAATCGATGCAACACCAACTTTGCAGTGCTGCATCGATTAGACAAAAGTAGTTCCTGCACTACTTTTGGCGATTTCGAGTGCGACTTGCATAGAAATCTGTGCATGAAGCCGCACAGATGTCTTCAAAGTCGCACCAGAAGTCGTGCTGACATGCAGCTTTAAAATAAAGTCGCACGATTTCAAAGCTGCATGTAATGTGAATGAGGGTTAATACATCAGGCATTTTAAAGCTAAACTCCAGGCTGAAAAAAAAAATACCCTCACAGTTGGGCCCTCAACACTGCAAAAATAAATCTACGGGATACAGTGATAAGTAATACTTTATTCTCGGCTCCTATAGGCTCCTTCTATCTGTGTGACCGGGTCCTTGCAGTGCCCTCTCTAAGCCACTAACAAACACAGTCACATGCTTGCCCTGCACTGTATTAGCCCTGCACTGTATATGATGAGGCAGCAGGATTTGCATTGCAGCCTTGAGCTTCGGAAGAAAAGGATAGCGCTAGTTCTGCTGGAATGGGGAATAGAGTAAATAATGCCACCTTGTTTCATTAGACATCACAAGCATTTAACCCGTGCAGTGTGCGGGACCCCACTCCAAGGGCATTTTTCTTCTTATACATCTCTAAATTTACCATTAGGGGAAGTCTTATCCTCATACTGTATTAATATGGAGGCTGCACTTCCTCCTAAAAATACCAGTTTTCTGGCTATTCCTGTTTCAGTAGTTTCTGAGTTGCTGAAGCAAGCATTACGAATTAAAAAGTCAGAGTGACTATAGAACTGCGAATCTGCATACTTGCTCTAGATCAGAGACTCAGAAATGATTGAAGTCCTTGGATCAGCATGCAGATAACTAGCATTTTCAAAAACTCAGTAGTGAGAGCTTACATATTTTCACGTACAAGTTTTTATATTTAGACACTACTTTTATTTTTAGACCCTATTTTAGACAGTGAACACTAGGTTTTGTTTCTGATAATTTAAGTAGAGCTGTCCAGCATCTCCTAACTGCAAGACAATTTTACACTGCAGAGAGATGTATTGTGCTACATTGCCTCATTGTGTTAATTGCCCCATAATCTGCTTATCAAGAAAATAAACCTTATACTGTAGAAGCCAATTATAATTATACTAAAATAAGTATTAACCCTTTAAAAAAAGTATAAATTCATATATGTATGTTTTTAAAGAAAACAATATATAACATGCAAATGGTAATTAAAATACAAAAACAAAGTGGCTTTAGAGCCCATTCACACAGGGGCGACTTTGGGGGCGACTCGGCAAGGCGACCTGAAGACAACTTCAGAGGCGACTTGCAAAATTACTTCTGTATAGAAGTCAATGCAAGTCGCCCCGAGTCGCCTCCAAAGTCGTACAGGAACATTTTTCTAAGTCGGAGCGACTTGTGTCGCTCCTATTAGAACGGTTTTATTGAATAGAACGGGACGTGACTTGTCAGGCGGCTGAGTCGCCTGACGAGTCGGCCCAGTGTGAACCAGCTCTTAGGCACAAAAAAGTTCTAAATAATACACTTTTCAGGTCAATCACTGTGATATCTTGTGTGTTGTGGGTTAAAAAAAGAAATAAAAAAGAAATCAATAAACATCTATTTAACTATTACCAGTTAAAAAAAAAATCAGAAAGCAAACTAGTATACTGCAAATACATAAACACAAAAGGGTTGATTTAATAAAGGCTAGTCACTTTGCAAAGTGTATATTCACTTAGTAAATAAGGAGAAACTATATTCATTTTTAATACCCAATCATATGCAAGTGAGTTTAGACTTTTAAAGAAAAACTGTATATCTTTTTCATTATCAAAAAATACATTCTGTTCATGTTAAAAATAAAATTGTAATTCAGCTATTCTTAAAAGGGCTTTTCTTGGCTGTATTTTTCTTTAGGCTGCTTTTACACTATTGCGAATTGAATGCGGGTTTGCCCGCATCCAAGTCACATAGTAGTAGATAGTTACAAGTTCTCTATGAAGACGGTTCACACATCTCTGGAGCCGCTCCGGTGCGAATTGCGCAGCAGCCCTGTGCGTCAAATTTCGGGTTGAAATCGGACCTGAACCAGTAAATGGGGACGCAACGGACCCCTGCTGTGAGCCGCTCCGTGCTCTAGTGTAAACCCAGCCTTAGGGTAACAGAGGAACATTCACTGTTGTACTCCTTTGACCGTGAGTCAGGTGATAGCGGAGCAGAGTTGTGCCAGGCTCAGGTAGGATCCTGTCAATATTGTTGGTATCCACCCAACTGCCTGATAGCTGGCTCTGCTTTCTGTACCTGTCCCCTCCCCATTCTAGTGCTCCAGTGAGTGCTTAAAAACGGAGGGCAGGGACTGGCAGTTACTGTTCACTGCTGCAAGCAGACCAAGAACTGATGATCAGCAGCCATGTGATTGCTTAGCTCTTGGTCTTAATGCTAATGTGGGACAGCTGCAGTGTCACGCTGAGGCTGTAGCATTGAGGTGAATATGTATAGATTTTTTTTTAGTGAACCCAAACTCCTCCTTTAATCTCGTTCAGAAATTGTATTACTCTTTTCGAATTTGGTGCCCACAAATTGTAACACTATATGTAAATGTGACCTTTTTTCACCTTAATAAATAATAATTAATCATCAACTGATAGTCATAGTGAAAAAAAAATATATATTATTAGTTCTAATTAGTGTTAATGTTATTATTCTTTGCTGCTTTTTATGGCAAATACCTCAGTCTGTGACCTTTATTGGTTATTTTTAACTTTATACAGTCCCTAGAAGCCATAGATTATTATAGTTTTATTATATGTCTTATACAGTCTTCTATAGCTATATGCTGTATTAAACAACCGTACATACTATCAACAATTAGGGTATAATATGCTGAAAAATTAAGGAAATGGCACTTGTATTAGAATATTTGCACATAGGCCATGGCCTAGGGCAGCAGGACTGGCAGGGAAGGAAGCACATACCCACCCATACATCTCTGCTATTTTACACATTCCCTCGTATTATAGAAAGCTGCAGACTGCAATCCTGCCTGAAAGTGCAACTTGACTGGGTCCTCACTGTTGATGTCCCTGCACAGTTTGATATTTTGGTTGTAACAATTCTTAAAGTACTCATAGTTCACACTCATAGTTCACACTTTATAGGTTTGTACTTCTGGAATCAAGTGAACAGAATGATAGGCTGACAGTTTTTCCTACTATTTCAAATGTAGGTTCTAGCTGTACTGACCCAGAATGGGAAAACTATCTTTTATCGCCAGTCTCTAAACTCCAATCAGTTGTCTGGAATAAGAGGGGAAACAAAGGACAGAAAACCTGGGTGGGCAAGAAATATAAATTAGTCACCTTTATATCAGTTAAATCATGGCCACAGCAGGAAGGTCTGCTTACTAAAAAAAACTGAACCAAAGTGTATGGAAAGTACTGTTCGTTTGTTTCCTGTGGTACAGTCCTTACCAATGTATCCTTAATCTTTCTACAAGCAAGCTTTAGTTTCCTGCCTGTACCTCCTCTGTAGGGATGAATAATAATACCACAAATACATGTAAAGTAAACCAGTTGTGAGAGCTATATGGCAGCTGTCAATGCTGACCTCTGTTCTGGAAAATGCTCATTGACTGGCTGATTCATTGGCATTGATTGTCTTTGAGTCACTAACCTAGATCTAGTTTGCAGACGTTCTGAAGTCACTGAATTGACTGGCATGTTTGTTCCAGATCAGTGACAGAGAAAACCTGAAAGTAATACCTTGTACACACGATTGGATTTCACGTTGGGATAAACTCAGACGTTTTTTTCCGACGGAATGCCGTTCAAGCTGCCTTGCATACACACTGTCACACCAAATTCCGACTGTCAAGAACGATGTGACGTACAACACTACGACGAGAAAAATTAAGTTCAATGCTTCCGAGGATGCGTCGACTTGATTCTGAGCATGCATGTTTTTTTTTCCGTCGGAGTACCCTACAGACAAACGGAATTTCCAATTTCCGTCAGAAAAAAAGATGTTCTCTTTCTAAATTCCGATGGAAAAAAGTCTGATGGGGCACACACACGGTTGGAATATCTGATGAAAATATTCCATCTGACTTTTTCCATCTGAAATTCCGATCTTGTGTACAAGGCATTAGAGACAAGTAGGTAGTGTGCATTTTGGAAGGAGTTTAGCAGTGAAAGTCTACATATCTCTCTTTGTGTCAGTTTCCTTTAACTACACTTTAATACATGTACTGGACAAAGAATCAGGAAGTATGTTCATTCTTGTAAAAAGTATAGAAAATTTATGGTAAAATTCATTAGAAGAAACTATTCCAAATATGTTTAGGGAAAAAAAAATCCCAAACTTAGGTAAAAAATCATATTGAAAATAGAAAGTTTAAGCACAGCAGAATGAATATGCCCCCTGAAATAGATACTGTAAAACCTTGGATCGCGAGCATAATTTGTTCCGGAAACATGCTTGTAATATAAAGCACTTGGATATCAAAGCAAATTTCCCCATAAGAAATAATAGAAACTCAAATGATTCATTCCACAACCAGTTATTCATAGGTCCTTCAGTTTATAGTCCATATAAAAAGATTATAGCTTTGCAACAAGGTTGTGTAAACATAAAATGTCCATCCACAAGCCTCCACAAGGGGGTTAGAAGCAAAATCCAACAGGAACTACAGAGTATAAAAGAGAAGAGAGGTGCCCTCTAAGTGTAGCAATATGTTGCTAAATGTTGTACCTTTGTTAAATGTAACCATATTGCTACACTTAGAGGCTCCCTTCTTCTCTTGTATACTCAGTTGGGACATGACACTACTTGTATATCAAGACATCGCTTGTATATCAATTCAAAATTGATTAAAAAATGTAGCTTGTCTTGAATAATGCTCTCAAACCAAGTTACTCTCAATCCAAGGTTTTACTGTAGTTTTGAATAGGGAAACAAAAATGTATATCTTACCCATATTCACAAAACTCATGACGGTGTCCGCTTCACTGATTACTGCTCCCAAGGGAGGACTTTGGGTGCTTAAAGTGGTAAAGAGTGCTCGTGATACTCCTTGCGTTCCATCTTCCTCTTCCTCGCTGCACATAGCATGGTAGAGGTCCAACATGAACAGAGGTGCTGAAGATGGGAACTGACCACCGCTTGCGGGTCTGGGTCTCCCAGGCAGCCCCAGAATGGAGAGGATCTCCTTCTGCATCTCACGCTTCTCTCTGCCGCTTAGCTTCCTCTGAATAAAACTCGATCGGAGGTGATTCTTCACAAAGCTTCCATTGGTGAAATGCCAGAAGAATCCAACAATACAAATCACAGTCCAAATTTTTTGTAAAGTGTTAGACATCTTTCCAATTAGAACTTAACTCTTCAAATGTCTCCAGATTAGAAAATAGGCAATATTGCAAAAAGAAAAAAATGTAAAAAAATAAATGGGAAATGCTTCTTGATGATCTTATTTTCCTGTCCTCAAAATCATATATATTGCACAAAGTGTATGGACGATCAGTTTCTCAAATACCTTCCATTCTAAATGTCAGTGTTTTAATTCCAAATAAAGTTAGTGTGCTGTTTAATCCGTAACACAAATTGCTGCTTTTGATTGCCTAGGGAATCAAAGTAAATATCCCAAGCAGATGGAAGCACTAAAGACAGCTGAAAAGTTAAAATTTATATTACATACAGGTCAACGAATACGAGTACTTCTCAAAGACAGCAGACTGCCGGATAAATCATGCTTACCACAGAAAAAAATGTATTCCACAGGGATAGATGTAGCTGCAGATCGGAGTTCAGCTTCCCAAAGTGATAGCTAGTTCTTATACACCTCCTGCCTGCCTCTTCAGACTGGAGATCTTCCCCCTGCACTCTGCTCTAGAGGTCTCCCACTCCTCTCCAACGCTCCTTCCTTGGCAAATTAGATTATAGGTGTTCACTTGTATCAAACCACTGTGCGCTGAACGACTTCTGTGTTTCATAAAAAATATTGAATTTATCCTCAGAGCAGCTGAAGTTGCTGTTTCTAATGCTGAAATTACAGAATTAAACGTGAAATCTAAAGATAAAATAGGAGAAAAAAACAATTTACACCCTGTCGGATTGTATGTCATATGTTGTTTCATGTTTTGTTCTGTAAAATTATTATTAGGTGTGTTTTTGTAACTTATTGATAACATACCGTATATACTCGAGTATAATCCAAGTTTTTCAGCCCTTTTTTTAGGGCTGAAAATACCCCTCTCGGTTTATACTCAAGTCAGTGTACCTTGGGCGTCCATTTCTTAAAGCTTGCAACTTCCTCCTGGTCCCGTCCCTTTCTGTGATAGGCGTTTGACACTGTGTTCAGTGTTCCGCCTATCACAGACGTACTTTTTAATCCTCGGACTCAGTTTCCCAGCAGACACTGTGTTCAGTGTTCGGCCTATCACGGACCTTCTCTTGTCCGAGGATGAAAGAACGTCCGTGATTGGCGGAACACTGAACACAGTGTCTGCTGGGAAACTGAGCCCGAGGATGAAAGAACGTCTGTAATAGGCGGAACACTGAACACAGTGTCAAACGCCTATCACGGAACGGGACAGGACCAGGAGGAAGCCACTAGTTTTAAAAAATGGACGCCCGCAGCGCAGCCTGTCAATAATTTTAGGTACGCTGCAATGTGCACAGTGATGCTGTAATAGGCACAGTGAGGTAATGGGCACAGTGAGGTTGCAATAGGCACAGTGAGGTTGTAATGGGCACAGTGAGGTTGTAATGGGCACAGCGAGGATGGAAAATACTTGGCCACGGCCTTTATTATTAACTTTAATAAATAAATATTAAAAGTTAAACTTCAGAACACGTAAAAAACAACTCAACCACTACGGCTCAAGCTGTATAATTGTAAACAGCACTTTTCGCCGTATTGCATTCCACGCTTGAACGCATACGGCGACCGCGCAATGATGTCATCGCCCAGCACCACGCGCGTTCCAGCTTGGAACGTGGAAGTGCCGAGCGCCATTAGCGCTCTATTCGGCACACATGCCTCTCAGCCTTAAATAGAACAGCGTGTAATACACACACTGTTCCATTATTGTCAGCCGTAGCCGGCCACACTACATTTAATTGCTACCATCAATCCCTGGACTGCAAGGCATACCATGCTGAATACCTAAGATGATCAAGCTAATATCCTAGCCGGACCCATGCTGCCATGCATACTGGCATTGCTGCTACACCCTAACAGAACCTTCCTCCAGGAGAGACTGCACTACTACTACTAGCTTACTGGAATTACTCAAGCCTGCAAACGGATAAGTACTATTACTCCTTTACAGTTATTCATACATATTCTTTACAGAAGTACTAAGTGGATCTGCCTATAATTAATAATAGCCTGCTGCTTGAATTAACTTAGGGTGTGTCAGCTAATAGCTCTGTAATATCTTAAAGGGACATTCACTTTCAAACTAGCTAAGCTATACTTGCCTCTCACACGCAAATATTACTTGCATACAGTATTCTTAAATGCTACGTGCTTGACATGTGTTGTTAAATGTATACGGGCTTCCGCCCTAAAATACTGAACATGTTCGCTTTAACTTTTGTATGCTAAGGGTAGAAGGTATTTCATACCTGCTCCCTTAGTGGCCTAATGCATTCCCTTATGTAAAGTGATATGATGTAGAGAACCCCCAATCTCCTGTTCTCTGATTGGAGTGATGCCTGGGGTCCTGTACTGATAATCACTTGCATAGAGAAGTGCATTGGTATCTTTAATGCAGTTGTGCTCGTTGATCTTCATTGTAATTTTCTATGCCAACGGTTGGTGGCATGTTGTAATACCCCGCCCTTAGTAGCTCAACACATTCCTATATGTGAGAGAGATGATGTAGTGAACCCCCAAGCTCCTGTTCTCTGATTAGAGTGACGCCTGGGGTCCAATACTGAAATCTCACATAACATAGGGAGGTGCATTGAATTCTTTCCTTAAACCGCAGTTGTGGTTCACTCTTGTTCACCATAGTTTGTGACAGAATAATAGAACCTTATCATGAACCCAGCGGAACTTGCAAACCATGTTGTCACCTTTACTCAAAAGGTAGACGCTCTTGCTCAAACTGTACAAAACCTGCAAGTGGAAAATCAAGCCCTGCAAGATTTAGTTGCTCAGAACCCTAACGTGCCTCGTTTTCCCCCTGAACCTAAGGTCAATCCACCTGCACATTTTACTGGTGATCGAAAGACCTATAGAGAATTCATTAATGCATGTAAATTAATGCTTGAACTTCACCCTCGCACCTTCCCCAATGTTAGGATTAAGGTGCTTACCCTTATATCCTATTTAACTAGAGAACCTTGTGCTTGGGCAAATACCTACCTAGAAAAAGAGGATTCTATCCTAAATTCTTGTCCACAATTTTTGGCAACTATGTCCTTGCTTTATGATGATTTTAATAAGCAACTCACTGCTGAAAATGCGATTAGGTGGGAGCTGCGGTGGCTCAACGCGATTAGCACTGCGCTGACAAGCCATTCACCTCTGCAGCTAGGGGTTCGGATCCCGGTCTCGGCTACATGGGAATTGAGATTGGCTCCCGGTGGGTGTGCTATGCGAGGTAAGCTTGCGCTTAGTACGCCCACCCCCCTCCCACAAAAACCACCACACTTACACGCACTCAAAATTGGGTTAACATGCACGCACTTTGACCACGCGGTCTCTAAAAAAGAGAGGCGAAGGACTAACAGGGCTGGTTGAGCGGGCAAATCCTCTCTATCCCTTATAGGGAGTCCCTCTGCCCCGTTGGGCTTCAAAGCGGAGCAGGTAGGGCGGGCTGTGTGGGAGGACCCCCTCACACACCCGCCATTGCCACCCGGGGCATGGAGAAAGGTGGCAGATTGTCTCTGGGGGAGGCCTGCCTACTCCCAACTCCTGCAGTCCGGCTCCTCTCTCGAGTACACGCACAAAAATACACTTAAAAAAAAAAAAGAAAATGCGATTAGGAATCTTAAACAAGGTAGACGACCAGTTGAGGACTTCATAGCGGAATTTGAGGTGGGCTATTGAGTGGAATGATGTTACACTGCGTAACCAATTTCGCCTCGGCCTTTCCGAACCACTCAAGGATGAGTTGGCTAGAGCAGATATCCCTCAAACCCTTAATGACATCATACAACGTTCTATCACTATAGATCGTAGGTTAAGAGAGAGACGAGCTGAAAGTCAATCAAGCCCCATACCTCAAAAATTGAGTTTGACCTCTTTTGATGAAAAAATGGACATTGGGACTGTGCGTGCTCTACTTACCTCATCCGAGAGGGCCCATCGTCGCTCATTGAATCTTTGCCTTTATTGTGCCTCATCGGGCCATGCAATCTCCTCCTGTCCTCTTGTAAAAAAGAAAAAGGAAGAACGTAAGCCAATTCACCTTTGCAAATTTACTTGTTTTGTTTCCAAGCATGCCCCTTATATTTTTCTACTTCTTATTTTACAGTGGGATCATGTTAGAATTCCTGTTAAAGCTATGTTGGATACAGGCGCTTGTGGTAACTTCATTGATTCAGGCCTTGTCTCCTCACAAAAATCCACACTTGAAGAAATCATCTCCCTTTTCTGTGAGTTTTATTGATGGAACAACTTCTGCATCAGGGCCTATCTTGTATCAAACTCGGCCTTTATTGACAACTTGTGGAGATAAGCACAGTGAATTTTTGTCCTATGATGTTATTTCATCTCCTCTCTTCCCTGTTGTATTCGGTCTACCACGGCTTAAGCTGCATATGCCTATACTCCTTTGGGACCAAGGAACTGTAGTTATCAAGTTGCTCCACTGCTTCATCTTGCCCCGCAGGAGATACCATCTCAGTATCACGAATTTACTGATGTGTTCAGTGAGAAGAATGCAGAGACATTGCCTCCTCACAGCATTTATGATTGTCCTATTGAATTATTGCCAGGAAGCCCCATACCTACAGGCAGGATTTACTCTTTCCCAACCTGAACTTCAACATTTAAAGAAATATTTACAGGATAACCTAAAAAAGGGTTTTATTAAACCCTCCACTTCTCCTGCCAGTGCTGGAATGTTTTTTGTCAGGAACAAAGATGGTAGTCTTAGACCTATAATAGACTATCGTGCCTTGAACAAAGTCACAGTGAAGAAGCGCTACCCTCTTCCACTTATTCCCGAATTGATTGAAAGATTGCAGACTTCTACCATATTCATTAAACTTGATCTCAGAGGTGCTTACAATTTAATTTGTATTAAGTCAGGCGATGAATGGAAGACCGCCTTCCGCACACGTTAGGGACTCTTCGAATATACTGTCATGCCCTTTGGCTTGTGCAACGCTCCAGCAACTTTCCAAAGCTTTGTGAATTATATTTTCAGAGATCTTCTCGATATATGCGTTGTTGTGTATCTGGATATACTTATTTACTCAGACGACTTGATGCAACATTGGAAACATGTCAGATGGGTGCTTGCAAGACTCATTCCTCATATGCTAAACTTGAGAAATGTGTCTTTGAACAAACCACTATTTCCTTCCTCGGCCTTATTATCTCTCCACAAGGCATACAGATAGATCAGTCCAAGGTGACTTGTATTTTAAATTGGCCTACACCTACTTGCAGAAAGGCCATCCAGAGTTTTTTGGGCTTCGCTAACTTCTACAGAAAGTTCATAAAAAATTTCTCTTTACTCGTGAAGCCCCTCACCCAACTTACCAGCTCCTTGGTAAAATTTACCTGGTCAAAAGCTGCCCAGACGGTTTTCCAACAATTAAAACATAGTTTTACTACTGCTCCAATTTTGCAGCTTCCTAATTCAAATTATCATTTTGTGTTGGAAGTTGATGCTTCACAAAGTGCCCTAGGCGCTATACCCTCTCAGCGTTCTACTTCCGATTCACCACTTCTTCCTGTTGCATTTTTTTCAAAGAACTTAAATCCAGCTGAATGTAACTACCCTATTGGTGAAAAAGAATTGCTTGCAATTAAATGCGCCTTAGGCCTTGTACACACGACCGAACATGTCCGCTGAAACTGGTCCGTCGGACCAGTTTCCGCGGACATGTCCGACCGTGTGTAGGGCCTACCGGACAGTTTTCCAGCCTAGCGGACAGGTTTCCAGCGGACAAAAGTTTCTTAGCATGCTAAGAAACTTGTCCGCTGGAAGCCTGTCTGTCGGACATGTCCGATGGTTAGTACGACTCATCGGACATGTCCGCTGGCCCGAAATCCCGCGCATTCGTCGAATTGATTCGACGCATGCGTGGAAGCATTGACCTTTCGTGTCAGAGAACGTCGGTGTCGTCTACGTCACCGCGTTCTCTGTCCGCGGGGATTTTGGTCTGATGGTGTGTACACACATCAGACCAAAACATCCCAGCAGACATGTCCGATGAAAACGGTCCGCGGACCGTTTTCATCGGACATGTCTGCTCGTCTGTGCAAGGCGTTAGAGAACTGGCGACACTTACTAGAAGGATCAACAAACCCCATAATGATTTACACTGATCATCGTAATCTACAATATCTCAAGTCCAACAAAACCCTTTCCTCTAGACAAGTACGCTGGAGTCTCTTTTTTGATAGATTCGACTTTTTGATCACCTACAGGCCAGGTGCAAAAAATGGTAAAGCGGATTCCCTTTCTAGACTTTCAGAATCCATTGAAGAACTTCCCTCCCCATCTCCTCTCATTCCTTCTCATAAGTTTATGCTTGCTAACCTCAATTTAAAACAGTTACTTAAACAAAGTTTGAATACGCAAGATACTACCATTCCTCACGGCCTAACGCAAGATGAAGAAGTTTTTTTTTTACAAGCATACTCAACTCTATATTCCTCTATCTATGGTTACCAACATACTAAAAGTTCTACATGATGCTCCCCTAGCTGGTCATCCTGGAATAGAAAAAAATACTGATCCCATCCAACATTATTTCTGGTGGCCCAATATGACAACCACCATAAAAGATTACGTTTCGACCTGTGAGGTCTGTATAAGATCTAAGCATGAAAGAAGACCACCTTATGGGTCGCTGATGTCTTTACCTATTCCTACAAAACCTTGGGAAGCATTGTCTCTGGATTTTATTGTTGAACTGCCTCCTTCCAATGGTTATATTACCATTATGGTAACAGTTGATATGCTTACGAAAATGGCTCACTTTGTTCCGCTTAAGAAAATAACCTTCTTCTAATGAAACAGCGCAAACCCTACTTGATCATGTTATTAAATCACATGGTGTTCCTTCACGTCTAGTTTCTGATAGAGGTTCCCAATTTGTTTCGAAATTCTGGAAGGCTCTATGTCATATTCTCCAAATAGACCATAGATACTCCAGTGCATACCATCCACAAACAAATGGACAGACAGAACGTGTAAACCAATGTCTTTAACAATATCTCAGATGTTATTGCACCCATCTTCAGGATAACTCGTCTACCCTTCTTCCTCTCGCTGAATTTTCTTATAATAATTCAACTAGTTCTTCTACCCGCTACTCTCCTTTTTTTTGCAAATTATGGGTTTCATCCCAACATTCTACCGGAGTCTCATTTACTTACAAATGTACCCTTTCATCTGTACTGCAAGTTTTGAAACAAAATCTCAAACGTGCACAAGATCGTCAACAAACCTATTATGATCTTAGGCATAGACCTTCACCATCCTATAAAGTTGGGGATCAAGTATGGCTCTCTATAAAAAAACTTACATTTACATTTACCTGCTAGGAAATTGGCCAAGCTATTTTTCAGTCCATTTACTATTTCTAAGGTCATTAATCAAAATACCATGCAACTTTCCCTCCCTCCGGAACTGAGGATTCATCCCTCATTTCATGTTTCTCTTCTCAAACCCTACCTACCCAACCAATTTTCTGGTAGGAATCCTCCTCCCGCACCCCCTATCCTAGTTCAGGGTGAAGAACATTATGAAGTTGAACGTATTTTAGACTCTAGAAAAAGAAGAGGACGTCTACAATACTTGATTAGATGGAAGCATTATGGTATACAAAATGATTCTTGGGAACATTCAGCTGAAGTGCATGCACCCACTTTATGTAGTCAATTCCATTCTAGATACCCTGATAAGCCTTCACCTATTGAGATCCCCAGGAGGGTATCCCTTAAGAGGGGGGTACTGTAAACGATGCTTTTCGCCGTATTGCGTTCCCTGTTCTCTGATTGGAGTGATGCCTGGGGTCCCGTACTGATAATCACTTGCATAGAGAAGTGCATTGGTATCTTTAATGCAGTTGTGCTCGTTGATCTTCATTGTAATTTTCTACGCCAACGGTTGATGGCATGTTGTAATACCCCGCCCTTAGTAGCTCAACGCATTCCTATATGTGAGAGAGATGATGTAGTGAACCCCCAAACTCCTGTTCTCTGATTGGAGTGACGCCTGGGGTCCAATACTGAAATCTCACATAACATAGGGAGGTGCATTGAATTCTTTCCTTAAACCGCAGTTGTGGTTCACTCTCGTTCACCATAGTTTGTGACAATAATCAAAAGAAAGGGGAATCTCCCCACTTCAACACATAATATTAATAAAATAAATTACAGCAGCGCTAACCAAATATATGTGCATATTCTACTAAAGTGCAAACACTATCACAAACCATATATAATAGTATCAAAAACCATATATACTAAGTGAAAATTAATCACAAATGTGAAAATGTTCATAAACACCCGTGATGATAAAGAAACGTGAGTTTAAGAGCACTGAGCGTGCAAAAAAAGTCTTTAAAAATCAACAATTAGATCAAAAAATTATAAATGAAAGTTCATGTGATTAAGGATCCTTTGATCTTCAAGAGCTTTCACCACACCCGATAGTGAACTGTGCCTCCTTCCCCATACTATCGGGTGTGGTGAAAGCTCTTGAAGATCAAAGGATCCTTAATCACATGAACTTTCATTTATCATTTTTTGATCTAATTGTTGATTTTTAAAGACTTTTTTTGCACGCTCAGTGCTCTTAAACTCACGTCTCTTTATCATCACGGGTGTTTATGAACATTTTCACATTTGTGATTAATTTTCACTTAGTATAAATGTTTTTTGATACTATTATATATGGTTTGTGATAGTGTTTGCACTTTAGTAGAATATGCACATATATTTGGTTAGCGCTGCTGTAATTTGCTGACACAAATCTTATCTTTTTACATTTTTTTCACTGATTTATTTTTAAGCAGCAGCTAGGCATCACTCACTTATCCATAAGCGCAACGGTGGGCGGCTATTAGGGCGCTATTTGTAGACCACCCATTTCTCCTACATAATATTAATAACTTTAAATCACTCGTTTAACTTTGTATCCAAAAAACTGTCCCCCTTAAATGGTGACACTAGCCACATAATAAAGTTTAACGCTGCAACATAGGGAGGGTGGGAGGGAACTCCACAGCTGATGCTACTGAGGCGACTGAGCCTCTGAGGCGCTGAACCCCTCTTTTTATTTAAAATTCTCCACAGAAAACTCCCTAAACTGCCCAGATACAGTGGTCACCTGACCAGTTCAGAGCAAAAAAGGGCCAATGGGAAGGCTTCCTGCACTTTTTCAAACTTGAGGAGGTTAACCAATAATACACTAGCAACACCTAACACTGCCCAGATACAGCCTGACCTTTACCAGAGGCCAAGGGCCAAGGGGAACTCTTACCGCAAATTTAACTCTTAGGGGAGAATAGCTACCCCGCTGCGGCAATCCCATTTTCCTTGCATTTTATCAATAAAGTGAGCGTATATAAATAAATCTAGTATATTGACATCTGTGGTGCTGTTTGGATGTTTATTTTTGAAAGGTTTAGTGCTGAGCAGTGCGGGGTGTACCAACATGGACTCCGCCACCTACCTACTGCAGGCATCCAGTTTCTTTCAAAATGTAACATGAAAACAGAATCACAGATGTAAACATACTATATTTATTTATATACGCTCACTTTTTTGCCGCCTTCTTCTGACTGCAGGTGTTCTGTCAGATGAATATACCTTGTAGCGGTGGAACGCATGCGCAGATGACGGAACGTCACTTCCGTTACCTAATCTGTCGCCTATTCTGACTAAACATCTGCAAGCAGTGATTCTTGTACTGAATCCACCTCCTGAAACTCCTCCTCTCAACACGGCAGCAGTTCAGAAGGCAGGCTCTGTGAAATGTGTGACACAGCAGTGCTTACTCACAGGGCATAATAAATATACACCACAAGGAAGTAAATGTGTCTTTTTAAACTTCAAGATTATTTCGATTAATAGTAGTAGGCTAGAAATAATAAAAAAGTATATATTTTTTGCTTTTGTGCTAAAAGATTTCTGTCAGAAAGTTTAAGCTTAAAGTAGAACTATAGGCAACACTTTTTTTTGTCTTGAATAGCGTCGACAGGGTTTAGAAAACTGGTCTGGTTTATTTGTTTGTTGCCCTGTTAGAAAGGTTCTCTCTGTTTGCCCTGTTTACCAATACTACCAAGAGTGAAAGTAAAAGAAAATCCCAAATTTTGGGTTTTCACCAGAACAGGAATAGAGGGGAATCCTACAATGAGGGGACATTTAGTGCTGGTGACTAACAGAGATTCCCTTACTTTAGAGGGATTTCCTCTCACTTCCTGTTTTGGCTATGGGACAGGACGTGAAAACAAATCTCCTCCCAGTGGGACACAGATGGCAAAAAACCTGACCAGGGTTGTAACCCTTCCTTAGTCTATCCAAAGCGAAACAAATGTCCTGCCTAGTTCTACTTTAACAAATCTGCTACAAATTGCTTGGCCATAATGTATCAGTCTGTACTGCCAAAGTGACTTGTGACTCTTGCCTTTATAAATAAAAAAAGAAATGCCCTGCAAAAGACGACTATTTATACTTAAGCCTAATACACGCCACTATTTTTGGGTTGAACGAAAAAAAGCTGACATCTCAGGATGGAGTCGATGTACTAACAATATGGTGTTAGTACAGCGAACTCCCCTGCTGTGCTATTTTGTTCTGACAGAGAAATGGCTCCCTGCCAGAACACTCCGGTCAGCGCTCTTAGTCATTGGTTGAGAGCACTAATCGGGAGTCGGTCAGCTGCTGGTTTTCTGGCTTCTGTCAGACCGGCTGTCATACAGTCAGACGTTTTTTATTGAACTGGCCAATGTCACCAGAAATTTGGCTTGTGCATACTAGGCTTTACCTAAACCACTGCCCATTCACTGTCTTGTATGTAGCACCCTGATAGTAGACAGGCATGGCTAACAAATTTAGCTTGCTAGGTGCTAACTAGCCTGGCTGATAGGGGATTCACTGGTCGCAGTCCCAATAAAAATCGCAGATCACCGCCATTACTAGTAAAAAAATAATAATAAAAAAAAAAAAATTCTGTCCCCTATTTTGTAGGCGCTATAACTTTTGCGCAAACCAAACGCTTATTGCGATTTTTTTTTTTTTTTTACCAAAAATATGTGGAAGAATACGTATCGGCCTAAACTGAGAAAAAAAATGTTTTTTTTTTTAAAACAAATGGGATATTTATTATAGCAACAAGTAAAAAATATTGTTTTTTTTTTCAAAATTGTCGCTCTTTTTTGTTTATAGCGCAAAAAATAAAAACCACAGAGGTGATCAAATACCACCAAAAGAAAGCTATATTTGTGGGAAAAAAAAGGACGTCAATTTTGTTTGGGAGCCACGTCGCACGACCGCGCAATTGTCAGTTAAAGCGACAGAGTGCAGGAAGCTGAAATTTCGCATGGGCAGGGGGGGGGGGGGGGGGGTATATGTGCCCAGTAAGCAAATGGTTAAAGAACGCATAGCAGGACAGGTAACTACAAACAGTTTTCTTTTGTAGGATGTGCTTTATTTTCAGAACAGTAACATGTCTTCTTTAAAGTGGAGCTAAAACCTAAGATAAATATGCTGCCAGGTAGGATTTTATTGCATATGAGACTCTGTATACCACTTCTGCAATTAGAACTCCTCTTCTGTTTGCCAGCAATATTTCTGATATATTGTGAAAGCACACTGAGCCGTGCATGTGTAAAAAAAAAAGGGAACTAAAGCCAGTAAAACAATACATACAGTATATAAGAGTATTTCAAAGTGATATTAAACCCAAAACACCAAATGTAATATATTGCAGCTTACCAATCATTAGATGTGGTGGCTGCATTTGTTTTCTTTTTTAGGCTTTCTACCCCTCTGTTTTCACCTGGTTATCTGGCCAGTAACACACCTCCTGTATTAGAGTGCCTCACTCTAGATGAAGGAGCACAGGGGGCATCTTTGGACAGCGGCAGTCAGTCTGGGGAGACAGGAGTGTTAAATGTACAGTACAAGCAAATTTAAATACACTAACAAATTGAAGTCAAACCCCATGTAATACTCTATATGCAGTTACGGTGAACAGTTTTGTTCCTTTTGGGGTAAAGTTTTTATATAATGTAGCACACTCCTAGGTAGGTGGTAGAAGAGAGTAGAGTTTTTTGGGTCTTTCTGCTTACCAGGAAGACTGCCAGATAAATGTAGAGTGCTCTCTGCCTACCAGGGAGCAGGGATCCATTGGTAGGGTCTGCTCATGGTGCTGCTCATGTTGTCTGAATGTTTCACACTGGTCCAATAGGATGGGGCTTATTGGACAGTGGGAGGAAACCTGACAAATGAGAGCACAGGCATAGTTACAGCTCTGGCCATTGGCAGAGGAAAGTGTGTCAGTGCATGCTGGGTGACTTTATATATGCCAAGGGCACATGTGCTTGTGGTCTTTGGCTGGAGAACGGGGTCCCGAAATGAGGAGGAGACTACCCCTTCTCGGCACAAGCAGAATCAAGCAGAAGAGCCGCACTGGCTATCGGACTTCATTTGTTCGTCTCGTCGTACGTCTTGTACTTTCCAACAACATTTGTGTAACCGTGTGTATGCAAGACAAGTTTGAGCCAAAATCCGTCTGAAAAAAATCCACGGTTTTGTTGTCGGAATGTCAAATCGTCTGTACGCGGCATTAGTGTTGTATGGCCAAGCAAAGAATCTGCTATCACAGTTAACCTGGTGTGGCCAAGTGAGAGTTGTCCTCATCTGTAAAGTTCCAACAATAAATAAAAATAAATAAAAAACTCCTGGATTGATTATTGGAACCGAGCGGATGAGAGTATAGTTGGTTGCGTGAAAAACCCTAGTAACTGGCTGCAAGATAAGGGGAAAGCTAAGCAAAGTCCACACACAGCAATCCCTACAGGGGCAGTTCTACAATAAATAAAATCGGATTATTGTAAGAGCCCCTGTCAGTAGTAAATGGTTTACCTCATCTGTGTAACTGAATCATTCTGCTGGAGAGCTTGTTCTCAACTCCTGAAAACTTTGGTCCTGCTGTATTTTTTGCACACACTCAAGATACAAATTGGAAGTAAATGTACCTCCATTCTTGGTGTCAGTGGTAGTAATAGTAACTCCCAGCATTGGTGTCAGTAGCTGCAATAATAACCGCTAACATTGGTGCCAGAGGCCCAAGTAATGACCTCCAGATTTGGTGTCAGAGGCCACAATAATAGCCTCCAGCATTGGTGCCAATGACAGCAATAATAGCCCCCATCATATATGTCAGCAACAGCAATAATTACCCCTAGCATTGGTGTCAGTGACTGCAGAAATAACCCCCACATTGGTGGTCAGTAATAGCACTGATTCTAATCCCCTGCATTGGTGGTCAGTGGCAATGCTGTTAATTCCCCCTAGCCTCCTTCCTGCCTTAATGGTCAATGGGAATTCAGCTAACCCCCTCCCTGCATTGATGATCAATGGCAGTGTTTCCCCTCTTTGAAGGTCAGTGGCAATGCCGTTAGTCCTCTTAACCTCCACTCTACATTGGTGGTCTGTGGAAGTGTTGTTAACCCTTACTCGACATTGGTGGTCAGGGGAGGTTTTGTAAACGCCCACCCCACATTGGTGGTCAGTTGTAGCCCACTCAGTGTTTACATACTGGTTCACACTGTTCCATACTACTCTCACACTTATGATGTCATATGCCCCGTACACGCAAACGGGTTTTCCGATAGGAAAACTGCGAGGAGAGCTTTTGGCCAGGAATAGCCATGTGTATGCTCCCTCGCAGTTTTTCCTACGGGAAAACTGCCAAACCCGCTGGACAAAAAAAAAGAGAACCAGCTATCTTTTTTCCCGCCGGGATTTCTGACAGATTTTTTCCATCAGAAAACCCGGCAGCAAAAAACGGCCATTTGTGGCCATTTTCCTGTGGGGAAAAACTCAGATGGAGCATAAACACGGTCGGGATTCCCGAGGAAAAGCTCTTATGTGAGTTTTCCCGACGGGAAAAACGATCGTCTGTACGGGGGAAAAGTAGAGAGCAGGTTCTCGGTTTTCCCATCGGGATTTCCGAAGGACCTTTTCCTGTTGGGAATTCCGGTCGTGTGTACCAGGCATATGACTATACTTCTACTGGCTTAATTTCAGTGTCAGGAACACAGAGAGTGTCTCAGTACCCAGCATCCCACTGTCACTCTGAAATGTGCCCAACACGTGGCAGGCCACACAGATATTGCAGGCTGCATGTGGGTACCGGGGGATTGGACAACAGAGGTAGTAATTTCTATAGAAATTGTTTTTTTAAGTTTCATTCAACATAGAACGCTGAACAACCAGTATAATTATATTTATCGTCCCCCCCCCCCCCATGACAAAGTTAAATCACAACTGAACAAACTTGGACAAACTAGTTGCAGAATTGTGATGGGATAGCATTGACTCTGATTCTTATAATATAATATAGACACTGTTGGATATTGTAATACTAGGAATACATAACGGTACAGTGCTAGCACATATGTATTCAACTTAAGGAACTAATATTTGGTGTACAAATAAAGTGATTGGGCCAGATTCAGAGAACACTTTTGCTGGCGTATCTACAGATATGCAGCGTAAGTGTCCAGATCCGCTGTGTCTATGCGCCTGATTCCTAACACTAGATACGCCTGAAATATGGCTTCAGCCGATCGACGTAAGTTGCCGTACGCCGTTGTATCTTGGGTGCATATTTACGCTGGCCGCAAGGGGCGCTTCTGTAGATTTACGCGTTGAATATGCAAATGACCTAGATACGCCGATTCACGAACGTACTTGCGCCCGTCGGATTTAGCTACGCCGTTTACGTAAGGCTTACATTCGGCGTACAGTTACCCCTGCTATATGAGGCGCAGGTAATGCAAAGTAATGCAAAATATGGACGTCGGAACAATCAAATATTTTTACGTCGTTTACATAAGTCGTACGTGAATGGGGCGTAGGTTACGTTCACGTCGTTGCCATTGAGCCGTCGTATCTTAGGGCGTAAATTCGATGTGAATCTGAGCATGCGCGTGCATGCGCCGTTCGTTCGGCGCTTAATTTACATGGGGTCACGATTCATTTCAATACAACACGCCCACTACCAGCCTACTATGAATTAGGCGGGCTTACGCCGGCCCATTTACGCTACGCTGCCGTAACTTAGGGAGCAAGTGCTTTGTGAATACTGTACTTGCCTCTCTAGGTTACATCTCATATGCGCTACGCCCGCACAGAGATACGCCGATCTCTGTGAATCTGGCCCATTATTTGCAGCCATTAATGTGAGCGACTCCATGTTCTTGTGTTCTCAAACACCTATTGTTTCACTTAAAGAGGTTGCAAGGGCCAAATTAGGCCAAGCCAACCAGCCATTCCATAATTTAAAACATTTTTGAGGGCAACCCCTACATCGATAAGCTACCCTTTGCGTAGTTAGTGTGGTATTCTTTTTTTTTTTTTTTTTCTCAATAAAGCATGTTGGTGAGTTTGGAGAGAGACATTTTTTATGTTTGTGCCAAAAAGAGCAATATGATTGTGGGGATTAAGGCTTTTGACTGTCAATGTTTTTTTTTCTACTATACCCAGCAAGCAGAATTTGGAATCAGGGGCAATATCTACTTGTGATACCCTGTTGATTGTATACAAAACCTCACTCCAGTTAACACCTTTTATATACAGTTATATTCACATGTGTTAAACTGGTCATAGATGGAATAAAATTTGAGCAGTTCAGAAAGGAGTGTCTGAATTTTGATCCATCTATGGACAGGCTGGTTGTACCTGAAATTGCAAATGTACACTATTAAAGCAGACCTAAAGCCAAAAAATACCTTTAGGTCCATTGTCTGCCCCTCTGTAGTAAAAGGTTCTAAATGTATCCAACTGGCTAT
The DNA here is from genome assembly GCF_905171775.1 of Rana temporaria. Taxonomy (NCBI): domain Eukaryota; kingdom Metazoa; phylum Chordata; class Amphibia; order Anura; family Ranidae; genus Rana; species Rana temporaria. The sequence goes on along the minus strand of NC_053490.1, from coordinate 270,420,248 downwards.
GGTGTCTGATGCTTCAGCTTCACTATAGTCTGGGGTACGTGTGGGCTAGAGGCACTGGTTGTTCCCTGAGCAATTTTATTTACCAGAGTATTACCCAACGTAGATCTGAACTAAACAGGGCGATAAACCGGAACTAAATTCTCATCCTTTAAATATGTATTTACTGCAGAATTTTTAAGATTTTTTTTTACAATAATGTAAATATGCAAAATAGTTTTCCAATCAGTTGTATGTGTATGGCCAGATTCCCACTGTTGCTGCATGTGCAGTATTGTGCATTGTGTTAAGCCAGCCTATTCATTTTGAGTGGACAGCCGACACAGCAGAAGATTAATTTTAATGCACATTCACCTATATGGCAACTTTGTGCTTTCCTAATATGGGCTAACGTGTTTAAACTATTTAAAATTGTTCTATGGTCACAGCTTACTGTTTCATTTTATAACATTAGCATTTCAATAACTATACAAACAATAGTTATTTTTAAAAATCCAATAAAATATTACTGTAAAAATCTCCTTTAATGTTGTGAGTTCTGCCTGTCTGCTGGCCATCATTTTCCACAACTTTCGGGTTCCCTGCATGCTTTGCAGCTTCTCTTCTGCTGTTTAATTTCAATTTCTAAGGACTACATATCCCATGGTTCCTAGCTGTAGTTCAGAAGGCAGGCTCTGTGAAATGTGTGACATAGCACTGCATATTCACTTACACATTTAGGGCAAAGTGACAGCCAAGCCCAACCTATTTTCAAACCCACCCTTTCCTATAGGAGAGACAAATTTTGTTGGACGGCTGGAAAAAAAAGTTACCTAAATTGGACCACATCTCGTATGCACACCGTGAAGATGGACAGATGCGGAAATTTTGCTGAAATAGGGAGCAAGGTGAGTATTTAACACAGCAGGCTGTACTAAAGTGGGTGGATCATTACACAGCGTACAAGTACTTACCTTTAGCATAAAGTGTTTAGCCCAAAGACACACTCCATGTCCCAACCTCTGATAACAGGACACATTAAGAATTAAGCATAAAATAATTTGTTAAAAGAGAATTATGGGATTTTTGGGGTGGGAGGGGGGAATCATACTTACCTAGGTGGATGCAGCATTGTCGGCTCTAAGTCTAAGAACTATGCGATTAAACACCTCCAATCGTTCAGTTCTCAGAGCTCCATGAGCAGAGGGCTGTGGAGGGGGTGGAAGCGGCCGGCTCAGGCTTTCCGTGGCTCACTGAGAGACTGAACCCCATGCATGTGGTTGCGATCTTTCCCTTGTCTGGACCAAGGGCGGATCCAGAGTCTAGTCTCGGGAGGGGCACTGCCAGAAAATAAGGTGTTGCTTACAGAACTCAATTAGGTGTCCGGTGTGTCCGCTGCAATGTTGCAGTACCGCTAAAAAATCAATGATCGCCGCCATTACTAGTAAAAAATATTTAAATATAAATGCCATAAATCTATCCCATAGTTTGTAGACGATTGTCAGGGACTTCAGACATGGTACAAGAGATGGTCAGAGACTGCAGACGTGGTACAAGGGATGGTCAGAGACTGCAGACGTGGTACAAGAGATGGTCAGAGACTGCAGGCATGGTACAAGGGATGGTCAGAGACTGCAGACATGGTATAAGAGATGGTCAGAGACTGCAGGCATGGTACAAGAGATGGTCAGAGACTGCAAACATTGTACAGGAGATGGTCAGAGACTGCAGACGTGGTACAAGGGATGGTCAGAGACTGCAGACGTGGTACAAGGGATGGTCAAAGACTGCAGACGTGGTACAAGAAATGGTCAGAGACATGTATTTGTCACGTGTATATTTGCAATAATTTGTATCTGTTTAAGGGCCCTCCAGATGTTGACTGCGAGTGCTTTTCTTCCCCTTCCCCCACCCCCAATTTTTCTTTTGTATACCCCTCTCCCCAATTTTTTTTTGAAAACTTAATAAAAAAACATTGGAAACGAAATGGTCAGAGACTGCAGACGTGGTACAGGAGATAGTCAGAGACTGCAGACGTGGTACAGGAGATGGTCAGAGACTGCAGACGTGGTACAGGAGATGGTCAGAGACTGCAGACGTGGTACAAGGGATGGTCAGAGACTGCAGATGTGGTACAAGAGATGGTCAGAGACTGCAGACGTGGTACAGGAGATGGTCAGAGACTGCAGACGTGGTACAGGAGATGGTCAGAGACTGCAGACGTGGTACAGGAGATGGTCAGAGACTGCAGACGTGGTACAAGGGATGGTCAGAGACTGTAGATGTGGTACAAGAGATGGTCAGAGACTGCAGACGTGGTACAGGAGATGGTCAGAGACTGCAGACGTGGTACAGGAGATGGTCAGAGACTGCAGACGTGGTACAGGAGATGGTCAGAGACTGCAGATGTGGTACAAGAGATGGTCAGAGACTGCAGACGTGGTACAGGAGATGGTCAGAGACTGCAGACGTGGTACAGGAGATGGTCAGAGACTGCAGACGTGGTACAGGAGATGGTCAGAGACTGCAGACGTGGTACAAGGGATGGTCAGAGACTGTAGATGTGGTACAAGAGATGGTCAGAGACTGCAGACGTGGTACAGGAGATGGTCAGAGACTGCAGACGTGGTACAGGAGATGGTCAGAGACTGCAGACGTGGTACAAGGGATGGTCAGAGACTGCAGACGTGGTACAAGGGATGGTCAGAGACTGCAGACGTGGTACAAGGGATGGTCAGAGACTGCAGACGTGGTACAAGAAATGGTCAGAGAATGCAGACGTGGTACAAGGGATGGTCAGAGACTGCAGGCATGGTACAAGGGATGGTCAGAGACTGCAGAAGTGGTATAAGAGATGGTCAGAGACTGCAGATGTGGTACAGGAGATGGTCAGAGACTGCAGACGTGGTACAAGGGATGGTCAGAGACTGCAGACGTGGTACAAGGGATGGTTAGAGACTGCAGACGTGGTACAAGGGATGGTCAGAGACTGCAGGCATGGTACAAGGGATGGTCAGAGACTGCAGACGTGGTATAAGAGATGGTCAGAGACTGCAGGCATGGTACAAGGGATGGTCAGAGACTGCAGATGTGGTATAAGAGATGGTCAGAGACTGCAGGCATGGTACAAGGGATGGTCAGAGACTGCAGACGTGGTATAAGAGATGGTCAGAGACTGCAGGCATGGTACAAGGGATGGTCAGAGACTGAACACATGGTACAAGAGATCAATGCAGCCTCATCAGTGCCCACCATTGCAGCCTCACTGTGCATATGAACGCAGCCCTACCTTTGTGTATAAATTCAGTCCCACTTTTGTATATTAATGCAGTCCCACTTTTGTATATCAATGCAGACCCACTTTTGTATATCAATGCAGACCCACTTTTGTATATCAATGCAGACCCACTTTTGTATATCAATGCAGACCCACTTTTGTATATCAATGCAGTCCCACTTTTGTCTATGAATGCAGCCCCATATTTGTCTATGAATGCAGTCCCACTTTTGTCTATGAATGCAGCCCCACTTTTGTCTATGAATGCAGCCCCACTTTTGTCTATGAATGCAGCCCCACTTGTGTCTATGAATGCAGTCCCACTTTTGTATATGAATGCAGTCCCACTTTTGTATATACATGCAGTCCCACTTTTGTATATGAATGCAGCCCCACTTTTATATATGAATGCAGCCCCACTTTTGTCTATGAATGCAGCCCCACTTTTGTCTATGAATGCAGCCCCACTTTTGTCTATGAATGCGGCCCCACTTGTGTCTATGAATGCAGCCCCACTTGTGTCTATGAATGCAGTCCCACTTTTGTATATGAATGCAGTCCCACTTTTGTATATACATGCAGTCCCACTTTTGTATATGAATGCAGCCCCACTTTTGTCTATTAATGCAGCCACACTGTGCATGGCACTCACCATGGCATTGCCTCGATCACACACAGCAGGTATCTCCTCTCCCGACGTGTGTCATGGAACAAACAGGAGCTGTAGGTCTGTGTTCGGCCCTAGCAAAGTCCCACCCTATGGGCTTGTGTGATAGACAAAACACTGATTCAATCAGTGTTCCATCTCCATCTACTATCACACGAGCAGGTCTAGCACAGGCAGCACAGCCGAACACAGACCCAGCTCTCACACACAGCGAGAGATGCCCGATGTCATACACGCAGGAGAGAGGGGAGTGCTGCAGTCAGCTACAGCTCAAAGCAGCCTCAGGACAGGCAGCCTACCAGCCCTGGTGATGAGAGAGGGAGAGAGAGTTAGAGACTCGGCAGCGGGAGCTGCAGGCACCGCAAAGCAGTTTAAAAGCCAATGTGACATGATTGCCTCGGGGGGGGGCAATTTCCCTGTTGCCCCCCCCCCCTGGATCCGCCGTTGGTCTGGACTGACTCTGTGATGTCAGCCAAACAGTGGGCTTCAGGAGGTGGAATTTATGCCTAATGCAGATTAGTGCTTATTGTTTTTGTGAGGGGGGGGGGGATTTTTGCTTACACATATTGCTCATACATTTTGGGGGGGGGGCAGTTTGGAATATTCGCCCTGGCTTTAGATGACCTTGCCCCTGCTCTGCTGCCAGGTCATGGTTAAATTACAGGGGGGTAACGGGTCAATGGCCGGAAGGAGCAGCCAGTTTGACTGCTCTGCTGTGTCAACTTTAGTGGCACCAGATACAAGGATATTGAAGAACATTGTCCTTTTTCATGGAAGTTAGTCTTCTAATGCTTTAAAAAAAAAGGTGCCATCTATATTCTGATGCCAGCCCTGCAGCTACCGTGTGTAAAAGGCTTCAGCAGAAATATCATTAACTGTCGGGACATTTGTTTTTAATATCTGCACAATGCTTTCATTTTATTACAGAAAGCAGCCCTGTGCTCCCTATAATGAAATGCAGGTTTTGGTTTACTGAACTCAGTCTGATCCAACCCCAAAGTACGTTGGAGCCTTCTCATTAGCACAACATCAACAAACACATGGAAGCAGGGCTTATAGGTACTCTAATATCAGACCTCAAAAGTGATTTTTATCTTAGTTCTGTCTAGTACAGGGATATACTTACATGTATATAGCACAGGAAACGTTCTCTTCCTTCTGTCCTAGATGCTTCTATGCCGTTCTGTGAAAGGATTACCACACATAAATAAGGCTGAGAAGAAATTAAGCGATTAGATTTCATTCACAAGAAAGTAGCTTTCCTCAGCACATAGAAAAATGTTTAAGGAATTAGCAAAAAAAAAAGTATTCTGTTTTCTTACCTTATTTTTCTTCTTTAATTTCTGTGTTTTTACATGCAGTAATATTAGATTACTTATCTCTACATACGTTTACTTGTGACTACATCAGTTAATATGTGTTGCCTACAAAACAATATTTCCAAATTCTTCCAATTTCATGTACAATGCAGATATTCAAGTTACACCCAGACGCATAAAGTCATTAATTATGCGAGCTGCACCTTTTTCGAACATTTTAACTTGTTGCATTAATGCAGGTATATGCTGCCTACATGACTGAGGCCTTATACAGCAGACCCAAAAGCATCGCTTTTAACGGCTAACTAAGTGGTTTCTATGCATATGTCAGCAGGCTTGATGCATCAAATGTCAGAAAATTATGTGGTATTCCCACTTGTATAGATTGTTCAGTGTTGCTTTGGAAATACCCATCTGCATGTTACAAAAGACAGGCCAGCTACGAACAGACCTTTGGATAAATCTAGTCTGAATTTGGCATAGCTTCATCTCTCAACCTTTCTTTGAGTGATGGCCTGGTCTGTCTGACGGAACCCTTGAGTTGCAGGATAATACACACAAGGGATTTAAGGTGGTGGAAAGTGATGCCACTGTCTCCTCTCCCCCCTGTGGGTGCCCTGTGGGACCCCCTCTGTATATATGTGCGGTGGGAGGGCATTCATCTGCCAAGCAACTAGTCTTTACACTTGGTGTCATTCCTACACTGCTTCCATTTGTGATTGGACTGGAAGAGATTACCACTACATATCAACCTCTTAGGAGATCATTGTCCTGGTAATTTTGTTAACCACCTTTAGCTGCATCTCAAGCTAGAACAGCGAATCTTGTCTGGATTAAGGCATTCTTCCTCTCCCTGCTTTATGATATATGTGATGATGTTTATTGTGTATGTTATATAGGGGAGGACCTTGGAGGGATAGGGAATAGGGATTATAGCGGTGCCTAGAAAAGTATAGATTGCAAATAGTTCTTAAAGCGGGGTATCAGTCATAATTTTTTTTTTTTTTCTGGCCAGTTCAATTGAATTACACTACACATGACATTAAATATAGTAAAAGATCCCCAAACGATCGCTAAAGCAATCTAACAGTTGCCTTCATTCTGTGGCCATTGCCATCCTACGTGTGGGCATCTGAAGCCCAGTACATTTTTTTCCCTGTTTTAGTCGCAAAGGTGCATGTTGGGTAACCAGCATGCACCTCTTGATCTCGCACGTGTGCAGTACAGCGGTGCTCGTAGCACAGGTTGTTTGTGCCGTCCCGCCCCGTTGTTATGACAACGCGATTTTTCGGCACAGAAGAGCGCACCGTCTCCTGGGAAATTATGACACTCATTTCCCAGGAGTCTGTGCGGCTCAGTTAGGAAAAGAGAAGGACCACGGTCCAGGAAGAAGGCAGATTCGAAATTCTGCCTAGCAACAGGCTATTCCAGGCAAGTAAGAAAATTTTTTCACACATAACATTTTTAAACTGATTAAAAGGAACATATTGAAGCAAAGTGTGATTTTAGGGTGGAGCTCCGCTTTAAAAGATTTATGTTTTTATTATTACAAAAAATTTTTTTTGGACATACAATACATACACAGGTGCGTTAAAAATCAGTGCAAAAATAATACTGGCCAAGGTATTAACGGCCCACTGAGGTTACAAATGATGAATCCCTACATGTTTCGCCAAACATTGGCTTCTTCAGGGGAAGTAGTGGTAACCTGTATATGTATAATGGCTCTAAAGGAAACAAAAATACATCTTAGTTGATATTCACCAAAAAATTGTACATTAAGAATTAAAACACCAACATGTTTCAATTATTATGCTGGGAGCATGACATGGCTCAAAGGACCTCTTCTCTCAGGGTTTGCACTAGTTAACAGGATGTGCTCGAGTTTTTGTATGTGCCTAATTTTTTGTATGCCTTTTTAGGGGATGATTACCCCATAGTAATCATTTTAATAGATTTATAATAAAAAGATATGTTTTTATATACATGATGTGGTGAATTATTCTGAATGAAGGTCTCAACACCTAGCAGAGTCCTGCTTTTCTTCATCATTGTATAACAATCAATACTTGATTAACTGGTAAAACTGGTAAAGAAAAAGGTCACATGTGACGCTGAGCAATTCTAACAAGTTACACTTAATAGAGTTAATTTTCAGTTAAGTTCTGAGCTAAACAAGGACAATGAGCTATAATTGTAGGGCTGCCCACTGACATAGCAAGATATATTTTCATGTCTATTAAACTGCTAAAAATAGGAAATAATCCCCTGCCCAATCAAACCAGCTCATAATACCAATGGTAGAGGCTGGTATACACAGAACAAGAGATCTATGAAAGACGCTTAGCCCGACTTGTTCATTCAGCCATGCCCTGTGACCTTTGACCTCTGGGAACCCGCCTTCTGACCTTTGACCTTTGGGGGAGGTCCCTGTTCCAATTCCTGAGTCCTAGCCATATTCTTCAATGGGAAACCCTAACCCTAACCCTAGCTGACCTTTGACCTATGAACTTTAACCCTAAGTGCATCTCCACTTAGTGATTCTCCCCACCCTAAACCCCTACCTTTCCCAGATCCCGCTCGGTTTGTTGGAAAAAAACATAAGTGCATTGCCACTTAGTAACTCTCCCCACCCAAAACCCCTACCTTTCCCAGAACCCGCTTGGTTTGTCGGAAAAAGGGGAAAATGATTTTGTGTGGCTTTTAAAATAGGGACTTCAAGAGGGTCTCTAAAAATGGGATCACCTCTCAAAACTGCAGGTGGGTGCCAATGGGCCCAGGACTGTTCTGCCCCACTAGTTTCCTAAGATGGTGGGTGTGGGTAATTGGGGTTTGGGAATTTTGTGATTCTCATCTGCTCGTTTTAAGGGTTTTCAATGAAGCCAGTGACAATATAGAAACATCCAGTAATCAACAACCTTACTACAATATTCTGTAGTAAATGACTGAGCCAATCACAACATGGAACCTAGGGTGTGATCATTTCCAGAAACCCATGCACTCCAATCATAATAGGAAAATAGATTCATGCACTCATTGTGTTGGAAGCGTCAAAGCTCCCATTTGAGAATGCTTTATTTCTCCACATTCTACCAGGTTTAACAATGCAGAAAATATAATTATAAGCTATGGTGGGGGGTGTTTTTATAAAAAATAAATAAAAAAATTCAGGTCATTGTTGAGTTTATTGTGATTGTTCATTTGGGTGAAGAGCGGCACAGGATAGTATCTATCTTCTCAAAGGCAAATAATACCCAGAGTGGTTTCTCAACTTCTTGGGGTAAAACTGGTATAGAAACTAAAGACTGCCAATGAGATGGAAAACTGCGATGGAGCATACACACGGCCGGGATTCCTGACCAAAGCTCCATCGCAGTTTTCCTGTCGGGAAAACCTCTCGTGTGTAGGGGGGAAAACTTACTGAGCAGTTTCTCGGTTTTCGCCTCTGGATTTCCGGCGGGAATCCCATACGCGTGTACGAGGCTTGAGACAAAGGTGACATCATCCTACTTTCGGTAAGATCTTTAGAATGTAGATTAGCCCAAACCTCACTGAGAACATGCTCCCTACACTGTGCTGTAGCATCTTCTAATGAGACTTGGAGGATTTGGCCTCATTAGCATAGGAAAACTGGCGGGAAAAAGACCGCAAATTTGTCTTTGCTGAATCTAGATCTAGTAGTGTTGTCACACACTATAGTAGCTGTTATAACTATTTACAGTACCTATTACAAATATTGGGTATGGTATCTGATATCATTATCAAAAGAAGAATTTACCTAGCCAAAGAGGCAATTTACATTTACTAATAATTCTTAAAACATATGGAAATATAATTAGTAAAACTTTTTAACTGTGAGAAAGGATGGCATCTCTGTTTAAAAGTATTACTATTGATGGTGGAGATCATATATTTCCTACATGCAGAGCACCATCTGATGGCTGAAAAAGAGAAACACAGCCCATTAACTCAAAAGGAAAGGTAAGGATACAAAGTTTCATACATTTAGGATAGAATTAAAACTGTTCACAATGACACACAGTCAAGGATGGGCAGTCATACAAGCATGCTGATTTTCATAAATATACATACATATACATGTATAAATACAAATAAATATACATGTATACATGCACTGTTGGAGCCATATGGGCCCCAAAAATTTGAAAATGTTTTAGGAGAAACATTTTTTCTTCTAAAATCACAGTTGGTTTGTCTAAGGTAAAAAATACAAATTCATGCTTCCTGGAGTTCTTCTAATACACAGCAATCTATCTATCTATCTATCTATCTATCTATCTATCTGTCTGTCTGTCTGTCTGTCTGTCTGTCTGTCTGTCTGTCTATCTATAGTATTATATTTTAATATACTTAATGAAGTCAACCATAAATGATATACATAACATAAACAGTAGCGCTTAGTGAAGGTGACCCGATTAACTATTCAAGGACACGTGTATATATGGGATGAAAGGATAAGGATGTTGCAAAATATTAATCGTTGTCTCAGTGTTTTCAAATTTATTACCAAAAATAGTGGGACACCTACCTTTACACACACATGGGGCCAGATCCACGTACCCTGGCGCATATTTCTGTCGGGCGTAGCGTATCTAAGATACGCTACGCCGCTGTAACATACTTTTTTTTTTTTTAATCCTCAAAAAATGCGCGCCGTAAGTTACGGCGGCGTAGTGTATCTTTGGCGGCGTAAGGGCGCGCAATTCAAATGGATGTGATGGGGGCGTGTTTTATGTAAATACGTCTTGACCCGACGTAAATGACGTTTTTTTCAACTGCACATGCGCCGAACGCAAACGACGTAAAAAAAAACGCCGGCCCGGATGTACGTTCGTGGATCGCTGTATCTAGCTAATTTGCATACTCGACACGGAATTAGACGGAAACGCCACCTAACGGCCGGCGGAAAAATGCACCTACGATCCGACGGCGTACTAAGACGTACGCCTGTCGGATCGAGCCCAGATGCAGTCGTATCTTGTTTTGTAGATACAAAACAAAGATACGTCGCGGGAACTTTGAAATTACGCGGCGTATCAATAGATACGCCGGCGTAATTCTTCTGTGGATCTGGCCCATGAACTTTAATGGCATTCCAGTCTTAGTCCGTAGTGTTCAATTTTGATTTGGCCCGCCCTTTGCAGGTATAACAGCTTCAACTCTTCTGGGAAGGCCGTCCACAAGGTTTAGGAGTGTGTCTATGGGAATGTTTGACCATTCTTCCAGGAGCGCATTTGTAAGGTGAGGACAAGAGGGCCTGGCTCGCAGTCTTTTGGTCGCTCTAATTTATCCCAAGAAAATGTTTGCTCAGGGTCCAATCTATATTTAAGATGGCCCTGACACACATGACCATTTTTTTTTTGTGTACTAGAAAATGAGCATTTCAGATAAAAAAGCAATATAAGGTCCAATACAATGTTATCATCAACTGTCTTTATGTTAGTGAACTCAGTGGATAAGTGCAACTGCTTACTACAACACAGAATACTAGATAGCAAGCATTCAACCCACTTCCTCTGACCCCAGGCTGTCATAGTCTCCCCCAGTCTGTAATTGGATGGGGAAGGAGAAGAAGCACAGTTATGAGCTCATCTTTCTGTCACTCTGCTCTCTCCTTGCACAACAGCACACCTAATTGGTTCCTTGTACTGCTTCTTCCTCCTTTATTCTGAGCTCTGCTGCACAGGGACTGCGAGAGGCTGATACCAGGTCATATTTAGATACTTGCACTGCTAACATTTAAAAGAACATTTAATGTTGTATTAATGAACACAGAGCAGCATTCATTTGTATTTAATTAGCTAGATTCAGAAAGCCCCACGCATCTTTGCGGCGGCATAGTGTATCGTATATACACTACACAGCCGTAAGTTAGCAAGGCAAGTACTGTGTTTACAAAGTTACGGTGGCGTAGCGTAAATGGGGCCGGCGTAAGCACACCTAATTCAAATGAGGATGTGGGGGGCGTGTTTTATGTATATAAAGTGTGACCTGACGTGACTGACGTTTTTTAAGAACGGCGCATGCGCCGTCCGTGTACATATCCCAGTGTGCATTGCGGCTAAGTACGCCGCACGGACGTATTGGTTTCGACGTGGACGTAAATTACGTCCAGCCCTATTCACGGACGACTTATGCAAACGACTTAAAATTTTCAAATTTCGACGCGGGAACGACGACCATACTTAACATTACTAGTCCAGCTATTTGATGGAATAACTATACGCCTGAAAATGCCTTACGTAAACGGCGTATCTGTACTGCGTCGGCCGGGCGTACGTTCGTGAATCAGCGTATCTAGTGATTTACATATTCTACGTCGAACGCAATGGAAGCGCCACCTAGCGGCCAGCCTAAAAATTACACTTTAAGATACGACGGTGTAAGACACTTACGCCGCTCGTATCTTAGCCTAATTTAAGCGTATCTGGTTACCAGAATACGCTTAAATTTGCGTCGGCGCAGATTCAGACTTAGGCCGGCGTATCTACTGATACGCCGGCCTAAGTCTTTCTGAATCCACCTATATATGCCTAGACTTGGGCTAGGTTTAAGCGTGCAGCAATGTTGCCATGCCTCTAAAAAATTATCCGCATTCTAATCACTTTCAAAAACAATTGACAGGTGGTGGTGTATAAAATTAGATAAGTGTGCAACCTAAAAAACGTATGCGATACAAAATATATAAATCTAAAAAGAAATTATCCATAAGTCCAAAGAATTTGATAAAAAAATATAATGAAAAAAAGGTCCTCGTCGTTAATATAAAGAGTTAATATCAGTACATTTGTTACAGCTCATTAATTAAAACAAACATAATAATGCTGCATATGACACAGGCATTCACTCCAAGGTAATAAACTAGCTAAAACACACAAAGAAGTTTGCTGTCTAAACATACAGTACTGTATAAGACAAACACTAGTTATATAATATGCATTATTTTGCAGACTAACATACAAAATAACATAAAACTTCCTTTCATATTTTCTAAAGAGGTAAAAAACAATTATTTGTTTTAAAAAAATAATAAATCAACACACTGTGTGCACAGCATCAAACAATACTTTTTCTTTTATCAGCAAACTAAGAACATTTATGTGTACAAGCTGCATGTGTTACCTCATTGTAGAAGTTAGCATGTTTACAAATCAATCAACAGATCGCTGTTTACGCCAAAATCGCCTTTGGATTTGCTTATCCCTGTGCTTGAGCCATGTCTCATGCTTTCAAACTGTTTATTATTTATGTTTTTTTATTTTTTATTTATTTATTCTGGTTTCTCCTTCATTTGTGCTTCTGCGAGTTTAGTTTGTTAACCCCTTCCCACCCAGCGCCGGCATCCCTTTAAATGGGTCTTTGCTCCCAGTGGTCACATGATTGGTAGCCTGTCCTGCAGGCTCCTGATTGTGGCTAGAGACCAAGAACTCTCAATTTCTCGGTCATCCATGGACAGAGTTGTATAACATGTGGAAGTTAAAGCCGCCCTTGTTGCTGCCATAGATAAGCATTAGATAGGGAGCAAAAGGTTAAAGTGTTATCAAACCCAGGACCCTGCATGCACTATATCTGGTCTCCCACAGTACACAGAGCATGGAATTGCAATGTTGTTTTAGAAAATATAAACTGCTAAATACCTTTTCTCATCAGCAGTATATAGCAGTCTTATAACTTCCATCCGTGTCTGGTTAAAGCTTGTAGAAGGAGTTTTCATTCTTCTCTGACTGTCCTATGAGGCTGCAGGGCTCCAGACCCTCTGTCTGGACATGGTTAGACAGTGCTGGTTGGCCCTGTGCTGATCACATGCACTTTCCCAAGTAAAAAAAACAATACACACCAAACTGAGCATGCGCAGTCTGACTCCAAAGGCTCTGTCTTATCTGGACTTGTCCAGGAGACAGTGCAGGGAGGGGATCAAGCAGCCTTTTTAGAGCCTTCAAGACTGATAGACCGTTTTCATAGGACAAACCGATCGTGTGTCGGACCCATCGGTTTGTTTTCCATCGGTGAAAAAAAATAGAACGTTTTAAAATTCTCTTATGGATAAGAAAACGATAGAAAAAACTATCGTCTGTGTGGAAGTCCATCGGTCAAAAATCCACGCATGCTCAGAATCAAGTCGACGCATGCTCAGAAGCATTGAACTTCATTTTTCTCAGCACGTCGTAGTATTTTACGTCACCGCGTTGGACACAGTCGGATTTTTGACCGATGGTGTGTAGGCAAGACTGATGAAAGTCAGCTTCATCGGATATCTGACGAAAAAAAACATCGGATTAGATTCCATCAGATATCCGATCGTGTGTACAGGGCTTAACTGAAAAAAAAAATCTCCTATCATTTCGTGCCTTCAGAGAAATTGTGTGGAAATATCCCCAACATGAACACACAGCAACAGTGGATGCTCTTATGGGGCACAGGGGTGCCGCCCCCCTAATCCATGCGCCCAGCCCCTTATCTCTATGCAGGGCATCAAACGCATTAATTTTAATGGTGTTTTTTTTAAGCACATGATTAGACCCCGAGGCTCTAATTGGCTTCCAAAAGGGTGGGTTCGGGTTGCAGAGTCAGGAGCAGGAACAGATGAGCAATACTGGAACAGAAAACCGGATACCTCAGTAATGCAATAGACCAAAAGGCACTGACACAAGGCACTAGTGCAGTTTAAATAGCCTGCCTGGCATTTGTGCACGTTTGCTCTACTGCGCACCTGTTCGTGCATGTGTGCGCTGCTGCACATGCACACCTGTGATTTGGCCACAAACCAACCACTTCTGTGCATAGGGATGTGTTTTTCCTGGGCATAGTGGCAGCTTGGGAGCCATTCGCTCCTGCTGCTGTCAATCACAGCCTATGAGCCAATGCAAATTAATGGTGAAGGTGGAATGTTGATAGGGAGGAGGTTTCAGGTATGTGTGGGCAGCCCTAGGTGTACAGTAGTGTGGACAGGAGTTGGTAATTTCCTTCTGTTTGTTTTGTGGACATTATTTGGCTGAAGTAAGCCAGTATGTTTTGTGTTCTTGTTCTTGTTCTTGTTCTTATTGAGCTGCCACCGTGTGGCTATTTATGGCGCCACACTAATTACATTAAAGAAAAAAAAATACATTCCTGCTTCGCTTAACTCTTGTATTAGTCATTGTTGCCTATGGAATTTTTGTGAAATGTATTTAAAAGTGTTTATCATTACTCGGGGGTGTCACCAGACAATATTTAAGAGGGTGCTACGTTGGTGATGGGATTATAAATTGTGGAGCTAAGGTGGTCATCACAGCACACCACCTGTTCCACTCTTATAGGGTGGGTGTGACCAAAAGTACATTTCTCCAGTGTATTTCTTCACAGTTTATGGCTTGTAGTGTGCCAAATTTCCTTCTTTGTATATACAAAAAAGAGTTGTGGGGCCAGCAATGATAACCCCCAGCAAGTTTCAGGGCCAGCAATGATAACCCCTAAACATTTCACAGTAATTAGCCCCCAGTCTGGCACAATAATTAATCCTTCCTTGACGCTTCCAGCTCCACTATCAGGTATGCTACACCCAGTGAGGGGAGCCACTGCTCTAGGTCACTGCGCTGGATCAAGATTGGGCTCAGGGAAGTAAGAGGGGGCTGGGGGGGATGCACACAGAAAGTTTTTACCTAAATGCACAGAATACATTAAGGTAAAAAAAGAAAAACGTCTACCTTTAAGGCCTTGTACACACGGTCGGACCGGTCCGATGAAAACGGTCCGCCGGACCGTTTTCATCGGACATATCCGCTGCCTAATTTTGGTCTGATGTGTGTACACACCATCAGACCAAAATCCCCGCAGACAGCGAACGCGGTGACGTGGCCGCGACGATGACGCTGCGACGTACGCGACCAGTTCAATGCTCCCACGCATGCGTCGAATCACTTTGACGCATGTGGGGGATTTCGGCCCAGCGGACATGTCCGATAAGTCGTACAGACGACCGAACATGTCCGACGGACAGGCTTCCAGCGGACATGTTTCTTAGCATGCTAAGAAACATTTGTCCACTGGGAACCTGTCCGCTAGGCCGGAAAAATGTCCGGTCGGCTCTACACACGGTCGGACATGTCCGCGGAAACTGGTCCGCCGGACCAGTTTCAGCGGACATGTTCGGTCGTGTGTACGAGGCCTTAAAGCCGAAATTCCAAGCAGCTTTTTTTTTTTTTTTTTTCAATAACAGTTTTATTTAGAGATTGTTCAATGCAAAAGAAAATAGAAAATACATGCAAGACATTCCTCGTAAGTAGTGAACTTTTTTTTTTTTTTAATACAGTCTGTGTAATTAAATCAACTTTGGCTATTATACTTAACCCTAATTTGGAGCTGTCCCATGGTAACCTGTTTGACAAAAGATACAATTCATCCTCTAAGTTGAATGATGCCCAGCATCACTCACTACATAAAACTAAGAACATAATGTGAGTTTAGGGCATCATGAGCCGATCCCCAAGGTGGTGTTACCACAGCACCTTTCATTTACGGTGTAATGGACCAGAAAGCAGCACTGTTGTCTTCATGTACAGTATTTATAATAAACAGTTATTTTCTAATTTGTACATTGGTAGATAGAATACCTCTTAATAGGGATGTTTAACTATAAATAGACATTAAACATTGTATATAAAGTGTTTGGTTACCCTAAAAAAAAACACAAAAAAAAACAGATCCTGTTTCCTTATACCATTAATAACAGCACAGTGCTTCTGTTGTGTAATTTGGTCCCTTCTATCGCCTAAA
Organism: Rana temporaria; assembly: GCF_905171775.1. Taxonomy (NCBI): domain Eukaryota; kingdom Metazoa; phylum Chordata; class Amphibia; order Anura; family Ranidae; genus Rana; species Rana temporaria. The sequence continues at coordinate 270,404,236 of NC_053490.1, read as the reverse complement.
AAACCTGGCTGATCCTGCCTGGCTATGCCCTTCCCCCTGTAAACTGACCATGGTGTAACATGACTGCTTAGCCCCCGACATCTTGGTCAGTTTACATGCCTCCGTCATCCGCAGCCCTGCTCTGTCCTCTCCCTTCCCTCCCTGCCTGTCAGCTCTTACCAATGATTGCTCCCTCCTGCTGCTATCATAACTACAATAAAAACATACAATCCCCTTAGCAATATGTGCCCCAGTGTCTCACGGCGCTCACATGACTCCTCAGATCTCTCTCCTTCCCTCCTCCCCGGTGGTAGGTCTTGGCTCCTCCCACTATAGCTGACAGCCGGGTAGGGGAAATAGCAGAGGAGTCACGTGAGTGCCAGAAGATACTGTAATATAAGGTGCAGATCAGCATCTTTTTTATATAATACAGACACTGGGGTACATAATGTTATTTTACAGAGTGGATGGTATGTTGTAGTGCAGGGGTGTCAAACTCAATTTCATGGTGGGCCGCATCAGCAGTATGATTGTCCTCAAAAGGGCCGGTTGTTGTAAGATTAGATGTCCAGCACATCCCCTCCCCTTACATTAGATGTCAAGATCCACCCCCCCATCAGAAGATGAGTCCCCCACCCTCCCTTACATCACAGTGCACCCCCTTTCCTTATGCGGCTGCTGGGAAGAAGCTGGATGCATTGCTTGAAAGCAGAAAGTAAGGGTCTGGAGGAGGACCAGAGGAGGGCTGGAGCTCTCCTGCAGCTGCAGGAGAGGTGCGAGGGCCGGATTCGGCCCGCGGGCCTTGTGTTTGACACCTGTGTTGTAGTGGCTTAACAACCATATTAAGTTTTTATTTTATTTCTTCGTTTTTGTTTTTTTTGCACCCTGTATGTTTACATTTTGACTTTTGCTGGTACAGAAAATGTTCCACTTTTAAAATCCCTTTGGAGGTTCTCCAACACAACATAATCTGAGAAGAGTCATCACTGGCTATCTCCACAGTTAACCCTTTAGGCCCCTTTAAGACGGAGCAGAATTCATCAAGCGGATCCGCCTGCTATGCAGAGTGGACAGAGACAGACAGAGACACAGCCCGCTGTTCTCTATGGGGCAATTTGATGGAAATAGACTGTCATCCGAGCTGATCTGCGAGATGGTTGGGGAACAGGTTCCCATCCGTCTGTTTTTAGTGACCCACATCAGCAGGCACATGTCCGCTGACATCTGCCGCTTCATAGAGAACAATAGGTGTTCCGATCGGGTCTACCAGAAAAACAGACAGGCGGAACCGATTGGTCTGCTGGAATAAAAGGGGACTTGAACACAGAAACAGTAACAGCCACTGTGTGTCTTAATGGAAACATGCACATTTTACAGCCACTGTTGTTGCAATCCTGACCTTTAAGGGACATCTGTGACACTCACTACCATGTCCAGAAAAAAATACAATTTGCTGTAGTTTTCCAATGTGGTAGCCCTCACAGAAGCAACGATTTTTTAATTTTAGATTTAGGACATTTGAAAAATCAGCTTAACAATGTTTTAATATAATTTTAATGAAAAGAAAGGAAATCAGTTCAAGAAAGACAATTAGCAACAGTAAAATACAAGAGAAACAAGTATATAATGCTTAAAGCGTTTGTTACCCAAACACTTCATATTCCTGATATGTGCCTAATGTACCTTGTACTTGTATGGAAAAGTATCTTGTTCTCTATGTATTGTTTCTTTTATGAGAAATCTCTGGTGTTCCTGTTAGTCCCCTTGCTTTCCTGTTAAAAACTGACCACAGTAAGCAGGAGAACACATCGTGGTCAGTTCTCTAGCTATTCTGGGAACTCAGCGTACTCTCCTCCAATGATCAGACTTGTCATGACATCCTCTCAGCTGCACAGCTATTCACTAGGAAGCTCCGTGTGCTGCTGCTTCTCCTCCCTCCAGCTCTTACAGAGGGAATGTAATCATTACAAAAAAGGGAAACAATTTATTTATAATGTTTTTTTTTTTTAATATATATACAAAATGTTTTTGTATTTTAAACTGAATGGGTTGTCTTAGGCCTCTTTCACACGGGACGGATCCGTGATGATCCGCCCCTTGAACCTCCGTTTGCTCAGCGGGGATGCATGCACAGTTCGTTCGGCGCGGGGACGCGCATCATTTAAATGATACACGCCTCCTACCCGCCGTATTTGAATTCCGCCTGGTGATTTGCGCTACGCCGCCGCAACTTTACAGGCAAGTGCTTTGTGAATAAAGCACTTGCCTGAAAAACTTGCGGCGGCGTAACGTAAATGAGATACGTAACGCCAGCAGAAAGATCCGCTGATCTTTCTGAATCTGGCCCCTGGTCTTTAATTAATTTGCAGAGTAGTCCATACTGATAAATCTGAATCCCATGAATGACACTTAGCATTCTTGTATATGTAGCCATCTTTTCTGATTCCTGAAGCCAATTTACCGAAACAATACTCAAGCAAAGGGTCTGGGGGTTGTGCTGAAATGTTCTTGAAGTGTTTTATCATGTTCAGCAGATACACCCTTAAAGCGGACCTTCAGTCATTTTTTCGTCTTTCCATCTATTAAATCTTCTGCCAGTAAATACCTTATACAGCCCATTTCCTGTTTCTTGTCTGGTAAAAAGCCTAGGCTTTTGACATTATGCACAGCTCTCTCTCTCACTCCTGTGAGAGTTTGCCGGGAAGAGTCATAAGAGGGCTAATCAGAGCTGCAGAACTGGAGATGTGCCTCTGTGTAAATCCAGGAAGTGAACAGGCAGCAGCTTCAGCTGCCCACAGTCAAAATGGTTGCAGCCAGACTCAGTGGTAGGAGATTTCTGCAGCATATTTGGCAAGTACAGAATTACAGTATATATAAAATAATATGCAACGTGGTTGAAGGTAAGCTTCAGAATGTCAAAGATGTTTTTATTATAAATTATGTGAGCAGACTACAGTTCCTCTTTAATACCAATTTTTCTAAATGCATCTGTATTTGAATCTAAGGCCCCGTACACACCAGAGGATATCCGCTGGAAACGGTCCGCCGGACCGTTTCCAGCGGATAAATCCTCTGGCGGATTTGGATCTGATGGCTGTACTCACCATCAGATCGAAATCCGCGCGGAATCCATCCAGGGTGATGTGTCGCGACGATGACGCGGCGACGTGCGCGACGCTGGAAGGTAAAGACTTCCACGCATGCGTCGAATCATTACGACGCATGCGAGGTAGGGGAGCGGACGGATTGATCCGGTGAGTCTGTACAGACCACCGGATCAATCCGCTGGACAGGATTCAAGCGGATAGATTTCTTAGCATGCTAAGAAATTTTTATCCGCTTGAAATCCGTCGGCTGGAACTGATCCGCGGATAGATCCGGTCGTGTGTACAAGGCCTTACAGTATTTTTCAATCTGACAACTAACATATTGCACACAATAAAATTGCAATTCTTTAGAGACCAAATATAAATCAATTGCTTATATCAATTAGGATATTTAATATGCTCTATTAGCCTTGTGCTCCTTATAATATAGGCCTGTCTGGTATCTACCTTTTTATACATTAATGTAGCCATGTTTTATGAATGTAACTTCATTACAGCAGGAATTATAGGATATGAACCAGAGTTGGGTTTTGGTAGTTAAAAACAAAACAGACCTAAATGCGTTAAACTATTGTGTTAAACTGTTCTCCTGGGCTATTTACAATAGGGTTAATGAAGTATCTACTGTCTTGGACTGCCCACAACAAACATAAGATAAAAACTTTAAGTTTTTTTCATTGGCTTGTGCATTTTGGGGGAATAAGGGTGGCACTATGTACAGTTCAACTTCCCCATTCTCCCCACTCAGTTTTGGGTCATCAAATCTCATTATCATAACACATTTGTCTAGCCTCCTAGCACTTTTTTTTAAGAATGTACACTGCATGCAGGGCCGGACTTACCATTGGCCTTGACTGGGCTCAAGCCCAGGGGCCCCACCCAATAGGGGGCCCCCTTAAAAAATAATTTTTTTTTTTTTTTTTTTTTTTTTAATTTTTTAGGGGTCCGGAGGTCCCCAGGGGCCCGGAGGCCCCGAGGGCCCCGGACGGCAACCCCCCTTTTTTTTATTTATTTTTTGTAAAAAAATGTTTTTTTTTATATATTTTTTATTTTTATATATATAATATAATATATATATATATATATATATATATATATATATATATATATATATATATATATATATATATATATATATATATATATATATATATATATATTTTTTTTTTTTTATTATTATTAAAGGGCCCAGGGGTCTCCAGGGCCCCGCACGGCAACCCCCCTTTTTTTTATTTATTTTTTGTAAAAAAAAAAAAATTTATATATTTATTTTTATATATATTATATATATATAATATATATATATATATATATATATATATATATATATATATATATATATATATATATATATATATATATATATATATATATATATATATATAATTTTATTATTATTATTATTAAAGGGCCCAGGGGTCTCCAGGGCCCCCGGATGGCAACCCACCTTTTTTATTTTTTTATAAAAAAAATTACATTTTTTTATATATATATATATATATATATATATATATATATATATATATTTTTTTATTAAAGGGCTCAGAGGTCCCCAGGGCCCCATGTGGCAACCCCCCCTTTTTTATTTTATTTTTTTATTTTTGTTTATTTTTTATTAAAAGGCCCAGAGGTTCCCAGGGGCCCAGAGGTCCCCAGGGCCCCCGGGTTTGGCAACCTCCCTTTTTTTATGTATTTTTTATAAATGTTTTTTTTTTTTATTATTAAAGGGCCCAGAGGTTTATTTTTTCTTTTTATTCAAAGGCCCAGTGGTCCCCAGGGCCCCGGATGGCTACATATATTTATATATATTTGTTTTCTTCTTTTTTTCTTCTTTTTTTTGTAAAGGCCCCCCCCCGCTTCTCAATTTGCGGCAGCCCCCACGCTTCTCAATTTCAGGCGGCAGCACCCCCACCCCCCCTAGGTTCTCTGCTTCAGGGGGCCCATGCCTTAAGCTGTGCAAGGGGCCCCAAAATTCCTGATGGCGGCCCTGCGCATACCTCCCAACACGCACGGATTCTGCGGGACTTTCCCGCACAGACAGCTTCTTCCCGCAGTCCCGCAAAAGGGTTAATTTTCCCGCACTGCAAGAGGAGGCAGCACGGAAGTAGGAGGAACCGGAGCGGTGTGTGGAGGACTGTGGCTGCTGAAGGGAAGAAAGCCGACAGCCGGGCTAATGACAGTCTGTGGCCCCGGCTGTTGGCACAGGTGAGAGGCACTCTCCCCCCCCTCAACAACTGCAAAATCCTCCCCGCTCAACAACTTTAATGCGCTCCCCCCCCGCTCAACAACTTCAATTCGCCCCCCCCCCGCTCAACAACTTCGATCCCCCCCAATTCTCGGCTCCAGGGGGCCCCTTCAACACTCAAGCCCAGGGGCCCCCACCACCCTAAGTCCTGCCCTGACTGCATGACACAGTGTACAGCCTGGTTCATTCTTGTCATGCTGTGAAAAGGGCCAGGTGCTTGGGATGATACATGTTACATCATCAGTATTCTTTTAATGGACAATTTGGAATTTCGCAGGACCCAAAAGAACTATCAGGGGAAACGACATTGGGCCAGATCCAGAGAGAATTGGATCCGCACAGCGTATCAGAGATACGCTACGCCGCCGTACCTTACCTGGCGGAATTTCGAATCCTCAACGATTTTGCGCCGTAAGTTACGGCGGCGTAGTGTATTTCTGGCGGCGGAATTCAAATCGACGATCAGGGGGCGGGTTTCATTTAAATGAAGCGCGTCCCCGCGCCGAATGAACTGCGTATGCGCCGTCCAGAAATTTCCCGCCGTGCTTTGCGCAAAATGACGTCGCAACGACGTCATTTTTTGAACTTAGACGTGAGTTACGTCCATCCCTATTCATGGACGACTTACGCAAAAAAAATAAAAAATTTCAAATTTCGACGCGGGAACGACGGCCATACTTAACATGGCAAGTCTATCTATACGCCGCAAAATACCAGCTTTAACTATACGCCGGAAAAAGACGACTACAGACGACGTTAGAAAATGCGACGGCCGCGCGTACGTTCGTGGATCGTACTTAACGACGGCCATACTTAACATGGCAAGTCTATCTATACGCCGCAAAATACCAGCTTTAACTATACGCCGGAAAAAGACGACTACAGACGACGTTAGAAAATGCGACGGCCGCGCGTACATTCGTGGATCGTCGTAAATCGCTAATTTGCATACCCGATGCGGAAAACGACGCAAACTCCACCCAGCGGGCGCCGAAGTATTGCATCTAAGATCTGAAGGCATACGAAGCCGTACGCCTGTCGGATCTTTCCCAAATGCTGTCGTATCTTGGTTTGAGGATTCAAACTAAAGATACGACGCAGGAAATTTGAAAGTACGCCGGCGTATCAGTAGATACGCCAGTGTACTTGCTCTGTGAATCTGGCCCATTGTCACCACATATTATGTGCCACAATGTGCAAGTATGCTGTGAATTCTTGCACATTATGGTTTAGACTCAGCTTCACACAGCGTAATTTAATTCATATTTCATTAAAAAAATAATCAAATGCATTCTTATATACAGCGAACATCGGTGCATGAATCTGTCTTGATATCCGTGTTCTTTCATCTATCAGACTGGGAGAGGAAGGGGCAGCACTAATAGCTAACCAGGCTCTCCTGCATACACATGCGCTGACAGAACATGCAGACAGGAAGAGGAAGCAGAATGAGCAGATTTGCTGGCTTAATTTTGTGTTGCTGCTCCTCCACTGTCCAATCAGCAGGCTGGGAGATGACACCAACGTATTCCATAACTAAAAGAGAGAGTGGTGTCACCTTCCTGGTAGTGCCTGTAAGTCAGAGATATATGAATCACAAACAGGTCAAAAATATATATATTTTTTTTGGTTGATATTTTAGCTGTATAATTAGATGTTCGCCTGGACGTTTAGCTTTACGTACTGGAATTCAGTATACGAAAATCCTAATGCTGGGATAAATTAACATTTATTATTGTCAATCTTTCAGCAGTTTTAGGTATACCAAATTTGCAAACTGTGTAAGAAACAAAAATAAGGAATGACGTAATTGTATATGTGTGTTTTTAAACAGTTTTTGGGTGTGCACTGAAATAAGTCAGTTTTGGTGAGATGCCTGTGGGTTAAATCACCTACCAGATGCTTCTAAAGACCTCATCTGTAAAACCACATGCTCACCCACCTGATGTGTCTGTTGCGCTTGGGTGTAGCTCTCCTGCGGTATACCACAATGGTTCCCCAGTTGGTGATTCAGCATTCCAAAATCATTTTATAACCATTGATAAAACTAGGTGGACCTTCCCGTTATTGGTATTCTATGTCCAAAACTCAGTATTTGTTATCTTTTATTGCAATGGGGTCTTTAAATGTGCGGAAGCATATATGTTCATGACAATGCCATCTAAAGTCACTTAAAAGTCTGCATAAAAGTCTGCTCAGAAAGTTATACAGGGAACACATCGGCAAAGTGGATGAGCATTTGAACAGCAGCGATAAAGCACTGTGTACTACGTTGGTCATTCTCCCTAAATAATTCAGGATCCTGTAATCATGCAGTATTAAGTGTACAATGTATAGTGACAGAGCTTCCTAGTACTGATCTATGCATTCAGTATATAAAGCAGGCATACATACTTCAGTTAGGTGCAGAAGCAAACACCACCAACTTCATTGTTTTTACTGGCAGCACTATCCAACCAGGGTTAGATACTAAAGAGTTTGTACCATTCATACCCAATGACTTTACATGGCTTGATATGGGTAAGAAGAGGTGCCAGAAAAAAAAAGGTCTTGAAGCTCCTAATTCCTAACTTGCTGTCAAAAAGACCTTCTTTATCACTAGCACTGGTGTGCGCAGCCTATTGCATTAGGGTGTGCACCCCAGAAAACAAACACACATACTGTATCTGTATCAGAAAAGCAGTGGATATGTCAGTAAAGCAAAGATTGATGCCAGAAGGGCAGTGTACGGTATCAGTAGTTTTTTTTTTTTACAATATTATTTTTTATTCATTTTTAAAAAAAATATTTGAGGAGCCCCATTATGGGGTTTTGGTGAACTATCAAGGGTCTAAACAGACCCCTGATGTCTCACTTTTGAGACAGAGAAAGAAACCGAGGACAGAGATTCCTCAGTCCCTTTCTCTGCAGCCTGGAATAAACATTATTTACTACGATTAAGTTAAGAATGAAGACAGAAGCGATCAGTACAGTTTATTTAGAAAGGGAAGGACAGTTATTGACATATTTACCAGCCCCTTCCCCGCTCCTGAGAGGAGAGGAGGGAAGCTGGCAGCACTGCAGGGGGGAGACGGGGAGCAGGGGCAATCTGCACCACACAGGTTGATTAGAGTGTGCCCAGGCACACCTGGCACACCCTGTGCACACGCCTATGATCACTAGAGTAACTCATTATACATAAAAAAGCAAAATTTAGCAGGGCATAGCCTGAAAATAGAATTTTGCAGAAAGTTGCCATTAGCACATCCTTGTTGTCCAAGGAAAGTATGTGTAGTTTAATTCTAAAGTAAATTTTATTTGTGTACAATCATGTGAAGCATCAGTATTCTAATTAATTTGAACTGATTTTCCTAATTAAAAATCGTGAAATTAGAACCAAGGTTTTTAATGAATTATCTGTGAGACAATGAAAATTCACAAACCAAAGCCAAAGGATGCAAAATTTGTTTTTTTATTCATAACGATGTGAGTTTTGAATGTAAACAAAGTGCTTAGTATTAAGGCTGGCAAAACACAGATCCGTTTTTTGGATGGGTTTCCCCCCATCTACGTAAGTGAGGTGGATGGAGAAATTCTCCCTGCTGTGTTATTTTCTGACAGCGGGGACTCCTCTGCTGTCAAAGACACTGATTAGCGATGCAGCTGTTTAAAGGAGAATTTTCCATGCCAGTTCCAAAGAACTACGGGCCAGATCCACAAAGCAGTTACGCTGGCGTATCTATTGATACGCCGCGTAACTTCTAGGTTGCTCCGGCGTATCTTTGTTTTGTATCCAAAAAACAAGATACGCCTGAAGCTGGGCTAGATCCGACTGGCGTACGTCTTAGTACGCCGTTGGATCTAAGGTGCATATTTACGCTGGCCGCTAGGTGGCACTTCTGTCGATTTCCGCGTCGAGTATGCAAATTAGCTAGATACGCCAATCCACAAACGTACGTCCGGCCAGCGAATTTTTTTACGTCGTTTCCGTAAGGCTTTTTTCGGCGTAACGTTACCCCTGCTATATGAGGCGTAGCCAATGTTAAGTATGGACGTCGGGCCAGCGTCAAATTTTCCGTCATGTACGTCGTTTGCGTAAAACGTTCGCAAATAGGGCCTTGCGTAGAATGACGTTCACGTCGAAAGCATTGGCTTGTTGCGGGTTAATTTTACATCGGGTCAAGACGTATTAACATAAAACATGCCCACATCTTATCTATTTGAATTGCGCGCCCTTACGCCGACACAGTTACACTACGCCGCCGTAACTTACGGCGCAAATTCTTTCAGGATACAGAAAATACGCTGAATGTTACGGCGGCGTAGTGTATCTGAGATACGCTACGCCAGACTGAAAAATGTGCAGAGGTACGTGGATCTGGCCCCACATTTTTAGATCGACTTCTCTGCAAAAGGAACATCCATAGATAGATCAAAATTCAGCCAGTCCCTGCTAACCTGTCTGAATTTCGATCCATCTATGGTTAGCTTAAAGAGGTTCTTGACCCTAAAAACAAAAAATTTAATTTACCATTACTGTAGCTGCTGACTTTTAATAAAAGTGCACGTACCTGTCCAAGGATTCAGCACTGTCTTTACCTGAGCCGGTTCTTCACTAGTATTCAGGTCCCCGGTGCCGGAATCCCTAATATGGGAAGCCGATGTGACTTCTTGCTGCTTCACAGCTGGGCATCCCACTGTGCATATGCGTGAGCCACGTTACGCTTTGTGAATAGTCCTGCAGGTCTCTGAGACCTGTGATGTGTCCCCCAGAAGGCTGCTAGCAAAGGGGGAGTGCGGGCTTACGCTTGGATCGCCTAGGAGATCCAAACAGAAGTGGGAGCTGGTACCTGTCAAAACCAGGTACTTGCTCCCCCAAAAAAGAAAGTGCCCAAAGGTAATAGAGGAGGGGGGAGGAGGCAGAAAAGTGGTACTAACAGACATGTATGTTAACCACAGTGGTAATACGTTTATTGTTGTTCTTATTGAAGAGAAAAATATGTGTCATCACTTTGCTAAAGCAAATCCAATACATGTGAGATTAGATCATTGTAGAGACGGTTGAGAAACTGCAGATATTACCTTTTCTATTTAATTTCATGCTTCATTACCGTGTAAAGAGTTGTGAAAATTTGTGATTTTGGTGCCTCTTGAAATAAATTTCCAACAATTCTGCAGAGAACAACCATTCAGTTACATATAATTTACATTCATACGGACCTATTGACACTGTTATGTGCCTAGATGCTGCCAAGTACATTTTCTATTGCAGATTTGACATAAATGGGTAACATTAAATAATGAATTTATGCATGTCCAACAATTTTCAGTACATGACAGGTTCTCTTTATAAGAAGGATGAAAGGGTCAGTCCACCCAAAAGTGATATTTTAATTATTGGTGCAGACCATCCAAAAAGAAAAATTGAAATTTTAGGCATATAAAAGACATCTAAGAGGACCCTGGCTTCTTACAGTGCCTTGAAAAAGTATTCATACCCCTTGAAATGTTCCACATTTTGTCATGTTACAGCCAAAAACTTAAATGTATTTTATTGGCATTTTATGTGATAGACCAACACAAAGTGGCACATAATTGTGAAGTGGAAAGAAAATTATAAAATGGTTTTCATTTTTTTTTATAAATAAATATCTCAAAAGTGTGGCATGCATTGGTATTCAGCCCCCTTTACACTGATACCCCTTATTAAAATCAAGTGGAAGCAATTGCCTTCAGAAGTCACCTAATTAGTAAATAGAGTCCACCTGTGTGTAGTTTAATCTTAGTATAAATAGCTGTTCTGTGAAGCCCTCAGAGGTTTGTTAGAGAACCTTAGTGAACAAACAGCATCGTGAAGGACAAGGAACACATCAGACAGGTCAGGGATAAAGTTGTAGAGAAGTTTAAAGCAGGGTTAGGTTATAAAAAAATCTCCCAAGCTTTGAACATCTCACAGAGCACTGTTCAATCCATCATCTGAAAATGGATAGAGTATGGCACAACTGCAAACCTACCAAGACATGGCGGTCCACCTAAACTGACAGGCTGGGGAAAGAAAGCATTAATCAGAGAAGCAGCCAAGAGGCCAACTGTAACTCTGGAGGAGCTGCAGAGATCCAAAGCTTGGTTGGGAGAATGCGTACACAGGTCAACTATTAGTTGTGCGCTCCACAAATCTGTCCTTTATAGAAGAGTGGCAAGACGAAAGTCATTGTTGAAAGAAAGCCATAAGAATTCCTGTTTGCAGTTTGAGAGAAGACATGTGGGGGACACAGCAAGCATGTGGAAGAAGGTCCTTTGGTCAGATAAAGCCAAAATTTAACTTTTTGGCCTAAAAGCAAAAACACTATGTGTGGCGGAAAACTAACACTGCACATCAACCTGAACACACCATCCCCACCGTGAAACGTGGTGGTGACAGCATCATGTTGTGGGAATGCTTTTCTTCAGCAGGGACAGGGAAGCTGGTCAGAGTTGATGGGAAGATGGATGGAGCCAAATACAGGGCAATCTTAGAAGGAAACCTGTTATACCTCGTACACACGGGAAAACTGCGAGGAGAGCTTTTGGCTGGGAATCCCGGCCGTGTCTATGCTCCCTCGCAGTTTTTCCTACGTGAAAACTGACGAAATCTGCCGGCAAAAAAAAAGAGAACCAGCTCTCTTTTTTCCCGTCGGAAATCCTGAGCGTGTGTATGAGGCATCAGAGTCTGCAAAAGACAATGGAATGGTTTTGATCAAAGCATATTCATGTGTTAGAATGGCTCAGTCAAAGTCTAGACCTAAATCTAATTGAGAATCTGTGGCAAGACTTGAAAATTTCTGTTCATAGATGCTCTCCATCCAATCTGACAGAACTTGAGCAATTTTGTAAAGAAGAATGGGCAACAATGTCACTCTCTGGATGTGAAAAGCTAGTAGAGACATCCCCCAAAAAAGACTTGCAGCTTTAATTGCAGTAATTTCACATATTTATTTGTAAAAAACATTGAAAACCATTTATCATTTTCCTTCTACTTCACAATTATATGCTACTTTGTGTTGATCTATCACATAAAATTCCAATAAAATACATTTAAGTTGTTTGTTGTAACATAAAAAATGTGAAAAATTTCAAGTGGTATGAATATTTTTTCAAGGCACTGTATATGTTTTGGATACTACAACATCAAATTTCCCATTTGTTTCCACCTGGCAAAATTGGGTGTTTTCTCCTTTGTGTGCTTCAGCGTTGCATTTTCAATGCCACAAAATAAACAGAAAACTCAACAAGGAGAATAGGAACTCTCATAATGGCCATGGCAGGAGACCCATTGTCCTCACCAATGGAGTCTCTAATGCCCCGTACACACGATCATTTTTCGGCTTGTAAAAAAGGATGTTTTTCAGCCTCTAGAAAAAACAACGTTTTTTCCAACTTCATCATTGGTACTTTTAATTAATTCTATACTATATGTACCCTATAGAGGCCAACTTTATATCATCATTAAAACGACGTTGCCCACACACGATCGTAAAAAGAAAATGCTCTAGCAAAGCGCGGTGACGTACAACGACACTAAAAAGGGGAAGTTCCATTCGGATGGCGCCACCCTTGGGGCTGCTTTAGCTGATTTCATGTTAGTAAAAGACGATTCACGCTTTTCTGTCTGTTACAGCGTGATGAATGTGCTTACTCCATTATGAATGGTAGTTTTACCAGAACGAGCACTCCCGTCTCATAAGTTGCTTCTGAGCATGCGCGGATTTTTCACGTCGTTAAAGCCCACACACGATGATTTTTTAAAACCCGAAAAACGACATTGTTTAAAACGTTGTTAAAAAAATGGAGCATGTTCGAATTTTCTTTTTGTCGTTTTTCAGAACCCGAAAAGTTATGTGAAGCCCACACATCGAAGAGATCGAAGATTTGCAGTCCAAGGACCCCGCCTGTGGAATGCACTACCAACCACCATCCGACTGGAGTCGGACCACTTGGCCTTCAGGAGAAAGATTAAAACCCATCTCTTCTGAGGTCAAGGGGTTCCTTACCCATGAAATGGATACAGCGCCCAGAGGCGATTCAGTTTGCATGTGTTGCGCTTTACAAGTCAGTCTCTCTCTCTCTCTCTCTCTCTCTCTCTCTCTCTCTCTCTCATTTTAAATGACATTTTTAAAAAAACGTTGTTTTTTACAAGCCGAAAAATGATCGTGTGTACACGAGATTAGAGATATAAGAAACTGCCAGTTAATTAAACCGTTTAGTAACTACCAAATACTGAACTTTAGTTCACCTTACATTTTAGATAGATTGACCCTCTAATACACTTTAATACTTTCTATAGTTATATCTTTGCCCATTCCTCACATGAATGGAGCATGAGGAAATAAGTGGAGGGTATGACTTGTCAAGACAACCTGTCCCTATGCCCTGGATATACAAAATGACAGATTCTCTATAAATCAGACTTGTGGTTTTCTAGCTCAATTTAAACATGTAAACAGTAAAGAGGTCCACATAGCTCAATGCTTACAATTTGTTTTTATCGCAGGCTGTGATAAATTCAAAATTTCATAAGGCTTGGGCAGAAATTTGATTGCTTGGTTGGCATCTACAGGGCACAAAATGATTGTTCAGACTTTTAAACCTGAGAGAGTAAATAATTGGGTTTCCCAAGGAATTCAATGTAATCATCATAGCACTTATGTTCCGGAATACAAAGGCACTGGTCTTTAACTTTTCAGGGCAAACTGTGTAGATGACATCCCAAAGAACCCCACCAAAGAATGGAGTATAGGAGACAAGAGCAAGGATCCATATGAAAATGCAAGTTTTAGCTACTTGAAGTTCAGCTGTTCTATAAGTGCCACTGTGCCGTCCATGTTCCAGCACTAAAAGCTTCTGCTTCCTTAATATTAAAATGATTCCAATATAGGTAGTCAGAGGAACGAGTAAAGCAACAATACAGTTAGGTATAGTGATCAAAGCCAAATAGTCAATACAAAATGGTCCGTAAAGAGTAGAGACATTTTCTTTCTTTGTCAAACAATCCCATCCCAGTAGAGGCAGCGAGCCAAGAATGATGGCTACTGTCCAAATAATGAACACAGCTGACAAGGTCTGGTACTTGGTAACCTTACATTTCAGCCTGATGCTCCTAGATACTGTCAAATAGCGCTCTATGCCAATACTCACTAAGTTGTATACCGTCGATAGTATTGATATAGTATACGATACATAAGCAATCAAGATATTCCATGATCCAAATATAGTGATGTTTGGTTCTGTAATAAAATGCAAAGAAATCCAAAACCCAGATAAGCTCACCAAAAGATCCGAGACGGCCAGGTTGCAAAAAAGAATAAAAATGCAGTTAGTAAGATCTTTAGAAAATGTTATTTTGAGAATCACAGAACAATTAAAGACAGCAGACAACAAATTTGTGATGATTTGGGGTATTCCTAGTGCAAGGACCACATTGGGGCTCCATATGTTTGAGCTGTTTGTATCTTCTTCGCTGCAGTTTATTACATTTTCCATGATTTTGCTGAAATGTATATGCGTTGTAGTCCATATGAACCATAACCATCCTCAAAAATGACTCATTTCGATAAAAATGTTCCTTTTTTCAACATCTTCACTGTTCAGAATTAAATATTAACCTTAGGTATTTTAAATAATATACGCCAAATTGCACAGTAACTTACAGTTGCCAAGGTGTGTGTGGCTAGAAGATAATTCCTGCTTGTAATTTTCCACCAGAGGTCTTATCTGAGATACGAGAATGCCTGGTACACAAAAGCAGGAAATTGCAGTTTGCAAATCAGAAAACTTGATAAATTGTAGGATTAATTAAAATTATGTGTTCAGGGAGGAAATTTGGATTATACTAAAATCCATTACAGATGGAAACAAGCCAAGATTGAAAAAAAAAAAAAATGAGGAATGGAAGATTTTTAAAGCCACAAAATAAATAATTACCTGGTGAGCTATATCCTGCTGGAAAATATATGGGTTTATAATATTTATATCATGTTATGCATGTACAAATAAACATAATAATAATATAAACATAACATACATAGATATACAACTCCATACAGATAGCGTTCCCGGTAGGAAATACATTCAGGATCCTAAGAACAACAAACAACATGATCCAATTAAGGAAACAGAGGAAGCCATTGCTGACCTCCACTTTTCAAAATGTTAACTGCCTTGCTTTTATGCTGATCCAATGCTTTCAACTAGCATTTCAGAAGAAGATCAGCAATTGGCACCTTCGTTATTATTTTCAGTATAGGTTTTCTAATTTGGTATTTTATCATCTCCCAATCTGCCATTGCAAGTAAGCAGAAGGCAGGGGTACCTTTGCTTTGAGAGAATGATGAGAAATGTTTTTTGTTTTCACTGGATTTGTATGGACCCTGTGCCCACAATGCCTGTGATCATAGCTGTGCACACAGGGTGTGCCGGTGTGCCTGGGCACACCCTAATCACCACATGCGCATTAGCATTATCGTTCTGTGTGCTGGCAGGAAGATGGGAAAGATCTCCCTTCTACCGGCTCTGCCATAAGAGAATTGTTTACACACTTCTCTTTCACTGTGTCGGAGTCCTGTCGAGAAATGCCCCCTGTTGAATAATGTGCAGCGCTCGCGCAGTATGGAGTCACCTAAAGCCTTTCGAACATCGGAATTAATGATCAGCTGTAGATGGTGCCTGCACACAATAGCCAACATTGTGCCAGACACCCCCGATGCTTGTGCAAGTCTGCTAGGGCGGATTTCTTCATGATGGGCGCGTATGAGGGGCAGTTGCCTACAGAAGGGGGCGTATTTAGTAATGATGGGCAGTGCTATTGCTTGTGTTAGATAGCTAAATAGCACTGGGCATCATTCCAAAATACGCCCCCTTCTGTAGGCATCGGAAGCGTCTGGCACAATGTCGGCTATTGTGCGCAGGTGCCGTCTACAGCTGATCGTCAATTCCGATGTTCGGAGGCTTTTGGTAGTTCCCTATTGCGCAATCGCTGCGCATGCGCAGTACCAGAAGGGCATTATTTGACAGGGGGCATTTCTCATCAGAACACTGCAGGGAGATAAATGTGCGGGGGTCATATATTTGTAGAGGCACGTGTGTGTTTGAGATTTAGGGTGCACACCCTAATGCCATAGGCTGCGCACACCTATTGCCCCGTACACACGATCGGTTTTCCCGCTGGAAAAAGTCCGATGAGAGCTTTTGGTCGGGAATCCCGACTGTGTGTATGCTCCATCAGACTTTTTCCAACGGAAAAACTGCTCGAAAAAGTTAGAGAGCAGGTTCTCTTTTTTCCCCGTCAGGAAAAAATCCGATCGGAATTTCCTATCGTGTGTACAAATTCCAACGCACAAAATTCCGGCGCATACTCGGAAACAAATCGAGGCATGCTCAGAAGCATAGGACTTAATTTTCTCGGCTCGTCATAGTCTTTTACGTCACCGCGTTCTTGGCAGTCAAAAGTTCACAGGAGGACTGTATACGGTCGGTCACTTCTATTTCAATTCCCATCACTGTGGAGGTGTGTCTACTGCATCTGGTGGAGCCCCTGGCTACGACCAGGGCGATTAGGACACTACTTATTCTTCTTTTTTTTTATGCTAAAAAGCGGATCATCCTTTCTTGGAAGAGCTCCTCGGCCCCAACGGTGGAGTCCTGGAAGGTACTGGTCAACAAGGTCATTCCATTTTACAAGGCTACTTACCTGAGCAGGGGGGCCCTGACAAAATTTGATAAGGTGTGGGGAGGTTGGTTGGCCTCGGTGGATACAGTGTCAGATTAAGCCGGGTTCCATACAGTCATGGAGTGTATGTGTGATAGTGTCAGGTGGGGGTGGAGTGTGGACCTATTTATTTTGGAGCAACGGTGTATTCTGTAAGGGAATGTATCCCGTCTCTTTTCTTTCCTGGGCAGAGATTTGCATGTTATACTCTATCAGCATAGAGATCAAGATTGCGCAAAAGGTTGTACTTGTCATGGGGGGGGGGGGGGGGGTCACGCGTTACGATATACTTATGATTTGATTTAATCTGATTTCACTGATTTTGATTAGGTTTGTAAACATTTAATGTGTACCAGTGCTGTCCCCCCTTTTTTTTTTTTTTTTTTTCTTTTTTTCTTTTCTTTTCTTTTCTTCCAGCCGGTTTCTGTGTTCTGACCGGTAATTGTCGGTCGCATGTTGCGGCCTAGTATTGTATCTGTGTTGCAAAAATTGAATAAAAATAATTTTCCAAAAAAAAGTTGACAGGAACTTTTGTGTGACCGTGTGTATACAAGGCAGGCTTGAACGTAATTCGTAAATTTTTCTGATGGGAAAATTGCTTGTGTGTACGGGGCAAATGCCTGTGATCACTCTGTCATAAGTGTCTTCATGCCTTCTGATCACTGTATGCCAATCACAGAGATCACAAAAAGTATTCCTGCTGATGTTGTCTATCTTACTTCTTGTTTTTTTTTTTATTTCTTATCTTATCTAGTTTTACATCACTTTACCCTACTTTTGCCTTCAATAGAAGGAGTTTGGAACATAAATAGAAACTGACTATTGAACAACTTTGCATTGATTCACCTCACTTTTGCATGCATAGAAGCGATCAGAAACAATCTGATCATCTGTGTCACTCAGCCTATCATCATCAGTATTATATATATATATTTGTCAGCTATATAAACTATACATTTTTCTGACATTTAAAACATTTTCTGGGTCAAATGTTACCGACAGCGATGTACAGTCTGATCATCTGTGTGACTGTAATATTTTACTATTAGATACATACCTTAGCACATTTCTTTTTTTTTACAGGTCAGGTGTCATTTTTGCCCGGTTAACAACTGCATTATTTTGCAGCATCAGCCCTTAGTGGCTGGCATTGTTATTAAATTTTCTGGGCCAGGTGTGACTTATTTATCAACTTTTAACTATTTTTTCAGCAGCGGTGTCACAATTTCCTTGACACATCAGCAATAATTTGTCACCATTAAAGTAATTGTAAAGTCTCTTTTTTTTTAAATAACACACGTTATACTTACCTGGTTTTGCACAGTGACCCAGATCCTCCTCTTCTCAGGTCCCTCTTTGGTGCTCCTGGCCCCTCCCTCCTGTTGAGTGCCCCCACAGCAAGCAGTTTGCTATAGGGGCACCCAAGCCAAGCTGCAGCTCAGTGTATCCATTCAGACAGCTTGGTGGATCCCGCCTCCTCTCTCTCCTGATTGGCTAACTGACTTTAATTGACAGCCGCTGAAGCCAATGGCGCTGCTGCTGTGTCACAGCCAATCAGGAGGGAGAGTCCTGGATGGCCGAGGATCTCGTCTATTTTTTTCCATCACTTTTTATACACGTAGTGTGTGACCGAGGCCCAAGAGTGTTGAAAATCCACATGAAATGCAAGCACCATCAGTGCAGTTGAAGTAAACACGGCAAGCACAAGTAGTGCAGTGCATCCTAGTGAGGTGCAAAGAGCAGTGTGTCCTGGTTGAGATAATGAGATGATAAGGGGATCGTACTCTGCTTCAGTATATCACAGTATATGTGGCATTCATGGTTCCCTCAATGAACTGTAGCTCCCCAGTGCCAGCAGCTCTTATGCAGCCCCAGACCATGACACTCCCACCACCATGCTTGACTGTAGGAAAGACACACTTGTCTTTTTACTTCTCACCTGGTTGCTGCCACACATGCTTGACACCATCTGAACCAAATAAGTTTATCATGGTCTCATTGGACCACCGGACATGGTTCCAGTAATCCATGTCCTTAGTCTGCTTGTCTTTAGCAAACTGTTTGTGGGCTTTTTTGTGCATCATCTTTAGCAGTGGCTTCCTTCTGGGATGACAGCCATTCAGATCAATTTGATGCAGTGTGTGGCGTATGGTCTGAGCACTGACAGGCTGACCCCCACCCCTTCAACCTCTGCAGCAATGCTGGCAGCACTCATACGTCTATTTTCCAAAGACAACCTCTGGATATGACACTGAGCATGCGCATTCAACTTCTTTTGTCGACCCTGGCAAGGCCTGTGCTCAGTGGAACCTGTTCTGTTCTGTATGGTCTTGGACACCGTGCTCAGTTTCAGGGTCTCGGCAATCTTCTTATAGCCTAGGTCATCTTTATGTAGAGCAACAATTCTTTTTTTCAGAGACTTCTTTGCCATGAGGTGCCATGTTGAACTTTCAGTGACCAGTATGAGAGAGTGAGAACGATAACACCAAATTTAACACACCTGCTCCTCATTCACACCCGAGACCTTGTAACACTAACGAGTGTACTCACTTTTGTTGCCAGTGGTTTATACATTAGTTTACACTGCTAGGGCCACTTCACACCAGATGCAGTTCCATGCAGTTATGTTTTTTTCTGCACTAATACAGTCAGTTCTGGTCAGTTTCCATTTGGTTTCTGCACCGGAAACTGACTGCATGGTGTGAACTAGAGCTATTGGAATACATGGAAAACACTGCGCATGCATTTTTAGTGCAGAAAAAATGCGCACGGAACTGAACAGAACTGCTTCTGGTGTGAACTGGACCTTATACAAGCTGTACACCCACTACTTAACATTGTAGCAAAGTGTAATTTCTTCAGTGTTGTCACATGAAAAGATATAATAAAATATTTACAAAAATTTTAGGGGTGTACTCACTTTTGTAAGATACTGTATATTAGAGCTGCACGATTCTGGCTAAAATGAGAATTAGAAGATAGATCACGATTCTTTCACGATTCTCGCAGCGTAACATCATCTTTCACATTAAAACAAAAAAAAAAATTGGGCTAACTTTACTGTTTTTTTTTTTTTATTATTCATTGAAGTATTTTTTCCCAAAAAATTGCATTTGAAAGACCACTGGGCAAAAACAGTGTGATATAAAATATTACAGAAATCTGCATTTTATTCCCTAGGGTCTCTGCTAAAATATATATAATGTTTGGGGGTTTCAAGTAATTTTCTAGCAAAAAATATTAATTTTAACTTAAAGGGGTTGTAAAGGAAAAAAATGTTTTTCCCTAAATAGCTTTACCTTAGTGCAGTCCTCCTTCACTTACCTCATCCTTCCATTTTGCTTTTAAATGTCCTTATTTCTTCTGAGAAATCCTCACTTCCTGTTCTTCTGTCTGTAACTCCACACAGTAATGCGAGGCTTTCTCCCTGGTGTGGAGAAAGCCTCTTGAGGGGGGAGGGGGCGAGCAGGCAAGTCAGGACACTCTCTACTTTGCAGATAGAGAAACGAGCTGTGTGTTAGTGGGTGTCCTGCTTGCTCCCTCCCCCCTCAAGAAGCTTTCTCCACATCAGGAAGAAAGCCTCGCATTACTGTGTGGAGTTACAGACAGAAGAACAGGAAGTGAGCATTTCTCAGAAGAAATAAGGACATTTACACACAGAAGTTTTAACTGAGAAGGAATTTAGTTACAATGTTTCATGTTGTTAAAAACTTGGCAGAAAGCTTTTTCTACACACACAGAAATGTATCCCTTTGATCTAAGAAGGAAGCATTAGTTACAATGAGGCTTATTTACTAAAAACAAATGCACTTTGCACTACAAGTTCACTTGGAAGTGCAGTCGCTTTAGATCTGAGGGGGAAATGCAAGGAAAATAAAAAACAGCATGATGAAAAGAATTTTCCCAAATGGGTTATTGCGCAGCTCAAAAGGAAAGAGGTAATACCATGTAATAAAAAAGTTGTGTTTATTCACATGTTAAAAAGTGGACAAAAATTGGGTAGCATAAATGGATGGAGCATGAGTTGTATCAAGTACACAAACAGCGTTTACATAAATGTATAACAAGCAGTACACAAACAATGTTTATACAGTAAACAATGCACATTTTTGACTGTATAAACATTGTTTGTGTACTGCTTGTTATACATTTATGTAAACGCTGTTTGTGTACTTGATACAACTCATGCTCCATCCATTTATGCTACCCAATTTTTGTCCACTTTTTAACATGTGAATAAACACAACTTTTTTATTACATGGTATTACCTCTTTCCTTTTGAGCTGCGCAATAACCCCATTTGGGAAAATTCTTTTCATCATTTTTATCGGGGTGAGCAGCCACATTCTCTCCACCATAGTGTCCTGTCTCTTTTCTAAATAAAAAACAGCATTTTTTCTTTTACATGATTGGATGATAAAATCAGCAGAGCTTCCCCTCATTTCAGATCTTCCCCTCAGATCTACAGCGACTGCACTTCTAAGTGCACTTGTAGTGAAAAGTGGATATGCGTTTAGTAAATTAACCCCCATTGTTTCCTGTTAAAAACTTGTCAGACTGTGTAACGTCACACCAATAACTTTCCACTAAGTACATTTATAGTTGCTTCTTTCCCAGTCAACTCTCTTTGTTTCTTCCCGAATACCCTCTCACTTCCTGCGGCCTATTTAAACTCCCAGCACTGACAGGAAGGTGTTCCTCTATTGCTGACAGAAAGCCACTGTCAGCTGGGCTTCTAGACTCACCTGATCTAAGCTCCAGCTTCCTGAACTGGATCACCAGGACTCCTTGTTTGCAGCTACCGCTCTCATCAACCAGGTCCAGGCTCCCAGGACGCACATCCATGCCCAGCTATCTGCAACCGCAAGTACTCTGCTATAGAAACCAATTACTAAACGCTGATCTCCATACTTGCCGCTTGCTTCCAAGTTATGTTCACTGCTAGGTTAAAGTAGTAAGGACTTTCACTCAAGGTTGAACTGCAGCTCACATGCTATGCTCACTGCTATAGATACCAGTTACCTGCTTTGCTTCTAGGCCTGTGTTCATTACTGACCTCTAGTGTGCAGTCCCAGTACTGCGGCTACACCTATCCTTATACCAGTTCTATACCATTAATACCAAGATTTACTTTTATGTTGCTTATGCTGGAATAAGCACTATTTACTTTACTGAGGCTGTGATGATAGAACCCAAACTCTTAACTGAGTTAAGAGTGAAACCTGGGTTCGAACCTGAGAAGTCTCCACAGTTGTGATCCATAAACCTGAAACTAACTTGGCGTATTGTTACAGACTGCCCGGATATTTATTTTTTTGAGCAGATAAGTATCTCTACTTGTTATATAAAAGATTCTGCAAATTCTGCATTGGAGATCGTCAGGGGGGTTGAATCGAGATCACTATTTTTTAACAATAAATTGTGTAGCTCTCTCTCTCTCTCTCGCTATATATATATTTTAGCACCATTATATTATGTGCATATGAATTACTTAAGTGTACATTATTTATTCACATATTAATGTGGAGATTGGAGTAAAGTGGACATAGGATTTATGTAGGCCTTCATAAATGTGGCCCTTTTTTTAACTCCACTCATTTCAGCTGACTATTTATTTGAGTTTGAAATGTCTAGCCTAGAGAGTCAGTAAGCGAAAATTTGGCTCTGCTTGTAGCTGCATTCCCATCTCAATTATTAGGCACGTGTGTTTTCCATTGAAACAGTAGATAAAAACGCACTTGGATGTGCTTTGTAACACAAGCTGCAACCTTTGCATCACATGTAAATTCAAGTAAAAACACTCTGACAATGCACGTTCATATATGTGCAGAAACACTGCAACACGTGTTACACTGCACATTCACTTGCATTAGCATTGATTTGAATAAAAGATGTGTGTGTGTGTTAACCACTTAAGCCCCGGACCATTTGGCTGGCCAAACAACGGGCCACTTTTTGCGATTCGGCACTGCGTCGCTTTAACTGACAATTGCGCGATCGTGCGACGTGGCTCCCAAACAAAATTGCTGCCGTCTGAAATTGAGAAGCGGGAGGGCTGCCATATAAAGTAAATGATAAAAAAAGGGGGGGGGGAGCCATCCAGGGCCCTGGGGACCTCTGGGCCCTTTAATAAAAATAAAAAATAAACCTCTGGGCCCTTTAAAATAAAATATATAAAAAAAGTAAACATTTATAAAAAAAATACATAAAAAAAGGGGGGTTGCCATCCGGGGCCCTGGGGGCCTCCGGACCCCTTACAGGTGTACTGCCTGTACCCCCCTGATGGCGGCCCTGGGTTTGCACAAAAGTTATAGCGTCTACAAAATAGGGGATAGTTTTATGGCATTTTTATTATTATCTTTTTTTTACTAATAATGGCGGTGATCAGCGATTTTTTATCGTGACTGCGACATTATGGTGGACACATCGGACACTTTTGACACCATTTCAGGACCATTGTAATTTTTACAGCTGTAAAAATGACAGTGGCAGTGAAGTGGTTAACCTGTAAGGGGCGCTGAAGGGGTTAAATGTGTCCTAGGGAGTGAGTCTAACTGTTAGGGGGCGTGGCTACGAGTGACACATCACTGATCGCTGTTCCCGATGAGAGGGAACAGACGATCATTGACATGTAACTAGGAAGAAAGCAGAGATGTTGTGTTTACACTGATCATGGGACACCGCCGGACATCGAGTCTGCGGGTCCCGCGGGCACAGTCACGGAGCTCACAACAGGGTCGCGAGTGCACCAGTGGCGGCGCACGCGTGACCACATGGCAGCAAATTAAAGGGGACGTATATGAACGCCCATTTGCCCAGCCGTGCCATTTTGTCGACGTATAAGTTCATGCGGCGTTTGGCAAGCTGTTAAAATGCATAGGTGTAAGTATAGGGTTGCCACCTTTTCTTCAAGCCAAATCTGAACACTTTACCATCAGGCGGCAATTTTTTTAATAGTATAAACTATACATGTATTTTGCTATTAAATAAAATTTGTAATCATATAAAGTTAATAACAAGAGTTCCCTTTCACTTACATCAGAGTCCACAGAGTTCCCTTTCACAGTAAGGGGGGATTCTTCTTCAGACTCTGATGTAAGGGAGAACTCTGGCGCCTCTAACATAAGGGATGCTCTGGGAACTCTGATTGAAGGGGGAACACTGAGAACTCTGATGTACGAAGAGGACTCTGATGTAAGGGGGAACACTGTGGCCTCTGGTGTAAAGGGGGAACTCTGATGTAAGGGGTGCTCCGAGAACCCTGATTTACCTTAGTGTTCTCACTCAGAGGCAGGAGAGAGAAGGGGGGAGACTTCAGTCACAGACAGGGATGAATGGTGAGCTCACTCACCCCTTGGCAGTCAGCACCTCTCGTCCAGATGTATCTGAGGCTGCAGGACTTCACATTTCCGGCCCCAACTTTCCTTTCTAAAGGCACAGAGCTGGGGATTGGAGTGTGGCCAGACACAGAGGGGTAGGGGTGGGGGAAAGAGGTACAGATCGAGCCCTCTCTCCTCTCCCGTCTGTGTGTGAGTGTTTGGGGGGAGGGGTGTTAGTGCTGGCTTTAGGCAGTGTAAAGGAGTGTAACAGACACTCTTAACTAGATTCAGGTAGAGTTATCTACTGATACGCCGACCTAACTCAGAATCTGCGCCGACCTATGTTTAAGTGTATTCTCAAACAGAGATACGCTTAAAGGGTCACTAAAGGAAATTTTTTTTTTGCTGAAATGACTGTTTACAGGGCATAGAGACATAATAGTTAACTGATTCCTTTTAAAAATGATTAAAAATAGATAAAAAAACAATCATATAATGTGCCTGCAGTGTAGTTTCGTTTTTGCTGTTGTTTCCTGGTTCTCTGATGTACAGAGAGCCACTAGAGGGCAGTCAGCCAATAGAGAGCAGTGATACTTTGTCTAAAACTCCTCAGCACCAATCCAGTTTAGTTTTACTCACACCTCCTTGATTAGTGACCACCGTGAGAAATCTCCCAGTACTGTGGTCATCAGGAAACAGGCAACCAGGAAGTGTCCAGAACAGAGAGGATTTACAGCAACATGAAAGCAAAAACGAACAATGAGGACATGAAACCAGGACTGCAGCAAGGTAAAGGAAGCTATTTAGCTAAAAAAAAAAATTCCTTTAGTGACCCTTTAAACATATCTAAGATACGACGGCTTGCGCCGTCCTATCTTAGGTTGCAATATTTAGGCTGGCAGCTAGGTGGCGCTTCCATTGCGGTCGGCGTAGATTATGTAAATCAGTAGATACGCCTATTCAAGAATGTATGCCCGGCCGACGCAGTACATTTACGCCGTTTACGTAACGCTTTATCAGGCCTAAAGTTATTCCAACAAATAGTTGGAATAGTAATGTTAAAGTATGGCCACCGTTCCCGCTTCGAAATTCGAAAATTTTACGTAGTTTACGTCCACGTCGAAATCAATAGGCCCGTGCAGCGGACTTAGCCGCAATGCACACTGGGAAATGTAGGCGCATGCGCAGTTTAAAAAAAACGTCGATCACGTCGGGTCAAGCCTCATTACCATAAAACACGCCCCCTCAGACAAATTTGAATTAGGCGCCCATACGCCCGCCTGCTTTAGGCTACGCCGCCGTAACTTAGCAGGCAAGTACATTGTGAATCATGTACTTGCCTCGCTAACTTACGGCGGCGTAGCCTAAATGCCTTAAGCTACACCGCCGCAAGTATGCGCCGCCGTACCTGAATCTAGCTATCTCTGCTTAGACAACTGCAGCCAGCAACTCTGCTGGAAAGCCATAGTCCAGTCTAAATAATGTGTCCGGGTTTAAGGCAGTCTGAAACCCAGACGCACGATTCCAAACCCGAACTGTCCAGGTGAATCCTGGACAGGTTGGCAACTCTATGTAAGTGGTGCCTTGGGAGACCTGCTTATTACAGACCAGCATGACAGACAGGGCTGAACAAATTCGAAAATGATAATTCTATTAAAAATAATAAATCATTTTAAGAAATAATTTTGAAATGTTTTAGAAACGAAGTGAAAGCATACAAAATGGGGTGATTGTATGAGTACCTAGAAAAAATGACCTGTTCCTGCTAAATTTTGTACATATATGTAAAGAAACATTATGTTTGCTGCAAAATGCCGTGCAAAGGTTAATGCTAACAAGCAGCACAATATTACATATTTTACATCAATGTCTCCCACATTAGTTGGTGGTTCATAAACGTTTTTTGTACATAGGGTCTTTATATTTTCACTACTTAAATATCCTGTGACCAAAACTTATGAACTCTAAGAATCTTACAGCAAACTGTCAGATTTTTGGACTCCAACCAATTGACATAAAAAAAACCCCCATAAGACAAGTTCAGACATGTTTCAGAGAACTAGAGCACATTTCCTCTGTATATATACTGTATGCTCCTACAGGCAGAAACCCACCCCCCACCAAACTCGCATTTTTGAAAGAGCTGAAAAGAGCTTGAAAAAGCTCAAAGAAGCTCGGAAATGTGCGGAAACGTTTGTTTCAGCTTTTTGTTTTGTTTATACAGTTGTTAAAAAAAAAATACTATCTAGGAGGATTTGTGAGAAAAAAAAACGCTTAAGCTCAAAAAAGCTCAAAAGAGCTTGAAGAAGCTCAATAAAAACATGAACAAGAGCACAAAATAGCACAAGCTTCTTCAAGCTGAAATAAAAGCTCAGATGCTTGTAAAAGTAGCTTCAGTGTGCCGAGCGCTTAACGTCTATGGGCACAAGTCGTATAGAAGTCGTCTTGAAGTAGTACAGGAAACATTTCTAAAGTCAGAGCGACTTCAGTAGTGCTAATTAAGACAGCTTTCTTTGACTAAAATGGGAACGTGACCCTACTGGTATTGCAGGACCTCGCTCATTTACCAAGTAAAAATGTATTTAAAAAAATAGTTTGTCTTGTAAAACCCTCGCAGACCAAGTTACTCACAATCCAAGGTTTTACTGTATATTCCTTTATACTGTATATATTTTTTTAAAGGTGCAGAATATTTTTTGACATACATGGCAGTAACAACAGTACAATATACAAAATGTCAGTGGTACAGCCTTCATCACAGTTCAGCATACATATAGCATCTCACAAAAGTGAGTACACCCCTCACATTTTTGTAAATATTTTATTATACCTTTTCATGTGACAACACTGAAGAAATCTCACTTTGCTACAATGTAAAGTAGTGAGTGTACAGCTTGTATAACAGTGTAAATTTGCTGTCCCCTCAAAATAACTCAACACACCATCAATGTGTAAATTAATGTGTAAATCGCCGGCAGCAAAAGTGAGTAGACCACTAAGTGAAAATGTCCAAATTGGGCCCAGATAGCCATTTTCCCTTCCCCGGTGTCATGTGACTTGTTAGTGTTACAGGCAGGGGCGGACTGACCGTTCGGGCACTCGGGCATTGCCCGAGGGCCCCATGCCACTAGGGGACCCCATCATTGTTGCCAGCCTCAGTAAAACTAGGGACAGTAAGAAGAAAATCTGTTATTTTTTAAAAATCCCAAGATTATAGCTGCCCCACCTCTCCGGTACCTTTTCAGTGTGTATGTGTATTCTGTGTGTATGCATACTGTGTGTGTGTGTGTATACTGTGTGGCCCCATAATCTCCTATTGCCCGGGGGCCCCATAATCTCCTATTGCCCGGGGGCCCCATAATCTCCTATTGCCGGGGGGCCCCATAATCTCCTATTGCCTGGGGGCCCCATGAGTTGTCAGTCCGCCCCTGGTCTCATGTGTGAATGGGGAGCAGGTGTGTTAAATTTGGTGTGATTGCTCTCACGCTCTCATACTCGTCACTGGAAGTTCAACATAGCACATCAGGGCAAAGAACTCTGAGGATCTGAAAAAAAAAAAACATTGTTGCTCTAAATAAAGATGGCCTAGGCTATAAGAAGATTGCCAAGACCCTGAAACTGAGCTGTAGTCCGGTGGCCAAGACCATACAGAGGTTTAACAGGACAGGTTCCACTCAGCACAGGCCTCGCCATGGTCGACCAAAGAAGTTGAGTGCACGTGCTCAGCGTCATATCCAGAGGTTGTCTTTGGGAAATAGACGTATGAGTGCTCCCAGCATGGCTGCAGAAGTTGAAGGGGTAGGGGGTCAGCCTGTCAGTGCTCAGACCATACACCACACACTGCATCAAATTGGTCTGCATGGCTGTACTCCCAGAAGGAAGCCTCTTCTAAAAGATGCACAAGAAAGCCCGCAAACAGTCTGCTGAAGACAAGCAGACTAAGGACATGAATTACTGGAACCATGTTCTGTGGTCTGATGAGACCAAGATAAACTTATTTGGATCAGATGATGTCAAGCGTGTGTGGTGGCAACCAGGTGAGGAGTACAAAGACAAGTGTGTCTTGTCTACATTCAAGCATGGTGGTGGGAGTGTCATGGTCTGGGGCTGCATGAGTGCTGCTGGCACTGGGGAACTACAGTTCATTGAGAGAACCATGAATGCCAACATGTACTGTGACATACTGAAGTGGAGCATGATCCCCTCCCTTCGGAGACTGGGCTGCAGGGCAGTATTCCAACATGATAACTACCCCAAACACACCTCCAAGACGACCACTGCCTTGCTAAAGAAGCTGAGGGTAAAGGTGATGGACTGGCCAAGCATGTCTCCAGACCTAAACCCTATTGAGCATTTGTTGGGCATCCTCAAAACGGAAGATGGAGGAGTACAAGGTCTCTAAAATCCACCAGCTCCGCGATGTCGTCATGGAGGAGTGGAAGAGGATTCCAGTGGCAACCTGTGAAGCTCTGGTGAACTCCATGCCCAAGAGGGTTAAGGCAGTCCTGGAAAATAATGGGCCACACAAAATAATGACACTATGGGCCCAATTTGGACATTTTCACTTAGGGGTGTACTCACTTTTGTTGCCAGCAGTTTAGACATTAACGGCTGTGTGTTGAGTTATTTTGAGGGGACAGAAAATTTACACTGTTATACAAGCTGTACACTCACTACTTTACATTGTAGCAAAGTGTCATTTCTTCAGTGTTGTCACATGAAAAGATATAAGAAAATAGTTTAAAAAATGTGAGAGGTGTACTAACTTTTGTGAGATACTGCACTTTGTCCACAGTGTATGTTTGCCGATCAAACAAACACAGATTGTAAAACTTCCTCCTTGGTATGCCTGAATGTGTGTCAGGGAAACTATACAAACTATTCTGATACAGTCACTGCTAGAGGGTCTGTGTGATCAGGCATCTTCTTAAAAATATAGGCTGTGCTGACTGTGGCAGAATAGCTTGTATAACTTTCCAGAGGCACGTTCACGCAACCGGGGATGCTGTGGAGGAAAATATACAAACTATTCTGACAGTCAATGAAGAGCTTGGCTTCAGTTTGTTAGTGTATTTAAATCTGCTAGTACATACTCCCCTCCCCCTCAGACTGACAATGCTGCTGTCTGCTGTGCTCCTTCATCCAAAGTGGAGGCCCTCTAATACAGGAGATGTGTTACTGGGCAGATCACCAGGTGAAAACAGAGGGTAAAAAAAAAAAAACGAATGCAGCCACCACATCTAATGATTGATAAGCTGCAATATATACAATTTTTGGTTTTGAGACTGCTGCAGTCTTGTGAGAGCAGTGGTTTCTCTATAGCAATCTGACTAGCATAAAACAATCAGCAGGTAGTATAAGCATTAAAGGGGTTGTAAAGCCTCAAGGTAAACAAAAACGTCTCCCTCCTCACCCCACCCCCCCAATCGTGATCCAGTGCTGAGTATGAGAGCTGCGGCTTTCTTGGCTTTGTCCCTTCTACCTGGGCAGATCGATAGCAGCGGGAGCCATTTCTGATGTGGTTGGGGTAGCAACACTAAGACCCCTTAGTAATAATTTTTCCGTTTGACAGAAGGACGACTTACGCAAACGACGTAAAATTTTCAAATTGCGACGCGGGAACGACGGCCATACTTAACATTGGATACGCCACCTAGGGGGCATGTTTATCTTTACGCCGCGTATCTCTTACGGAAATGGTGTAAATTTACTGCGACGGGCAAGCGTACGTTCGTGAATCGGCGTAACGACTCATTTGCATATTCTACGCCGACCGCAATGGAAGCGCCACCTAGCGGCCAGCATAAATATTGCACCCTAAGATACGACGGCGCAGGCCGTTGTATCTTAGGCATGTTTAAGTGTATCTCAGTTTGAGCATACACTTAAAGCGGTGGTTCCCCCTAAAACAAATTTCTAACAATACATTTGTAAGACCCGTTACACTGCGGGTAGGCTGGCTTTTGTTTTTTAGTACATACCTCGATCTCGCCGTTTCGTCCCTTGGCGGTGGGCGTTCCTAGTTGATTGACGTTCCTCCGACGGGCGCATACTGCGCGTCACGACTTTCCGACAGAAGCCGAACGTCATTGCGCAGGCGCCGTATAGAGTCGGCTCTATACGGTGCCTGCGCAGCGACGTTCGGCTTCTTTCGGAAAGTCGTGACGTCACGTATGTGCCCGTCGGAGGAACGTCAATCAACTAGGAACGCCCACCGCCAAGGGACGAAACGGCGAGATCGAGGTATGTACTAAAAAAACAAAACAAAAGCCAGCCTACCCGCAGTGTAACGGGTCTTACGAATGTATTGTTAGAAATTTGTTTTAGGGGGAACCACCCCTTTAAACATACGACAGGCTTAGATTCGGAGTTACGTCGGCGTAACTCTTTGTGAATCTGGCCCAATGAGATTATCACACAAACAATAGTCCACTTTATTTTTTTTGTATGCTAGTCTCATATTGAAAATTAAGAGGTTACTCAACTTACGAAAATTCTTGTACTACAGAATATAACTTCGGAATTGATGTAATGTAGTTTTGAATTGTATTGTAATGTATTCTTTTGTTTCTGAGCATGCGTAGTCTTGCTCTTATGATTTTTACAGTAAAAAGAATGATCTATTCCGATTTTCTGGGAGCCTGATGGTGACTACCAGGTGTAGAGATGGCTGACATTCATTCTCAGGGTGCAGGCTTGTGGGCATGGTGGGTGATGAACAAGAAAGAAATTGGGCGCCAATCACTTTTATGCCTTAAAGGGGTTGTAAAGGATTTTTTTTTTCATAATAAGCATCCTTTACCTGCAGACATTCCTCTTTTCACTTCCTCATTGTTCGTTTTTGCTCAGAAGTCGCTCTATTTCTTCTCTGTTCTGTTCACTTCCTGCTTGTCTGATTGTTACTCACCACCGTGATGGGAGGATTTACTGCGGTGGTGAGTAACGTGCTCACTCCCTCCTGGGAACTACATCTGTGCGGCAGGACGCTCTCTACGTGTTAGAGACCTCAAGGAGGTGTGAATTACTGGGCGTGCCGCAATGCATACTGGGAAATGTAGTTCTTACATGAACAAAAGATGCAAACCAGGAAGTGAATGAGAGAACAGAAACTAGAATGCCGGAGATGATAAAGATGAAGGAATTTAATAGGTATTTACTCGTTTTTTTTACAGAATCATTACACTATTCTGTCTGTCTACCTTGCAGACATTAATTTTAGGCAAAATTTTTTTTTCCTTTAGTGACCCTTTAAACAAGAGAGGTTTTGTGATGGAGTGAAATAAAATGTCTATGTTATCTTTCTCTTTTAACCACTCAAATATTGCTTTTCTTTCTTTTATTGTTTTATTTCTTCTCTTTCTTGTTGCGATGTGTATGTGTGTGTATATATATATATATATATATATATATATATATGTATACGCATGTATGTGTGTGTATATATATATATATATATATATATGTGTGTGTGTGTGTGTATTTCAGTATTCACATGAGAGACATTAGTATTATTATCCTTGAATGAAAGTCATGACAGAGTTAATCTCATCCCAGAGTGAAGACGAGAAACAGATGGCTTTTAACTACTACTCCTAACCTACTTCTACCCCTCCCACCGAGTAAGAGAAAATGGCCCCCATGTCCTGGAATGCTTGCCTCGTGGTGAAGAAACAGATGTAACAAGAGAACACCATATGTGGATGAGCCAATCAGATGCACCCATATGTGATGATGTTTTCTTATGTCACTTTGGCTATAAAAGCTGTAACCTTAATAAAGTTCTTCCCTTTTTCTGTTGGAGATGATGATGGAGACTGAAGTGTGAGATTTCTTCTGCACGCATGTTCACACCATCATGAATTTGGCTCAGCGGCAGAATAGAACATGTATCCTGGAATTGAGCCAGGGAAAATCTATTACAGTTTATTTCTCAAACTGGAAAAATGTTGGAGAGAAGGGATAGGGCACAGGACACCCTTAGTAACGATCAGCAAATAGGCAGATTGGCAGACTCCTTAGACAAAAATAGGTGAGATAAGGTAGACAGCAATACAGGAAAAAGAGCCTTTAATCGGAACCAGCACATCTGTACTTTGTAGGATAGGCTGTCTCCTCTAGTAACTGAACTCTACTCACTGCTTCATCTCAGATTCCCTTGGATGAGTTCTCTCTTGAAGTCTTCCCAGCCACTTCATAGCCTCCAGGTCATGAAAAGTCCCCTCTGGTGCTTCCTTAGAACTCCATCCCTCTCAGAATCAATTCCGGATCCGTGGCTTTCCTCTGCATAAACTTTAACTTGGATAGGCCTAGCAGCTAGAAGCCACCAGGATAGGCCTCAGGCTTCAGGCCTAGCAGCCAGGAACTGTACACACATCCACCCAGGCTGCAGCACTGGGTGGGAAGACTGACTTGATCACTCGACTTTGTTCATCATATAGCTTTTCCCAGCATGCATAGCAGAAAATATGATTGGCTGAGAAAAGTATGTGTATCCATAACTTGAGTACAGTCATACCCCACTTTTAAGCACACAATGGGGTTTATTTACTATGGTAATAAAATCTGGAAGCTCACCAGCGATAGTAAATAAACCCCATTGTGTACTTAAAAGTGGGGCATGCCGGGTATACTGTAGCTTATTATACTAATGTCAAAGGCAACAGTGCCACCTACTGACAAAAAGGAGAAGCCGCAACGTAATAGAATTAGAACAGAAGTCTATTGACCATTAAATACTACAAATTAGCCAGGCTGGCTACCACCCAGCATAACTAATTTTACCTGCAGCCCTACTTTAGGACAAGGGTGCTACACCCATAAAATATAAATTTAGAAAATTGAACTCAATACATGCCCTTTAATGGCATGATTAAGTGGCTAGATTAAGCTTAAAACATTAGTTGTGTTCAGTGTCAGCTGAGAGTGACAAGAACTCAATGGAAAGCAATTAGGACAAGACTGATCAGTTCCAAAACACAAAGAAACACGTAAGAATCCTGTCAATTAACTTTTCTGCACCATTCTAGGCCAACCCTTATAACGATGGAATAGAATGCAGAAGGACAGCCTGGGATTTACATAAACAGGTTCAAATATATGCTCTAAGAATATGTTAAGCAAAATGAAAAAGTACAATTAATAAGCAAAATCAAATTTAGAATGTACAGTAACCTTGCGGCATTCAGCAATCAGC
Source organism: Rana temporaria (assembly GCF_905171775.1). Classification (NCBI taxonomy): domain Eukaryota; kingdom Metazoa; phylum Chordata; class Amphibia; order Anura; family Ranidae; genus Rana; species Rana temporaria. The sequence continues at coordinate 270,370,671 of NC_053490.1, read as the reverse complement.
ACAGCTTTTTAACTGATGTAGCCATATGTATTGAATATCCAGGCTGTTTAGTGCATAATAAGAAAAGCACTCAGAATTCAATACATCAAGCAATGAGTATGAAATCAAAGAAGAAAGCAACAGCCTTTGCTACAGTGAAAGCCACAATGATTTCTGATATGTTTCCACTGCCACCTAGTATGTGGCTTACAGTGGATGTCATTCAGAGTAAGAATGCGTTCGTTTAGGATGTTGTGTTTGTAAAGTATGAAAAGAAGACAAAAAAACTCTCAAAGATTTAAGAACTGCGATAAAAACATTGCCGAAGGATGAAAGAAGAATATAGAGATTGTCGGATGTTCTCAAAGTTACTGTGGGATGTGAGAAGACAAATTTCAGATGAAAGGGAAATGACAAGTCACCGGGAATACAGCAAAATAACAGGCCTGAATAATTCTCTCTCACAATAGATCTTTTTAACGTGCTGTCAACGTAATTCAAAATTTGATTTAGTAATCATTAGCAGCATATGTAAGGTGTTCTGAGCATTTTGTTCTTATCATTTGCTCACATCAATGTTTCAAAAGAACATCCTGTTAAGACTTCCTAAAGAATAATTTATGATTAAAGCCTAAGTTTAGACAGTAATAAAGAAAAACAGAAATCAGCACATGGGGCATAACAGTCAGTAGGATGTGTCCGTTGTGCTGTTTTCTCCTCTAGTAACTGAAATCCTTCACCATCAATTCCCCCCTCCACCACCACTCAGGGCCAAGGGGTGGGCAGAAGGGTCATGTGCCCTAGGCACAGAGGCACTATGGGGAGAGGGGGTGCATCCTTAAGCTACCTGAGTGACAGGACTGCCATCACTCCTGTCATTCAGAACAGAGAACAATGCAGACTGCAATAGCTGCTGGATGGAGGATTTTTCTCCCTCCTCCCTCCAGCTGCGGGACTGGGTCTCCTCTCCCTACCTCCTCCAGAATTTTCAGGCTCTGGTGTAGGACTGGAGGTGCCGCCAGTCTCAGGTATCCAGACCTCTCACCTGTCCACCTGCCTGGAAGAGGGAGATATGAGCGAAGCAGCAGCGAGTGTGTGCTGAGATAAGCATAGCTGGCAGTATTTGATGTCAATGCTCCTGCTCCCTGTCCAACACCAGAGCACATAAAGTAGGGGAATAGGACAGGAGCAGGCTGGAATTGAGGCAGGGGATAACATTGCCATGACCACCAATTCAGGTGGGGAATGGGGGGTTAACTTAGGGTGACCAGACATCCCCAGTTTCTAGGGACAGTCCCCGGATTGAGGACACTGTCCCCGGAGCCAGTGTGTCCCCGGATTTCAGTGTCATGGGGGGGGGGGGGGGATCTGGTACTCTCACCCCAGTTGCAACTTTTAGGGGGGCACAATATTATTACTGTGCCCCACAAAGTGTGCTGAGTTGCTCCCCCCACCCAGGGAATCCTGTGGCCCAGCCTGTCCCTCATGATCCCTCTGGTGTGGGCGGCCAATGTGTGTGTGAGAACGGCAATGGATATTGAGGAGCGACTGGGTTTCGGAATAGTACCTGGTGCTGGAGAGAGCCCTGCTCCGATGGATTATCATGGAGGCCATGGAGAGGTGAGCAAAATCAACTGATCCACATTGTTCATGTAGGGAGGGAGGAGGGTGTGAGTAGTGTAGGAATCAGGTAGGTCAGTGTAGTGGTCAGTGTAGGAATCAGGTAGGTCAGTGTAGGAATCAGGTTGGTCAGTGTAGTAATCAGGTAGTTTAGTGTAGTGGTCAGTGTAGGAATCAGGTAGGTCAGTGTAGTGGTCAGTTTATGAATCAGGTTGGTCAGTGTAGGAATCGGGGAGGTAAGTGCAGTGGTCAGGTAGGTCAGTGTAGAAATCAAGTTGGTCAGTACTACTGTACTAGTTGAAGGGAGTGCTAAAAGTCTGGCGGGGGTGCAAATTCTTGCCTTGTCCCGGGTGCTGACAACCCACACTACAACACTGACTGCATATATAATTTGAGGAAAATATACTTATAAAAGAGTTTACCATTTGCCAATAAAAAAAAAATATGTCCCCGGATTTCATTTAAAAAATCTGGTCACCTTAGGTTAACTGTCACTGCAACTGAGCCCTTCCTGCATTGGTGGTTAGTGGCAGTGAATGTTAGCCCTCCCAACCTGCAATAGTCTTCATGGCAGTGATTGATAACCCCCCCTACCTGCATTGGTCCTCATGGAGATAGGGTTGCCACTATATCCCTTTAAACTGGAACACAGGTTATGAGGCTAATTTAATGCAGATAAGGGGCACCAAGTGAGTTTAACTACCACCTTAATCCTGGGCCATCTAAATAGCATCATGGGTCCCTGGGCAAAGTAATGCTATGGGGCCCCTACAAGCCTGCCCCAATTTACGCACCAACTCTCAAGAATGAAAGTACAATATTTCTACTTTACAGCGTGTCACTTGCTACTGTCCCTTGCCACCAGATTTAGCGTGTCACTTGCCACCATCACCTGGCTCCAGATTCAGCATGTCACTTGCCATCGTCACCTGTCATCAAATTCAGCGTGTCACTTGCCACCCGCTTCCCGTCACCAGATTCAGCGTGTCACTTGCCACTGGTTCCTTGTCACCAGATTCAGCATGTCACTTGCCAAGTCACTTGCCACACGTTACAGATTGTCACCTGCCACACGTTGCGGATTGTCACTTGCCACATCACCTGGCACATGTTGTGGATTGTCACTTGCCACATGTTGTGGATTGTCACTTGCCACATCACCTGCCACACGTTGCGGATTGTCACTTGCCACATGTTGCCACATGGGGAGCTGACAGAGAAGATGGGGGTCTGACAGAGAAGATGGGGGTTTTGGCAGAGAGGAGGGGGGGTCTGGCAGAGAAGATGGGGAGCTGACAGAGAGGAGAAGGGTCTGGAAGAGAGGAGGGGGGTCTGGCAGAGAGGAGGGGGGTCTGGCAGAGAGGAGAAGGGTCTTGCAGAGAGGAGGGGGGTCTGGCAGAGAGGAGGGGGGGTCTGGTAAAGAGGAGAGGGGGTGACAAAAAGTATTGCAATGACCGCCATTTTATTCTCTAGGGTGTTAGAAAGAAAATTAATAATGTTTTGGGGTTCTAAGTAATTTACTAGCAAAAAAAAATTGTTTTTAACATGTAAACACAGAGTCTGAAAAACAGGCTCAGTCCTTAAGTGGTTAAAGGAGAATTGACCCAAAAAAAGGTTAATTGAATCCACAAGAACTTTTTTTTACCACTATTATTCCTTTATATTGGCTTTTAAAATTTACAAATGCAGCAATTTAGAAATCATATGAAAGGGTTAACACTGGGAAACACTTTTTGAAGGACAAAAAGTGCATTTTATATACATCTATATGGATCAGACCAAAAAGAGGGACAAATGAGCAGGAAAGAGGGACAGAGGGACATCGCTCCAAATCAGGGACAGTCCCTTTGAAATCAGGGACAGTTGGGAACTATGTTAAAGGGATGAGGTGGCAACTCAACTCATGGCAGGGAAATTTTAACCCACCACTATCTTCTACATTTTTGGTAAGTCAATGAAAGTTAACCCCTTCCTCCCAGATTGATGGTCATGGGAGTGGTTACATTTCAATCCCACTGAGGAAGTTATTATGGCTTCCACTGACACCAATGCTGGGGGTAGTTCTTACACAACCGGGAAGGAGGGGGGCACAATTTAACATCTTCCCCCTTGCGAACCAATGAAAAGAAAGGCGCTAACACATATGTGATAATTGCATGTGAACAATTGATAAAACAATCCAAATATACGTGTAGCGCCCCCCCTACTTTTAGTACGGGCGCTACACTAAAATTAGTGGGGAATGGGAGGCTTAATCACTCCCATTCACGAATTATGGAAATTTAGGCTGCTGCCAATTCCAGAATCTGTCCTGTAGGTCAGTCTGCGCGCCAGGGGTGCGTTGACACCCCTGGGCGGCAGTTGGCGCTAGAGGGGTTCTGGGGGATCCACCTCCTTCCAGCAGCCAATCAGGGGAGTTTTCCCCTCGTTGGGCATGCTGGGAGGGGGGGATATATCTGTGGCAGCCGCTTTTGGCGGGTTGTTCTTGCGGGGCCCGAGTTCCAGGTGCGGTACCCACCTTCAGGGTACGCGCATCCATGGGCCCCGCCACCGCGTCCTGCCATGCCGAAGTCATGCACCATAATTAGAGAGGGACCCCAGCAGCTTGCTGGGTCCCAAACTGTTGCTGAAAGGATCCCAAGCTAGGAGCTGCACGGTGGGAGTTGGCTCGGGAGAACCTAGAACCAGAGGTTGTCCGGAAGGCCTAGACCAGGGATATGCAATTAGCGGACCTCCAGCTGTTGCAAAACTACAAGTCCCATCATGCCTCTGTCTCTGGGTGTCATGCTTGTGGCTGTCAGAGTCTTGCTATGCCTCATGGGACTTGTAGTTCTGCAACAGCTGGAGGTCCGCTAATTGCATATCCCTGGCCTAGACGAACCACCGGGGATCCAGTCGCCGCACCGTATGACAGGTATGCTCAAGCTGTCAGTGGGTGACATTGATTGAACTAACTGGGAGGATCTACTTAAACTGACTTTTCTAAATCCTAAATTGTCCAGCCTGTGGCAGAGGCCTGTATCCTCCCAGTGATTTTTGCAAGTGGCGCTCCGGTTGCCAGGCCTGAGATAACTGCCTGTCCGGGGGCACTTTACCCACCCTGATTGGGTGGCGACAAATTGATCTGCATCATTGCTGAGAGTAGACTTGCTCTCTCCTAACATCTAAAGGCCTGATACTAAAGTTCCTCTTCTCTCATCAGCCTTTTTCCTGTCGTGTGCCCTGTTGATGTTGGCCAGTTTGGGCCTTGGAATAAATCTTTGAAACTGAATTTGTGTCTGGACACTTGCTCTTTATTCACACTCATAGAAGTCACCCCTAGACCAAGTCAAGAAGGTAACCTAGAAAGCCGATCCTGAATCAAACAGCGGCTCCTGCGGGGGTAGCGCTACATACGGTACTTGAAAGACCAAAGGTGAAACAAATGTTATTTATAGGAATTTGGAATAAATATTGGACAGTCCAAAAAATGTTTCCTAAATCTTGCTGAAGAAAGCTCCAATCACCGTACTCACTGTAACTGACAATTGCGCGGTCCTGCAACGTGGCTCCGAAACAAAATTGGGGTCCTTTTTTTCCCACAAATAGAGCTTTCTTTTGGTGGTATTTGATCACCTCTGCGGTTTTTATTTTTTGCACTATAAACAAAAATAGAGCGACAATTTTGAAAAAAACTCAATATTTTTAACTTTTTGCTATAATAAATATCCCATTTTTTTTTCTCAGTTTAGGCCGATACGTATTCTTCTACATATTTTTGGTAAAAAAAAAAAAAATCGCAGTAAGCATATAGTGATTGGTTTGTGCAAAAGTTATAGCGCTTACAAAATAGGGGATAGAATTATGACATTTTTTTTTATTTAAATTTTTTTTACTAGTAATGACGGCAAAATGCGGTGGTTTGTCAAGGCCCGTTTGGACCGCCAGCCTCTCAATGGCGCTCCACAGATGGACTCTCCACCGAACAGCAGTACAGCTTGGGATCCTCAAAGGTGGGAACCCAGTCGCTCATTGGATCCCCGTCGCTGTTCAGTTGCTGGAACCAGGAACACTGCGTGTCTCGCACGGCCCGGCCAGGTAGGCCATAACGCAGGGGCGCCGTGATGTGGTCACCCTGAAGGTGAGTGCCACACTCCAAGAAGAAGACCCAGAACCAATGGCGTCTACCTCATAAATACCCCTCCCCAGCATGCCCAGCGAGGCCAAACCCTCCTGATTGGCTGCTGGGAAAGAGCACCCAAACCTTGACACCACTGCTGCCACCTGCAGCACCGGGGCTGGAAGAACACCCCAGCACAACAGAATAAGCCTGCAGCACAGCCAAGCTGAGACAGAGACCCTGTTTTGCACATAACAATTTGGATCAGAGTTTAACTACTGTATTTATCGGCGTATACCGCGCACTTTTTTGCCCTGAAAATCAGGGAAAAATCGTGGGTGCGCGATATACGCCGATACCCGCTTTCCCGCGCCGCGTTTGAACACTGCGCCCGCATATACCGAGCGCAGATTTCTGAGGCTGTGATGTCCGGACATCCTTCCTTTATAAGGAAGCTCACAGGAGGATCTTGCCAGTCCCAGAGTGTTTTTAACGAACAGTACAGATGTATTGTTTCTTTCTAGCGATATTTGGATAGTGATTTCATTCTAGTGAATTCACTTGATTGAATTGTATTGTAATTTCATTCTTCTGCGCTTAAAGCGTGTTTAGATTATTCTTCAGAATGAGATTTTTTCAGTGTAGAAAGGCTGTTTATCGCATTAACACCAAAGATAAACAGACCACTGGAAGACCACCTATGGAAGGAGGTATCATTGAACAGACTGCAGATACCCCATTCAAGCCCACAAAAATGAAGAGGGCTCTAGATTTAATGCGCGGCTGCTTTAGAGCCGCCGCTGGATGCTTTGGTGTCGGCCATAAAGTGTATTGTCCACACCAGAAGACAGACTGGACTGGTGAGTATTGAGAATATTGATAGATTCATTTTCTGCTTTTCCCCATTGATGACGGGTGACATTCCCATATGTACATATGTATAGGGATGGCCATAGACAGGGCACAGTGACTGGCACACATGGTCCTGAATAGACATGCATTGGAACAAGCAGTGTGGGGAGTAAATCACATTAGAATTGCTGGGTCGTGTCTTGTAAACACCAATCTGCAGATTTTTTAAAATCAAGAGAAGCAAATAGTAAATCTTACAAAACACAACCCTGCAGTCTGATCCCTACAGATCCCTTTCCATTTGGACTGGCTTAGAACTGTTATCGGCTCTCCGGTCTCCGGACTGTAGGATGACGTCTCTGTTCATTTCTAACAATTAAAGCCTCTTCCACAGATCATCAACTGTCACTGTCAGTGGGGGAGGGGGGTGTCAGTTAGGAGTATACAGGGAGCCAAGTCTCATCCCTCCGCTCACCCCCACCTCTCTGCCAACCGACTTTATTTTACCAACCAGCCACCAGAAACATATAACATGGACATACATACCCCACATACAATGCCATTTTTAAGAATATTTAAAGTGATATTAAGCCCAAAAATGTCATATATTGCAGCTTGCCAATCATTAGATGGAGTGGCTGCATTCATTTTCTTTTTTTAGGCTTTTCTCCCTGTGTTTTCACCTGGAGATCTAGTCAGTAACACACCTCCTCTATTAGACCCCTTTCACACTGAGGCAGTTTTCGGGTGTTTTAGCACTAGAAATATCGCCTGTAATGTGCTTTCACACTCAGGCGTTGCGCTTGCGGGACATTAGGAAAAGTCCTACAAGACGCATCTTTGGGGCGGCTTTGGAGCGATATAAATAGCACTCCCAAAACACCTCTGCCCATTGAAATGAATGGCCAGCACTTCCGAAGCGCCTTTAAAGCCATTTGAAAGCGCTACAAAACTGGTCTTTTTTCCCTTTTTTTTGCACAGTTTTAGCGGCGCTTCAGTGTGAAAGTTGCCTTAGAGTGCCTACACTCTAGATCAGGGAGCACAGCAAGCAGTCAGTCTAGGAAGAAGGGGGTGTTAGAATGACTAGCAGGTTTAGATACACTAACACATTGAAGCCAAACTCCAGCTAACATTGCAGTTACACAAACAGTTACAACAAACGTTTTGTTCCTTTTAATATAAAGGTTTTTACATAACTTAAAGTTTCATATCTACAGCTCAGGGAACATTGGGTCTGATCAGAGAGCTGTAGATATACCAACAATTATTGTAGAAACAGCGTTACATCAGGATTTCCACCACAAATCAATAATTTCTCATGGAACTCCTTTTGAGAAATCCTGCTCTAACTGATACATTTGCAGGACAACTTGTTCTGGTAATAAACAGACTTACTGGCAGGTTCGCCAGGTGAAAATAAAGGAAAGTCTAATGAAAGAAAACAAGGTCACATCTAAGAATTAGTATGAGAGAGTGGGTAACCGCTCAAAGAGAACCAGGTAATCTGATTCCTGTGGTCCAAGCCAAGGGTGCAGGCAGTGCAATCAAAATGCAGGTTAGGATGAAGGAAAAAAGGTGGGACAGCCGCACTCCAAAAAAACTCCTCCTTTAATTAAAAATCACAAAATACATGCCACAGCAAAAAACAGCACAACAAAAGAAAAGCTGACGTTTCGCACTATGCCTTAGTGCTTCTTCATAGCTCATGAAGAAGCACTAAGGCATAGTGCGAAACGTCAGCTTTTCTTTTGTTGTGCTGTTTTTTGCTGTGGCATGTATTTTGTGATTTTTAATTAAAGGAGGAGTTTTTTTGGAGTGCGGCTGTCCCACCTTTTTTCCTTCATCCTAACCTGCTCTAAGAATTAGTAATCTGCAATATAATAAATGTTTGCTTTTGGGTAAATAGCGCTTTCATATATATTAATAAAAGAGACGTTATGAATATCTATAAACCAATGATAGGAAAATAATTATTCCTACTACATTAGTCTCTTGTTTTCTCTCTCAGCCAAAACAAACATATCAGCGGAATGTCAGGCTGGTGTAAGACCCCCATAGTGGGTGACCCATCTCCTGTCTGATCTCAGGGATGACATATGACACACTTTCTGAGCATTACTGTCGATTCACAAAACCTTTACTTTGCCTCACCTGCCACAACGCACAGCCAGGCAGGTGACACAGCTACTTCCTGTTGCAGTTTCACAACTTCCTGTGACCCACCCACTCATTGTACTATAAAAGTCCATCATCACATCACTGATCAGTGTTCCCAATCACGGGGAACAGTAGATCAGTGACATGTCACTAGGCAGAACAGGGGAATGCCTTGTTTAGGCCGGATTTACACTAGTGCAGTGCTAATTTCAGTTCTCTTATCTCTGCAGAGAGATAATAGAACTGTTCAGCAGATCATCTTGTTTTAGCTGCGAATTTGGAGACCTGGGAGAGGGGAGGGGGAGGGGGGAAGTGTATTGAGGTGAATGAAAGAAATCCTGAAGAGAAATTAACACATCTGCGAATCAGATGCGTGCCCATAGAAGATAATGGGCCTGAATTCGCACCTGAACCGCACCGTCGTAATGTCTAGAAAACGCACACGTTTTTTCGGCAATGCGCAGTGCGAATGCATCGCACATATGTGAACCAGCCTCATTGAAATCAATGTATTTTATAATGTTGTGCGAATTGGATGCGGTTTAAGCCGCAACCAATTCGCATAGGTGTGAACCCGGCCTTACAAAGGCATCCCGCTGTTCTGCCTTTGCCGACCGCAATCGCAGGCCACCCGAGAACATCAAGTTCCCGGGACCCGCGAGCACACTCACGAGGCACGCTGGGTGGCAAATTTAAAGGGACGTACAGGTACGCCCATTTACCTGCCCGTGCCATTGTGTCAACGTATATGTGTGTGTGGCAGTCGGCAAGTGGTTAAATACATTAACACACAAAGAAATGTCACTATAGCTGGTTGGGTGCGCTGTCTCTTTTAAATTGTTACATGGATATGAAAAGCTTAATTGACAATGACACAATGACAGTGGGACTAGGCCCTGCCCCCAGGCTGTGCTCACAGCTTTTGACTGACAGCAGCTGGAGCCAATGGCTCCCAATGCTCTAATCCAAGCCTGTAATAGCGGGGAGAGGGGAGAAGAGCTGCTGCAGATGTGCATAGCGCTGGATCTAAATTGGGCTCAGTTGAGTATTGAGGGGGCTGGGCACTTTTAAAAGGTTTTTTACCTTAATGCACTTTCTTTTAAAAATTAAAACTCCAATAGTACAATGGTAACCAATAACATTTTGCTTCTCAGGTTAACAACTCAGGTTATCTACTTTTATCTATATCCTGTACAGTATGTCCTCGGTCTCTTTGTCATTCAACTTTTGCCAGAGAGTCAAGCATTACGGCCAGATGCTCAGGACTGAGCATTTACTGCTTTCACACGGAAGCATCAGAAATATTTCTGTTGGGCTTGACTTATTTTCCAGATCACCGGGCCAGATTCACGTAGAATCGCGGCGGCGTAACGTATCGTAGATACGTTACAACGCCGCAAGTTTTCATCGCAAGTGCCTGATTCACCACGCACTTGCAATGAAAACCTACGCCGGCGGCCTCCGGCGTAAGCCCGCATAATTCAAAGGGGCGTGTGCCATTTAAATTAGGCGCGCTCCTGCGCCGGACCTACTGCGCATGCTCCGTTTTGAAATTCCCGCCGTGCTTTGCGCGAAGTGACGTCATTTTTCCGAACGGCGACGTGCGTAGCGTAGTTTCGTATTCCCGGACGTCTTACGCAAGAAGAAAAAATTTTGAAATTCAACGCGGGAACGACGGCCATACTTTATACAGCACATACGTGGGCTGTGTAAAGTTAAGTCAGCTAAAACGACGACTAACTTTGCGACGGGAAACTAGACTATGCATAAGATACGAAGAAAGAGGATGGATAGCCGCACTCCAATGACCAAACGGTTGTCTTTTATTAAAAGAAACACAGCAAGTACATCACTTCACAAGGTGCAACAAAGGAACAGGTAGATAGCCGACCATTTCGTATCTTATGCATGGTCAGTGCATCGCCAGCACCCACGGTATACTGAGTCAGTCCATCTCTACATAGTGACCCACCTGGAGCGGTGATCCCTTCTCTTCTCTATTGGTTTGGGAAACTAGACTAGGAGCGACGTAGCGAATGCCAAAAACCGTCGTGGATCGCCGTAACTACTAATTTGCATACCCGACGCTGGTTTACGTTGCGAACTCCCCCCAGCGGCGGCCGAGGTATTGCATCCTAAGATCCGACAGTGTAAAACAATTACTCCTGTCGGATCTAAGGGCTATCTATGCGTAACTGATTCTATTAATCAGTCGCATAGTTACTCTGAGAGATACGATGGAGTATCTGAGATACTTTGTCGTATCTCTGCTGTGAATCTGGCCCACCGTTCTTTATTAGAAGGGACTTCTCCATCCTGGCTAGCATATGTGGTGTGACTAAATGGGGTTCTGAACTAAGCTTTTCCTTAAAGTGGTTCTAAAGTCTTAAAGTAATTGTAAATCCTTTTTTTTTTTTTTTTTTTATAACAAACATCTCTATACTTACCTGCTCTGTGCAACGGAATTGCACAAAGCGCTGGTGGACCTCCTCTTTTTGGGTCCCTGTTGGTGCTCCTGGCCCCTCCTCTCTGTCCAGTGCCCCCATAAGAAGCCACTTCCCATGGGGGCACTCGTACATGCTTGCATCTGAGTCTGCGTCCATTGACACAGACAGTGGGATACGGCCCTGCCCCCCCCCCCGCTCCCTCGTCACGGGTATGGATTGACAGCACTGGGAGCCAAGGGTACAGCAAAGCCAGCGAGACTCAGAATTGAGGGGAGAGAAGTGCAGAAGGCATGCACGGCGCTGGATCGAATAAGGATATCATCTTGGTATCATTCTTTTCAGCCATCGGTCGGCTTTTGTGTAAAACAAGGAACGTCCCCCCCCACCGTCTGCCATGGTTTTCTCAGGGAGTCTGAGAATCCCGCTGACCATAGAGCTGATCAGAGACCGATGAACGAAAATTCTCGTACGACAAAGGCTTACAAAATGTTACCTCGGCAAGGCAAGGAAGAGAAATGTAGAAATGTAGTTGCTATGGGTAACCAAGTGAAGGAACAAGCAACCAGTCCTTAGACGTTGCACCATGGTGCCTGGTAAGGTAGCAGGTCTCCGGTAGTGAGGGGGTCAGTGTTCTGGCTCCTGCCCTAGCAATCCGTTTCCCATGGCAACCGGAAAGCAGACTAGTGTCACAGAGCTCTATGGCCTGGTCAAGGTATGGGAAGGAAGGATTTAGGTGAGAGCACGCATGAGGTCTGGGAGGGACTATATTCTGTTACTGGGAGTGAGGTAACAGAGGTACACTGTATTGGTGGAGTGGGTGCAGGCTCAGCACGTCCCTTCCAATGCAAACATTTAAGTTGCAGTGTGTAGTGACAGCTTATTACTACAGTCCCCACCTGGTCATGGGCATTGATGAGTGCGTCCGTGAGACTACAAGGAAGCAGGTAGAGACAGTGGCATAGCGTTGGGGGGCTAGGGGGGTGGTTGCCCCGGGGGCCAAACTTAGAGGGGCGGCAGGCGGCAGGTTACCTGCAGCGCTTCTCCTCCGCTGTGCAGTCTAGGAGACTGTGAGCTCTTCCGCTTTGCTATGAGAAATAAGTTGAGGTGCAGTCCCGGCTTAGGCTCCAGCGCTGACACTGATACAGCAGTGAGTAAATGTACACTGAAGACCATCCATGATGATCCCAGGGATTGTGACCGTGCGGAGACTGGGGGGAAGGAGGAGGGCAGGTCAGTATAGGAATCAGGTAGGTCAGTGTAGTGGTCAGTATAGCAATCAGATAGGTCAGTTTAGTGGTCAGTGTAGGAATCAGGTAGGTTAGTATAGTGATCAGGTAGGTCAGTGTAGGAATCAGGTTGGTCAGTACTACTGTACTAGTGGAAGGGAGTGCTAAAAAATCCACGGGTTAGGGGGCGCAAATTTCTTGCCCTGCCCCGGGCGTTGACAACCCACGCTACGCCACTGGGCACTGATTACTGTATAAATGTGACTGTCAGGGAAGGGGTTAACACCAGTGGGCGAGGAAGGGGTTAAATGCATTCCCTACTAGTGATTCTAACTGTGGGGGGAGGTGACCGATCTGTGTCCCTATGTACAAGGGACACAGCATCGGTCTCCTCTCCCTGACAGGATGTGGATCTGTGTGTTTACACACACACAGATCCATGTCCTTGTAACGGCTGATCGCGGGTACCTGGCGGACATCCCGGCCACCAGGCATGCGCATCGGCACCGCAGTGAAGCGCCGGGCATGCGTGCGTGCCCCCCAGAGGCCGGAGGAGCCAAGGACGTCAATAGACGTCCTCCCGGCATTGTAGAGCCACCTTGTGGCCTTCATTGTACAATGCCGGGGCTCCAAGAGGTTAAGGTGAAAAAACTTTTACCTTTACAACTCCTTTAACGCAAAGGATGCATTAAGGTAAAAAAAATTAACCTTTACAACCCCTTTAAAGATGAGCTCCGGCGTGTTCGCACAGTCCAAGTGCAGAGCCCGCCAGGAAGTCGGCACGGCACTGCGCTAATCACAGGCAGTAAGACATTTCCCGATCTCTGCAGCCACGCATCGGGGCAATGTCTCCCTGCCTGTGAATAGCACAGTGCTGACTTCCTGGCGGGCTCTGCACATGGACTGTGCGAACACGCCGCAGCTCATCCTTACTAGGTTTAGGAACAGCGATCTTTCACTTCCTCCAGTCAGCCCGGCCCCCCTACAGTTAGAAACACTCCCAGGGAACACACTTAACCCCTTGATCACCCCCTAGTGTTAACCCCTTCCCTGCCAGTGAAATTTATACATCGCTGTATATAGGTCAATGGTCCCAATAAAGTGTCAAAAGTGTCCGATCTGTCCGCCGCAATGTCGCAGGTCACCACCATTAGTAGTACAAAATAATAATAAAAATGCCATGAATATATCCCCTTTTTTTGGGGGAGATATTTATTATAGCAAAAAGTTAAAAATATTGTTATTTTTCTAAATTGTCACTCGTTTATTGTTTATAGCGCAAAAAATAAAAACCGCAGAGATGATCAAATACCACCAAAATAAGGCTCTATTTGTGGGGGAAAAAAGGACTTCAATTTTGTTTGGGTACAGCATTGCACGACCGCGCAATTGTCAGTTAAAGCGACGCAGTGCCGCATCGCAAAAAATGGCGTGGTCATTAAGGGGGAAAATCTTCCGGTCTGTAAGTGGTTAAAAAAGATACAAGGTATACTGTGAAAGTGCTAAGCCAGCGACCCCCTGTGTTTACAATGCAGCAGGGTAGCCGTTTAGCACAGCACCCAGAATACCGCGGCCATTAGAGTAGTAGCTCTGGCTACTTTAGCGACACACTTACATTGCGCCAAGCTGGCCTAATGTAAGTACGTAAAGTATATCATCTCTGGAGCTCAGATGTAAGTAAAGAGTCTGACATGGGGGGTTATTTTCAAAAGGCAAATCCACTTGAAAGTGCAGTCGCTGTAAATCTGAGGGGTAAATCTGAAATGAGGGGAAGCTCTGCTGATTTTATTATCCAATCATGTGCAAGCTAAAATTATGTTTTTTTATTTTCCTTGCATGTCCCCCTCGGATCTACAGTGACTGCACTTGAAAGTGCACTTTCATTGCACTTTGCACTTGTAGTTTGCACTTGTAGTGCAAAGTGGATTTGCCTTTAGTTAATAACCCCCAATGGGGTTACTTGGCAGAGGAAGTTTACAGGCTGTTTGGTGAAGTCACTAGGTGTGAATGTGATCTTGCTCTCAGCCTGCGGTCATTTGCAGCTTGTCATGGCAATGCCCGTTTAGCTGGCAGTGCTCCTCAGGCTCCCATCCTGGCAGCTCAGTCACTGGCCTCATTGGCTGCCTACTGCCCAGCTGTCGTCTCTCCTCTGCAACCTAACCATATGCTGATATCAGTGGCGCCCACATTAAGGGGGTGGGTTAGACACATGCTCCCTCTTCTGATTGGTTCCTTGTCATTTGATAAATTGCACCCCCAGCATCCCTTTCATTGATCCTCTCCCCCCAATGACCAGTAGATGGTGCTGCAGATGTGCGTTTGTCTGATGAGCTTACACTTTGACTAGTCATATGACAGGTCATATTGGAAATACATAACAAACGCCTGACACCTTATATTATTTTATTTTGATTCAGGCTCGGTTCACACTAGATGCGGCGCAAATTCACAGCAAATTTGCTACAAGATTTGCATCTAAATCGCAAACCTGTTCTGCTTTGAAGTGTTTGCAAAGTGTTTGTGAAGTGTATGTTAAAGTGGAGGTTCACCCTAAAACAATTATCTAACATTACATACAGCATACTAACGACATGTACAGTATGCAGGTATTTTTTTTTTCGCCGTACATACCGGGTTCGGATTCCCGCGGGACTGGGCGTTCCTATTGAGGGGTTAGATGATTGACGTCTGGTGAAAAACTTCCCATGGCGCACAAGGCGCGTCACCAGTTTTCCGTAAATAGCCGACCTGCGAGTCGGCTCTATATGGCGCCTGCGCAGTCAGCTCTACACGGCAGGCGCAGGCGCCGTATAGCGCCGACTCGCAGGTCGGCTATTTACGGAAAACTGGTGACGCGCCATGGGAAGTTTTTCACCAGACGTCAATCATCTAACCCAGGGATAGGAACGCCCAGTCCCGCGGGAATCAGAACCCGGAAGCCGGGGGGAAAATAACAATATAACAGTATGTACGGCGGGAAAAAAAAAGACCTGCATATTGTATGTAGCGCTACCCCCTCAGGAGCCGCTGGTTAGATTTGGGATCGGCATAATTAAGTTACCACTATGATGTGTTTAGGGATGATGATGGTGGTGTGAAGCAATGACGGAATGTCCAGATAGTAGGGTGACGTTTTCAATGCTTTATTACTGGTCCAACACGACCAACAATCCAACTGAGGTAGATAGAAATAGGTTGGTGAAAGAAGAACATGCAGATTCAGGCCTATGGATAGATTGAAGCAGTCCTGCTTTTAGTAGCAGCTTTAACTTCGTCGCCACTTCAGCCGAAGATTCTTGCCTGAATCTTCCTCAGGTAGACTTGATAGCTTGGGGTCACCGACTAACAGTTTGCAACATACAACCTGTCAGTGTCCGGTCACCCAGATCCCCGATGGATTGTCTAAGCCCTGTTGGATCACCTGCCTCCGGGTTCTCCTCAGACCGACTCCCCACTGAACAGCACTTGCTTGGGATCTTCTTAATAAAGTTGGGGGACCCAGTAAGTCACTGGGGCCCCTTGGCAGCATCAGTTGCTCCGGGCCATGAGGGCCCAGAGTCAGGAACTCCGCGTAGCACGTGCGCCCCGGCCTGGTAGGCCATATCGCCTGGGGCCCGTGATGTGCGCATACCCTAAAGGTGGGTGCCGCACCTGGAACCCACGAAGAACCCAACCAAAAGGTGTCTGCCACAGAAATACCCTCCCCCGGCATGCCCCGCGAGGGAAACACTCCTCTAATTGGCTGCTGGAGGAAAGCGGCTCCGCCTGGACCCCTCTGGCACCACCTGCCATCCAGAGATTGAACTACATCTCTGGAGCACAGAATGACCCACAGGACAGTCCAGAACCGGCAGAAACCCAATTTAGTAAATGACACGGATAAGAGCAAGGTAACTCTCTCATCCCCCACTAAATTTGACATAGCACCTGTACTGAAAAGTACACAGGCTCTACACTGTACATGTCGTTAGTATGCTGGATGTAATGTTAGAAATTTTTTTTAGGGTGAACCTCCACTTTAAGTTAACGACACCCTACAATCAGTTTGCAAAACGTGCACATTGATGAGGAAGAGAAGATGACAGAAAAGCCTTCTCGAACGCATCCGGACTGCGTTTCTATGGTGTAAACATGTTTTTGATAAAAAAAAAAAAAAAAATAACAATAATTGTTTATTGATTGGTTTGCATGAAGGTTATAGTGCCTACAAACGATTAGGCCCGGATTTACTCCCTTTGCCGCCCCAAGGCCCGGGTCCTTCAATGCTGCCCCCCCCCCCCCCCCCCCATCACATGGGGGGGCGACGCGCGGGGGTAAGCGATTTTTCGCAGACAATGACTGGTGTTAGTGCTTCAATCATTCCGGCACCATGGTTGTTATGGTGTCAGGATGATTGAAATGCATTATTTCTATCATTACATTTTAATATAAAATTAAATAGTTCAACTCACCATAAAGCAGAATGAGTGTGAGCCCTGAGCGTGTTACTTGCCACTGTCGCTTGTCACCAGATGGGAATGTCACTTGCCACACTGCCTGCCACCAGATGGGAATGTCACTTGCCACGCTGCCTGCCACCAGATGGGGATGTCACTTGCCATGCTGTCTGCTACCAGATGGGGATGTCACTTGCCACGCTGCCTGCCACCAGATGGGGATGCCACTTGCCACACTAACTGCACCAGATGGGGATGTCACTTGCCACACTGCCTGCCACCAGATGGGGATGTCACTTGCCATGCTGTCTGCCACCAGATGGGGATGCCACTTGCCACACTGCCTGCCACCAGATGGGGATGTCACTTGCCACACTGCCTGCCACCAGATGGGGATGTCACTTGCCATGCTGTCTGCTACCAGATGGGGATGTCACTTGCCACGCTGCCTGCCACCAGATGGGGATGCCACTTGCCACGCTGCCTGCCACCAGATGGGAATGTCACTTGCCAGTTGCCACACTGCCTGCCACCAGATGGGGATGTCACTTGCCACACTGCCTGCTAGCAGAATGGGGATTGCCACAGTTACCTGGCTGCCACCCAAAAAGCACCAGTTTGTCACTAATTGCATGTAAAATCAAGCCCCCCCCCTCCAGCATTGCAGAGTACTTGCAGCCAGGTACAACGCTGTCAGCCTCTCCTCTCCCGCGCGGGGAAACTAGCTGCAGGTTAACCGTGAAACAGAGGCACATGAGACTCCAGTGAGAGATGAGAGTGAGGGCGGGCGGTGGGAGATGACGTAATTCTCTCTCTTCTGTGTCACGCAGCCTGTAAGTAAGGGAGGAAGTTGGAACAGCAGTGCGGACAATGAGAGAAGATGTAATCTCTCTCCGCCGCCGCACGGCCTGCACCGCTGAAAAATTACTTGTCTGCTCCGCCGCGCGGTGCTGCCCCTGCACACAGTGCCGCCCCGAGGCCTGGCCTTGTTGGCAATCCGGCCCTGCAAAAGATGGTGTATATATATATGTATATATATATATATATATATATATATATATATATATATAGGTAGATATATAGATAGATAGATAGATAGATAGATAGATAGATAGATAGATAGATAGATAGATAGATAGATAGATATTGTCTTTTTTAATATACTACTAATGGCAGTGATCAGCAATTTATAATGGGAGTGCGGCGATCAATGTGACACTAACTGACTAATTTCCACTGACATCACCATTGACATTAATACAGTAATCAGTGCTAAAACAAAATAAACACTGTCATTGGGGTTAAATACGTGCCTAACTATGTGTAATGTGTGTACAGTGTGCTGCTTTTACTAAGTGCTCAGTCAGTTTGTCACAGGCACAGCGCCACCTAGCGGCCAGCCACAAGCAGTGCGCACGTGTGTAGGGATGCCGGGGAGTCGCGCTATTGGAAGAAAATGGGCCGTGTCTAGCCGCAGCCAATGTCTGCAGTGTTGCTAGGCGCTAGCTCCTACGTATAGGTGGATCAAGGTGTCACTTATTAGAGAGCTGCTTCGGTTGTTCTGCTATTAAACTGCATAGAGCTGAAATGCAGATCTGGCTGGAGAGGGACTCCTGAGCATTTGTAGCCGGGACACTCCATTCTCAGTAAGTGACATTGGCTGTGTGTGGGTGCATGTCCCCGATGTGGGCTCCTGTCATATACAGTGCAGGACAGGGGGGATCACCCGCTGTCACCAGGTCCTGTGTGTGGCCTCTGCGGAGTACAATGTCATGGCAAGCTGGTGCCCAGTGCCAGGGTGGTGTGGGCACAGCGGGGTGCTGCTCTCACCTGGCTGCCTGCACTGCTGGGGAGCGACACGCACAGAGCAGTGGTGTGCTAGTGCTGGCGCAGTTATAGGAGCTTCTTTTCTGTTGTCATCTTCTCTTCCTCATCGCTCTGCACGCTCGTGTTGTTTAGCTCGATGCAGATGACAGATCAGGGCTCTGTGGAGGCAGACCTGTAAGTGGGCAGCAAGAACATACCTCAACACTGCTGTGCACCTGAGCTGGGGGATGAGGATGACAGCAGGCGATTGGCACTGGGGGGTGAGGATGACGGCAGGCGATTTGGAGATGTAGGATAAGTATGACATCAGACAATTGGAGCTGGGGGTGAGCGTGAAAGCAGGCGATTGGCACTGGGGGATGAGGATGACAGCAGGCGATTGGCACTGGGGGATGAGGATGACATCAGGCGATTGGCGCTAGGGGGTGAGGATGACAGCAGGCGATTGGCGCTAGGGGGTGAGGATGACAGCAGGCGATTGGTCCAATTGGCCCTGGGGGATGAGGATGACAGCAGGCGATTGGCACTGGGGGGTGAGTATGACAGCAGGCGATTTGGAGATGTAGGATAAGTATGACATCAGACAATTGGAGCTGGGGGTGAGCGTGACAGCAGGCGATTGGCACTGGGGGATGAGGATGACAGCAGGCGATTGGCACTGGGGGATGAGGATGACAGCAGGCGATTGGCGCTAGGGGGTGAGGATGACAGCAGGCGATTGGCACTGGGGGATGAGGATGACAGCAGGCGATTTGGAGATGTAGGATAAGTATGACATCAGACAATTGGAGCTGGGGGTGAGGGTGAAAGCAGGCGATTGGCACTGGGGGATGAGGATGACAGCAGGCGATTGGCACTGGGGGATGAGGATAACATCAGGCGATTGGCGCTAGGGGGTGAGGATGATAGCAGGCGATTGGCGCTAGGGGGTGAGGATGACAGCAGGCGATTGGTCCAATTGGGGGGGGAGTATGACAGCAGGCGATTTGGAGATGTAGGATAAGTATGACATCAGACAATTGGAGCTGGGGGTGAGCGTGACAGCAGGCGATTGGCACTGGGGGATGAGGATGACAGCAGGCGATTGGCACTGGGGGATGAGGATGACAGCAGGCGATTGGCGCTAGGGGGTGAGGATGACAGCAGGCGATTGGCACTGGGGGATGAGGATGACAGCAGGCGATTGGCGCTAGGGGGTGAGGATGACAGCAGGCGATTGGCACTGGGGGATGAGGATGACAGCAGGCGATTGGCGCTAGGGGGTGAGGATGACAGCAGGCGATTGGCCCTGGGGGATGAGGATGACAGCAGGCGATTGGCCCTGGGGGATGAGGATGACAGCAGGCGATTTTGGAGATGTAGGATAAGTATGACATCAGACAATTGGAGCTGGGGGTGAGCGTGACAGCAGGCGATTGGCACTGGGGATGAGGATGACAGCAGGCGATTGGCACTGGGGGATGAGGATGACAGCAGGCGATTGGCACTGGGGGTTGAGGATGGCATCAGGCGATTGGCACTGGGGGATGAGGATGGCATCAGGCGATTGGCACTGGGGGTTGAGGATGGCATCAGGCGATTGGCACTGGGGGATGAGGATGGCATCAGGCGATTGGCACTGGGGGAAGAGGATGACAGCAGGCGATTGGAGCTGGGGGAGGGGTATGACAGCAGGCGATTTGGAGATGTAGGATAAGTATGACATCAGACAATTGGAGCTGGGGGGGTCAGGATGACGGCAGGTGATTGGAGCTGGGGGAGGGGTATGACTGCAAGTGATTGGAGCTGGGGGAGGGGTATGACTGCAGGTGATTGGAGATGTAGGATAAGTATGACAGCAGGTGATTGGAGCTGGGGGGTGAGGATGACTGCAGATGATTGGAGCTGGGGTATAAGGATGACTGCAGGCAATTGATACTGGGGGATAAAAATATCTGCATGTAACCTTTTTAGTTTCAATAGATTTTTATTCAAAAATGTTAACAATGTAACAAATTTTGTTAGGATACAAATAGTATATCAGTACAGAATCATCTAATAAGAGGTGACCAAATGTCCAATCCATATGGCTGTAGCGTAGCAAGCAACTGCCCGCTGGGACCTGAGCCGCGTCATGAGCCCCTTTTTACATGCTATATTTCTACAGACGGAATTTACTAAGAGAGGAGCAGATTGTAAAGCAGTCGTTTCTGTCAACCAGTCAGCTTCAATCTTTCATTTGTAAAACCTAAATGAACATGCTAAAGCTAGAAGGTGATTGGTTACTAATATGCACAGCTGGTCCAGATTGTGTGTGTGTGCTCCAGTTCTGATTAGAACATAAATGTTGGGTTGGGGAAGGGCAAGCCCAGCCTCTGTACTGTATATCTGACAAGTGACCAGCTTAGTGGCATGTAGAGTCAGGGCTTGTTTGGAAAGAAAGCCTCTGTTATGGTGAAGATTGCTAAATGGTAGCTAGCCATGTGACTGCCTTATTTACCAACACATGAAAGGGAGGAGTATTCCTCACCTCCTGCTCTCAAGGCGGAAGAGGCTTTGTGTGTTTTGTCTGCTGGTCACAGTACAGCTTGGCTTGTTTACAGGACTCTGCTCTTCCTGTATTGTAGTATGTCCTTGGTGCAGAGGAGAACATACATGGCTGGCCGGGCAGGTCTGCTGGTAATCCCCCCCCCCCCCCTTGGGATACACGTGTACAAAAATAGAACGTTCATACTGTGTACACCCAGAAGGGACATCCACTACACTTATAGAAGGAATGCCATTACTTGGGGGTTCTTCTTCCTACATTATACAGTGCAAGAAATGGATACATTGTGTGTGTATATAACTATATTTACTACTATTATTATTATAAAATGTATATATCGCCAATATTCTAAACTGCACTTTACAATATAAAGGGATATATAAGGCTCCATTCACACCTAG
This sequence comes from Rana temporaria, assembly GCF_905171775.1. NCBI lineage: Eukaryota > Metazoa > Chordata > Amphibia > Anura > Ranidae > Rana > Rana temporaria. The sequence continues at coordinate 270,349,100 of NC_053490.1, read as the reverse complement.
GCGTTTAAACGCCTGAAGCGCGACGCTCAGATACGCCGGAGGGTCGAAATTACATTATTCTCTATGGAGACTGTTCACATCTCAATGCCGAACGCGTGAAGCTCAAACAAGTCCCGGACCCTTTTTTGTCGCGCGTATCGGGCGGTTTGGGCGTATTTGAGCGTTTCCATTTCCCATAGAAAGTAATGGAAATGCTCAATTCAAGCGACTTGCGCGACAACGAGCGTTTGCTACGGGCGTTTCGTTGCTTTGAAACAAAGAAAGTGAGTATCTAAAGCGCTAGCCAACAGTGAAAATGATAAGTGACCAGTGAAAAAATCAAAATGCTGCTCAAATCTAAATTGTGCTAACAACAAATAAAAGGTATAAAGTGGGAGTGATGAGCGCAAACTGAAAATCTAAAAGTGAATATAAAGACAGTCAGCAGACTGATAACATCTATAGATGAACTAAAAAAATAACAAAAACTGTGAACCATAAATTAAAGTCCAAAACATAAAACAAATGCAACTAATGCATCAAAACATGTGAATAGAGTCCAAAATGTAAAAATCAAGTGAATCAACTTTTGTAAAAGCTTCTGCCCTTGGACATCACAATCTAGATGAGACTTTTGTTGCTTTAATCAATAGAACTTTTCACCCAGGCAGAAGATTAAAAAAATCTACCAACATAGCAACAAGTGATGAAAAGATGATGATGATTTTTCCTATTGGCTAAAATAAAATACAAAAACGTCGGACGACGCTGTATGCAAATGCGCAAATAAGCGCGACAAAACGCCGGAAAAAACGACCAACGCTCAGGTGTGAATGCAGCCTTAAAGTTACTAGGAGTTATGGTGGTTCACACACCTCCTGTATCTAAAAAAAATAAAAATAAAAGTGTGTGTGTATAATAATAATACAATTTTTTTTTTTTATAACATGCATACATACATATGCACTTTTGTTTTTTGTTTTTTTATCTAGTCAAATTGTGTTCGATACAAAACTATTGAACCCACAAACAATCAAATTGCCATAACTTCCCTTCCACTCAATTTAGCCCCCAATTCGATCAGCTTCAATTAAACAAAATGAATGGCCCAGGGAAGAAGGTTGTCGATTTTGTTTTGCATTCGTTGGCACATGCTCTGTTCATGAATGCGACTTTTATTTTGATTAATCAGATTATATGGTTAAAAATGGAGACGTGATTAATAATTTTACAATTGTAAATTACCAATGGCTCTTAAGGCTGGATTCATACCTATGCAGTTTTAGTGATTTTTGCATTTTGCAGATTTGCACTGCAGAACGTGTTCCATAGGAAACAATGTTAAATGGACTGTAGTGCAAATCTGCAAAATGCAAAAATCACTAAAAATGCATAGGTGTGAATCCATCCTAAAGGGGTTGTAAACCCTCAGTTTTTTTCACCTTAATACATCCCATGCATTAAGGTGAAAAAAACACCTGGCAGTCACCAGCCCCCCCCCCGTTTTACTTACCTAAGCCCCGAATCTCCCTCGGCGAGGACGCGCTGTCCTCTCCACGGGGTCCTGGCTCTTGTTTGGATAGATTGATAGCAATGCAGTCATTGGCTCCCGCTGCTGTCAATCAAATCCAATGACCCAGGGACAGGCCGAGTCATACATCCGGCAGCTATGGATGCGGAATGCTGGATTTGAGAGAGCACCCACAAGGTAACCCCCCGGGAGAGCACTTCTCTTAGGGGGTTATCTGATGCAGGGAGGAGCCACGAGAGCAACCAGGGCCCTCAGAAGTCCGTGTTCGAGGGCCACTCTGTGCCAAACGAACCGCACAGTGGAGGTAAGTATGATATGTTTATTTTAAAAATAAATAATTTTACTTCTGCTCTAAATCTACTTCCGTGTGTGTGTGTGTGTGTGTGTGTCATATCAAGTAAACAGGTTGTCAGCTATAGATCAATTGCTGCTATTGGAAGAGATTGATTTTTTTATCAATCATTTATTGACGCTTGTTTGGCCACTATTAGGTGGACTCTGCTCACAAGAGCATAGAACCCAAATGATTTCATAGATGTCATGATGAATGCCATGTTTGATGAAGGTCATTGATAATAACAGATCAAATGTTTTCTCCTTTACTCGGGGAAGTATACATTTGCAAGCACTCAAGGCTGTGTCAAAGTTCAGCTTTTTATGTGTCTGCTGATTGGAGTACTGCACCTTCATTCCACTTAAACATATAAACAACCAGCATTGTGTTTTTCTTAAAGTGGTTGTAAACCCTGTACTACCACTTTTACCTACAGGTAAGCCTATAATAAGGCTTACCTGAAGGTACCGTGAATATCTCCTAAACTTGCACCATTTTGGAGATATTCACTGTATCCGCATGTGCCAATGTCACTGGTGCATGTGCCAACGTCATCGGCACATGTGCACTGAAGAAACGGCTTGCTCATGGCATTTCTTCAGTAGCTGTGCTGTGACCGGCTGCTCCTGTGCGAATGCACGGGAGTGACATCATCGTGGCTCCGGCCATCACAGCGCCAGAAAACGGAAATAACTTTGGGAGACATGTCGCCGGTCACAGCGGTGTGTGCGGGGACCACAGGAACAGCTTTGATCTAAGGTATTTATTTCATAATGAGCTAGTATGCGATGCATACTAAGCTCATTATGCCTTTGTCTAGGAGTCGGTTCACACATAGGCGGCACGACTTCGGGGGCGACTCTGCAAGTCGTCCTGAGGATGACTTCAGAGGCGATTCGCAAAACGACTTCTGTATAGAAGTCAATGCAGATCGCCCCGAGCCGCCCCCAAAGTCGTACAGGAACCTTTTTCTAAGTCGGAGCGACTTGCGTCGCTCCTATTAGAATGGTTCCATAGCATTGCATGGGATGCGACACGTCAGGCATCTGAGCCGCCTGTCGTGTCGCCCCCGGGGTGAACCGTGTCTAAGGGTTGGTGTGTGTGTGTGTGTTTTTTTTTTTTTGTTTTTTTGTGCTAAGCTTGTGTGCTAAGTTACTACAGAAACTGGTAATCAGTAGGTTTGATAATTTGAATGGTGCTTGAAATAAACATTCATTATTTGCATGCGTTGCAGGAACAAGCAACATACTTATAAGAGAAGTACAAAGTTTGTTTGGCTCAACTTCTTTTGTGGATCACAGGAGTGCTGTCAGCTGACATCACAGGGCCGGTCTAGGCCAAGGAAAGATCGCAACCATATAGTCAGGATCTCTAAAAAATTATTTCCAAACTTCTCTTTTAGGCCCCTTTCACACTGGGGCAGGGGCAGCGTCGCCGTTATTTTTAGCGGCGCTTTACCATCAATTTCGCAGCGTTATTCGGCCAATAGCGGGGGCGGTTTTACCCCCCCGCTAGCGGCTGAGAAAGGGTTAAAAAGCACCGAAGCGCCTCTGCAGACGCGCTTTGCCGGCGGTATAGCCGGGTGCCCCATTGATTTCAATGGGCAGGAGCGGTGGAGGAGCGGTATACACACCGCTTCTTTTCCGTTCTAAAGATGCTGCTAGCTGGACTTTTTTTAACCATCCTGCCAGCGCAACGCTCCAGTGTAAAAGCCCTCGGCTGTTTCAGGTCGCTTTGCAGGTGCTATTTTTAGCGTTCTAGCTCCTGCAAAGCGACCCAGTGTGAAAGGGGTCTTAAAGTAGAACTATAGGCAGATCTTTTATTTTTTTCATTTTGGATAGAGTAAGGGCTCTTTCACACGGAGCGGACCGTTTCTGGGTCCACTCCGTGTGTCCGCCAAAGCTCAGCGGGGATCCCCGCTGAGCTGTCGGCGGATAGGGCGGTCCCCGCACACAGTGCAGGGACCGCCCTGTCTCTGCTCCGCTGTCCCCTATGGGGGATCGGATGCAGACGGACCGTCTGTCCGTCTGTATCCGATCCGCTCCGCCGAACGGAAGAAAAATAGGGTTTCTTCCGTTCGGAAAAGCGGATCCCGACGGACGCGGACGCTAGCGGATGCTCCATCCGCTAACGGACGCGATCCCAAAGGAATTCATTACAAGTCCGTTAACGGACTTGTAATGAGCGGACGAACGGTCCGCTAGTGTGAAAGGACCCTTAAGGAGGGCCATATTGTCAGATTTTTTTTTTTTTATCCCCCTCTGTGTCCTATTTGGGAGATTTTCTTTCACTTCCTGTCCTGTAGCCAATCAGGAACTCTCTCTGCAAATTAAGGGAATTCCTTGGGAACCCCCAGATCACCAGTCAACTAGGGATCTCCCCTCTATTCATTTACTGGGGACAACCAAAAATATAAGACCCCTTTCACACTGTGGCGTTTTTCAGGTGCTTTTGGGCTAAATAGGGCCTGTAAAAGCACCTGAAAAACGCCCCCCTGCAGTCTCCGTGTGAAAGCCTGAGGGCTTTCACACTGAGGCGATGCGCTGTTAGGACATTAAAAAAACTCCTGCAAACAGCATATTTGGAGCGGTGAAGGAGTGGTGTGTTAAAGCGCCCCAATAATGGCCGAATACCTTCGCAAAAATGACGGTAAAGCGCTGCTTAAAATGGCAGCGCTTTACCGCCGACCCTTGCCCCAGTGTGAAAGCAGACTTAATGATAACAGTAAACATGACAAATAGAGAGGGAGAATCTCCCTAAGGGGACACTGACAGGTGTTCTGATCGATCACCCCTCTATCCAAAACTTAAAAAAAAATATATAGATTTTTGCCCTTAGTAAATACTTTAACCACTTCAGCCTCGGAAGGATTTACCCACTTCATGACCAGACCATTTTTTGTGATACAGTACTACGTCGCTTTAACTGACAATTGGGCGCTCGTGCAACGTTGCACCCAAACAAAATTGATGTACTTTTTTCCCCACAAATAGGGCTTTCTTTTGGTTGTAATTGCGCTATAAACAAAAAAAGAGTCACAATAAAAAAAAAAAAAAACAGTATCTTTTACTTTGCTATAATAAATATCCCCCCAAAAAAGTAAAACAAAAGAATTTCTTATTCCCAGTTTATGTATTCTTCTACATATTTTTGGTAAAAAAAAATCCCAATTGGCGTATGTTGATTGGTTTTCGCAAAAGTTATAGTTTTTTTCTCCTAGCAATGGCAATGATCTGCAATTGTTAGTGGGACTGTGACATTGCAGTGGACAGATTGGACACTTTTTGACACTTTTTTGTAACAGTGACATTAATTCAATGATCAGTGCAATAAAAATGCACTGATTACTGTATGTGACACTAGCAAGGAAGGGGTTAACACTAGGGGGCGATCAAAGGGTTAACTGTTCCCTAGGGAGGTGTTCCTAACTGTGTAGGGAGTGGACTGACGGGGAGTAGAGAGAGATCGCTGTTCCTAATCACTAGGAACAGACAATCTCGCTCTACTCCTCTGACAGAATGGGGATCTGTTTGTTTACACTGACAGATCCCCGTTCTGCCTCTCTGTGGAGTGATCACGGGTGAAAAAACTTCTGTCACTGACCAGTGCCCACCCCCCGTTTTACTTAAATGGGTTGTAAAGGTACAATTTTTTTTTCCCCTAAATATCTTCCTTTACCTTAGTGCAGTCCTCCTTCACTTACCTCATCCTTCCATTTTGCGTTTAAATGTCATTATTTCTTCTGAGAAATCCTCACTTCCTGTTCTTCTGTCTGTAACTCCACACAGTAATGTGAGGCTTTCTCCCTGGTTTGGCGTGTCATGCTCGCCCCCTCCCTTGGACTAGAGGAGAGTCAGGATGCCCACTAACACACAGCTCCTTTCTCTATCTGCAACGTAGAGACCGTCCTGACTCTCCTGTAGTCCAAGGGAGGGGGCGAGCACGACACTCCACACCAGGGAGAAAGCCTTGCATTACTGTGTGGAGTTAAAGCGGGGGTTCACCCTAAAACATCTATATACCGTTACTTCCAGCATACTGCTGACATCAACAGTATGCTGGATTTTTATATATTTTTTTCCGCTGTACTTACGGGGTTTTTTTCGTTCTTTTCACCCGGCTTCCGGGTTCTCGCTCTCCAGGGGGGTAGGCATTCCTAAGACGAGGCATAGATGATTGACGTGCGGGTAAAGCGTGTCACGCCTTCCGAAAATATCCGAGATGGGACTCCGCACTTTACGGCGCCTGCGCAGTCAGCTATACACGGCAGGCGCCGTATAGCGTCGTAAAGAGCCGAGTCCCCCTCGGATATTTTCGAAAGGCGTGACGCGCTTTACCCGCACGTCAATCATCTATGCCTCGAGCACAGAGCGTCTCCTGGGAGGATCAACACTCACTCCCAGGAGACATTGCGCAGAGCTCCCCGTCGGGGAAAAGGAGCGACACGCCCACTCCCCACAAGGAAGAAGACCCGGAAGTGAGGCTGAAGACAGGTAAGTGTACACATTTAAAAAAAAATGACAACGCTACAAGCCTTTATTAAGGCTGGAGATAGGTTAGCTAAAAAGTTCATTTTGAGGGTGAACCTCCGCTTTAAAGACAGAAGAACAGGAAGTGAGGATTTGTCAGAAGAAATAAGGACATTTAAAAGCAAAATGGAAGTATGGGGTAAATAAAGGAGGACTGCACTAAGGTAAAGGAAGCTATTTAGGAAAAAAATGTTTTTTTACCTTTACAACCCCTTTAACTGAGTCCTGTATTCATCCGCCGGAGACCCGCTCTTTCCCTCTGCCAGTTGTCTCAGCTCTTGATTGGATAGGCGCTCCATGCTGGACTCGGAGCATGCCCGCCAGGAAAGTGCCCGGGAGAGCGCTTCTTCTAGGGGGGTTTTAAGATGTGGGGAGGAGCCGCCGGGGGACCACAGAAGTCGAGGATCGGGGCCACTCTGTGCAAAACAAACTGCACAGTGGAGGTAAGTACGACATTGTTATTTAAAAGAAAACAAAGCCTTAAAATCACTTTAAGGTCAATATACACATTACAATCAACTCTAGATTTAACAAAATTATGTAATATGAGGACCTACTAAAACTATCCAATCCATCTGTATACAATCAGGCAAGCCCTTGCACTGCATAGTTGTTCATAGATCTAAGGTTCGGTTCACACTGCTGCGATATTGGATCCGACTTGCAAGACCCCCCAAGTCGCATGACATGTCAAATTCAATGTTTTTCTATGAGCTGTCTCATCTGCTACTACACAAGTGGGCTCTGACTTTAGAAAAGGTTCCTGCACAACTTTGGTCCCTGAATGAGTTGCGATTAATGGTAATATTGCCTGGCCAATGCAACATGTGGTTGAAGTTTTGCCACAGGCAGCAGTGTCTACTAACATGGCCGCTGGCACGGCAGTTGGAGTGGTAAAACCAAGGCTAAAACGCTTGTTTTTACTGCCTGCTTGTGTACATTTAGGGCCAGATCGTAAGTCCGAATCCACGCCGTCGTAACTTTAAGCATATGCTCAAATTGAGATACGCTTAAATGTTGCTAAGATACGGCCGGCGTAAGCCTCCTACGCCGTTGTATCTTAACTGCATATTTACGCTGGCCGCTAGGGGCGTGTACGCTGATTTACGCCTAGAATATGTAAATCAGCTAGATACGCCTATTCACGAACGTATGCCCGGCCGTCGCAGTAAAGATACGCCGTTTACGTAAGGGATTTTTAGGCTTAAAGATAAACCACCAAAAAGATGGCGCAGCCAGTGTTAACAATAGACGTCGGAACCGCGTCAAATTTTACGTCGTTTGCGTAACTCGTCCTAGAATGGGGCTGGCTGTAATTTACGTTCACGTCGAAAGCATTGACGATTTGCCGACGTCATTTGGAGCATGTGCACTGGGATACGTCCACGGACGGCGCATGCGCCGTTCGATCGAAACGTCATTTACGTGGGGTCACACTTAATGTACATAAAACACGCCCACAGCTTCAACATTTGAATTAGGCGGGCTTACGCCGGCCCTAATACGCTAAAATCTTTGAGAATACCATACTCGCCTCTCAAAGTTACGGCGGCGTAGCGTATAGGAGATACGCTACGCCCGCCTAAAGGTATGTGAATCTAGCCCAATGTCTCTAAGTGAACATTCTCTAAGTGAAGTTTGTCAGGCATTTCTGTTCTGATTCCATCTCTATAGTAAATTGGTATGACAGCGTCAGCCTGCATTGTATTGGTGATGCTTAGCATTGTGTTTCTTCATGCTGAAAGGTCAATAGTCCCAAAAGGCAAACGACGCACTGCCCTTCTGTAAATAGTCTCAGATAGAACACCATGACTTAAACAGTTGGTCTAGACTTTAACGTGTTTACCAAAATAATCCCAGTTTTATTTTTATCCATTGCTGGATTTCAATCAGTTCAGCATTTTTATTTCACCCTTTTATATTGTGGTACCTCTGTAGTAATCCAGTGACATGTTGTGTAAAGATATATACAATGTTTGTCAGTCTCTATGGAACTAACTTGCAATGTTTCAAGATGTTAGTGACAGTTAGTGCATGGCCAGAACTGAACTTCCTGTTGGTTTCTTTTTGTTACACAAGTATGTACCTGTGTTTACATAAGGTAGGCCAATGTAAGGCCAGACAACAAGGCCTCATGCACACTGGACGTTTATTCAGCTGCTCCTAGGGGAGTCTGGCATTTTTTCCCCCTGCATGTCTAAGGGGTTGTAAAGTTTTTTTGTTTTTTTTTCTAAATAGGTTCCTTTAAGCTAGTGCATTGTTGGTTCACTTACCTTTTCCTTCCATTTCCCTTCTAAATGTTTTTTTTCTTTGTTTTCTTTGTCTGAATTTCTCACTTCCTGTTCCTCCTCAGTAAGCTGTTCAGTAAGCTGTTCTGGCTGACTAACCACCGCTCGGATGATGGTGGCAAGCTTACTGAGGACAAACAGGAAGTGAGAAATTCAGACAAAGAAAAAAAACATTTAGAAGGGAAATCGAAGGAAAGGGTAAGTGAACCAACAATGCACTAGCTTAATGGAACCCATTTAGAAAATAAAAATCAAACCTTTACAACCCATTTTAACCTATATTTCCATGGACACATAGGCAGGGACGCTAATAAGGCAGTACAGCCAGCCCTCCTATACTGGGCCCAGGCCCCATCAGTACAAAAGGGGGCCCAGGCACCTGCTAAGCAGGAGGGCCAGCCCTACTGTCTTATTGCAGACACCAATCCTCTTCTGCTTCCCCTTGCAGCGCTGCCAGCTTAATTTCTTTCTGCCTGTGGCTGCACTGCAGGGGGATTGGTCCTAGTACATGTGCCCCTTCCATCTGCTGTCTGGACTCCTGTGCCCCTTTCCCCCACAGCACTACCGGCTTCCCACCTCTCTTCTTCTGCTGGCAGCTGCTATGGACGCACAGGGGGATGTTTCAGTATGGAAAACAGGAGAAGGGGCCAGTAAATGTCACTTACTAGACCTTTCCTTTCTGAATAACCAAAGGGAGCAATCTGTACCAATTACTCCTGTGTCTGTTTATCACCGAAGCATAGTAAACTGTTTACTATGCTTCAGTTTGTGAATAAGCAGGAAGCCTCATGATGCTTCCTGTTAATTTATCTGTGCAGGAGAGGCCTAATAAATCTATGCCCTCAGTCACTTTTAGCTGGAGGGGGCCCTGTCAAGTAGGCTGTATGGGGCCCTGTGATTTCAGCTATTTTGCATTGGCTCCTGGGAGATCTTGGTCGGCTTGGCACTGCTCCCATAACATTTAACATTGGCATCTATGGAAAATCCTGGTCAGCTTGGCATGGCAAGCTTACCAAGATTGCACCGCACTGCACATGCGCTAGATTCACAGGTGTATGCTGGGTAGCCATCATGGACGGAATACAGTAAGAAGAAAACTGTGGCTTCAGATGCCCACACTGGAGATGGCCGCGCTGTGCAGGAACTTCCCAATTTACTTTTGTTACATTGCACGTGGCATGAGTATTCTAGGGGTATTTTTATTTTAAATAAATTCATGCTTATTTGCGCGTTTGCATACAGCGTCGTCCGACGTTTTTGTACTTCGATGTTTTTTATTTTAGCCAATAGAAAATATTATCATCTTTTCATCACTTGTTGCTATGTTGGTTGATTTTTTTTTTATCTTCTGCCTGGGTGAAATGTTCTATTGATTAAAGCGACAAAACGCCCATAGCAAACGCTCGTTGTCGCGCTAGTCGCTTAAATCGAGCGTTTCCCTTACTTTCTATGGGAAATAGAAACGCCCAAACCGCCCGATTTGCGCGACAAAAAAGGGTCCGGAACTTGTTTGAGCTTCAGGCGTTCAGCGTCAGGTGTTTTGGAGTGGAGATGTGAACCATCCTTATAGGGAATAATGTATTTTTTCCCCTCTAGCGTTTTTGAGCGTTGCGCTTTAGGCAACAAAACACTCAGGTGTGAATGGAGCCTTAAGGGCAGATCCACAAAGCGAGTATGCCGGCGTATCTACTGATACGCCGGCGTACTTTCAAATTTCCCGCGTTGTATCTTTGTTTTGAATCCTCAAACCAAGATACGACAGCATCTGGGTTAGATCTGACAGGCGTATGGCTTCGTACGCCTTCGGATCTAAGATGCAATTCTTCGGCGTCCGCTGGGTGGCGTTCCCGTCATAATCTGCGTTGAGTATGCAAATTAGCTATTTCCGACGATCCACGAACGTACGAGCGGCCGTCGCATTCTTTTACGTCGTCTCTAGTCGGCTTTTTCCGGCGTATAGTTAAAGCTGCTGTTTCGTGGCGTATAGTTAAACCTGCTATGTTAAGTATGGCCGTCGTTCCCGCGTTTAATTTGAATTTTTTTTTTCGTTTGCGTAAGTTGTCCGTGAATCGCGGGATGGACGTAATTTACGTCCAAGTCAAAAAAATGACGTCCTTGCAACGTCATTTCGCGCAATGCACGGCGGGAAATTTAGGGACAGCGCATGCGCAGTTTGTTCGGCGCGGGGACACGCTTTATTTAAATGAAACACGCCCCCTATCCGCCCAATTTGAAATCCGCGCCCTTACGCCGCGAGAGATATACTACGCCGCCGTAACTTACGGCGCAAATTCTTTCTGGATTCAAACCAAAGAGAAGTAAGTTACGGCGGCGTAGCGTATCTCGGATACGCTGCGCCGGGGCAGATCTTTGTGGATCTGCCCCTTAGAGTCCATTTCTATTCTTTCTGCTATTGTTGAGTAAAGAGCAGTGGAAACTTTAACCCATATGAACATGTTTACCTCCTTCAGTTAATTTGTAGCATTTTGAGCCCAAACACTGCTACCCTAGGAGTACTGGGAGTAGAACCAGCCCAGTTCCTCTCTTAGGCCAACTGGGCATCTGAAACCTGTCAAAGTTTATATTAATTTTGAAGCTAATTTCATGCTGCACAATAATCTGCACGTTGGCAGACTGTACTCAGTAGGTATTCAGAGATATGAATGCCTATAAAAATAAAACTGCACCTGGAACACAGTCATAAACTGTTGTGGTGCCTTTTAATCTGTGACATCTTTGTAAGTGCTGCTCACTGCAGGCAATAATTCATAATGGTGCACACTGCTTAATTCTGTATTACATCGTACAATTCATCACAAACGTCTAGTGTGTCTGGCCAGTTGTCCCCTATCGTATTAAGATTTAAGATAGAACCACTTGGCAAAGTGTTTGGCTGAATGTCAGAATGATCTTATCTGTGTATATAGTATTTGTGCTGCAGAATATGCATAGTGCATTTCATTTGTGTTGATTTGGGAGCACATTTCAATCGGTTACTGATAAACTGGATCAAATTGAGGCTATTGATGGCCCTTTCAGCATCCTTCTGCCTGACATCTGTTAATGTTCAAGTCAAAGGAGCTGGGTGGAAAATTGTAAGCCAAACAGCAGCTGCTTTAAATCAGATGCAGCCACTGTTTGGGTACTCTGACAGCCCCAAGAGCTGACTGACTGAATATAGTAGCTGGCAGTGACGATTTCTTTGTCCACGCTGTTTAATGGGGAAATCAAGTGATTTCTCTTATTACAGCGTCTGGGGTTTGTGGAGAAAAATCTTAAAGTATAACTAAAGGCAAAACATTGTTTTGTTTTTTAGTTTTGGATAGTGTGCAGAGGCATTAGAACATGTTAGTTTTTATTGCTGTCTGTGTTCTGTTAAGGAGCTTCACCCTCTTTTTTTTTTATTTGTCCTGTTTACCATTATCATTGAAATTAAAAGAAAATCTCACATTTTGTGTTTTCCCCAGAAAAGTAATAGAGGTAAAATCTTCCAATGGGACCTGGGGGTCCCCAAGGTATTCCCTTTAATTTGCAGGGATTTCCTCTCACTTCCTTTTTGCCCATGGGACAGGAAGTGAAGGGAAATATCTGCAATGGGATATAGATGGGGGGGGGGGGGGGTCTGACATGGGTCATCATCCAGATGATGATTACAGCAGTGGCGGCCCATCCATTAGGGGTGCAGGTCACCCAATTGGCCGATAGCAGAGGCGATCCTATTGGCCGCCGAGGAATGAGGAGACACGGCGGAAGCCGCCATGATGCCGAGGAGGTAGAGATGCACAGGAAGCCAGCACCAGGAGGAGCGCTGCCCATGATGGGGTAAGTATGGGTTACTGCCACACAGATATAGTTCCCAGGAGGGGGCGAGCACGTCACTGACCACCGCAGTAAAGCCTCCCTTCACGGTGGTGAGTAACAATCAGACAAGCAGGAAGTGAACAGAACTGAGAAGAAATAGAGCAACTTCTGAGCAAAAACGAACAATGAGGAAGTGAAAAGAGGAATGTCTGCAGGTAAAGGATGCTCATTATAAAAAAAAAAATGTTTTCCTTTACAACCCCTTTAATTGTTGCCACTGTGCCCATTGTTGTCACTGTGCTGTGCCCTTTGTCGCCTCTGTGCCCATTGTCGCCGCTGGGGTATAGTGGTGAGAGGCATTGAAGGGGTTACTAGAGGGTATAGTGGTGAGCAGCATTGCTGGCTCTGATAGGCACTTCCGCTCAGCCAACCAGCTGCCGTTATTCAGGTAACCGGCGCCCTATGTCCGGTTATCTGAATAGACCAGCAACAGCTGGCAACCAACAATAACATACATTCGTGCAATATAATGCATGAATGTATGTTATTTGCGAGAGGGGGTGGCGCAGCAGCGCCCTCTATAGACGGCCTCCATCACTGCAGTTAAAATGTAAAAATGAAATTTTAAGCCAAATAAAAATTCTTAAAGGGACCGTTTTTTTTTTTTTGTGACTACAGGAGGGGGGGGGGGCGGCCACTGGGGTTGGCTGTGGGTGCATTGTTTGCCGACCACTGAAAATGTACCACCAGCCGCCACTGGATTCCAGCGGTTAAAGAGAGACACTGCCATTGTGGAAATGGGTGAAGTCTGCTTTAGGAAATCTTGCCATGGAGACTTGCACACAGCCATAATACAGTACTGGTTTTTATATGTAGGATCTTGCTGGCACAAAGATGCACTGAAACATACCTTTTCTTTTGGCTCTGAACACATAGACATCACTGCACAGCTGCAAACTCGGCATGTTTTGGATTTATTTACTTTTTTTTTTTTTTCAGTGCAAGGGGCCTTAGACATTTGTGGGTTTTGCGTCTCCCCTTCAAACTGCAAATATATGATTCAGGTTTTTATGTTTTTATTTTTATTTTTCACATGCAAATTTTTATCAAACCAAAGGCATAGAAAGTCTAGTTACTAAGCTGATGTTGTTTGCATTATTTCCTTGAGGATGTCAATTTTTCTTTATGGAAGTCAAGTTCTGATCTTGTCAGTGTGTACATTGATTAGGAGATCATCCTGCCTTACAGCATTAGTGTCCATCCAGCCTTAAAAAAAATAAAAACGATCCTGTCCTATTTTATCCTTGGGTATATCGCACTGTTTGTGTGTGTGTTTTTTTTGGGGGGGGGGCGGGGGGATTGTGGGCATAGTAGAACCTCAGTCTTAGTTATTGCTGTCTGTGTCCCCATTTTGGAAGGTTTCTCCTTACTTCCTCTATTTTGATGGGTATTTGTGGTAAAGAAAAGAAGTGAAGGAAAACCTCCTCACTTCCTATGAATTTGTTGGGTGTTGGACAGAACAAGAAGAGAGGGGAAATATTACCCCTTGTCTATTTGATGGGTGTAGGACAGAATAAGAATTGAGGGGAAATTTTCCTTTACCTGTCTGATGGGCAATATACGCAGATCTTCTAAAAGGGACACAGGCAGCAACTCTTGTCAGACTTTTATTGTTGTCTGTGTCTGCCCCACCCTGAGGCTTAAAATATATCTGGGCAGTTACTAAATACCAATCCTTGTCATCCAACCATATATTTTTGTGTGACAAAGGTGTACAGTTCCAGAGTTTAAACTGTTACCTTGCGTCTTTGTATGCAGCGTCCATTCAAGTATTTATAACCATGAACTTCAACTGGTAAACAATCTTTCTATTGCAGGATATTATCTTGCACTAATTCTGACTGCCTGTTTTCATTTGTGTGCTCATAATGTGCAGCTTATCAGAAAAAAAATAAAAAACCTGTGGAAGATAAAGAATCATTTTAAAGAAGATTGTAGCCCTCAACTGAATAAAATAAAATTTTCTATCATAAACCAATGCCCTTTTCCATTCTTTGGCACTTTTCAGTGCTTCTGATCTTCAGAAGCCACTTCCTGTTTACATGCAGGTACTTCAGAAATGTCTGCATTTCATTTTTCATGGCAGGTTTTCTGTTGGCAGGAACAGTGGACCATGGCTGCATAACGTGTGTTTGAAAACGATCCTTGAGCCCTGGTTCACACTGGTGCGATACATGTTAAATCGGTGGCATTTGCTGCCAATGGCACCGTCCTAATCTGTGCGACGCCACATCTGCAGCGCTGCACCGATTTCAAAAAGTAGTTTCTGTACTACTTTTTGCAATTTTTTTATTTTGAATAGAGTGGGTAATGGTGAGATTCTTTAGACCTTATGAAGAAATCTGATTGTTCCTCCTGAGGGAACTGAACATAACATCAATACTCCTTTGACAGATATGTAAAAAAAAAAAAAAAAGCACTTAGACTTGATTTCTTCTCTATATCCTTACATTGCTATAGTTTACGGCTATATATATATATAGATAGACCGTGTCGGTAGTTTTTATTTTTTACAATTTTTTTTTTTTTTTTTTTTTAGGTGCCCCGTTAGGAGTGCTTTGGTGAAATATCAGGGCTATAAACGGGGAATATGTACCACATGGAGTGATTAGGAATCCCTCACCCTTTACTATTGTATCCTGACAGTGAGAAGTTTACCCAATGTCAGAGTACAATGGCTATAGCCGTCAGCAGTAATCGTACAAAAATAAATACAGGCTGGTTGTACTGAAGTAAAAAAAAGTCCTGCCAGCAACTTCTTTGCAGCGATTTAAGAGCGGTGAATACACCGCTTCTAAAGCCCCCTTCTGCCCATTGAAATCAATGGGCAGGGCCGACAAAGCGCTGCTGCAGCGGTGTTTTGTGGACACTTTTAACCCTTTTTCGGCTGCTAGCGGGGGGTTAAGAGCGCCCCGCTAGCGGCCGAAAAGCGCCGCAAAACAGTAAAGCGCCACTAAAAGTAGCACTCTAAGACCGTTCTCATTGACTTAACAGGGGATTTCACTTGTTGCGTGACTCGGTCTCACTAGTTGGATGTCAAGTCACGTCTGTGTGAATTGAGCCTAATGGTGAGGTTCCATTTTCACAAGAAAATTGGATTATGACCTGCCAGTGACCCTAGCCAGGGTAAAATGTTATTTTAAAGAAACCTATAATCTGGGAATTTAATGGCAGAGTTGAAAAGCCTTTGCGCTCATTTGGAATAAATCGTCGATAACCACTAAAATTTGGGTGGATTCAGGATATTGTTAAAAACTTGGTAAGGAAGCTTGGAAAAGCGTTTAAACGGCTATATAATGGCTGAAAAAATCAGGCGAATTATTTATCCCTTGCGCTTTATGTATGTTTAAACTGGGCCTCATAGTTAAAGTCTGTTTTGCTTGTAAATTGTAGTCTTGGTTATTAAGTTGTTCCAGGCCTCTGTGGTATTCTATTTAACCATAGGAAAGATAACAAGAAAGTGCTCTAACAGCTGTTATCAGCAGCTCCACAAGGACAATGAATAAATAAGCATATACATTAATAGCCTAAAGATATTGGATGGATTTTCAGACCTTTTCATTACACATCCCTGGGAGCATTGAATAAATCGCATTCAATATTACTATGTGCATACAGGAAATAATGCTGATAGCGCGCATACTGTATAACAATAGAGCAGATAATGACTAATGTGATGCCTGCGGCTTCAAGTAAAACCAGTTAATATGGCTTTACAGTTTACACGGTCATCGCAGCAGATGCAACACATATAGAAACACACTATAGGCAAGGCATGCTTTGTTTTTACAGTACAATTTACTGATGAAGCCTAATTTAGGGGGTTTCTTGGCTGTAACTGTTGTCTGGTAATTTTGCTGCTGAACTTCCTCATTTGTCTCTCTCATGGTCTCCCTAATCGTTAGAGTTCCTTTGCTGATGGTATTTTACTGGTCCAGCTGATAAAATGACAGAAAAGGATTTAGCGATTAAATAATTACCATCCCCTGAACCACTTCAATACTGGGCACTTTCACCCTGTCCTGCCCAGGCCAATTTTTTTCAGCTTTCAGTGCTGTCGCACTTTGAATGACAATTGGCGCGGTCATGCAACACTGTACCCAAATAAAATTGTTGTCATTTGTTTTCCCACAAATGGAGCTTTTTTTTTTTTTTTGCTAAACAAATAAAAAAAGGCAGAACATTTTGAAAAAAAGGGAAAAATATGTATTTTCTTCGCTTTTTCTGTTGGAAAATGTTGTAAATAAGTAATTTTTTTTGTCCTTCGCTGTTGGCACTGATGAGGTGGCACTGATGGGCAGTACTAATATGTAGCACTGATAGGCAACACTGGGCAGCAATGATGGGCACTGATAGGCAGCACTGATGAGGAGACGCTGATTGCCATCCCTGGTGGACACTGGCTGACATCCCTGAATTGGGCACTGATTGCCATCCCTGGTGGGCACAGGTTGGCATCTCAGCGGGGCACGGGTTGGCACTGTGGGCATAATAATCGATGCGCTGATTGGCTCTCCTCTACTCGTGACTTGTCAGCACGTATGGAGGAAAAGCCGATAAACGCCACTCCCTGGTTACGATGTGATCTGCTGTGATTGGACACAGCTGATCATGTGGTAAAGAGCCTGCATCATAGGCTCTTTACCAAGATCTAAGATTCGGTGTGTCACAGCGACACACCACACTACCGATTGCCATGCTGCGCACCCTCGGCTTATCCTGCTGGAGGTCATATGGTGCCAAGTCAGGATAACTGATCCCCCATCCTGGCTGTCATTCTACTATAGGCTGGGCGGTATGTGGCCTATACTTAAAATCTACTTAAAAGGCCTATACTTAAAGCGGAAGTAAACCCATCTATTTGATAGTTTAAAAAAACAGTTAACATTCCCGGCATGCCGGAAATGCTAGATGTCACATTTGCTTGTACTCTCAACCAAACTGTCAAACCATCCAATGGCTGGTTTCATAACTGATCACATGTGCAGCATTGTGGCAGTTGCAGATTAAACCGAGGCCAAGATGGCAGCTTCCTTGGCTGAAAACAATAGGAGGGTTTACTTCCACTTTAAAATCTACAGTTTGGCTTTTATTAACATAGTTCAAAGTGTTACTAAACCCACAATCGTAAAAGTCAGTCTCTGTATGCAGTAAAGCATGCTTGTTCTACTCGCTATGGGACCTAAGGGGTTAATCCTCCGCCATTGTGTAAAAAGGCTGTTTGATTCTGTCTTTTCTGATCCTCCCCTTTTACTGTCCCCAATGCATCTGCTGATAGAACAGAGACTTGAAGGCATGCTTCACATGCTCACTTTGGTGTGCATTGCTAGAGAGAGGTGTGTGTTTGTTTTGTTTGTTTTTTGGGAGGGTGCATGCAATTGGCCCTGTGCGAATCAGTACTGCCAGACAAAGGGTCAGAGATCATGTAGCCTTGTAAGAGTCAGAGGAGAATGAAAACTCCTCTTACAAGCTTTAACCAGTGCTTGACCTGACACTGATAAGTCACAAGACTGTTATATACTGCTGATAAGAAAAGGTATTTAGCAGTTTTTATATTTACTAAAATAATAGCATTTCTGTGTACTGTGGTGGACCAGATAGAGTAATTGCAGGGTCATGGGTTTAGTAACAATTTAAGGTATTTTTAGTATATAATGTCCTAGTAACCACTTTGAGACCTGAGCAATATTTTTTTGTTTAGGTCTCGTTTGTGCAAGTAGGCACATCTGACGCATGTTGGATTTGTATGTACTGTATATAGAGGTAGGAGGCTTTAAAAAAAAAAAAATGTTTCTCTTATTATATGTGAACTTCATTGATATCACATTGGGAGCCAACAACCTCCCCTTTTGTGATGGTATAATGGAATTGACTGGACCTCTTTATGGAGAACGCAAGGGTCTACACCTTGTCCCCAGTCTTCCTTTTGGGGTCCTGACTCCTCAGCCACTTGGTCGGACTAAGAGGACATCACTCCTGTAGATGCAAACGGGAGTCGCATCATTTCAGCACAGAGCCATGCCATATATATATATTATCTATCTTTATTACAAAATAGTTAAAACCATACACGTAATAAAATCATAAACACTCTCTGCTAGAAAACAGGTCAACCGATACCCAATTAGACATGGAGGTATAGATTCTTTCAGATGGAGTAGTGGAAAGTCCATCAATATGTAGAAAAGAGTATGGATTGGTATCAAAAATGCTTGCTTGTCAACGCGTTTCACAGTTGCTTCCTCAGGACATACTGGGTAGGTGCTATTATAAAGTAAAAAATTATACAGAAACAATAAGTAATATCAAATGTTAAAAACTATGCACATTAGTTTTCAACAAATCTATGTATGTGTCTTGGAAAGGGAGCTACTTGCCTGATTGACGTCGAAGACGAGATGTTGGGCAGAACAAAACTAAGTGAAGGGGGCGAAAAAAGGTCCTCCCACACAGCTGAAACACAAATATTAAAGGCGTCCGATTCTCATACAGGACACCAGAACTTGCAGGGATCCACCTTTCAAGGTAGCCAAAATGTCTATTAACTCCATAGATATTAACGGATATAGATCCTAAGAGGTGTTCCTGAGTATATCAACTCCAAAATGACTATCTGCATATAATATCTTACCTATCAGGGATAGAATGGCACTAATTCAAAAGAGCCTGATAGAGGAGATGAATGAGTAAACCATAAAATCCCAATTAGGGGTATCTGGGTATAAATGGGTAGATGTATATAGAGTGCATAGGGCATCTTAAACTGAGGCTAAAAGTATCGCTTCCAGATATAATCTGTGGGGGGGGGGGGGGGGGGGGGGATTGATTGAAGCATAAAGCCATAACCATCTTCATAGGGGTTCAAGATTGTATCAAAACCATATAGTACTTACCATATATAGTAACAACCCCCCTCAAGTCCAGAACTGTCCCTTTTTTGGAAAAATAAATTCTCCAGATAGAGTTTGCCAGTCACTCGATAGAGGTTAAGTTACCTATAATGTAGATCAGCAAAAGATTCTATGTATTTGTGTAAAGGAGGAAAATATAAGGGAGATGGGAAGATCCCAGGAAATGGTAGTACCCACCTTTTCTAGTGGTGTAGTAAATATACCTCATATTGAGAGCTCACTAGTGGAGTTAAAGCCAAAGGCCCCAGGAATCCATCCAGAATAGGTGCCCCTGCCGGCTCACAAATCAGGAGCCGCTACTCTGCTGTGCCATTCCACATGTATAAGGAGGAAGTACCGACTCTCGATTTGTGAGCTGGCGGGGACACCTATTCTGGATGGATTCCTTGGGAGAGGTAAGGTGGATTTAGGAAGTTTCTCTAACTTCTTGGATATCCCATCTATCCTAACATGATCACTAGCGGCCAAATAGTGCAGCGAATCCGGTAAAGTGCTGCTAAAATTACCGCCGACCCCGCCCCTGTGTGAAAGGGGCCTTATAATGGCATCTACCCAGTATGTCCTGAGGAAGCAAACAATTGCGAAATGTGTTGACAAGCAAGCATTGAGGCGTTCAAGGACCTAATTATTATTATTTTATTTTTTTATACTAATCTATACTCTTTTCTATTTGTTGATGGACTTTCCACTACTCCATATGAAAGGATCAATGCCTCCATGTCCTTGGGTATCTGTTGGCCTGTTGTCTAGTAGAGGGTGTTGTTTATGATTTTATTATGTGTATGGTTTCATTGTGTGTGTGTGTGTGGTTTTAACTATTTTGTAAAAAGATACAATATTTTTTATATATACTGCCTTGTGTTGTGCCCACAAAATCCACCTTTTTTTGAGTCTAGTCCACTCTCTCAACCCTTTTCTCAGTTATGATCTCTTCTGTTTAAAAAAAAAAAAAAAAAATGCTACTTTGTCAGCTGTTTTCTAATAATAATATTTTTTTTAAATAATATTATTTATTTTGCTTTAAGTGGTTAAAAAGCCACAGATCATTTGCACGTAACAGCACTTGGGCATCCTCTATTCATATACCACTCTGTCCTGCCTATGTTTACTGGATTATATTGATGGTTTTATTGAGAGGGTGATGAAGGGACAGGAAAAGCTTGTACTGAGGGGGATGATGAAGGAACATGAAGCGCTTTTATTAAGGGGGGGGTCAGTGGTGTAGTTAGGTTTTTGTGCCCTATGCCTGACTAAACCCATTCACCCCTAATTTAAATATGACCCACCCTCTTCCTGTCTATGCCATACTCTTTCCTGTTTAAGAATAACCCTATCAGTGCAGCTTATCAGTCTTGCCTCATCAGGGAAGTCCCTAGTCCTTATACAAATAAGTGAAATAATCAGTGGCAGCAAACACAGTCCAAATATCTTTTATAAAATGGGAGTAATCTTGCTAATCCAGTGACTTATTGTGATAGCACATATGAGGTGAGCAGGTCCAAAATATTATTGCTAAATCTTAATTGTATATGATGCAATATGCTCGCTCAAGCAAGGACAAGGATGTTTAAAGAAATGAAATGAATTGTATTGAAGTGATGCAATAGCTGGGGGCTCCGGCTTCCCTCCTCTCTTCTCTGTGTTATTGACACAGAACCCCGGAGGAAGTAACGCATCACAATTTTCTCTCAAGGGTGCCACGGAGGAGGGTAGGTGGAGCATTGGGCTGCAGTGCCACACTTGGTATTGGCGGGTGCCAGACCAGTTGTATTAAAGTGGTTGTAAACTCAGTACAACCATTTTACCTACAGGTAAACCTATATTAAGGCTTACCTGTAGGTGCTGGAAATATCTTGCAAACCTGCACCGGTTAGGAGATATTTACCCTATACGTGCCGTTTATAAAGGGATCATGCCGTGACTGGCGGCTCCTGTGCGCATGCGTGAAGTCACGCGACTCTGTCCAGTCACAGAGCCGTAGTCTGTGGCCCCGGAAAGGAAGAGGGGGTTAAGATTGACGCTTCCAGCCAGCGGTGACATCGCAGGCTTTGCTTTCAGGTAAGTAAAACATAATGGGCTACTATGCGATGCATAGTAGCCCATTATGCTTTAACTTTGCAGGGAAATAAGAAGGAAATAAAATCCATCAGATTCACTCTTCAGCCCTATATTTTGCAATTACTGCACGTGTAAGCTTCTGATGACAGGTTTACCATTTTATACACAAAAAGGGGGTTTCTCCCTTGTAAGGCGAAATGCCTAAAAAACAAGCCATTCCCACCTTGGACAGTATGTTTACATGGCAACGTAGCAATCCTAGATATTGGGTTAAAGAAAATGGGGGGGGGGGGGAGTTTATCAACTTTCCCACACAGTAAGGCAGTACAGATTATGACATCGATTTAAAATAAGATTGCTGCTTGGCCCTCTGCCTGAGCAATGGCAGTTTCTATGTCTCTATGCTGGCTCATTCCTTGTATACTAGTCAGCCCTGGTTCTGGCACAAAGGCTGCAATTAATACAGGCAGCACGGCCTAGCTCTGACACATGCATGTACAACAAAAACAAATACCACTTCCTGATTTCACAAATGTGAGGCAGAAAAGAACAGTGGGAGAGCAAAACAAGAAAGCAACGTCTCTAATAAATTGCAGCAGGGAATTTACACTCCAGTAAATTAAGCCACAGCTCAATCTCGTGCAAGATCTCATTATTCTTTATAATGTTTAGCTGCTGGAATCACTAAACCTAAAGCTTTTGTCTACTGTTTTATCTACCTACTTTAGAATAAATGGCTCTATATAATCTGTGGCGGCTGGTGCTCAATTTTTGGGGGGGCGCAAACGGCAAAAAAAAAAAAATTGCAGCCTTACTGTGCCCATCAAACGCAGTCACTGTGCCATGCCATCAAACACAGCCACTGTGCCATCAATTGTCACCACTGTGCCATGCCATCAAACGCAGCCACTGTGCCATGCCATCAAACGCAGCCACTGTGCCATCAATTGTCACCACTGTGCCATGCCATAAAACACTGGCACTTACCTTTCTGGGGGTCAGCCATCCTCCTTCCACGTCCCTCGATGTCTTCTCCTGCCCTCAATGACGCTTCAGCCAATCAGGTTACCGGTAACCAGAACCAGTGAATCTGATTGGCTGAGACGCCTGTCAGTCTTATCTAAGGAACGCACCCCCCCGTACGTCCCTTAGATAAGTTTCTGGAAGCCGACTACAGCCTGAGGGCTGTACTCGGAAAGCTCTCGCTTGCTCTGATAGGCACTTCCACACAGCCAACCAGCTGCCGTTATTCAGGTGGCTGGCGCTCACCATCCGGCCATCTGAATAGTCGGCGGCAGCGGCAACAATAACATAGATTCATGCAATGCATGAATCTATGTTATTGTAATCAGTGGCGGTGCGAGAGCCAGAGGGGGCGGCGCTCCGGTGCCCTCTATAGACGCACCGCCACTGTCTATAATATTAAGCTGTGTTTTGTACTTTGACTAGTGCTTTAGTATGTGGAGGAATGATATGCATGGCTCTTTCCACTGTCCCGAAATGACAAATAACCCTACAATTCTTAGGTTATGTCATGTATTGAGATGTGTGATGTCTAAAGCCCTGTACACACGTCCCATTTTCTGCCAGACAAACTGCCAAGAGAGCTTTTAGCCCGGGAAAACCGGATGTGTGTATGCTTCCTCACAGTTTTCCCGACAGGAAAACTGCCGGTAATCCCGGCGGGAAAATAGAGAACCCGCTCTCTATTTTCCCGCCAGGAATCCCAGCGGTTTTAAACCCGACAGTTTTCCTATGGGGAAACACTGCGAGGGAGCATACACATGGCCGGGATTCCCAGCCAAAGCTCTCCCCCCGCAGTTTTCCTGTGGGGAAACCCGGCCGTGTGTTCATGGGGAAAGTTACCAAACAGGTTCTCGGTTTTCCCTTTGGGAATCCCTGTCATGTGTACAGGGCTTTAGAAGGCTTTACTAATCTATCCTGTGTTGTGATCCACTTGTGAAATCTTTCACCGTGAAAAAACTTTTCTTAAAAGCTTACCAAAACTTCCTCATGTAAATATCTTGCAGTGGCTCTGCTCCTCCACAATGCCCCAGATATCCACAGGTTCCACTCCCAGATATAATGGACTATCACATGTTCAAAAACAAATAAGCTCAGTGTGAAATCCTTTTTAAAATTGCACTTCTTAACCACTGCAGCTCCCGAAGATTTGGCTGCTCAATGACCAGGCCATTTTTTTGCGATTCAACACTGCGTCGCTTTAACTGACAATTGCACGGTTGTGCGACGCTGTACCCAAACAAAATTGACGTCCTTTTTTTTTTCCCCCACACAAATAAAGCTTTCTTTTGTTGGTTTTTGATCACCTCTGCGGTTTTTATTTTTTGATTTTTTTTCACTTCAGATCTACCCCTCAAATTTATTTTTTATTATATTTTTTACTATATTTTTTACTAGTAAAGGTGGTGATCAGCCATTGACAATTATACTGCGATCACTGCTATAAAAATGCACTAATTACTGTATAAATGTCACTGGTAGGAAGGGGTTTACACTAGGGGGCAACCAAGGGGTTAACTGTGTTCCCTGGGTGTGTTCTAACTGTGTGTGTGTATGGGGGGGGGGGGTGGTACTGACTAGGAGGAGAGAGAGATTGGTGTTCCTACTTAGTATGAACACATGATCAATCTCCTCTCCACTGAGAGAAACAGGATCTGTGTGTTTACACGCACAGATCCTGGTTCTCACTCTGTCACAAGCGAGTTTCTGGGTGCCCGGCAGTCATCAGGCGCCCGCCGGGCACTTGCCGCGGGTGTGCACGCGTGTCCCTACTGGCCAAGAGACGAAGCGATGTTGGATAACCTTGTTTCGCCCAGGGGATTTAACCTGCCTCAGTAATACTGCGGCAGCTGGTCCGGAAGCAGTTAAAATATGCACTCACAGTGGTAACTTCATATACAATGTGGCCAGCATCAAACATGGAGAAAGTCTGATTGGCATGCTTGATACAATGACCTTAAAAAAATGCTTGGGGTCCTTGGATGAATTTCAATAAGACCCTTAATCAGGCATGGGGCCTTGTGAGTTGGAAAGAGGGGGCATCCAGTGAGTGCTCCCCCCCCCCCGACCTCCCTTTTTGAACCACACCAGGCCAGGTCCCTTTCACCAGTTAGAGGTACCTTGCAAGGGTACCTTTGTCCTGATGTCGAGGATAAAGGGCCTTCTCCTCACATCCGTTCAGGATGTGGAGTTTTGCCAGGGTTGGGTGGGGGACGACGACGAGGTGTGCAGAGTTCATCTCCTGCATTTGCTTTGCCACTACTTCGTTTCTGCATGCATGCTAATCAATGATAGTATTTCTCAGAGTGTGTTTCCTGATGGAGACACTTGGACAGATGCAACAGTGTGGGGTAGGGAGGTGACAACATGCTCTACCTCATTCAATCAAAAAATGTTTTGTATTTATTGAGAAAATGTAAAGCAATCTCTAAATTGCGCCCATGCTGAACTGGTGACGCCCTGTGCCTTCAATGCAGAAGGACAGCCGCTCGACACAGGAAGCTAGTGGCGGTCACTGAAGTATATCGTGTCTCCTACCTTGATTTCCAGCTTCCAGGGGGATCCACGGGTATGGCATATATTGTATATAGTTACATTGGCCCTAGCTGAAATTTTATTATTTTTAGAAATTAAAGTGTAATGTTAATTAAAGTGTTCAGACTACAGTGTACATTTGTACAGATTATTATTAGTTAACTTGCTTTTACTCACAGTAAATCCAAAGATGGCATAAAATCAGGGGGTCGTCTGTTAATTTGCCTAAAGTAAAAATAGTCCCCATAGCAACAATTCAGAATTAAACTGGTTTCTTTCCAGTAGAACAGCTTTTAACTATTTTGCCCGGAGGAACCCTTGAAAAAGTTGAAGATCCTGGGAAACCCCTGAGATTATTTTTTTAATTTTTTATAGCTCATGTTGCATTTGTGTGTTCAGTATGATACCACATTTTTTTTTTGTATAATATACAGTATGTGTGGACATAACAATAAGAAAATTATTAAGAAGAAAATAAGACAACCATGCTGTGAGCATAATATTGCATCCACTGACACCGATGTTGAGGGTTTTTGCTGCACTCACACCAGTATTTGGGGGTTATTATTGAGTCCACTGACAACAATTTTGAGGGTAGTTATTGCACTCACTGATACCAATGATGGGGGTTATTGTGTTTACTGATACCAATGCTAGGGTTTTTTGTACTCCAACTTCTTCAGTGTGCATTGCAAAAAAGGGAGTGTGAAAATTTGGGCACCACCGGCTATGGCCGCCGACTGTATCACACGGGAGCGTGCTCACAAGCTAACCCCCTTAGGAGAGGGCTTCCCAGAGGGGGGTTGGCTCTTGCGGGGAGGAGCCTAGACAGCCGCCGAGGGACCACTCTGTGCAAAACTAACTGCACAGTGGAGGTAAGTATGGTATGTTTGTTATTTTTTTTTTTTTTAAATAAACCTTTACAACCCCTTTTAAGAACTACGGACTAAGACACACTTTTCTAGACAATGCTGCTTTATTTTACTTGTACTGTTGAATTTTATACAGTGTAAACATATACTGTATGTGGCCAGATGGCCACTAAAATGGATAAATGTGTCCTCTCAGTTATGAGATACGTTTGTTGTGAAATGAAAATGTTACACTTGCTTTCAATAAAAATGATCTGATTAAAAAAATAAAATATTTAATAACTGATATAGTGTGAACTTGAACAATTAATGAAATTGACTGTAAACATTTTTTCACCTTTTGAAAGTTCATTTTGTTTTGTGTTTTGTTGGGAACTGGAACTCCATGGGTCAAGGATTTTTTTTAATGGTTTAGTTTGTACTTTGGACTCTGCACCATGGAAGGAGGCTGAGTTGTTTTTGTTGTAAACTGGGATATTTCTAGAGTGGCATTCATAAACTTCAGAAAATGCACTTGGTTGGCCAGTGTGCCCATGAATGTAGTTGGACAGCTCATAGTCATAATGTGCAGTGCCAATCAGAGTGACTCTGTACCTAGTAAATTCTGTGAACCAACAACTGCCATCACACTAGTAGTGTTTACAAACATTCACCCCTTTCACAGCAGAGACAGGTTCCCTTCCCCTGTGGTGAATAGACTAAAAGTTTGTGAAAACATAGCAAGAAGGAAGACTGGCAGATAAAAGGTGAAGGTGGGGGTCATACCCCCTCTGATGATGAGATTTTTGTTTAAGTGCCACTGACCACCAATAGAATATGAGATTGTTTTTTTTTTTTTTTTTTTAAGTTAGGAAGGGAGTTTAACATTGCCAATGATTGTAGGATCTTTCCTAGGCCCCTTTCAGACATGCGAACCGTATGTCCGGTTTTTCATCCATCCGTGTACGGATGAAAAAGGACATGCATGTATCCCTATGGCAGGGATATGCAATTAACAGACCTCCAGCTGTTGCAGAACTACAAGTCCCATGAGGCATAGCAAGACTCTGACAACCGCAAGCATGACACCCAGAGGCAGAGGCATGATGGGACTTTTAGTTTTGCAACAGCTGGAGGTCCGCTAATTGCATATCCCTGCCCTATGGGATAGCAGGTGTCAGTGGATGAACATCCGCTGACACCCGATATCATCCGTCCCTGCTATGGTCCGATTCTGCATTCTCTATCCGTCTGCAGAGCGAATCGGGTGAACATGGACAGCCGGTCCGTGTTCAATTCCCCCCCCCCCCCATAGGGGAGAGCAGAGATATGACAGGGCCTTGTCATCACCTGGCTCAGCGGGGACCAACGGAGCAATTCCCTGCTGAGCAAGCGGATGTTCATGAGGTGGATCATCATGGGATCCGCCCGTGTGAAAGGACCCTTACAGGTAAATGTAAGCAAACCTAGTGGTTATAAAATACCAACAACAGATAAAGCTCTGTCTGGGTCCATTGTTGCTTGACCGAGTAACTGTTAGCCAGACTATCACAGCCCTAAAAAACTGGAAATTTGCCTGGTAATGAGTGTATATTGGCTTGTATTAATGTGGTTCATGCAAAACTTCAGGCATCGCCTTGGTGTTCCGTGCAAAACTCACTCTGCATTTGTGTTCAGTGCAAAACCCATCAGATGCCTGAAGAAGGGGCCCTGCGTGGCTCCGAAACGTTGCACTTTTTTTTTGTGATGTGATCTCTTTCATTAAAGAAACGGACGGAAGTTGTCGATACAAAGTGTGCTGGCGAATATGTACGCAGTGCAAAACCCATTCTGCAGTGGTGCTCAGTGCAAAACTGGACAGAGCACTTAAGAAACCGCATATATAATAAGTTTTATAATAAGTAATTTATAATAACTGGGCCTAAAGACCATGGTTAAATCAATTTAGATATTATGACTTGAGTTTGTATTCCTGAGTATTAGAAGAAAAATAGCAACAAATTACTTGTGTGGTGTGTTTGTTTTGTTTTTTTTGTGTGTTTTATTTTTTTATTTTTTTTTATCTATATGGAAAATTGTGCAAAAATATCTTTGATTGTGGCAGCTAACAGCAAGATGGGTGATGGTGACATATAAGTATATTTTAGGACCCATTGCAGTCAGTCCTTACTTTAGATGCAATTGTTGTTGTTCTGTGTTGTGTCCAGGAAAACCTTCTTCCATTGGGGTAAAAACATACCTGTAACGTGCTGCGCCACATTAGTACAGTACAAATATGTGTAAATGCAGTGTAATGAGCTATTTTAGGCCAGGGAGAGGCTGTTTATCATTTGCTTGGACTGCTATCCAGAAATTTAGTCTTGTGTATGAATACTTCTTCCTAGGCCTAGACATTTCCCTCAGAGCAGGTCTTCATTTCTGATAAGCCTGTTGATTAACTTTTACTTATCTCGGTTTGAATTTTGCTGACAGCTCTTTAAATCTACACAAGCCAAGAAACGACAGATTATATTTCAGTACATTTTGACATGTATTGACAGCTTTTTCCCATCTGCTGAATCCTTTTTGGACAAAAAAAATAAATGATTCCAGACCGTTCGAAGAAAATTTATATAATGGCAACAGTACACTTGACAGGAAATAACAGAAGAAGAGGGGCCCACACAAAAACATATTTTGATCATAAATCGTCTTCATCTTTGAAGTCCTTTTTTTTTTTTTTTTATATAGATGTCGTCATCTGTTGATGAAGCATTTCAGAATAAATCATGCCATAATGTCTGCTTATTTTCAGGGGTTTCTCAACTATTTAAATAGTAAATATAATTTCAGAGCCTTATTAAACAGAGTAGTTTGGTTTTGTGGTTAGCATTGCTAGCTTGTAGCACTAGGCCACAAGTCTTGGTCCACTATATAAAGTCTGTGTTTGCATATATTTTCTCAGGACTCTGTGGTGGGGATTTTTTTTTTTTTGCACATTCAGAAGTATTAGTTGATATTTATTTGCTTTAGACCTTAATTAGCAAACATGTGCCTGTTGATGTCCTTTTGATACAAATAACGTCTATTCATAAAAACTGCCATGATTAGTGGTTAATGGTGGTGTGTTGCGTATTGTACATTATACTGATTAAAAGCAGTCTGGAGTATTTTATATGAGTACAGAGGGGGCAGTCTACCATTCACCCCAACACACCATCAAATCCAATACACTCAGCTTGTCACCATGAACCCCAATATAGGCACACAATACCTTGCACCCTATATGCTCCACTCGATTCCCACACATCACCTGCCTGACCCTACTAGTGTTTACCCTTTTACATGTGAGAGGATGTAGATGGGGCTACCTGCCACTCACTGGGTTTAGGCTTTAATATAGCTATGAGATCAACCTTTTTATATGTGTTTTCAAGCCTGAGATTGGTAAAATTCAAAAAATATAAACTCCACTGATCCATGTGAATTGTACATTGGTCTCTGTGTATATGTTAGTGCTGTGTATATACTGTTTACTGATAATAATAATTGTGAAAATATATTGTAGCCCCACAAAAACCCTTAAACCCTTTTCTCTAAAATCCCATTTTATTTTTATTTTTTTCCAGGTGATTGCACTGGATCTGGAGGCACTGTATCAAACATTAGTGTATTCTTCAGTGTGTGGAGCCTGCCCCCACACCCATAACCTGCCAAACCACGGCCTTTACCTGCGTGTTCCGGTGTTTCCCGTGCGACCCGTCCTGCGGTAGCGCCTCGTGGGCCACTCCAGAATTTACTCAGCGCTCAGTGGCCCCAATGGTGAAAATGACAAGGTCCAAAACATTTCAGGCATACCTCCCCTCTTGCCACAGAACGTACAGTTGCATCCATTGCAGAGCTCATCTTGCAAATCATGATGAGCTAATTTCAAAGGTAAGATGCCCTACTTTTCAACTTCCAAGCTAAAACTATTGTTTTCACCTTTGTTTGTAATCCTAGATGCTTATAGAGAAATTATAAAGCAGAACTAAACCCATCAATTTAACAGGTTCAAACATTCCAATATAGCTGTCACATTGGTTGTGCTCTCGGCCAAACTGTTAAACCATCAAATGACTCGTGTCATACCTGATCACATGTGCATTATCAAGGCAGTTGAAGATCAAACAGATGCCAAGATGGCCGCTTCCTTGACTGAAAATTATAGGAGGATTTTTTTTTT
Organism: Rana temporaria; assembly: GCF_905171775.1. Lineage (NCBI taxonomy): Eukaryota > Metazoa > Chordata > Amphibia > Anura > Ranidae > Rana > Rana temporaria. The sequence continues at coordinate 270,318,996 of NC_053490.1, read as the reverse complement.
GCTTTAAGAGGTAGAAAAACTTACCTACAAAGTGTTCTTTTAGCAGTAATTGACCTTGCAAACCATACAATTGAAAATACAATACATTTCACAGTTAGAGCCCATTCACACAGGGGCAACACGACTTCCAGCGCGACTTTGGGAGGCAACTTGTATACGACTTGAGTATGAATCACAGCGTGACTTGGGGCAACTTCAGTGCGACTTACAACGCGAGTGGAAGTCGCCTCCAGGAGGGGGAACTTCATGCCAAATTTTAAATAAAAAAAACGGCATGGGTTCCCCCTCCAAGGGAATACCAGGCCCTTAGGTCTGGTATGGAATTCAAGGGGAACCCCCTATGCCGTGGGGTCCCCCCAAATCCATACCAGACCCTTATCCGAGCATGAAGCCCAGCCGGTCAGGAAAGGGGGTGGGGACGAGAGAACGCCTCCCCCCCTCCTAAACCGTACCAGGCCGCATGCCCTCAACATGGGGGGTGGGACAGGGGGGCACCCCAAAGCACCCTGTCCCCATGTTAATGGGGACAATGCCTCTTCTCGACAACCCTGGCCGTTGGTTGTCGGGGTATGCTGGCAGGGGGCTTATCGGAATCTGGGAGCCCCCTTTAATAAGGGGGCCCCCAGATCCTGGCCCCCCACCCTATGTGAATGACTATGGGGTACCCATTCACCTGGGGGGTAAAAAGTGTCAAGAATAAAAAACACACTAGACAGGTTTTTAAAGTAATTTATTAGGCAGCTCCGGGAGTCTTCTTCCGACTTCGGGGGTCTTCCGACTTCTCCGTTCTCCGGTTCTTTCTCCCTTCTGCCAGAAAGGTCCGCTGTCTTCTTCCAGCTCTTTTACCAGCGGGGGCCCGGTCTTCTTCCCTTCAGTCCCAGCATGCTCCGGGTGGTGACGACATAAGGGGGCGGGCTAATTATGTCATCACCACCCGGAGCATACTGGGACAATGACGTCATAAGAGGCCTATATAAATCGTTGCGCACCGCACACCCGGCATTACAGCGGGAGGGAGCGTCGGCGACGCAGAAGACCGGGCCCCCGCTGGCAAAAGAGCTGGAAGAAGACAGCGGAGGTGCCCGGCAGAAGGGAGAAAGAACCGGAGAGCCGGAGAAGAGAGCGAAGAAGTCGGAAGAAAACCCCCCGAAGTCGGAAGAAGGGAGAAGACCGGGCCCCCCCTGGAAAAAGAGCTGGAAGAAGATAGCGGAGGTGCCCGGCAGAAGGGAGAAAGAAGCGGAGAAGTCGGAAGACCCCCGAAGCTGCCTAATAAATTTCTTTAAAAACCTGTCTAATGTGTTTTTATTCTTGACACTTTTTACCCCCCCATACTCATTCACATAGGGTGGGGGCTGGGATCTGGGGGCCCCCTTACTAAAGGGGGCTCCCAGATTCTGATAAGCCCCCCCGCCCGCAGACCCCGACAACAAACGGCCAGGGTTGTCGGAAAGAGGCCCTTGTCCCTATCAACATGGGGACATGGTGGTTTGGGGGGCCACAGGGCGCCCCCCAGCCCCAAAGCTTTCACCTCCCCGCACTCGCTCGTCCCCACCCCCATTCTTGACCGACCGGACTGTGTGCACGGATAAGGGTCTGGTATGGATTTGGGAGGACACCCACGCCGTTTTTTTAGACGTAGGGGGTTCCCCTTGAAATCCATACCAGACCTAAGGGCCTGGTATGCTCCTGGAGGGGAACCCATGCCGGAGTTCCCCTGTGGGAGGGAGGTGCTTGTCCTGGAACAGGTTCACACTGGGGCAACTTCCTGTAAAGTTGCCTCACTGTGAACGGGGATCCGACTTGGAGGCGACTTCCATTGAAATCAATGGGTACATGTCGCCTACAAGTCAGATCGAAGTAGTACAGGAACCTTTTTTCAAGTCGGAGCGACTGCAGTAGTGTGCTTTAAGACGGCTCCATTCACTTACATCGATTTCTTCATGCAGAGCGACTTGGGGCGACCTGAAGTCGGATCCAAAGTCGGACCTGTGTGAATGGGCTCTAATTCTTACTTGGTCTTTTTGTATATTTTTATTTATGTTTTCTATGTGTAGCAGAAACTCTGAAAACAAGCTACCTGTGATTTTTCTAAGTTGGTTTCTTATCTGGTTATCTCCAGATAGTCTTGAGTCGAAAATTGTCCCCATTCAACCTCTGAATTCTCTAAAACCTGAGAATTCCTCATATGCATACCACTCGTCTTTATTTTGCCAACTTATGCCGCGTACACACGATCATTTTTCAGCATGAAAGAAAACGTTGTTTTTCAGCATGTCCAATAATGTCGGCTCTCTTAGCGGCCACTAGGGGCGCGTGCGCCCCGCTCGTCCCTGACTCCCGTGCGGGTGCCCGGTGGGCACGATCGCCGCCGGGCACCCGCGATTACTCGTTACAGATCGAGGACCGGGAGCTGTGTGTGTAAACACACAGCTCCCGGTCCTGTCAGGGGGAGAAATGCCTGACCGTCTGTTCATACAATGTATGAACAGCGATCAGTCATTTCCCCTAGTGAGGCCACCCCCCTCTACAGTTAGAACACACACAGGGAACATACTTAACCCCTTCCCCGCCCCCTAGTGTTAACCCCTTCACTGCCAGTGGCATTTTTATAGTAATCCAATGCATTTTTATAGCACTGATCGCTATAAAATTGCCAATGGTCCCAAAAATGTGTCAAAAGTGTCCGAAGTGTCCACCATAATGTCGCCATACCGAACAAAAATCGCTGATCGCCGCCATTACTAGTAAAAAAAAATATTAATAAAAATGCCATAAAACGACCCCCTATTTTGTAAACGCTATAACTTGTGCGCAAACCAATCAATAAACGTTTATTGCGATATTTTTCGTAAAAAAAAAAAAAAAAAAAATGTAGAAGAATACGTATCGGCCTAAACTGAGGAAATTTTATATATATATATATATATATATATATATATATATATATATTTGGGGGATATTTATTATGGTAAAATGTAAAAAATATTCATTTTTTTTTCAAAATTGTCGCTCTATTTTTGTTTATAGTGCAAAAACTAAAAACCGCAGAGGTTATCAAATACCACCAAAAGAAAGCTCTATTTGTGGGAAAAAAAGGATGCCAATTTTGTTTGGGAGCCACGTCGCACAACCGCGCAATTGTCAGTTAAAGCGACGCAGTGCAGAATCGCAAAATGTGCTCTGGTCTTTGACCAGCAATATGGTCCGGGGGTTAAGTGGTTAACATGCTTTAAAGAGATAGGGGAAAAAAAAAGAAATCCTTTCTGCCAACATGCTATTTGTCAGCACATGTGCATACATCAGTGTGATTGGGTCCTAATGCTGGACTTCCCTTCCCTAGTTCTTTTGAACAGGGGATTTACAACAGGCTGATATTAATGCCTTAAAGTGGAGTTTCCATCATAAAAACAATATGTCATTAACCACTAGCCAACCAGCCGCCGTATAACAGTTATACGGCGGCAGGTCGGCTGCGCGAGATCACGTAGCTATATGTCGTCTCTCATTTCAGCCAATAGGGGGCGCTCGCCCCTGGTGCCGACGCGCGTGCCCGGCGAGAACCGGGAGGTGTGTGTGTGTGTGTGTGTGTGTGTGTGTAAACACACAGTTCCTGGTCCTGTCAGGGGAGAAATTACGGATCGTCTGTTCATACAATGTATAAACAGCGATTCGTCATTTCCCCTAGTCAGTCCCACCCCCCCTTCAGTTAGAACACACACAAGGAACACAATTAACCCCTTCCCCGCCCCCTAGGGTTAACCCCTTCCCTGCCAGTGGCATTTTTATAGTAATCAATGCATTTTTATAGCACTGATCGCTATAAAAATGCCAATGGTCCCAAAAATGTGTCAAAAGTGTCCGATGTGTCCACCATTGGGTCGCAGTACCGATAAAAATCGCTGATCGCCGCCATTACTAGTAAAAAAAATATTGATAAAAATGCCATAAAACTATCCCCTATTTTGTAGACGCTGTACCTTTTGCGCAAACCATTTAATAAACGCTTATTGCGTTTTTTTTGTTTTTTTTTTACGAAAAATATGTAGAAGAATACGTATCGGTCAAAACTGAGGAAATTTTTTTTTTTTACATATTTTTGGGGATATTTATTACAGCAAAAAGTAAAAAATATTCATTTTTTTTTTTCAAAATTGACGCTCGATTTTTGTTTATAGTGCAAAAAAATGCAGAGGTGATCAAATACCACCAAAAGAAAGCTCTATTTGTTGGAAAAAAAGGATGCCAACTTTGTTTGGGAGCCACGTCGCACGACCGCGCAATTGTCAGTTAAAGCGACGCAGTGCCGAATCGCAAAAAGGGGCCCGGTCATTGACCAGCAATATGGTCCGGGGCTGAAGTGGTTAATGTGCATATAATACCTTTTTGTGTTTGTGTTTGTGTTTGTGTCGTTATCTCCCTCGGCTCCTCAGCTCGTTACTGCTCGGAAGTGCCCGCCGTTGTGATGACAACAACAATGAAGAAATCTTCATTGAGTCGCGTCACTTCCTGTTTCAAAGTCTCGCGATTCTAGCCCTAGGGGAAGCGCACTGCATCCTGGGAAATGATGACACACATTTCCCAGGATGCAGTACGCTTCCCCTAGGGCTAGAATCGCGGGACTTTGAAACAGGAAGTGACGCGATTCAATGAAGATTTCTTCATTGTTGTTCGTTGCCATCTCAACGGCAGGCACTTCCGCCGCCGCCGCCCGTTGTGATGGCAACCCGAGTGCTTGACGGCACTGCGCTGCTGTTACAATGCGCGAGAATGGGGCGGGACAGGCGGTCCGTGATGGTGACTCTCGTCAGGGCTGTCTAGGAAGTAAGTGCTTGTGCCCACAAGCAAAATGAGAACTGCGGCAAAGGAATTTTAAAAGTCTCTTCACACAATAACTCTGCAGATCGGTGGCAGATTTGAACATAGTAAGTGAACTGAGTTGTACAATTATAATGCATGATGAAAGAACATACTTTTAAAAATTGCACAATGTGGTTGGAACCCCGCTTTAAGATAAAAAAAACCTTATGACTTTACAACCCCTTTAAAACAGTTGTAAACTGCTGGACTTTTTTTTTTGGCTTACTTGCAAGGGAAAATGTGCTAGTACGCATCGCATACTAGCACATTATGTGAATCTTGCCTGAAAAAAAACAAAGCCTTCCAGCGATGCCATCACTGGAGACCGCTTCCATCTTCACCCGTCTTGCTTCCGGGTTCGCAGACTCCGGCTTTGTTAGTGTCTGGAGCCATGATTACGTCACTCCTGCACATGCATGTGGGAGCCGCCGGTCAAGGCACAGGGCCCTGAAGGAACGGCACAGGTGGCCTTTCCTTCAGAACGCATGCGACTGTGACGTCACTGGCTGCATGTAATGTAAATATTTGCACTACCTATAGGTAAGCCTTATTATAGGATTATCTATAGGTAAAATGGCCTGAGAGAATGGGGTTGATGTAAAGCAACTAGGCTAATTACTTTGCTCCACAGCTTAGGCTGGGTTCACACTACGGTTTTCCCGTCCGTCAGCCGTATACGATTTCAGTATTGAAAACGTACGGGCACGGACGGGAAAACGTAGAGATAGAGAATGCATTGCAAATCGTATGCACTCAGATGCATCCGGGTGCTTACGATTTGCTGGCAAAACGTTTTTTAAACGTACGCAAAACCGTGTTCAACCACGGTTTTGCGGTCGTTTTTAAAACAGTATGGCAACCGCATACGTTTTCCTTTAACATTAATGTTAATGGAAAACGCACATATGTGCGGTGCCATACGTTCCCGTCCGTTTCAGCCGCATACGTTTTTTCATATAAATCGTATGCGGCTGACGGACGGGAAAACCGTAGTGTGAACCCAGCCTTAGTAGTGAATAAGGTGAATCTCTCCATTTTCCAGTCCATGTGCACGCAAAAATGCTGTGGTGCGTTTTTTTTTTTTTAGCTTTTTGCATGTGATTGGGTATCCTTTTGCAAAGTGAATTGTCTCCACTAAGCTCTAGAGCAAATTCTCTTGCAAAATGGAAAGCCTATTCTGCCTTTTAGTAAATCAACCCCAATATCTCTGATGCAGGGTCCGCTTTAAGAAATGAAAGCTGTGACATAAAAATCCAGTACTAACATGTTTTAATGTGTGAGTCTCTACCTACCTATAAAGAGATGAGCCTCTTCACAATTCCAGCTGTCTTCGCAATATTGCCTGACCCCTGGGCAACACTAGCTTGCGGCGCTGAGCTTGCTTTGAACACTAGACGACTGCACTAGTTTTGCAGTTGAGAACTTTAGCAGTCCTTTTCAAGTATCAAGTTTCTTAAGTAGTCTGACATTCCACTAAGGAATGGTGTTTCTGATGTGTTTAACTCAATGATTACTAGTGAAAGTTCTATAGATCTTGCGTCTCGCTGTCGATAAGCTAAGAATATTCACAACTTATATTGACTTTTTTTGGGGTAAAAATCCAGATCCGAGCACTTGCACTGCCATTTGCTGTCGTGCAGATTCTCCAGCTACTGACCTGGTACAGGTCAGACTGTACCTTGTGCCCGCATCTGAAGAATTAATTCAGCCGCAACCACCCCCTTCCAAATGGGCAACACACACGTACATGATTAGCTGCAGTGTGTCTCCCTTGGCGTTTGAGTGCGCCTAAGAGGGACTGGTGCAGTGTCCAGCTCCGCTGCAGGCTGCGTGTTAATGGCAGGCTGCAGCTGGATAGGGGCTGAACGCTGTACTGAACGCCTGGTCATCAGGGATAAAGGAACACAACCTGGAACGCAAAAGAACTGGGAGAATTTTCGTTTTAAATTAATAGTTTGATAACCGGGTCTGACGCATAAGGTGATACTAAGCACACACTGTTTAATTTACATGATCCCCTCTTTCTGTATGTGGATGATGGCACTGTAATTATTAAAACAAATCTAGGTACTGTTTTTTTCCTAATGGATGTACAAGTTGTCACATGACCCAGCTCTTTCCCAGCCTATCTGCAGGGAAGCAGTGGCGGGAGAAGCTTCTAGTTCTCTGCTGCTGGCCACATGTTAAAATAAACGAAACTGTTATAAATTGTCATGCACATATACATTTGAAATCAAATCTTTATTATTTTTGGCAATAACATGGTGTAGGCAGATTTCGGCCAGTCACAGGCTGTGTCACGTACCTCCAGCCTGTATCTTAGAATAACAGGGAGGTGAAGCCTCCATCAATCAAGGTGTAATATCACCCCCCCCCCCCATTGTTTAGCTGGTTAGTGGGCATGGACGAAGCTGCCAACACTGCTATGCGAAATTCCTAACTGCAGTATAGAGATGGACAAGAAAGGGAAACAGAACAGCAGGATTAACCAGTTTTTTTTTTGTGCAAAATACAGAAAATTAATCTTATAGTGACTGAGTATGAACAGCATGTAATATGAGCTGCGGTGGCTCAAAGCGATTGGCACTGCGCTGACAAGCTATTCACCTCTGCAGCTAGGGGTTCGGATCCCAGTCTCAGCTACATGTGAATTGAGTTTGGTGGTCTCAGCCCGGCTCCCGGTGGGTGTGCTATGCGAGGTAAGCCTGTGCTTAGTATGCCCACCCCCCTCCCACAAAAACCACCACACTTACACGCACTCGAAATTGGGTTAACATGCACACACTTTGACCACGCGGTCTCTAAAAAGAGAGGCAAAGGACTAACGGGGCTGGTTGAGCGGGCTAGATCCTCTCACTTCATTATAGGGAGTCCCTCTGCCCCGTTGGGCTTCAAAGCGGAGCAGGTAGGGCGGGCTGTGTGGGAGGACCCCCTCACACACCCGCCATTGCCACCCGGGGCATGGAGAAAGGTGGCAGATTGCCTCTGGGGGAGGCCTGCCTACTCCCAACTCCTGCAGTCCGGCTCCTCTCTCGAGTACACGCACAAAATACACTTTAAAAAAAAAAAAAAAAAACAGCATGTAATACAGCATTTATTAATGTTTTTAACCACTTCCCGCCCAACGTCATATGACGTTGCAGATTTGAGTGGGGATATGTGAATGATGCCAGCAGTTAGACATCATTCAGATGTCTTCTTTTACAGCCGGCGATTGCCTTCACTATAAGAATAATCATAGCAGCTGTACAGCCACTTGATCGTTCGTTCTTACAGGCGTCGGGAGGAGACGTGTGTGACACCAACCAACCCCCACACACACACTGCCTTGTGGTGCTTCTACCGGCTCGCCCATGCGATTGACAAGCCGGAGAAGGAATCAAACGGCGCCAGATGTTGACTATAGATTTCCGGCGTGCCAGATGGGCCCCAAAGTTTCTATGATCATTCAGAGGCCGGCGCGATGTTATGACGTCACGCCCAACCTCTGCATTTGAAAATGTGCCACTGCCTTGGCATATCGTTCGTACTTTCTTTTCTTTTCATTTCTGGCTTCCCAGCCTAGAGGCGAGATCTGGGGACTTATAGACCCCTGATCTCGCTGTAAAGAGGACTTGTCATGCCCTGTTCCTATTACCAGTGATGTTTACATTTCTTGTAATAGGAATAAAAGTGATCAAAAAAGAAAGCATCAAAATATAAAAATAAAAGTACAATAAAAAAAAATGTAAAGCTCCTCGTCTCCACGAGCTCACTCGCAGGAGCGAACGCATACTTAAGTCACACCTGCATATGTAAACCAAACATGTGAGGTATCGCCGCAAACGTTGGAGCTAATTCTAGCGCAAGACCTCCTCTGTATCTCTAAACGGGTAACCTGTAAAAAAAAATTAAGCTGAAGGTTGGCACCATTTCACGAGTGTGCACAATTTTAAAGCGTGACATGTTTGGTATCGGTTTACTCTGTGTAACCTCATCTATCACATTATGCAAGAAAATTTGCCTAACTTTACACTTTTATAAAAAAAAATTTTTTGGTGCATTAAACTTTTTTCCCCCCCAAGAAATGCGTTTGAACAAATTGCTGCGCAAATACCGTGAGTGAATAAGCTGTAACAACCACCATTTTTTTCCCTAGGGTCTGTGTGTGTATGTATGTATGTATGTATGTATGTATATAATATATATATATATATATATATATATATATATATATATATACAGGGAGTGCAGAATTATAAGCAAGTTGTATTTTTGAGGATTAATTTTATTATTGAACAACAACCATGTTCTCAATGAACCCAAAAAACTCATTAATATCAAAGCTGAATATTTTTGGAAGTAGTTTTTAGTTTGTTTTTAGTTTTAGCTATTTTAGGGGGATATCGGTGTGTGCAGGTGACTATTACTGTGCATAATTATTAGGCAACTTAACAAAAAAAAAATATATACCCATTTCAATTATTTATTTTTACCAGTGAAACCAATATAACATCTCAACATTCACAAATATACATTTCTGACATTCAAAAACAAAACAAAAACAAATCAGTGACCAATATAGCCACCTTTCTTTGCAAGGACACTCAAAAGCCTGCCATCCATGGATTCTGTCAGTGTTTTGATCTGTTCACCATCAACATTTCATGCAGCAGCAACCACAGCCTCCCAGACACTGTTCAGAGAGGTGTACTGTTTTCCCTCCTTGTAAATCTCACATTTGATGATGGACCACAGGTTCTCAATGGGGTTCAGATCAGGTGAACAAGGAGGCCATGTCATTAGTTTTTCTTCTTTTATACCCTTTATTGCCAGCCACGCTGTGGAGTACTTGGACGCGTGTGATGGAGCATTGTCCTGCATGAAAATCATGTTTTTCTTGAAGGATGCAGACTTCTTCCTGTACCACTGCTTGAAGAAGGTGTCTTCCAGAAACTGGCAGTAGGACTGGGAGTTGAGCTTGACTCCATCCTCAATCCGAAAAGGCCCCACAAGCTCATCTTTGATGATACCAGCCCAAACCAGTACTCCACCTCCACCTTGCTGGCGTCTGAGTCGGACTGGAGCTCTCTGCCCTTTACCAATCCAGCCACGGGCCCATCCATCTGGCCCATCAAGACTCACTCTCATTTCATCAGTCCATAAAACCTTAGAAAAATCAGTCTTGAGATATTTCTTGGCCCAGTCTTGACGTTTCAGCTTGTGTGTCTTGTTCAGTGGTGGTCGTCTTTCAGCCTTTCTTACCTTGGCCATGTCTCTGAGTATTGCACACCTTGTGCTTTTGGGCACTCCAGTGATGTTGCAGCTCTGAAATATGGCCAAACTGGTGGCAAGTGGCATCTTGGCAGCTGCACGCTTGACTTTTCTCAGTTCATGGGCAGTTATTTTGCGCCTTGGTTTTTCCACACGCTTCTTGCGACCCTGTTGACTATTTTGAATGAAACGCTTGATTGTTCGATGATCACGCTTCAGAAGCTTTGCAGTTTTAAGAGTGCTGCATCCCTCTGCAAGATATCTCACTATTTTTGACTTTTCTGAGCCTGTCAAGTCCTTCTTTTGACCCATTTTGCCAAAGGAAAATAAGTTGACTAATAATTATACACACCTGATATAGGGTGTTGATGTCATTAGACCACACACCTTCTCATTACAGAGATGCACATCACCTAATATGCTTAATTGGTAGTAGGCTTTCGAGCCTATACAGCTTGGAGTAAGACAACATGCATAAAGAGCATGATGTGGTCAAAATACTCATTTGCCTAATAATTCTGCACTCCCTGTATGTATATATATATATATATATATATATATATATATATATATATATATATATATATATATATAGTGTGTTCTGAGTAATTTTCTAGCAAAAAAAGTTTTTTTTTTAGGAGTGAATTGTCAGAATTGGCCCGGTATTCAAGTGGTTGATTTATGTAGGTTTAATGATGCTTTAATGGTAATTTATAGTCTTCAACAAAGCTACTCAAAGCTTCACAAATGCTTAGCACAAACTTGATGTACACACTGCTTTCCTACATGCTAAAGCCAGAGTAAACAAGGCCTGAATGTAATTCTTACTCCTTTTTCTACGCTGCCAAAAAGTGTTCTGAACAGCCTCCAACACTTAAATACAGACGCCAAGCAATACCTTTTTTTTTTCTATATGCGCTCTTCCAAAACCCCTGAATTCTGAAGCCCAAGTCACTCTAGTCTACAGTGTTCAACACTACACAATGGTGTTAATTGCTGACCCTACCTTTCCACCCACAAATGTTCCTGTTGTCCAGTAAGTTCCAATTTATAGTTGTGAGCCAGTAGGAAGGCGCAGGAAGAGAGCATTTGACACTACCAGTATGTATTGAATGTTACATATAGCAGTGGCATGAGATTCAGAGTTCCCATGAGATTCAGAAGAGAGCATTAAGAGGTATGCCCAGGCTCTGTTCAATGCATTTTATTAAAGGGCTCAAACATTTCAGTACACTTGCAGTCCTTAAAGTGATTGTAAACCCTTTACAACCACTTTATGCTACAGGTAAGCCTACATTAAAGCGGGAGTTCACCCGAAATTTTTTTTTTAACATTAGATGGATGCTCATTTTGTGAAGGGGAATCGGGTAATTTTTTTAAAATCGAAGCAGTACTTACCGTTTTAGAGAGCGATCTTCTCCGCCGCTTCCGGGTATGGTCTTCGGGACTGGGCGTTCCTATTTGATTGACAGGCTTCCGACGGTCGCATCCATCGCGTCACGAGTAGTCGAAAGAAGCCGAACGTCGGTGCGGCTCTATACGGCGCCTGCGCACCGACGTTCGGCTACTTTCGGAAAATCGTGACGCGATAGATGCGACCGTGGGAAGCCTGTCAATCAAATAGGAACGCCCAGTCCCGCAGCCCATACCCGGAAGCGGCGGAGAGGATCGCTCTCTAAAACGGTAAGTACTGCTTCGATTTTAACAAAACTACCCGATTCCCCTTGACAAAATGAGCCTCAATCTAATGTTAAAAATTAACTTTTCGGGTGAACCTCCACTTTAAGGCTTACCTGTAGCTACCCAGGATATCTCCTAAACCTGCATGATTTCCCCTGTCCCCTGCATGTGCCGATGTCATTGGCATATGTGCACTGGGGCAAACTGAAGCAATAGCAAGTATATGTGCCATTGCTTCAGTCCTTGTGCCAGTGCAAGCCTTTGCGGCACATCCTCGTGGCTTCAGCCAATCACAGCCCCGGAGCCGCGATACCCAGAAGTAAGATGTCGGTGGCTGGAGGGGGTACGAGGAGTGCTGCGGGGGCTTCAATCTGTATAAGTAATACATAATGGGCTAGTATGCTATGCCTTTTATTTTTTGGGGGGGGTTTACAACCACTTTAAAGTGTTACTAAACCCACAACAGTAAAATCAGTCTGTATATGCATTAAAGCATACTTGTTCTACTCACTGTGGAACCCAAGGGGTTAATCATCTGCATTGTGTAAAAAGGATGTCAGACAGATGTCAGGCACTGTCCAGACAGAGCGTTAGGGGTCATGCAGACTCATAGGATGGTCAGAGTAGAATGAAAACTCCTACAAGCTTTAACCAGACACTGATAGAAATCACAAGACTGCTATAAACTGTGTATGAGAAAAGGTATTTAGCTGGGAATGCAGTGTCCTGGGTTTAGTAACCACTTCAGCCCCGGACCAGGCCACTTTTTGCGATTCGTGCGACGTGGCTCCCAAACAAAATGTACGGTCTTTTTCCCCCACAAATAGAGCTTTCTTTTGGTGGTATTGATCACCTCTGCGTTTTTTTTTTTTTTTTTTTGCGCTCTAAACAAAAATACATCAACAATTTTGAAAAAAAGCTATATTATGTACTTTTTGCTATAATAAATTTCCCCCTTTTTTTCCCCCTCAGTTTAGGCCAATACGTATTCTTTATTTTTGGTAGAAAAAAATAACAATAAGTGTATATTGATTGGTTTGCGCAAAAGTTATAGGGGCAGATCCACGTACCTTTGCGCCGGGGGCAGCGTATCTAAGATACACTATGCCGCCGTAACTTATTTATTTCATTTAGAATCCTCAAAGAATTTGCGCCGTTAGTTACGGCGGCGTAGTGTATCTCTGGCGAGGTAAGGGCGCGGAATTCAAATGGATGAGATGGGGGCGTGTTTTATGTAAATACGTCGTGACCCGACGTAAACAACGTTTTTTTTTAACTGTGCATGCGCCGTCCGTGGGGGTATCCCAGTGCGCATGCTCGAAATTAACCCAGAACAAGCCAATGTTTACAACGGTAACGTCATTCTACGCAAATCCCTATTCGCGAACGACTTGCGCAAACCACGTAAAAATTTCAAATTTCTACGCGGAAAGGACGGCCATACTTAACATTGAGTACGCCTCAGAATAGCAGCTTTAACTATACGCCGGAAAAAGCCGAATGTAAACGACGTAAAAAAAGCGCCGGACGTACGTTCGTGGATCGCCGTAACTAGCTAATTTGCATACTCGACGCGGATTTCGACGGGAACGCCACCTAGCGGCCGCCGAAAAATTGCAGCTTAGATCCGACGGCATAGACGTACGCCTGACGGATCGACCCGAGATGCCGTCGTATCTTGTTTTGAGGATACAAAACAAAGATACGACGCGGGAAATTTAAAATTACGCCGGCGTATCAAGAGATACGCCGGCGTAATTTCTTTGTGGATCTGCCCCATAGTGTCTACAAAATAGGGGGCAGTTTTATGGCATTTTTATTATTAATTATTTTTTTATTTTTTCATTTATTTATTATAATTATTTTTTTTTTACTTATGGCAGCGATCTGCGACTTTGAGTCCGCGAGTGCCGCAGGCACGGTCACGGAGACCGCGGCATGTCCGCTAGGGGGCAGGATTCAAAGCAACGTATATATAGGTTGCTTTGCCTGCCAGTGACATTCTGCCGACGTATATCTGCGTGAGGCAGCCGGCAAGCGGTTAAGGAATGAAAGTAGCCACTGTCTGCATCTTGCCAACTCTGAAATATGTAGAGTATTGTGTTGTATTTATTTTGAAAATCTCAATATTGAGTTTATGGCTGTGGGGAAGTGGGAACAGCCACATCTGGCTTGCAGGCTTTATATAGCTAATAAAGGTTTAGGTTGAGAAGCTGGAAGCGGAGGGGGACAGAATACAGACAGGGCTGTGTTTTATGAGCTTTGCTCTGTACATGAGAAAACTCCCCTACTCAGGATGTGTTTGTTTGCCTCTGCAGTCCTTACTGCAACAAAATCTCTTGTGCAGGCTTGGTTTATAAAACTAAAAATAGAGCTGAAATGAAATGTACAACAGAGCCAGGAGATGTGGATAAAAAAGCACGGAAACTTTGACTTGGGCCAAATAACGTCTAGGCTTTTTCTCTGGAAAATATGAGCTGCTGATTTGTAGAAAGATGTCATTTTAGTTGGCGAACATTTTATACATTTCTGTGGATGAAACCTCTTTTACAGAAGAGAGAAGGATCCTTCCATTTCTAGTTGTGCAAGCACAGTAGTCTTTTAGTTTTCCTGCAATTTTCATAACAGTATGACTACACATGGACGTTTAGTAGGGTTTTTTGCCTGAACATATAACATATTTTCTCAGCTGTATTCCATTATTACACCCAGTTATATCCCGTGACTGCTCCTATGTGGTATGGTTCTGACAAGGCAATTCTAAAGCAGTGGTCTCCATAATGTAATCCCTTTTGTTGCTTTTATCCTGCTCTTGGGACACTATTCCTCCAACTGATACCAGCAATGAGGCACCATTCTTTCCATTGATACCAATGGGACATTGTTCCTTCTACCAAAAATGGCATTCTTTCTGCTGAAACCAGCAATGGGGCACTATTCCTTTCATCGAATGCAATGATGGGGCACTATTCCTTCTACTGACCTCAATGGTGGGACACTATTCCTTCCACTGACACCAGTGATGGAGCACGATTCCTTCCACTGACGCCAGTGATGGCGCACGATTCCTTCCACTGACGCCAGTGATGGAGCACGATTCCTTCCACTGACCTCAGTGATGGAGCACGATTCCTTCCACTGACCTCAGTGATGGCGCACGATTCCTTCCACTGACCTCAGTGATGGCGCACGATTCCTTCCACTGACCTCAGTGATGGCGCACGATTCCTTCCACTGACACCAGTGATGGCGCACGATTCCTTCCACTGACACCAGTGATGGCGCACGATTCCTTCCACTGACACCAGTGATGGCGCACGATTCCTTCCACTGACACCAGTGATGGCGCACGATTCCTTCCACTGACCTCAGTGATGGAGCACGATTCCTTCCACTGACCTCAGTGATGGAGCACGATTCCTTCCACTGACCTCAGTGATGGAGCACGATTCCTTCCACTGACCTCAGTGATGGAGCACGATTCCTTCCACTGACCTCAGTGATGGAGCACGATTCCTTCCACTGACCTCAGTGATGGAGCACGATTCCTTCCACTGACCTCAGTGATGGAGCACGATTCCTTCCACTGACCTCAGTGATGGAGCACGATTCCTTCCACTGACCTCAGTGATGGAGCACGATTCCTTCCACTGACCTCAGTGATGGAGCACGATTCCTTCCACTGACCTCAGTGATGGAGCACGATTCCTTCCACTGACCTCAGTGATGGAGCACGATTCCTTCCACTGACCTCAGTGATGGAGCACGATTCCTTCCACTGACCTCAGTGATGGAGCACGATTCCTTCCACTGACCTCAGTGATGGAGCACGATTCCTTCCACTGACCTCAGTGATGGAGCACGATTCCTTCCACTGACCTCAGTGATGGAGCACGATTCCTTCCACTGACCTCAGTGATAAAGCACGATTCCTTCCACTGACCTCAGTGATGGAGCACGATTCCTTCCACTGACCTCAGTGATGGCGCACGATTCCTTCCACTGACCTCAGTGATGGCGCACGATTCCTTCCACTGACACCAGTGATGGCGCACGATTCCTTCCACTGACACCAGTGATGGCGCACGATTCCTTCCACTGACACCAGTGATGGCGCACGATTCCTTCCACTGACACCAGTGATGGCGCACGATTCCTTCCACTGACACCAGTGATGGCGCACGATTCCTTCCACTGACACCAGTGATGGCGCACGATTCCTTCCACTGACACCAGTGATGGCGCACGATTCCTTCCACTGACACCTGTGATGGAGCACGATTCCTTCCACTGACCTCAGTGATGGAGCACGATTCCTTCCACTGACCTCAGTGATGGAGCACGATTCCTTCCACTGACCTCAGTGATGGAGCACGATTCCTTCCACTGACCTCAGTGATGGAGCACGATTCCTTCCACTGACCTCAGTGATGGAGCACGATTCCTTCCACTGACCTCAGTGATGGAGCACGATTCCTTCCACTGACCTCAGTGATGGAGCACGATTCCTTCCACTGACCTCAGTGATGGAGCACGTTTCCTTCCACTGACCTCAGTGATGGAGCACGATTCCTTCCACTTTTTTTGGGGGGAAATTTATATTTTATTTTTTAAAAATGCATATAGTGTACAATAAAACATTCAAGGACCGCCCACCACAATACGATGGGCCATCCCAAAAATCAAACAGAACAATTAACACTTAAAAAGAATTGAATTGTATTTTACATGACCATTGCCTGTGAAGCATGCCAGCCTGACCCACACTGCCTTCCCAAAAAAAGAGTCACAACTCACCCCACCCATAATCCAACCAAAATATTAAGATCCATGCAAAGAATTATCCACACCAGAAGATACATTTTGTTTATCTCGCCATCACTTTTGCAGAGAGACCACCTATAATTCCAGCTTGTTTTAACATGGACTTTGGACTAAAGGACATAGTAGTTTCTTTTACAGAAATGCTAGCTGCCTAGTATCAGCTCTGTAAGTCTTTGACCTGGAAAAAAGCATTCAGCAGCCTAAAACAGACCTCCGCTCCCATATATGACATTAAACAACCCTAAAGCCCGCGTACACACGACCATTTTTCAAGTCATGGAAAAAAACGACATTTTTTTTAACGTGATTCTTGTCAAGCCTGCCTTGCATACACACAGTTTAAAAAAAAAAAAAGCTTGAGCAAAGCGCAGTGACGCACTATAAAGGGGACGTTCCAATCTATTGGCGCCACCCTTTGGGCTGATTATGCAAATTTCCCTTCTCATAACCTGCTTCTGAGTATGCATGTTTTTTTTCCCCTGTTGTTAAAGCCTACACACGATGAGAAATAATAGGGCACGTTCTAAATTTTTAATGGCCATTTTTCACGTCGAGAAAAATGCTCTGGAGCCTACACACGGTCGTTTTTAATGACCAATTTAAAAAATTGCATTTTTCACATCATGAAAAACGGTCGTGTGGACGCGGCATAACTCTTCTCCCATCCATATTACACATTTTGATATTTTTTTTGAGGGTAGCAAGTACATTTTCCAGTAGGTACTTGCTGGATTCTTTATTTGTTGCCTTGCCCACCTCCTTTCCACAGCCTCTTGGAATATACATCAGATATTACTGGAGGTTACAGGACCCAGCACTCCTCTATTTGGTGCATGGGGAGTAGGGGCCTCCCAATCCAAAATGGCAGCATAGGACCAAAGATGGCGCTGAATACTTTGGGTTCTTGGAAGACCGCATTGGACTTCATGAGTTGTTAAATGTATGTCTTTTTAAAGTTAGGAGCTGCAATGCTTGCAGCATCAACAAATGAAGTAAGTCCATGTCAGTAATTCAGAAATCTATGGCATCAGCATGATAACCAAGGAACTGAGAGATGAGATCATAGTGGCAGCTTCTGTAGATCTATCTGTACAGACTTCTTGGAGACAAATGGAGACTACAGCATGTCTTTGTGGACTTGCATTTTTTTGGCCCTGTAATCTATTTTTCATTTTCAGTTTTTTTTCCTATCCTTTCTGTGGTGGTGTTTCCTAAACAGATTTGTACATTTACCCATCTAATGGCCATCTGTTAGTCAGAAAGTGCAGGAAAAAATTCCCATTTACATACTGTCTATAACTATACCATGGATTGCACAGAGATAAGATGAACACTGAAAATACGCCCACAGTGCAGCATCTCTAAGCATGAGGCTCATTCCACATATGTGATGAGCATATATGAATGCGCCTTGCCAATATCCAATCATGCAGAGAAGCCATAAACATATTGATATTTGTTAATATGCCTTTACAAAATTAATCATTTACCAGGTTCCTAATGCTAGCATTTGCTTACCTCATACTCGAGCAACTCATTTTTATGGTTGCCATAACGACCCTATGAACACATGCGTCTGTACAAAATACAGAGAAGCATCATCATATCAAGAGAGAATGTGCACCCATTAAATTGCAGCTTTTGGAAAACTGTTTAAACATTGTTTTATGTACCCAAGTAAACTAAGCAAGAACAAATGATTAAGTTTCATAACCACTTATGGGTTATTTCCTGACTCTCTTATTACTTGGCACTAAAACATTCATATAAATAATTTCTTTTATATTTAATGCAAGAGCTCCAGTCTTTTTCCGTTTTTTTAGAATAGTAAACCTTGAAAGAGATTAGTAAAATCTGGCTTTGCTAAAAAATGTTTAGAGGGGCTTGTACTGCCAATATCACACTTTACAAAAGTGTAGTTTGACTACATACCCTAGCTACTGGATTGTATTCAAGATCGAATGCCATGCATATTTTTCCTGTTCATTAAATGACACAGTGGCGATCAAGGGTTGTTGTAGCGCCACCTTCAGGTGTAGGACACTAGGTACAAACACAAGAACACTGCCTCGGGACAGACCCTGACAGTGGCCAAACCTCCATCTGCTAGTGGGAACTCTTTCGTCCACGTTATCTATCTTGAGGCTTCCACTATGAGTTACTTCACGGGATCTGAATTTGGTTCTTTCAGCACTTCAAAAGCTGTCTTTTCAGCCATTTGGGAATACTCCACTCTTCATGTGGATCCTAGTAAAATGAAAATCTGAAAAGGGGTCACAAGCAGACAGGGAATTTCTAGTTGTTTAGAGGTGATGCTATCCTGTAAAGCACAGATGTAAAAAACATGGCCCGCTGGCCGAATCCAGCCCTCCATTCCATTTCATGTGGCCCTCGCACCTCTCCTGCAGCTGCAGGAGAGCTCCAGCCCTCCTCTGGTCCTACTCCAGATCCTTACTTTCTGCTTTCAAGCAATGCTTCCAGCTTTTTCCTAGCAGCAGCATAAGGAAAGAGGGGTGCACTGTGATGTAAGGGAGAGTGGGGGACTCAACTTCTGATGGTGGGGTGGCTCTTGACATCTAATGTAAAGGGGAGGAGATGCACTGGACATCTAATCTTAGGCCGTGTACAGACGACCAAACATGTACGATGAAACCGGTCCGCCGGACCGTTTTCACCGTACATGTCTGCCCGGGGATTTCTGTATGGTGGCTGTACTCGCCATCATACAGAAATCCGCGCGTAAACAATACGCGGGCGTGGCCGGGGCAACGTGGGCGGACCTGCCAGTTCAATGCTTCCACGCATGCGTCAGTCATTCGACGCATGCGAGGGATGGCGGGCGCTCGGACATGTACGGTAGGTCTGTACAGACGGAAAAAGGCCCGGCGGGCAAATGTATGCTGGAATCCTGTACGCTGGGGCCTACACACGACCGAACATGTCTGCTGAAACTGGTCCGCAGACCAGTTTCAGCAGACATGTTCGGTCGTGTGTACGGCCCATTAGAGATACAACAGGCCCTTTTGAGGGCAATCATAATGTAGATGAAGCCCAAAATGAAATTGAGTTTGACACCCCTGCTGTACAGCATGCCCACTCACAGCCAGGACACATGGCTGGATCCAGCATGGCTTAAAGTTATAGGCTCTTGATCCTTTAGTGTCAGGGAGACACTTGAAATATGTGAGTGTACTGATGGTTTTATGCTATGACGGTTTTTTTGTTCTTTTTGTTCCCACCAGTGTTTGTTTTGTTTTTAGATCAAATGGGGATTTGGAGCTTTTGTGTTTTGGAAGAGCGTGTTGACCCTGGAAAGTTGTATTTGAGTAAGATAAGACCGTTTTAGGTCTGTGCCTCAGGTGAGTTGTTGGAAGTGGCAGGTGGAGGAGACGCATAAGGGTGAATTGTAATTTGAAGCAAGATTAACATGTGAAGGAGGATTCCTTTTACGCTATATGAACTGGAAACACTCGACACTTTTTCAATGCATCTTGATTTTTTTTTTCTAAGATCTTTATATAATAAGCACTTGATTAACATATATTATAATAAAGGAGTTGTATGGGTTCGTGTTATGCCGCGTACACACGCTCGGAATTTCTGACAACAAATGTTCGATTGGAGCTTTTGGTCAGAAATTCCGACAATGTGTAGGCTCCATCGGACGTTTTCTGTCGGAATTTCCGACAACAAAAATTTGAGAGCTGGGTCTCAATTTTCCGACAAACAAAATCCGTTCTTGTAAATTCCGATCCCGATGTGTAGACAATTTTGACACACCAAATTTCACGCATTCTCTGAATCAAGTACAAACCAGAAGCGCTCAGTCTGGTAAAACTAGCATTCGTAATGGACATGGCACATTTGTCACTCTCTAACGGACTGAAAAGCACAAGGCTGAAAAGCGCGAATTGTCTCTCGCCAAACTTCTACTAACACGACTGGTATTGAACTTCCCTTTTTAATAGTGCTGTCATATGTGACCGCGTTCTTGGCTATCGGAATTTCCGACAACATTTGTGCGACCGTGTGTATGCAAGACAAGTTTGAGCCAACATCCGTTGGAAAAAAAATCCACGGTTTTCTTGTCTGAATGTCCGATCGTCTGTACGCCGCATTATACTTGCCTCCACTGTGCAGTTCATTTTGCACAGAGTGGCCCGATCCTCTTGTTCTGGGGTCCCTCGGCGGCTGTCTTGGCTCCTCCCTGCAATAGCTAAGCCCCTCTGGGAAGCTCCATCCCGAGGGGGTTTGCTTGTGGGCACGCTCCTTGTCATACACGTTGCGTCCATAGACACAGAGTGTATGACTTGGTCCCGCCCCCGGTGGCTACGTCATTAGATGTGATGGACAGCAGCGCGAGCCGATGGCTGTGCTGCTATCAATCTATCCAATCAACGGCCAACTTTGGGGAAAGGAGGACGCCAGGTGAACGGGCTCAGCTAATATAAGAAAAGAAGTTGGGGATAGATAAGGGAAAAAGAAGAAAGCTAGACCAAAAAAGAAAAGAAAGGGGGGGGGGGGTTTTAGAGGTGAATGACACAGAAGGATAGCACTCACATAGGCCACATCTGTATATATAGTAAGGGGAAACAACAACTACGAGTAGGTATTGATAGTCAGACTTTCAGGCCAAGGAAATATGTTAAAGATACATGATAGTACAAAATAATTTACAACAATTGACCACTGTAAGCACAATCCCCGGAAGTGGTCAATTGTTGTAAATTATTTTGTACTATCATGTATCTTTTTTGTAAATTAAAATTCATTTTTAAACATACTTCCTTGGCCTGAAAGTCTGACCATCAATACCTACTCGTAGTTGTTGTTTCCCCTTACGGGCTCAGGTAAGTAAACAGGGGGCTGGGGGGCTGTTATTGCCAGGTGTTTTTTCACTCTAATGCATTAAGGTGAAAAAACATGAACCTTTGTAATTTGAAAGATTAAATTGTAGATTGTAAATTGTTTTAAATTTTGTAGATGTTTTTCTGCAAGAGATATAAGTTTGTGATGGTGCTGTTGTTTGTTATTTCTAGTTGTGTCTGGTGGATGACCATTCACCTCTTTGTGTGTTGACGCTATCTTACTTGTCCTTTTGGTAGCATGGACATCCCCTACATTCCCTGAGTTCTCTAGATGTAGCTTCAGGAACCCCAGGGCCATTTATCCTGTATGGAACAGGCCCCTGCACATCAGTTTTTAAAGAAAATCTACAGGTGGCTGTGTACTTTCTACTGCCTGATTGGAGTTGTTTAGATTTCTCACACCCCCACGGTAGACAATGCTTTGGGACATCCCAACAATCAAGATCTAAAGGTCTCCACTGTGTCCTTCAATGTATGAAAGTGAAAATAGGAAACATACTTTTCTCTGTGTTCATTGAAGGACACTGCACCCACCCCTCTGGTTGTTATGTCTTTGGCCAGTTGTTGCTTTGTGTATTGCTTTTGCACGCACACAGTTTTTCTCCGTTCAACCAGTGGGCTGAACTAAAAAAAAAAAACTAACATCCCCGTAGAGACATTGTATTCTGACAGATGAACTCCCCCACCCTCTCTTCACATTAAGTGGCCAAAGTATTCAAGTTTCAGCCTCAGGATTAGTCCTTCCAGTGAATATTTGGGGTTGATTTCCTTCTTTCAGGGGCTTTACCAAATTGTCAATTTAAAGCACACACTAACTTTGGCAGCATAATTATTAAAGTGATTGTAAAGGCTTATTTATAAAAAGAAAAGAAAAATAACAAACTTGTCATACTTGCTTCCTCTGTGCAGTTGGTTTGACACAGAGCAGCCTGGATCCTCCTCTTCTCGTGCCCCTCTTTGCTGCTCCTGGCCCCTCCCTATTATCGCATGCCCCCCATAGCCAACAGCTCTTTATGGGGGGAGCCCGAGCCAAGTCATAGCTCAGTGTACCCATTCAGACAGGGAGCCCTGGCCCTGCCCCCTCTCTCCCCTGATTGGCTGGCTGGCTGACTGTCTTTGACAAGCTGCGGGAGCCAGTGGCGCCACTGCTGTGTCTCAGCCAATCAGGAGAAGTGTCCTGGACAGCTTAGACACTCCTGGAAATCGCTGGAGAGATTTGGGGCTCAGGTATGTAATTGCAAGTGCTGGGGAGACTGCTACACACAGAAGTTTTTTTTATCTTAATGCATTAAAGTGGTTGTAAAGTATCGGGTTTTTTTTATATATAAATAACAAACATATCATACTTTGACTCCACTGTGCAGCTCGGTTTTGCACAGAGTGGCCCCAATCGTCCTCTTCCGGGGTCCCACGGCGGCTCTTGTGGCTCCTCCCCACATTAGATAACCCCCTTGAAGAAGCACTCTCCCTCATTGGATTTGATTGACAGCAGCGGGAGCCAATGGCTGCGCTACTATCAATCTATCCAGTCAGTAGCCGGGAACCCGTGGAGAGAGGGACGACGGGGATGTGACAACGGAAATTTGGGTCTCAGGTAAGTAAAATGGGGGGGCTAGGGGGCCGGTGACTGCAAGGTGTTTTTTCACCTTAATGCATACGATGCGCTCCCAGAATGGATAGGCGATCTTCTGGGAACTGTCAGGTGTCCCAGGAGATCGCCTAGAGAGAGGGGCCGCCTAGGGGGAGAGAAAGAGTCGCCTAGGCGGCCCTCTAGGCGGAAGGAGGAAGTAGAGCAGGAAGTCCCCTTCAAAACAAAGAACCCACTCCCCCCCCCCCCCAAAAAAAATTACATGCCAAAATGTGGCATGTAAGGGGGTGAGGAGTACTTAAAGCAGAAGTTTACATTCACAGTTGTTTCAATTAATATTCCATGATGTGGATAGTTAGAGTGCTTCAGTGATTTTCAGGAGTAAAATGTACAGCAACGACACGACGGCTTGTAGCACAGTATGTCAATAGGTCACTGGTGCTAACTCATTTTATTTATTCTTAGTATGCACTGAACTGTTGACATTCATTGTGATAACAGGTTCTTTATTTCTGTTTCATTTCTGAACATGCAGCCAGTGTGACTGGTACAGCAGATAACGAACACTGACGTTCACAAGTAAACAGGAGTGACTAACGCATGGGGGAAAAAAGCAAAACAGACACAAACAGTCCTTCAACATATTACATTGTTCACTGCACCGCTTTGTATGCGTGTGCTATAGCAGTGACGCACTAACCTTTCTGCATGTTCTTCGCTGCAGCATCTAAATTTAGAAGAAGTTTTGAGAACACTGCATAGCAATCTTTTTTAACACTATAAAATAGACTTAAGAAATCCAGTCTTCCCCCGCTTCAGACACATGTGGAGTTAATGTATGCTGACATTGAATTGCTTATAAAGTTTAACTATGCCTGGGATTAATATGTAACTGTTCGTTATACTGGAACAAATCTATATGTGGAAATTCCAAGCTCAATTTGAAAAAGCACATTAAATTATTATATATACATACAAAGTTGGTGTATCAAATCTTTTTGTTTTGGCTAAAGTTGAGAAGGGTTAGCACTTATTTTTATTTTATTAATAATGCTTTTGCCATACTTTAAAAACACGCCGGATAGCACTATGTAAAGCCAAAAGGAAAAGAAATCATTAACAAAGTACAGATGGATACATGGGAACAGTGTGTTATGACTAAGGCCTTATAGGCTGAAACGCATCAACAGTTTTTATTTGCGCTTTGTTCACTGGGGCTTGTCTAAAAAATGAAGGAGTCCAGGGTCTGGATCTTTTTTCCTACATTACATGGGGACAGTGTAGATGTTGCTACTAAACACTTTAAAGTGGTTATAGTGTGTGTGTGTGTGGTTGTAATTGCACAGAGCGTCCCCGAATCTCCTTTTTTTTTTGGGTCCCCCATCGGGGGGCTCCTGGCTCCTCCTCTGTCCAGTGCCCCCACAGGAAGCCACTTCCCAAGGGGGCGCTTGTGCATGCTCACTCCGAAGCCCCGCTTCTGCGTCTATTGACAAAGACAGCGGGAATTGGCCCTGCTCCCTTGTCACTGGCTTTGATTGACAGAAGTGAGAGCCAGTAAAGCCAGTTAGACACAGAAGAGAAGGGAGAGAAGACCTGCAGATCAGCTGTTTACAGCGCTGGATCGAATCAGGACTCGGGTAAGTAAAGGGGAGGGGGGGATGAGTGCATTAAGGTAAAACATGTTTAGGCTTTAGAACCACTTTAAAGTGGAGCACTTGACACTAGACAATCTATATACGGCATAGTAGACCACCATAAATTTAAATAGTAAGAGGGCACATCCCCTAAATCCAATGTGACCAGATAGAAGTGAACTTGCACATTTTTTCAAGTGATAAGCTAATTTCCAAGGAGGTGTATTTATTTACTTTGGAAATCCAGTTGTTAGCAGAAGGTGGTCTTCTTGAGGTTCATTATTGAGATGAAAGTCACAGGTGTCAAGCACAAGGCCCACGGGCCGAATCCGGCCCTCCAGGCCATTTCATGTGGTCCTCGCACCTTTCCTGCAGCTGCAGGTCCTACTCCAGACCCTTACTTTCTGCTTTCAAGCAGTGCATCCAGCTTCTTCCCAGCAGCATAAGAAAAGGGGGGGTGCACTGTGATGTAAGGGAGAGTGGGAAACTTCTGATGGTGGGGTGGCTCTTGACATCCAATGTAAGGGGATGCGCTGGACATCTAATCTTACAGATACAACCGGCCCTTTTGAGGGCAATCGTAATGCTGATGCTGCCCACGATGAAATTGAGTTTGACACCCCTGGTCTACATGCTACAACATGAGACCTAACTTGTCAGTGTTTGAGACTTGTTCTCTATCTTCTTGTCCCAGTAACAAAACTGTAGTTTAGGGGAAAGCTAATAACTCTTTATTTTTTTATTGCGGTCTGTGTCCCTGTTGGAAATTTCCCCTCAATCCCCGCTTTTGTAACAATGTTGTCGCCCCCAGTAAGGACTCAACGGTCGGGATGAGCTTCGAGTTAGAGTCAGACTCTTGTTCGACTCGAACATTGCCTGTTTCGGCGAACAACGAACAATTTGGGGTGTTCGCGGCAAATTCGAAAAGCCGCGGAACACCCTGTTAAAGTCTATGGGAGAAATCTAAAGTGATAATTTTAAAGGTTAATATGCAAGTTATTGTCCTAAAAAGTGTTTGGGGACCCGGGTCCTGCCACAGGGGACATGTATCAATGCAAAAAAAAGTTTTTAAAAATGTCTTTTTTGGGAGCAGTGAATTTAACCTCCCTGGCGGTATGATTCTGTCTGGAATTACGTACCAAAAGCGGTACAATTATTTTGCAAGGAAATTTGGCGTTTTATACTGTAGGCCTGTAATTTTTAGGAATAACTCACTTAAATCTGACCAAACAAGAGTCTTGTAGGCATCCCGGGTATGACATTTTTTTAAAAAACAAAATTATAAATTATAATATAATAAATAATTATAAATAATTATAACAAATAATATAATTATAATCAAAATTATTCAATAATGTAATCAACTCAAAATCACTGAAATGTTCTCAGTTGCAGAATTGTCGCTGTCATTATTTATATTTTTATGACGAATTTCCCCACAAATCGCTATCGCACATTTCTGCAAGTGATTATAATTTATTATCGCTGTTTTCTAGCTGATCTAAAACCATTTTTGACATAAAGGGACACTTTTGGACAATCTACAGTTTTCAGGCAGAAAGAACAGTTTTTATTATATAAAAGTACATGTAGGGCACTGGGCAGACCACTAGGGACAAAGGGTGTGTGTATTTTTTACATACAGTACTGTAATCTATAAGATTACAGTATACTGTATGTAATGTGTTTGTTTACTTTTTTGAATTTGGCGCCGTTCTCCGCCCCTGTGCGTCGTAACGTCGCAGGGAACGGAGATCGGCGGCACACGGGGAGACTGTGAATCGAGCGAGGAGGACCCGCTCGCTCACACAGCGGGGTGGCATCGCTGGATCCAGGGACAAGGTAAGTAACTTGCCTGTGGATTCAGCGAGCAGGTAAGCCGCGCCGCTGCACACTCTGCACTTCCACCCCGAGCGTGACTCGGGGATACCGATCCTAACATCGAAAACCCACCCCGAGTCACGCTCGGGTTTACCGCTAAGGGGGTTAATAATGCTTAAAGTGAAACAATAAAAGTGAAATATTCCTTTAAATTTTGTACCTGGGGGGGGGGGGGTGTAAAGTAAGCATGTGAAATAGCACTTGTTTCCCATACTTAGAACTGTCTTTGCATCTAACCCTTCTGCACTCTTATCTAGTAAATTTGGGCTATATTAGGTAGAAATGGAATTGCCCCCCCATCCAAAGATTTTTATTTTTTCAGCAAGTTGACAGATATTTTTGTGCAGTATGGCATGCTTCTTATGGTATGTGTTATTACCCCTTCCCTCCCCCACCATCCCTTAGGATACCTGTGTTCAGCCTGGTACTTGTCCAAGGGTTGCACTGGTCTGCAAAATTGGTGGTTAGAGAGGCGATTTATGCCAACCAGAAACTTTATCATTTGTAATATAAAGAGGTTTATGGCCATTCGGTATAACTCTGTGTGCAAATAACATGATCATTTGAAAGACAATTGCGCTTGTTGGAAATGTTCCTCTGATTATCCTACATTATTGTTTTTTTGTTTTTGTTTTTTTGTAGCCGATGGTAAGAGTGGTTGTTTTATGGCAACCAATGGACTATTATTAATTCAATCTGTTGTATACCAGTTCCCTGGTATTGAACAAAGCTAACAAATAAAATATCCAGTACTTTGAAAGGAGGATATGACTCGCTCCATGTAACCTTGCTGGGCCCATCATTGCTATCATGGGGAGACTTAAGCCCTGTGTAATCTACTGCTGTAGTGGCTTGTAGCCTACACAGGGCTTTGATTTTGCTCCTAGCACAACAGCATGGTGAGGGAGCTAAAGGAAGGCAAGTGTATGTTACCAGGGAGTGCCGCATTAAAGTACATTTGTGGCTTTGTCCTGTTTGAGCAAAGCACAGATTCCGTTTAAGCATGGTACACGTCCGGATTTGCAGTCTCCTTTAGATTTTCTACCAGCTATGTAATAGGAATTGTAGAAAGAAATGTTTGGACAGCCGCACTCTGGAAAAACCTTCTCGGTTGCCTTTTATTGATAAAAGTGTTCAAACACCACACATCACAGCAAAGACAGGGGCATACAGCTGACGTTTCGCACTACAATCAGTGCTTACTCATAGCTCATGAGTAAGCACTGATTGTAGTGCGAAACGTCAGCTGTATGCCCCTGTCTTTGCTGTGATGTGTGGTGTTTGAACACTTTTATCAATAAAAGGCAACCAAGAAGGTTTTTCCAGAGTGCGGCTGTCCAAACATTTCTTTCTACAATTGCTTCGTGCACTGCCGTCACCTGGGTTTCTCTGAGAGGAAACAGATTCATCCACATACCTAATTGGAGCGGTGACTATCTTCTCTAGCTATGTAATAGGAGGTCTCACCTGACTGAATGGAAATGTAATGGATTGGTAAAGCTAAAGAAGATTTTACAATGGTTGGAATAATATGTGTAGCCAGCTTTAGACACAAATCAGTATTTTTGTTCAGTTATGTTAATTGCTAAGTAGTCCTACTTCTTCTCTTTTCTACCCAGTTCCACAAATCTTTTCAGTAGCCACTTCCCTATGCCTCAGCCTCGTACTTCCTCCTTATGTAAAAAAAACCTTGAACATACAGTAAAAACACTGAAAAAATTCCTTTTATTATACAACTTCATGACACCCATTTACTAATGGAGTAGAGAATGTTCACAAAATAAATTGTATGATTCACACCAATTATTCATTCATGTAAAAGTAAATCTGTTTCCCTTTTTTCATCTGCACATGACTGGATAATTGGCGTGATTTTTGACGTAATTTATAGTGTCAAAATTCTCAACTCCTTTAGTAAATCGGCATCGGTGTGTCAGTCTAAATCCTGTCTCTAGCCTTCTCTCTAATGAGCTTCAATCGCTTCTCTGAGCATAATCTATCTTTGCCAATTTTCAAATCCTATATTGCCATCTGTTTGCTTGGTCCTATTTTTAATATTTCATTCCCCCATCTCTTCTCATCCTTAATTCTAGCCATGACATTGCTTTTTTAACCTTTCTACTGACATTGTCCCATCGTCTTCAGACCTCTGCATCTACCGCTTCATTTCGCTACACCCCTTCTCATCCAGACTACTTGATCAACACATTTGCTTTGGACTGGTTATGTGTCACTACAATGATTCATAAGATGAGGATTCTGTCCCAATCACTCCATTGCCTTGATGAAATTGGAAATTTACCTTATCACTGCAAAGTCTAAGTCCACTACTCCATATTCATTTCTCTCAATCTGTCCTCAACTTTTGATATCACTGATCATTTTACTACTCTCAAATCTATCCTCCTTATGTATCAAACAGCTAGCATTGTCTTGGATTTGTGTCCGATATCCCCATACTACTTCTCTTCCTCTTCCCTTCTTTCTTTTTCTTCACTTTGTCCGCTCACTTTCTTAAACCTAATATTTTGATATTTTTTCACCAGCTTGTTCTACTCCCCTATCTGAAAAAAATAATACAAATACAATTATCCTACTAGAAAAGAAATGTAGTTGCGCTAATAAAAAAAAAACATACATGAATAAATGACATGTGAATATGTGAAAATGGCAATGTCCAATGAAGTGAATCACAAGAAGATCTTGTAGACAATTGAAAGTCCGATTAATCAAAAAAGAATCCTAATAAAGGTGCAATGAATATTCCACTTGTGAATCATGTGCTGATAAACCACCACCAACAAAGATCACTGTAAGGGATGTAAGCTTACCAGATGGCAAGCATAAGCAGCTTGCGGCTGTAAACCCCAGCCCGGGCCTTGTGATGGAACTGCAACAAACACTGTTATGTAGGATCCTCCAGGTATACGTGAGTGGCAGTATGGACCTGAAAAAAACAAGGCTCACAATAGTGATGTACCGTAGGAAATGGATTAATTTAATAAATAAAATACACTTACAAGGTAGTTCCTTCATATAAGCATGGGATAAAAAGTAAAGCCGGCCGGCTCTCACGAACGCCCGTCCACACAGGACTGTAACGCCACACGTCAGCATGTCTCCTTTCCTGACGCGAGTTTCGTCATACCAATGACGTCGTCTGGGGCACGAGACGACGTCATTGGTATGACGAAACACATAGGGAATCCTACATACCGGTGTTTGTTGCAGTTCGATCACAAGGCCCGGGCTGGGGTTTACAGCCGCAAGCTGCTTATGCTTGCCATCTGGTAAGCTTACATCCCTTACGGTGATCTTTGTTGGTGGTGGTTTATCAGCACATGATTCACAAGTGGAATATTCATTGCACCTTGATTAGGATTTTTTTTTGATTAATCAGACTTTCAATTGTCTACAAGATCTTCTTGTGATTCACTTCATTGGACATTGCCATTTTCACATATTCACATGTCATTTTATTCATGTATTTATTTTTTTATTAGCGCAACTACATTTCTTTTCTTGTACTTTTGGTGTGTATATCACTTTTAGTTGCAGCTTATATAGGGCATTTAGCGCGGTATTTTTTTCTTGTTTACAATTATCCTACTCCCAAAGCTCATGGCCTACAAGCAAAATTTGTTTGTGCTCCATAATTAATAACTTCCTATTCACTCACTAACCAGTTCCAGTCATCTACATCATATAAAACATATCCTTCATCTGTCCCTTTTTTTAGATCATGATACAACCAAGATGCTAGTACATTCTCCTCTGTGGTCTACCAACAATCATAATGATGAGTCTATCCATTACTTTGGTGCATGACTGTCCCCTCTCCTCAAATACTGCTCCTATTATGACGCGTACACACGATCGGATTTTCCGATGGACTTGTTTCATCGGAAATTCCGATCGTGTGTGGGGCCCCATCGGACTTTTTTCCATCGGAGTAAAAAAATAGAACATGTTTTAAATTCTTCCGATGGGAAATTCCGATCGTATGTGTGGAATTCCGTCAGAATAAAAATTCACGCATGCTCAGAATCAAGTTGACACATGCTCGGAAGCATTGAACTTAATTTTTCTCGGCTCGTCGTAGTGTTTTACGTCACCGCGTTTTGGACGGTCGAAATTTGGTCTGACAGTGTGTATGCAAGACAGCTTGAACGGAATTCCGATTAAAAAATTCATCGGATTTTAGACCATCGGATACTCCGATCGTGTGTACGCGGCATTAGTCAGTCTTTCCACGAGACGTCAGTTACTAAGATTATCAAATGTAAACCTCCAAATGTAAAATGCATATCTCCTGTATAGCCTGGCCCCTTTTTAAATTCCCTTGCTAATTTCTAGATGGCAATTCAAATGGATTGCATTTCAACCTATGCATGATTCCCTCCTCCTCTTCACTATAGTCCCTTCCACATACTTCTTCATCCAGGACTTCTCAGTTGCCTCCTACCTTCTCTGGTATTACTTCTTCCATACAGTTTGGAATTATCAAATCTTGGAACCCTTTAAGCACACTCCAAAGACCTACCTCCTTCAGACTAGAATACAATCTGAGACAAATGATTTTCTTTCATTTCTGACCCAGTAATGCTTCCTGATTTATCATCTTGCCATGTGTAAATGAAGCAGTTTGTTTCCTTTTTATGTATAACTTTTTATATTACAAGCTTGCCCTGGGACTGTTTTTTGTTGTTGTTGTTGTTGTTGTTGTTGTTGTTGTTGTCGTTGTTTTTTATTATTGGTATGTTTTTCTAATCAACTGTTGTATATACTAGTC
This sequence comes from Rana temporaria, assembly GCF_905171775.1. Lineage (NCBI taxonomy): Eukaryota > Metazoa > Chordata > Amphibia > Anura > Ranidae > Rana > Rana temporaria. Next base: position 270,287,619 of record NC_053490.1, on the reverse strand, counting down.
TTTGGGATATTTTATGTATTGTATTACTGTTTCAACACTCTCTTATTACATTTCTTACTTAGGATGGCATTGTGGGAGATGATGGCGCTATGTAAATAAATAATTTGAGGTAAAGTGTGCATTAGACGTGAAAGTTTTTTTTTTTTTTTTTAATACTGAAGATTTTTAGCATGGGAATCCCAGCTCTGACATCTCAGAGAAGGGAAGCAGCTTTGGTTTAATCATTACTGAGGAGTGTATTACATGGATCCACCATACAACATGGAAATACCAAGTTTCAGCAATATTAACAGTTAATCATTTTGCTATTTTTTTTTCTTTTTATCCTGAGCCTCAAAGGTCTACAGTAGACTTACTTTGTTAAAATAGTATGCATGCAATGAATATTATAATTGCCAGATGTTGGTTTTACATGTGTTTTGAAGGTGAACATGGTGCACGATTATAAAGACATATTTATGCCCTCAAACAAGATCTTAATGAATACTTATGCTATGGCCAGCAGGGATAACATCAACTATTAGCATAAAGGATGTGACTGCTCCAGTTACACTGCAGTACACATAATGCAGTAGCTGATCTGTATGGTGAGCACAAGTGTCACTGACAATCTGCTAACTGCTGCATGCACCTTGGAGCTTCTCCTGAGTTATTTAAATGAAATCTACAGTGAAATGTATGCACTCTGTGTTTGGGTTATGGTAACAACAACCATGCATGAATAGAGCTAAGCTGCCTTAATTATTTCACTGTGTGTTGTCTCACACCACCCATGATAATTTCAATATTTTTTTTATTTATATTTTTTTATTATAAGGAGCAAGCACCAGTAGTATGGTAGCAGTTTAGTGCTATGTAACATCCTGTTCCCCCACAAAAAGTGTCATCTAGAAGTGTACTACACAAAAATATGCTGTGAAGGAAATAATAAATGATTGGGGTATCAGGGACATTTTATGTAATATCTAGTAATAAAAGATAAGATCAAGTTTTGCTAAAGCTCAGGCTGCAAAACTCGCTAGCACATCTGGTATGCTGGACAGCTCCATTTCTATCTTCTAAAAGAAGATTCTCCACTGCTTGGTTTACCTTTTTTTTTTTTTTTTTAGTTCTACAACTCTTGCCTTTGCACTTTTTATACACCATTTATAGCCCAGGATGTGACATTTATAGTTTCATATTCTTTATGCTCCAAAGTGGAGGCTCCCAAAATCTTTGTAATCTTGTAGACTGAAATGAGGAAGTTTTCAGTTTTGTGTAACTTCATAATATGTACGATATATGACCTACCCAAGCAATCTTGTGTAACTTATAAAGGCCTTTCTTTAACGCTCTGCAGCTAGCCGGTTTTCTGGATTTGGAAGAAAGCTTGAATTCATTTTTTATTTATTAGTCTCTTCATTTCCCAGAACCCTGCAAAGAATTTGAGGCTAAATTACGGACAGCATTTTGCATGAAATGTTGTATACCAGCAGTGTCTTTTAAAGGGTAAGTTCACTCAATGTAACGGGCCTATTGCCCTTTTCCAGAATCCCTAACAAAGCCATTTGCTTGGCGTTTTCGCTCAGGTAAATTCTTTGCTATGTTGCTTCCTCCACGCCATACAGTCTCTTCTTAAAAATCCTGAAAGTCTGTGTTGATGGGCTTTGGGCTTATGTCGATGGGATTACTAATATCCTGGAGTTGGGTTTCAAGTAAATAAAAGTCTGTCGGCAGAAGCCTTAGCTGTCTTACTTGGTCTTAAAAATGTTAGCAAGACCTTTGCTCAAGCAATGTTACAGCTAAGCATCTATAATATCTCATACAGTTCAAGTTAAAGATCATAGCTTTTGACGACCTTACATTTTGTGTTTATAATTTGTTCTAATCTCAAATCTAATCGCTTCAATTTATTTATGATTGTAACCTTTTGTGAAATACCGTATTTTCCGGCGTATAAGACGACTTTCTGGATGCAAAAACATGCATCCAAAGTCGGGGGTCGTCTTATACGCCGGGTACGGTCTCAGTACTCACTTTTTTTTTTCCAGCGGTGACAGTCCCCCATGCTGCGAGCGCGAGCGTGAATGATTTCAAAGCCACTCCTTCTCTTCAGAGTGTTCTGTGATAGGAGGAACAAAAATCTTCCCAGCAGCGCCTCTGTTCTGTGTTCCTCCTATCACAGATGCCTTCTCATCCTCGGACAAGATGAGAAGACGTCCGTGATAGGCGGAAAACAGAACAGAGGTGCTGCTGGGAAAATTTGTGTGCCGCCTATCACAGAACACTCTGAAGTGAAGGCACGGCTTTGAAATCATTCACACTCGCGCTCGCAGCATGGGGGACTGTCACCGCTGGAAAAAAAAAGTGAGTGTTTGCGGTTATTGCACTGGGGGGCAACAAGTTCAGGCACAGTGGGGGCAAGTGATGACACAGTGAGAGGCAAGTGAGGGGCAAGTGATGGCAATGTGGGGGCATGTAATGGCACAGTGGCACAGTCTGGGCATGTAATGTAATGGCACAGTCTGGGCATGTAATGTAATGGCACAGTCTGGGCATGTAATGTAATGGCACAGTCTGGGCATGTAATGGCACAGTCTGGGCATGTAATGTAATGGCAATCTGGGCATGTAATGTAATGGCACAGTCTGGGCATGTAATGTAATGGCACAGTCTGGGCATGTAATGGCACAGTCTGGGCATGTAATGTAATGGCACAGTGGGGGCATGTAATGTGATGGCACAGTCTGGGCATGTAATGTAATGGCACAGTGAGGAATGTAATGTAATGGCACAGTGAGATTTGAAAAAGCCTGTTTCTGTCAGCGGTTCTGGCTCCCCCTCAGCTTCCAGAAAGACTAGAAGGAAGGGGGTAGTCTTATACAGTGAGTATATCCCAAAATCAAAATTTTTCCTGGAAAATTAGGGGGTCGTCTTATACGCCCAGTCGTCTTATACGCCGGAAAATACGGTAAATATAAAACTTTTGGTGTCAGGTCTTGCTTCTCCCCCTCAAGTACTGTGATCTTCATTCATCCAGTGGAAAGTCTTCTGTCTTGAATAAATGGAGGTAGTGGCGCTAATGTGCGAGAGGAGTAAGACCTGACCAGAGTTAAATGAAGAGGCTGTGAGGTGCAGAGGAAGCCGGGACCAGTAAGTACAGACAGTCGGGTCCATAAATATTTACATCCAAATCAGGTGAACGGTGTAGGAATTGCAACAGTTTGTATATGTGCCTCCCACTTTTTATGGGACAATTGGCTGCTCAGCTGTTCCATGGCCAGGTGTGTGTTATTCCCTCATTATCCCATTTACAAGGAGCAGATAAAAGGTCCAGATTTAATTTCAATTTCAACGGAAAACAACTGTGGTGGATGACTGAAGAATTCTTTCCCTAGTGAAGAAAACACCCTTCACAACAGTTGGCCAGATCAAGAACACTCTCCAGGAGGTAGGTGTATGTGTGTCAAAGTCAACAATCAAGAGAAGACTTCACCAGAGTGACTACAGAGGGTTCACCACAAGATGTAAACCATTGGTGAGCCTCAAAAACAGGAAGGCCAGATTCGAGTTTGCCAAACAACATCTAAACACGCCTTCAGAGTTCTGGAACAACATCCTATGGACAGATGAGACCAAGATCAACTTGTACCAGAGTGATGAGAAGAGTATGGAGAAGGAAAGGAACTGCTCATGATCCAAAGCATACCACCTCAACAGTGAAGCATGGTGGTGGTAGTGTCATGGCCTGGGCATGTATGGCTGCCAATGGAACTGGTTCTCTTGATCAATATTTATTGATGATGTGACTGCTGACAAAAGCAGCAGGATGAATTCTGAAGTGTTTCGGGCAATATTATCTGCTCAGATTCAGCCAAATGCTTCAGAACTCATTGGACGGCGCTTCACAGTGCAGATGGACAATGACCCGAAGCATACTGCGAAAGCAACCAAAGAGTTTTTTAAGGGAAAGAAGTGGAATGTTATGCAATGGCCAAGTCAATCACCTGACCTGATTCCGATTGAGCATGCATTTCACTTGCTGAATACAAAACTAAAGGGAAAATGCCCCAAGAACAAGCATGAACTGAAGACAGTTGCAGTAGAGGCCTGGCAGAGCATCACCAGGGATGAAACCCAGCATCTGGTGATGTCTATGCGTTCCAGACTTCAGGCTGTAATTGACTGCAAAGGATTTGCAACCAAGTATTAAAAAGTGAAAGTTTGATTGATGATTGTTAATCTGTCCCATTACTTTTGGTCCCTTTTAAAAAGTGGGAGGCACATATACAAACTGTTGTAATTCCTAAACCGTTCACCTGATTTGGATGTAAATACCCTCAAATTAAAGCTGAAAGTCTGCAGTTAAAGCACATCTTGTTTGTTTCATTTTAAATTAAATTGTGGTGGTGTATAGAGCCAAAAAGATTAGAATTGTGTCGATGTCCCAATATTTATGGACCTGACTGTATATATAGCTTGTCATTTAAAGGTATATTACCCTTTAAAGCAAACCTCTGGCTGTCCAATATTAAACTGCCCATAGAGTTGGATAGAAGGAACCTATTGGTTGCTCACACACACATGTATAGCCAGCTTAAGTGTCAATTGGGTAAAATAGAACTTCAAGTAAAACTTACAGGTCTTGTCCCTCCTCCAGCCTGTGACTGACAGTGTAAAGCAGGGGTCTCAAACTGGGGACCCTCCAGCTATTGCAGAACCCCAATGAGGTCCCATTGCTGGTGTCAGTGGGAGAAATAGTGTCCAATCATTGGTGTCGGTGGAAGGAGAAATGCCCCCTTGTTAGTGGCAGCGGGAGGAATAGAGCCATGAGGGCACAATTAACCACTTGCCTACTGTGCACATACACCCCTTCCTGCCCAGACGAGATTTTAGCTTCCGGCACTGCGTCGCTTTAACTGACAATTGCGCGGTCGTGCGACGTGGCTCCCAAACAAAATTGTTGTCCTTCTTTTTTTTCCCCACAAATAGAGCTTTCTTTTGGTGGTATTTGATCGCCTGTGCGGTTTTTATTTTTTGGGCTATAAAGAAAAGCGTAAATTTTGAAAAAAAACACAAGTTTAGGCCGATACGTATTATTCTACATATTTCTGGTAAAAAAAAAAAAAAACGCAATAACCTGGTTTGTGCAAAAGTTATATTGCCTACAAAATAGGGGACATAATGATTTTTTTTTTTTTTTTACTAGGAATGGCGACGATCTGCATTTTTTTTCAGGACTGCAACATTATAGCGGACACTTTTGACACATTTTTGGGACCATTTATACAGTGAACAGTGCTATAAATATGCATTGATTACTGTATAAATGTGACTGGCAGGGAAGGGGTTAACCACTAGGGGGCGGGGAAGGGGATTAAATGTGTAGCCTATTGAGTGTTCTAACTGTAGGGGGAGGGGGGTGACTGGGGGAGGTGACCAATCTGTGTCCCTATGTACAAGGGACACAGATCGGTCTCCTCTCTTCCTGACAGGACGTGGAGCTCTAGGGGCTTTAAATGACAGGACGTCATATGACGTCCTTTTAGAACAATAGGGTAGTGGTTTGGAAACCACTGCTCTAGACTAACATCCGCCCTTCAAGGCATTTTAAGATTTGCAAAACTTATTCCAAGAGCCAACCCACCCCTTTTATCCAGGCCGAATGCTCTTGAGAGGAGTATGGTTATGTTTTCAGGAAACCATATACAGCACCTTGCTGACCTAGCAATGACATTGCAAGGTCTAAATGTATGCAATGCAAATGGCTATGTTTTGTTGAAAAATGTCATTAAGGTGTTAATGAGGGCAGAAAGGAGGAACCAGTGAAGGCAAATAATATGCAAATTAAACTGCAGCTTGTAATCTTTCAAAATAAACCTCCTCCCCCTTTTTTTTTTTTTTACAAATAACTCTCAATAACTTTATTACAGTAGGAGCAACTTCATGCCAAGGGATTTAATCACAGGTCCTGCCATTTTGAAGACTTGATACAAACGAGCTAAAAATCTAAATGCTGTGCAAAAAAATTGGTTCACACCACCTTAACCACTTGCAAGACCGCCCACTGTACTTTTATTACGCCAGAGTGGCCACTCTGTGCCAGATCACGTACCTAGTAAGTGATTTGGGACTTCTGGGTCTGGGGCGCGCGCACTGCCGGCAGTCTGCTCCCACTGTGAGGCCCCATACACACCATAGAATCTATCCGCAGATAAATCCCATCAAATGGGTTTCTGCGGATAGATTCTATGGTGTGTACACTCCGTCGGATATCTATCCGCAGATAAATCTCCCCATGGATGGATTTCCAGCAGATGGATATTTGCTGACATGCTCAACAAATCCATCTGCTGGAATCCATTCCAACGGATGGATCCGCTCGTCTGTACAGACTTACCGGATCCATCCCTCCAAAGGGATTCCCCGCACGCGTCGTAATGATTTGACGCATGCGTGGAATTCCTTATATGACAGCGTCGCGCCCGTCGCCGCGTCATAATAGCGGCGACGGCGCGACACGTCATCGGCAGAGGATTTCAGCGGGGATTTCAATGCGATGGTGTGTACACGCCATCGCATAGAAATCTGCTGAAATCCTCGAGAGGATTTATCCGCGGATAAGGTCCGCTGGACCGCATCTGCGGATAAATCCTCTCGTGTGTATGGGGCCTGATTCTACACAGCAGAAGCTGGTCGGCAGGTATGGCGAACTCTATGTCCGTCGACACTCGCCGATGCTTTGGTGCACAGGCAGAACCGCAGTGTGCCTATGTAAACAAGGCAGATTGCCATTCTCTGAGTACAGAAGGCATGGATCGGTGTTCCTGTAAATCAGGAACACCGATCCATGCCTTCCACTAGTAAAATAACCTCCCTCACTACACCAAATCACAGGCTAGGCACACAATTAACCCTTAGATGGACCCTGATGTTAACCCCTTCCCAGCCATATTTTTAGCAATGACTACTGTATGTGTCACTGGTCCCCAAAAGTGTCGGTGTCCAATATTTCCACTGCAATATCTCAGTCCCGCTATAAGTCGCTGATCACTGCCATTTCTAGTAAAAAATAAAAACAAATTCTTTTAAAAAAATCCCATAGCTTGTAGACGCTATAACTTTTGCACAAACCAGTCAATATACACTTATTGGAATTTTGAGGCAATGCTGTAACTATAAGGAAGGATGGTTTTCAATGTAATCCTTTCTATAGGGCTATAAAAATAAGTTTCAGTAATTCTGGCCATACATAGTGTTTCTGTGGGACATCTATCCTAGGTATAAGTTGCTGTGGCAAAAAATGGGTTATTCTTCCACAAATCCTATGCAGTAAGATTCAGCTGTGTATGCAATGACAATATTAAAATGAACCCTATAATTTCAATGGATTGCTATCTGCTATACTGTACATGAGATATTTTTTTCAGTTGTCTTTTATTCATTGGTAAAATGAACAGCACTTCAAATGCAGCCAACTCATTGAAATTGAATATGCAAGCAGGTTAGTTTATAGAAATGTATTGCTGACCTTATACCTTCCCCAAAGACTGGATCATTAAAGACTTTTACTTACAGCATTTTATTGTATACCAAGTGGTTCCAGTTACAATCCCTGGTAGTTCATCCTCTATGAACCCTTTCATTGCAACTCCTGTTCTCAGGACCCACTAACAGGTGTTACCTTGCGGAGATGCCGACTAGAATACTGCAATCACTGAGCAGCAAATGATATTACCTGTGATGTATTTCAGTTATCTTTCAAACCTGGCCTGTTAGTGGGTCCTGAGGACAGGAGTTGAGAATCACTGCTCAATAGCAATGTTTTCAAGCTTGATCAGTCTTATACAGGCTTGGTGGTTGGGGGCAGAGAAAAGGCCAGAGCCCAAGGGTTGGGAGTCTAAAAGAGCCCCAGGTAGGTTTTATGTAGCCTGTGCCTAAACCTTTTGTCAGTTGGCTCTCTTAAAAAATGGCATGCAATTGTGGACCATTAGCGCTGCAATATTGGGCTTTGGCCACCACCATTTTTAGGGATTCTGACCACTATTACAAAGACTAGGCATGCCATCCATGGGCAGTACATACTGAGTGGGAGCAAGTCTTGATGCACCCCATTCTAAAATGTAAAAACTAAAATAATAGTTAATTATGAATCACAGTAGCATCCACACATGTAGGACCCCCAACATTAGAGGTGATTTATTCTGAATAGAATTAGTGTTTCTCATTTCCTTCTCTCCCTCACTCTGCTAATGTGAGCCCAGAGCCCAGTGCTGACAGGGGAGGGGAAAACGAGGATGTTATGCATTAGCAGTGAGTCGGGAAAAGCACCGGATAGCGGTGGGAGGGGGGGATGTCCCCTCTCCCCTCCTGTAAGAATGATCAAGCGGGGAAACAGCTGCTATGATCATTCTTATGGTGTAGGGAATCGCTGGCTCTAAAAGATGATATCTGAATGATGCCTGTAGCTGCAGGCATCATTCAGATATCTCCGCTCAAAGTCCAGGACGTCATATGACGGCCGGCAGACGGGAAATGGTTAAGGACTATTCGACATTTTTACTTTATTTAAATATTTTTTTTTAGCTAGATTCAGGTAGGGGCGGCGTATTTACGCTACGCCGCCTTAAGTCAGAGAGGCAAGTACTGTATTCACAAAGTACTTGCCTCCTAACTTACGGCGGCTTATCGTAAATGCGGCGGGCGCAAGCGCACCTAATTCAAAATAGGCTGAGGGGGCGTGTTTTATGATAATTTGGTTTGACCTGACGTGATTGACTTTTTTTTGGAACGGCGCATGCGCCGTCCACCTACATTTCCCAGTGTGCATTGCGGCTAAGTACGCCGCACGGTCCTATTGATTTCGACGTGGACGTAAATCCCTATTCACGGACGACTTAGCAAACAACGTAAAATTTTTGAATTTCGAAGCGGGAACGGCGGCTATACTTTTACTATTCCAACTATTTGATGGAATATCTTTAGGCCTGATAATGCCTTACGTAAACGGCGTATCTGTACTGCGTCGGCCGGGCGTGCGTTCGTGAATAAGCGTATCTAGTGATTTACATATTCTACGCCGACCGCAATGGAAGCGCCACCTAGCGGCCAGCCTAAATATTGCACCCTAAGATAGGACGGCGCAAGCCGTCGTATCTTAGATAGGTTTAAGTGTATCTCTGTTTGAGAATACACTTAAACTTAGGTCGGCGCAGATTCCGAGTTAGGTCGGCGTATCTACTGATACGCCGGCCTAACTCTATGTGAATCTAGCTATTTGATCTCAAAGTCTGATGCTATGTACCAGACTGAACCTCCAATGTGTATAGTATAATATGTATATGTATATATTATATTATATTATAAATAAAATGTTCTGTTATTCTCAAAGTGGATTACATATTTTGTTCCCTAACCATATATTAATCTATATTTACCACTGCATATAGATACTCAAGAATACATGTTTTTTTTTTTTACTTTACATAATAACTAAATTATACACCACACTTTTTTTTTTTTTTTTTTTATAAAAATAAACTTCAGTTGCAGCCCTACTGACAATATGTATCTCATTACTTGGCCTACAGTGAAACAAGGCAGGCTTCTTATTAAAAAATGTTAGCATTCTAGGGTTTAGTGTTATTAATGCAGTTTGTGTTTGAGAGTCACAAAGTATGTCCTTGTTTTAGATCTCCCCTGAAACTCCATCCTCCACTTTCCACCCTCAGATTATGAAACTGGCTAAATAGACAATGGTTACATTTTACGGCTGCTTGATGCTTCTGCAAAAGGTCTGTGTCTAGAACGAATGTGTTGTAAAATGCATGTACTGTTTAAGGAGGTAATGTAAAAACATACTTCTGTAATATGCAAACTGTTTGTACAAAAAGCATACATAAAGAAAGTTCTAAGTGTTGTCGTACAATGTATAATGTAGGCGGTGTATAATAACTGCTTTTATACTAGCAGCAGCCTATTTTATTAGGCAGTACAAAGAGCAGTGGTCATTTGCAAAAACCAGGCAAACTCCTCGGCATAGAAAATGAATGCAAAATCCCTGTTGTAACAGGCTCGTGGGTACTTTTGCATATTGGTCTTTGTTTTAGAAACCTATCCAAATACAAAGAGCAATAGTAATGCATAGAGTACAGTACCCATTTCAAATAAAGTGACTGGAAACTAAAATACGTGGATATTTGCATATCCACATGTGGCTATATTGTACAGCTTTACTATGACGACCGCCAACTAAAAAAGTGTAAAATTAAATTTTCATGGTCACTTTGCCCATGCAGAACCACCACTACCCCCTGGTTGCCAGCACCAGTTGTGGAGGCGCTAAGTAAGTTGAATATTTGGGGTTTTGAGAATGTCCTGTGCAGAAAAACGGTCTTTTGCCCTGCATGTGCAAGTTGACTGTGTCTATTTGGGAGCAAAATACTTAAAGGAGAAGTCCAGCCTGGGTTCGTTTGGCTGGAGTCCTCCTAAGGGTCACAGCAGTGTAATTAGTTTTGCACTCCTGTGACCCGTTTTCAGCAGAGAGGGGACGGAAGTCCCCTCTATGCTGATGTCACCAAGTTCAGTTCAAGCACCGCGTCATCCCGACTTCAGAAGTCTGGATCCACCAGGTGCCTGGACTAATGGCAGTCTCAGTGTCAGGTCACCCGTAGCCAGGTGACAAGTGCACCCCGTAGGGGTCAGGGATGCACCACAGGGTGGTGAATCCTATGGCCGACTGCTGCTAGCAGAGACGAAGCGTGAACCTAAGATCACCCAGGGCGCGGAGTCTAAGACCCAGTATTGTATTCACCAGAGCCTTTGATGGTAAGGATGGTCTTGGCCGCTACTGGGTCCAGGTCGCATCCCCGAGATTCCTCAAGTCACACTCCGCAGGGAGAAGGGGGAAGCAGCCAGCAGAACAAACAGTGGTGATGGACAGGCCGAGGTCAGGGCAACAGGCAGACAAGGATAACCGTGGAACATGCAAATAGTCAGGGGCACAGGCAGACAGGGAAGTCGGGGACAAGCCCAAAACGGTACACGGAAGATGATCGTAGCACTCTGCAACCAGGAACTAGCAATACACTGCAGACAGGAACTGAGCATTGGAACACTGTTGAACAGCACTGCAGACCTGTAGAGCAAAGGTTAATATAGGCTTCCTGGGATGGACTAGGGTGGAGCCATACAGGAAGAGGAAGTGATAAAAAGGGGAACCAGAGCAGGATCAGCCTCTAATAAACACATGGAGATCAGGTAAGCAGACAGGCTTGTTGCATATTCATGACAGTACCCTCCCTCTTAAGGCCCCTCCCCCTCCCCAGCCTGGAGCCAGGGCTAAAGGGGAATCCCAGAAGAAACCTCTTTAACAAATGGGGCGCAAAGATCTCAGATGCAGAAATCCAAGACGCCTCCTCAGGACCAAATCCTCTCCAAAGCACAAGGTACTGAAGAATGCCTCTGCAGAGACGAGAATCCAGAACTTGAGTATCCTCATTGACCAGAACCGAAGTAGGGACAGGAGGAGAGGATTTATTGAGGACCAAAGGCCTTTTAGGAATAAGTAAGGGCATGAGAGGGTCAACAGGAATCCGAGGAGGATCAAGCAGACCCTTAAAGATGAACTGGGGATTAAGCACAAGACCATCAGACTGGGCAGAGATCAGAGGAACCCTGAAGTCAGGTTGGTTAGAAGGTAACAGGGCACAGGAGTCAAGCTGGATAGCAGGGAAATCAGCAGAATGCAGAGAGCCCTGAAAACAAGGTAGAAAACCCCATTTAGCCGAATGAGGCAATCTATCCAAAGGATGGATTGAGCCCCTTAGACAGGTTGCAGGAGGGCCTGAACAAGAAAAGGTAGGAGGCTCACTGGGCATGGGCTGACCTGGCATAGCTGATGCAGAGGCCGATTGAATAGCATATTCAGGTGTAGTGATTACCCGAATAGCATCACAAGGCGTAGTGACTGCAGAACTCGCAGACAAGTTAGCCTGGCTGTGCGTTTTAGGGACAGTCAACGGTAAACTGGAGTGAATGATCGGCTCAGGTTCACAGACGGGCTCCTCATCCAGAGTACTACATTGGCTAGAAAGTGCATCAGCCTGACTATTGCAGGACACATTCCGGACACCACTACATGTGGTAGGACGAGCAAAAGATTCTGGAATGGTGGCAACAGGAAGTTTCTCTTTTGGGGCAACCTTGGGTAGGCAAGATGTGGAACAGGAGGGACCCCAAGCCAGGATCTGTCCGGCAGTCCAGTCAATGTGAGGAGAATGGAGTCTTAACCAAGGAAGACCCAAAACGATAGGAGCTGAGGTCTTAGGTAGAACAAGGAAGGATATCCACTCCTGGTGAAGTGTGCCTACTGACATCTTAACAGGGACTGTCTGGAAGCGAATAGGACCCCCCGGGAGAACCGTGCCATCAATCGCCGAGACCACCAATGGTGTGGTGAGGGGCAAAAGGGTAAGTCTCATGGACGATGCGATTTCCCAGTCTATGAAATTGCCAGCGGCTCCGGAATCCAGATATGCCGAGACCAAATGAGAAGAAGCACCAAAATGAAAGGACACAGGAAGAAAAAGACGAGAAGGTGAAGGAGATATTTCTGGATCCAATACTCCACCTTCCAGATGTATTGAACCCGAGCGTTTCTCGGGGCGAAGAGGGCAAGTGTCACGAAAATGACTTTTGCCCCCACAGTATAGACACAGGCCTAGAGTTCTGCGCCTGGCACGTTCCTCAGGGGATAGTCTGGTCCGACCCAGCTGCATGGGTTCCTCAGTTGGCAAGGAATGCTCCACGGGTCGAAGAGAGGGGAGCTCAGGCTGACTAAGGGCCAAGGGATGTTGGCGTCGCTTTTCTAGGGTCCTTTCCTGAAAGCGAATATCGATCTGATTACACAAGGAGATCACTCCGTCCAGATCAGTGGGGATGGTTCTTCCTGCTAGTTCATCCTTCACTCTATCAGATAGGCCATGCAAAAAGGTTGCGACTAAGGCCTCATTGTTCCAACTCAGTTCAGCTGAGTGGATACGGAACTGAAGAGAATATTGTCCCACTGAACGGGATTCTTGGCGGAGACGTAAAAGGGCGCTGGCTGCTGAAGAGACACGAGCCGGTTCTTCAAAGATATTCCGAAAAAGTTTCAAGAAAACAGGCAGGCTAGAAACCACTGGATCATTCAATTCCCAAAGAGGGGCAGCCCAGGCTAAGGCTTCCCCGGAAAGGAGAGATATGATATAGGCTATCTTGGCCCGATCAGACAAGAAGTACTGGGGCAGGAGCTCAAAATGAATAGTGCATTGGCTAAGGAATCCCCTGCAGGCTTTGGAATCTCCAGAAAAACGGATTGGAGGTGATAACTTCAGTGAATGCGACTCTGCGACTGGTGCAACAGGTGCAGCTGCTGGTTGTACTTGGGGTTGCGGATTCGGGGTTCCCAGCGAGGTCTGAAGCTGATCAAAGCGGGAAGCCAGATCCTGAAGGAAACGCATCACCTGATCCTGATTAGCTTCATGCGTCTCGAGTCTGCGAACAATGCACTGTAATGGATCATCTGCGGGGAGCGGCATGTCGGCCGGATTCATGGCTGTTCAAACTGTCAGGTCACCCGTAGCCAGGTGACAAGTGCACCCCGTAGGGGTCAGGGATGCACCACAGGGTGGTGAATCCTATGGCCGACTGCTGCTAGCAGAGACGAAGCGTGAACCTAAGATCACCCAGGGCGCGGAGTCTAAGACCCAGTATTGTATTCACCAGAGCCTTTGATGGTAAGGATGGTCTTGGCCGCTACTGGGTCCAGGTCGCATCCCCGAGATTCCTCAAGTCACACTCCGCAGGGAGAAGGGGGAAGCAGCCAGCAGAACAAACAGTGGTGATGGACAGGCCGAGGTCAGGGCAACAGGCAGACAAGGATAACCGTGGAACATGCAAATAGTCAGGGGCACAGGCAGACAGGGAAGTCGGGGACAAGCCCAAAACGGTACACGGAAGATGATCGTAGCACTCTGCAACCAGGAACTAGCAATACACTGCAGACAGGAACTGAGCATTGGAACACTGTTGAACAGCACTGCAGACCTGTAGAGCAAAGGTTAATATAGGCTTCCTGGGATGGACTAGGGTGGAGCCATACAGGAAGAGGAAGTGATAAAAAGGGGAACCAGAGCAGGATCAGCCTCTAATAAACACATGGAGATCAGGTAAGCAGACAGGCTTGTTGCATATTCATGACACTCAGCCTCTCAGCAAGCTGCTGAGACAGCCGCTTCCCGCTCCCTCCATAGTTCTGCGCGCTAAAAAGAGTGGGGGAGCAAAGCTGCTGATTACCAGTCAGCAGCTCTCCTCTCGGGGAGCCGAGCCATCGGCGGTATTCGATGACTCGGGTCTCAGTGCAGAGACGCCGGGGGACAGATGCAGCATCAATCCGATGCTGCATCCACCTAGGTAAGTATGATTAGGGGAAAAAAGGCAAACCCATACTTCACTTTAAAGGTTGGCTCACTATACTAGAAAGGGTGCTCTATTACAGAAATATAAATTACAAATTACAGGGGTCAAGACCTGTCCTAACACCTACCGTGTTTTTCCCTGAAAATAAGCCCTACCCCAAAAATGACCTGGCGAGAGTTTCTGGGGTGGCTGCAAAAATAATCCTAGTTCAAGGCTGCTTGTAAAATCTTGCAATCTGTTCTGTAAAAAGATTACATTATGTGCAGTGTGTCTCCTTGTGTAACGTTATTGTGGAAAATACCTTATTTACCATAATACCTTAATTTTGGCTACAAAAAAACAAACTAGGGCTTATTTTCAGGGGATATCTTATTATTTTACGGTATGTACAGAAAAGTTCCTTCCCCTGTCAGCTCAGGAGTCAGCATTGTGAAATTTCTGTAATACCAAAAATAAACCTTAGTTAAACACCTTGTAAAATCATGTAATCGGTTATGTAAAAAGCTTATATAATATGCAGTGTGTCTCCTTGTGTAACTTTTTATTGTGCAAAATGCCTTATTAACAGCACTACTGGGTGCTCACGTGACCCATCCAGAGTCCTTCTCCTCCTGGCTGATGTCAGCAGCCCCTCCCTCTGCAGTGCTAGGAGCAGGGCAGACGTCGGCAGGGATCTCGGCCTCTTTCTCTGCAGTATTCAGAGGGGGAAAGAAGAGATCCAGTGGGTTATGTAAGCACCCAGCAGTGCTGTAAATAAGGTATTTTGCACAATAAAGTTACGCAAGAAGACACACTGCACATTATATACGTTTTTTACAGAGCCGATTACATGAGTTTACAAGGTGTTTAACTAAGGTTTATTTTTGGGATTACAGAATTTCATAATGCTGACTCCTGTGCTGACAGGGGGAGGAACTTTTCTGTACATACCGTAAATAAATAAGCTATCCCCTGAAAATAAGCCCTAGTTAGTTTTTTGTATCCAAAATTAAGACCCAGTCTTATTTTCGCAGAAACGGGGTACTACGCCCAATAAATTTTACAAGCAGCCTCTTGGGCCAGGAGGCAGGATTGTGAGGCATGCAAGTGAAAGAAGGTAGGCCAAAAGTTGACCACCAAATCTATGGCCTTGATTGGCCCTTGCTGTGTTGGGGGCATACAGTAGCTTTGGATGGGAATGAGTGGTGTGCTGTCTTTGCATTGAACCTTGGCTGGAGTTGAACATCTTAAGTGTGCAGTTCATTATTTGCATGGTGGACTACAATGGAGTGAGAGTGGACTCCATGGCCTTGGCACCTAACTGCAGAAAATTGAGGATACAGGCTGGTCTGTCAACAATGAAAAGGGTTGGATGTGTCTAACTAGAAGCTAAATCTTTGCCATGCACATCTGCTCCAATCTTTATAAATTCCACTCTGAAGTTAATTCCAGGATGCAGTTTTGATGCCTGTTCTATGGTACCAGTAACATATGGTCTCTTAGAAGATGAGCCCACAGGTTTCCTTTAACCACTTGAAGACCAGGCCTTTTCTGGCACTTTTTGTTTACATGTAACAATCAGGTTTTTTTGCTAGAAAATTACATGAAACCTCCAAACATTATATATATTTTTTTAAGCAGAGACCCTAGAGAATAAATTGCTGGGTTTTGCTTTTTTTTTAATGTTACACAGCATTTGCACAGCGGGTTTTCAAACACAATTTTTGGGGACATATTTTTTTTTTCATTTTAATGCAATAAAACACATAACCCATTTTTTTGTAAAACATAAAAGATGAAGTCCTGCTGAGTAAATAGATTCCAAACATGTCATGCTTTAAAATTGCGCATGCCCACGCAACCGTGACAAATGACGTACATTTTACTATACATTAGCGACGCCTTAAAAGCCTTTCTAGGTTACCACTTTAAATTTAGGCTAGGTTCACACTGCTGCAAATTCATAATCGAGCGTTTTTACTGCAAATTCGCGGCTGCAATTTTGCCGCCATTCGCGTCCGCGAATTCAGGGAATGCCAGTCTATAGAGCTGAATTCGCATCGCACACGGTTTAAACTCGCACAGGACCCTTTTTCTGGCAGCCTTT
Source organism: Rana temporaria (assembly GCF_905171775.1). NCBI lineage: Eukaryota > Metazoa > Chordata > Amphibia > Anura > Ranidae > Rana > Rana temporaria. The sequence continues at coordinate 270,271,094 of NC_053490.1, read as the reverse complement.
TTTCCGCAGCTTAGATTCGCACCGCACTGATGTGAACGGCGCTAATGGAAAACAATGTTATTTTTATGACTTGCGAATTTGAGCGATCGCAACGGCTCAAATTCGCAAAAAAATTTGCAGCAGTGTGAACCCAGCCTTACAGAGGAGGTCAAGTACTAGTTACTTCTTGTTCCTTGCATCTGTACCGAGAGTGCGCTTAATTAACCCTTTGTTCTGTATAAGTACTAGAATTGTGCGGGACCGACACGCATTCGCCTTTGCATGCTAGCACGGGGGGCACTTAATTTTTTTTATTATTATTATTTCTTTGTTTTACTATTTATACACTGTTGCTTTACTTATATTTATTTATTTTTTACTTTTATTGCTGTCGCAAGTAATGTAAATACCCCTTGTGACAGCAATAGGCATGTGACAGGTACTCTTTATGGAGGGATCTGGGGTCAAAAAGACCCCATATCCTTCCTCTGCACTTAAAAGCATTCAAGAACACAGAGATCTGTATTTTTTAATGCATTTCATTATTTGAAAATGGCTTCCGGGTTACCATTACAGACAGCCCATCAAAGCCAAGTACTACAGAGGGAGGTCATGTGACCGCCCGGCAGACGTCGGAGGAAGATCTCGGCCCCTCCCTCCATAGTGCATACATTGGAGGAAGAGAGTGACATGCGGTCACATGACTGCTGATCGGCGAGAAGAAAAAAGGTATTTAGAAAAATAATTTTACTAAATGGCATACGCTATATACTACATGTTATCCTAGCAGAGGGGCTGGCAGTGGTTGTGTGCACTGCCTTAATAACCGTTTTAACTTAATTTGTTTAGAACAAGCAGTGCACATGAGTTGCAGTTGTGTGCACTGTTTTATGCACACTACAAATCTTATATTACATAGTTCAGACATGAGCAAATTGCGGCCCCAGGGCCACATTTTGGCCCTTTGGCTGTCCAGCTCTCAATGCTACCACTGTCAGCATGCCTCTCTGTGCCTGTTGGCTGCCTCACAGAGTAAGATGACAGGCTCAGAGAAGTATGCTGACAGATATCTGTGTAGAGAGCTGCAAGAGCTGGAAGGAGTCATCCTGAGGCGCTGATCAGTACATAAGAAAGGCTCTATTCTGGCAGGCGAGTGATGCCTAGGAGATGTTCCGACACTCTCCTGCCACTCTGCAAGAGAGTGTCGGCCAAGTTCTTCTTTTGTCCATGCCTGCACACTGCAAACCCCAAGAGCGCTGTACACCTCTTCTTCGCTCCAGGTCAGGATCTGCAGAAATCCCAACTGTATCGATCTCAGTCTCTCTCCTTCCAGTCAGTGCTTTTCAGAGGGCATTTGACAGGCAGTGGGAAGGTGTTATATGGCCTTGTCACCGCCTGGTTTAACCCTAAGATGCCACACTATCACGCTGCAGTCATGAGCAGGACCCTTTGAACTTAGTGAGTTTGATAAGCTTGGCTGCTTATTAAACTCTGTATCCAGAGTTAAAAATCCTGCAGCACAGCTTACCACCCACTGACTGCACATCTGAAACCTATTTTATGAGTAGTTGTACCCATGATTTCAAGCACCAGGTGCTTGTTTACTATATGTTTACATATTTACAGACCTTCCCATATCCAAAAATTATAATAGAGAAGTCCAGCCTGAGCTTTTTAGGCTGGGCTTCTCCTCTGGGTCACAGGAATGTGTTTTGCAATCCTGTGACCCGTTTTTAGTGGAGAGCGTTCTGAAGTCCACACTCGACTTCCAAGTCTGGATCCACCAGCTGCATTGATTGATGGCAGTCTCGGCATCTCGGCTCCCCGCTGAGACGGAACGCTCCCCGCTCCTCCACAGCTCAGTGATCCAATGATCGTGGAGAAGCAGAGAGGAGAGACGCTGACTGGAAGTCAGCAGCTCTCCTCTCGGGGATCTGTGAGAACCATTTGCGATGTTCGGTGGCTCGGTTCTCAGTGCTGAGACGCCAGGTGACAGCTGCAGCATTGGTCTGATGCTGCATCCACCTAGGTAAGTATGAATCTTTAATAAAAAACAAAAAAAATACTTTTTAAGCAAACTTAAACTTGGCCCTCCACAACAGTCCCAGTTTCTCATGTGACCCCTTTGGAAAATGAATTGGTTTTCCCTGTCATAGTTCCTAGTCTCTAGCACAGGTGTCAAACTAGTGGCCCTCCAGCTGTGGCAGAACTTACAAGTCCCATGAGGCATTGCAAGAGGCATGAGGGGACTTGTAGTTCTGCAACAGCTGGAGTGTCCCCAGTTTGACACCTCTGTGCCTAGTCCATCTTAGGAGTAAACAAGAGGGTGGCTTTGTTCCTACATACAAAGGGATCATGGAGAATGAACATAGACATCCTCTAACAGGAAGTAAGGAAGCCACACTCTGACAGGAAGTAAGCAGCAAAGAAAGGAGTTTGGAGATTCAGAGGAGTCTGAGGCTGGGTTCACACATATGCGAATTGGATGTGACTTTCCCCCTCATCCAGTTCGCGTGACAGCAGTGGCGTAGCGTGGGGGGTGCAAGGGGGGCCACCGCCCCGGGTGCAAAATTTAGAGGGGCGCTGTCACGAGTGTGGATAGGAAGGAGCACCAACAACAGATGGGACATAGGAACATATGCATGATGTCACCACTCCAGACTTAACCAGTCATTATGAAGCACACTCTCCTCTTCCCTACAGCCACCGCTGTCTCACACAGTGGATCATGTGACCAGACTGGAGCTAGCTGAAAATAGGCAAGTCTATGGGTCAAGGGGGAGGCAAATTACTTGCCTCGCCCCAGGCACTGACATCCCACGCTACGCCACTGCGTGACAGGCAAGTGTGACCGGCTCTCAATGGAAACTGTTCACACATGTCCCGGGCGGCTGCGGTCCAGATTGAAAAAAGGTCTGGTGCGTCTTTGGGTTCAGGTGCGAATTCGGACCTGAATCGCACTTGAACCAGTGTACAGGAACGCATCGGACACTAGCCATGAACCCATGGCTGCACATGTGTGAACCCAACCTTATTCATTTTTAGCATCACTTTAATGTGCAACTGTTGCTTTCATCTACAATTTGAGATTTTATTGCACTAGATCCGACTACTTTTTTAGTATTCAGACCTTCCTTATGTGTATGCTACAAACTGATGTAATTTCCTACCTCACCTCACCTCACAAATGCTCCCTTTTTTTTGGGGGGGGGGGGGGGAGAAACATTATTTCAATTTTTTTATATTTTCTGCTGTAGACTTCAGGGTGCTTTTACAGCCTTCTGTCATTTATTCCATTCAATTGACGATCACAGGTGCAGTGTTTTCTGAATTGCAATCATAAAATAAATCGGGAATCAGAAAAATTCATTCGATTTAGTGTAATCTTAGTTTTCTTCAGTCCAAAGCAGCAAGAGGTCACACAACTGCACACATGTTCACTGGGAGGGTGCTTCCTGAAGAATGTGCTGTATAAAAAATTCTCACTGTTTCCAATGCAAATGTCAACTCAAAGAGGGTGCTATTGGCCAGGGTAAGAAACCTTCATGCTAGTACTTGTATTACTATTAAAATTAGTTTCCTTGATTACTCACAAACTGGATCGGAGGGGACTGATATCTTACAACCATGCCAGAATAAAAACAAACTGAACTACTAAATTAGTATGCAAGTTACCCTCACAGTTGCACCACATGGAGACAGAAGTTGTTTTTAGGTAGAGTGATGAAGTGTTAGAACTTCTGTTTTTATTGCATTCTCATTGGAGATTTTTTTTTTTTTACAACAGTGAGGGGTGCCCAGTTCGGGCAGCATCACAAGCCTTACAGAGACTTTAACCCTTTTTTAATTTTATTTAAAAAAGGCTGGATATCTATTTCGTGAGCCATGCTTTGTTACAGTATAGTAAGTAATTGCACATTTATCTCTTATGATGATTAAACCGACTACTTCACCAGCACAGCATTGCTAGATGATGTTTGGGCCCTAGAAGAGTCTAGGAGGAAGTAAACCCTTTAGTGACTGCTGGACACAACTGTTACCTTTTTGTATGTGATCTTTTACACATTGTATACCTGCTTCTTGCCAAAAAAGCAAATACATTTTTAATTCTACTTGGCCCTCATTAAAACTTCATGTGATTGACTTCTGTAAATGCACATGATATAATAATAATTCATTGTTGGTGTGTACAATCTCATTGTGTGCTGTCTTGATGCTCTCACAGAACACTCACTGATCTTCTTAAATGGGCAAACGGCCTGCCTGAGGTTTTACTGAGCCTGTAGCACGTATTAGCCTACAAGAATAGAAAGATTTTTTTTTTCCCTCTGCGTCAATGTAACCTGAAAAAACAATTGCTGACATACTTGTCGTCATTCATAATTAATAGAATGGATCGTGCCACTGAGCTGTGTAGGCAGATTAGACTATACAAGGTTTATAGCAAGGGCACATACACTCTTTCCCACTGTTAATCTGTCTGAGTAGACACAAGCAATATAATAGGTCATTGGATTTAAAACGCAAGACCAGGTCAGATGTGTGTATTCTGATGTTGCATAGAGGTAGTAAAATGAAAAGTGGGAGATTAAGTTTCCAGGATTTTCTGTATAGAGTTGATTTCTGTACTGTTTATATGAAAAGGTATCTGACTGATTCTAATGGTTTTAAATATACTTCTCTTTTTTAACCTTTCCATTTTATCTTGAGTTCATTTTGGTAAATCAGATGTTTTAAAATCAACATTTAAAGCTGGTCTGTAGCTTTTGATCTTTACCTCATCTATTTTGGCTGGAAGATAAAAATGGCCTCCAGCACTTTTGTTGTATCAGCTACGGGTGGTCCGTGTCTAAGAACATGCCGGTACCATCTTCAGCCTGTTGGACGTTGTTTTGCCGTTGGAATCTAGCAAGCTGGCTGCTGGTATCCGTAGCTTTTCTTCAGCGGGGACATGGTCTGTGAGGGTACAGGTGTCCACAGGACAGGGGTAAGTATATAAAATCCACAGATAGATGACCAGAATGGGGTATACAGGATTGAATGCAAGTTGAGCTCTCACTACCACCATCCTATTCCATCCCGCTCCAGGCCAGGCCCCCCTGATCTCTAGCTTTAGATTCAAGGCCAAGCTGGCCCAAACTAACCCTTTCCCTCACTAATATGTGCAGCCTCTGGGTGTGATATATATAATATATATAATCTGAATGTAGCTGAGGCTACATACAGTATAAAGTACTGTGTTCTGGGTGTGAGACATGACCTTCCTGTCTTACACCCGCAACAAATAAGCGTTGGTCTGAACAGCCTTTTAAAGGCAGCTTTGTAATCTATCATTGATAAAATACAAAGCTGCCTATGAATAGTTGAGAGCTTCTCAGACTGGCGCTATTTTGTTCCAGGTGTGGGAGAGGAAGTTCTTGCCTTGCCTCGCCCCCGAAACACAGTGAGTATACTGTATGTAGCTTTAGCTACAAACAGTTTATACAGCACACCCAGCAGTCGCACATGTTAATAAGGGAAATAGTTTGTTTGGGCTAGCTTGGCTCTAACAAAGTATTTACACTGACATTAAAGCTGGGGATCAGCTGAAATCTAGGCAACAGATAGCCCTCATATGTATTTCATCTGTGTAGTTGTTTTATTGGTGAATAGGATAATACTTCTGTCTATCCAGTCCTGAGACTGTGCCACACAGCATATAAATATATATAAATTCTCATGTGCTAAAGGAGTGACCACATGTTGACACTAAAAATTCTTAATGAAGCAGCTGCACACTGCTATACAGCCATTCTAGCAAATTTTGCATAAAAACAGGGATTTTAATTCACATAGATTGCAATATGTGTTTAAAGGAGTTGTAAAGGGAAAAAAAAAAATTGCCTACAATTAATGTCTTCGAAGTAGACAGACAGAATAGTGTAATGATTCTGTTAAAAAACAAGTAAATACCTATTAAATTCATTCATCTATATCACCTGCGACATTTTAGTTTCTGTTCTCGTATTCACTTCCTGGTTTGCGGTGTTCGTTCATGTAAGAACTACATTTCCCAGTATGCATTGCGGCACGCCCAGTAATTCACACCTCCTTGAAGTCTCTAACACGTAGAGAGCGTCCTGCCGCACAGATGTAGTTCCATGAGGGGGCGAGCACGTCACTGACCACCGCAGTAAAGCCTCCCTTTACGGTGGTCAGTAACAATTAGACAAGCAGGAAGTGAACAGAACAGAGAAGAAATAGAGCAACTTCTGAGCAAAAACGAACAATGAGGAAGTGAAAAGAGGATTGTCTGCAGGTAAAGGATGCTTATTATGAAAAGAAAAATGTCCTTTACCACCTCTTTAACTGTGTCAGAGTAATCTATCTCTGGCCAGTCCCTACTCTACTCTGCAAAATGAAAATTCATTACTTTTTATAGCATACATAAGTGGATATAGTGCCAATATGGAGAAAATGGACACAAGTTGTAGGAAAGCTACAGGTCCAGGTTCACTATGCAATAGAAATAATTTGTGTCTTTATTTAACCACCTTGGGTGTTCTTTCATGAATTGAGAGCACTAGTTTACACTTTTTGTATTTTAATCTCCAGGCACACCTTGGCTATTCTTTGCTTTATTTGTTTCCCAGTTTGTTCCTAAAAAAGAAGTCCTTTGGGTTAGAATTAAAAAATGCTGGGGTTAGGCATGTCAGGTTGCATACAAATTAGAGCTGTTGTTGGTCAGGCAAATGGACCAGGCGAGATGGCTCAATTTACTAACCTATGTTGTATTTGTATTTGCCAAAGTGATTTGTATATTAAAGTGGATGTAAATCCACTTTCATCCTTTCTAAACTACTGCCATAGTGGTCATCTATAAGGATATACATGCCTCCTGCATGTATCCCTCCCTGTCAAATGTCTCCCCTCTGTCTGTTATGAGACCTGAAAAACTGCAGATTCTGTGGGTGGGTCTGTTGTCCGGAGCTCAGTGGGTGGAGTCATGATATCGTAGAGTTTCATATTCCCATCACACACGTTCCTGGTATAAGCTCTCAGAAATAGGGTGCTGGAGCAACAACCAGCTGGATACTGGGTCAAGTCACAAGGCAGATATTTGCCAGCACACCAAGGATCGGCACAGAGTGTCGTCCAAACGGGTAGTTTATTGCATGATCACAACACAAGAAAAGTGCAACATTTCGGAGTCACGCAGGACCCCCTCTCACATGCCTGACGGAGGGGTCCTGCGTGACTCTGAAAACGTTGCACTTTTCTTTTGTTGTGATCAGGCATTAAACTACCCGTTTGGACGCCACTCTGTGCCGATCCTTGGTGTGCTGGCAAATATCTACCTTGTGATGTCAGTAGACTCCCCGCCCTCCTACACTCCCGTTGTTGGCATGCATTTTCTCCTGTGTATTTCTTACACTAAATTCTGCTATGATCACTAACATCCAGTCAAAACCCAGAAAAGTAACCACATGACTTCAGCATGCCCAATCATGCTGAGATGTGGAACAGCCAATCCTGAGAGAGCTGCAGAAGAAAGTAGTGGGGGTGGGAATTAAAAAATAATGCCTGTCTTAGGCTCCTGCATGAGATATGTAAATCACCTGTCACTGACAGCAGGGGGGCAGAATAGACAGGGTTTTCTCAATTTGTCTGTTTTATCTCACTGTGAAAAAAGATAAGAGGATTGTTCAGAGCTGTATTAACTCTTTGTGGCAAGACTGGGCACAGATGATCTGAAATCCTATACTATACATTGTGCCAGCCAAAAAATAAATAAAAATTGGGTTTACATCCACTTTAAGCCATGTAAATCTTTTTTCAGCTCTCATTGATTCTTCATTATGGCAAATAAAATGTGTTGTAGCTCAGTGAATTGAGTTTAAATATGCCCCATAGAGAAAGACTTACAGCTGGTGGGTTTGAGAAACCTAGCAGGCTGGTGATAAAGTGAGTTACCGTATTTTCCGGCGTATAAGACGACTTTTTGGATGCAAAAAAATGCATCCAAAGTCGGGGGTCGTCTTATACGCCGGGTACGGTCTCCATGCAGCTGCGATCGTTCATGATTTCAAAGCCGCGCCGTCTTCTCAGCGTGTCCTGTGATAGGCGGAACACAAATCTTCCCAGCAGCGCCTCTGTTCTGTGTTCCGCCTATCACGGATCCTCGGACGAGATGAGAAGGCATCCGTGATTGGCGGAAAACACAGAACAGAGGCGCTACTGGGAAAATTTTTGTTCCGCCAATCACAGGACACGCTGAGAAGACGGCGCGGCTTTGAAATCATGGACGCTCGCAGCAGACGGAGACTATCACCGGCCTGCAAAACGTGAGTGATGGCACAGTGGGGGGGAAAGTGGGGGCAAGTGATGGCACTGTGTGGGCAAGTGATGGCACTGTGTGGGCAAATAATGTGATGGCACTGTGGGGGCAAGTAATGTGATGGCACTGGGGGGGCAAGTAATGTGATGGCACTGTGGGGGCATGTAATGTGATGGCACTGTGGGGGCATGTAATGTGATGGCACAGTGGGGGCATGTAATGTGATGGCACTGTGTGGGCAAGTGATGGCACTGTGTGGGCAAGTAATGTGATGGCACTGGGGGGGGCAAGTAACGTGATGGCACTGGGGGGGGCAAGTAACGTGATGGCACTGTGGGGGCATGTAATGTGATGGCACAGTGGGGGCATGTAATGTGATGGCACAGTGGGGGCATGTAATGGCGCAGTGGGGGCATGTAATGGCGCAGTGGGGGCATGTAATGGCACAGTGGGGGCATGTAATGGCACAGTGGGGGCATGTAATGGCACAATGAGGCATGTAATGGCATAGTGAGGCTTGGAAAAAAAGCCTGTTTCTGTCAGCAGTTGTTTCTGTCAGCGGTTGTTCTGGCTAACCCTCAGCTTCCAGAAAGACTAGTAGGAAGTCTTATATAGTCTTATACGGCGAGCATATCCCAAAACCCAAATTTTTCCTGGAAAATTAGGGGGTCGTCTTATACGCTGAGTCGTCTTATACGCTGGAAAATACGGTATATGGACAGAGGGGCAAAAAAGTAGTGCATATGACATTGTTGGCAGCTTAAAAGGCAACAATAATTTTTTTTTTTAACCTAACAGAATTCAACACATTCTGTGTGCATTTACAAAACATATTTTATGAGAGCAAAACAAGATCATCCAATGACTGTCCTTTCAGCAGGTGGTGTTCATTGTCTAACATTTGCCTACCGGCGCTCAGCAGTTGCCTTGTGTGCTTTAGTTTTTTTTTTTAAGGTATTTTCATAGGCACTTGTAAAGTTAAAGTGGAGGTTCACCCTAAAAATGAATTTTTAACATTAGAGCAAGCATAGTAAGGGCATATACTTTCGGCAGGTTTTTTTTTTTTCTCCGTACTTACCTTTATATTCTGATTTGGTCCAGGGCTTCCGCGTTTTGATGACTCCGGGACTGGGCGTTCCTATCCCTGCCTCAGGGTTCCGATGACTGCGGGACTGGGCGTTCCAATCCGTCGGTTCGATGATTGACGGCTTGTGAAACAGGTGACCTGTCGCACAACGCGCATCACCAGATTTCTGGAAATAGCCGAGCTGCGAGTCGGCACTATACGGCGCCTGTGCCCGCCGTGTAGAGCTGACTCGCAGCTCAGCTATTTCCCGACATCTGGTGACTCGCGTTGTGCGACAGGTCACCTGTTTCACAAGCCGTCAATCATCGAACGGAAGTATAGGAACGGCCAGTCCCGCAGTCATCGGAACCCGGAAGCCCTGGACAAAAACAGAATATAAAGGTATGTACGGAGAAAAAAAAAAACGCCAAAAGTAAATGCCCTTACTATGCTGGCTCTGCTAGATGTAATATAAAACATTTTTTTTTGGGTGAACCCCCGCTTTAAATGCACTGAACATCCCCCTCCCCCTGCTGGAAAAATGATAGAGGGTGGTTTTATTGAATACAATTTTACCATAATAAACGGCTACATATATTTTTTTAAGTAAGTGAATGTATTGACTGAGCGACACTGCTGGAGAGGCATGGTATAGCCTTCAGATTTGCCACAAATGGAGATGGAAAGACTGCATACTCTGGTGACACCTTATGGGCATAATGAGTATTATGAGTATAATGAGTATAATGAGGCATTATTGCAACATACCTGTTTTATTCAGAGCATGTTAATAAGTGCTTTCATTAGTGACCAGCCCAGCAGTGTCTTTTATCTCCTGTGGTCATCACACACCCTGACAATTTTAGACTGTCCAATAGAGAATGCGCTCTTCATTGGATAATGACGTTCCAACAACACCAAAACTCAGGCAGACCTAAAATCTATTGTGCACTCAAGTGTCAATGTAGTCTTCTTTTTTTTTTTCATAAAATGTGTCACTTTATCTGTCCTTCAATATGAGTGCTTGTAAAAGAAAAGGTTCTTGCAACAGCTGGTTTCTGTCTACAATAGTGCAAGTATACTTTCCTGCAATAAAGTTGTCTGATAAAAAAAATCTAAACAGTGCAGGTTACCATGCCTGGATGCTACTGATTGAGAATCATTTTGTAAAACCCTAATACAATTAATTCTGCAGGATGCATAACCTGATAATAAAACAGACCTTAAATGAAAATGTAAGGTCCACTTATATTGCAGTCCCTCTGAATAAGAAACACTTTGTGAAATCTATCAAAGGGTATAGAAGTTGAACAAAAAATGTAAAAAAATACTTGCCTTCTACCCTTGCTTCTGGCATGACTGGCTAGGTAATGGTGACATCATTGGGCCGGCTTGTGGGTTTCAGGGAAAACTGAGCGTTCAAAACTTTGCAAAAATGAGCTCCTGTCCAGTGCTTAAGCATCTTGGGATACTTTGATTTCTCAGTATCAAGGTTCGGCCCAGTGACACCATTGGTGCCAACAGGAAGATGTTGGATGGGGGGGGGTCAAATTATTATTATTTTTTTAAAGTTTTATTTCAATATGGTCTTGGCTGTGCTTGGTAAAAAAAAAATAGTTAATTTCCTTCTTTAAAAATGCACTAAACTGTTTGGGTTTTTTTTATTTTCATTAACTGTTTTTCTTTCTTTGATTTGCAGTCATTTCAAGGGAGTCAAGGTCGAGCTTATCTGTTCAATTCTGTGTGAGTATTACTTCTAAGACAAGCTTTTTCTATTACTGCTCAGAGAATATCAGATAGGACTCGCAATAGTGCTTACAAACGTTCTGTTTATATATTTCTGCTGTAATAAATATAATTTTCTAAAGCTGTACGTTAGAAAGGAGAAATTCCACGTTCTGTTTTATCTGCATTCATTTGTAGGTTATGTTATTTGAACAGTAAGCTTACAGCATTATAAAGCTATATCACTAGAAGGAAAATATTCCTCCATAAATTGCAGCAGCTCGCTCTAAGGCACCATTGTGTTTATTTTTAACCTGAAAACATATTGTTATCGCTTTTCATAGCGTATGCATAAGAGAACGGAGACACCCAGAGGAATAAGCCAACTCTGCACACTTTGCATAAAACAAATGTGCCCTGTGGGTTTCAGAGGAACAGTTATTTTATTGAAAGAAAATGTAGACAATTTGCACACATCCTAGTGTTTAGTTATAATATAGCTTATATCTCTTTAGTTGCTTAAGGGACATCTTGAATATTTTGTACAGTATAGATTTTTTTGTTTTGTTGAATAAAACGATTTAAAGATTTTCTTCCATTTCCTAATGTGTAAACTTGACAAGAACTCAAGAGAAATCCCCTTAATGGGACTTTGTTTTTGGAGGGGGGGGGACCTTTCAAAATTCCCAACTTTATCCAAAATTAAAAAAAAATGGCTTTACAAACACTTTGGCCCGGATTCACAAAGCATTTGCGCCGACGTATCTCAAGATACGCCGCGTAAGTGCAAATATGCGCCGTTGTATCTGTGCGCCGGACCCACAAACTAAGATACGCCTAAAAATAGGCTTTATCCCGCCGACGTAACTTGCTACGCCGGCGTAGCGTGGGCGCATATTTAGGCTGGACGCATGTGGCGCTCTCATTATTTTTCTATTAAAATATGCAAATTAAGGAAATACGGCGATTCACGAGCGTAAGTGCGCCCGACGCAGGCTACACGATGTGCGCGCAAGTTGTACGTTCAGCGTAAAGTTAAGCCCCATAAAGGAGGTGTAACACAGCAGCAGACATGCAAAGGTCTGCACCAAGGAATACAAGCCGGCGTATTTTACGTAGTTTACGTTGGACGTGAGTCTGGCTGGGCGTAGGATACGTTCATGGCGTAGGCAGTGATCCCGCGTATCTTAGGCAGTTGTTCCGACGTGGTTGTGGGCATGCGCAAGGGGATGTGTCCACGGCACGACGCATGCGCAGTTCGTTAAACGTACTTGTCTGGCGCTCGGACCATCATTTGCATGGCGTCACGCCTCATTTGCATGGCTCACGCCCACTTCCACCAGTGCCGACTTACACCTTCGAAACCCAGCGCCGTTTTGGCAGCATTGGCTTTGTGAATTCCATGCTTGTCTTTCTGCGTCGGCGTATATTATTTGCGCTACGGCGGTGTAATGTGCGCCCGCTCTCTGTGAATCCGGGCCTTTGTTTGCAAAAATGCATGAATGCAGTGTTTGGCTTTCTTCTCAAAAAGCTTACCATGCTTTCCCAACAGAGCAATGTTTATTTGGTAAATAAAGATTTTATACCATGAATAAGTACAAAACGTCCCGTTTTGTCTGCAGGACAGAAAGATATGGGAAATCCCCCTAATATGGCACAAAATTGGCACGGTTATTAAAGTGTGTGTGTGTGTGTGTGTGTGTGTTGGTCAAAATTTAAAATAATAATATTAATTTCCACATTAAGGTTAAACTATTTCTAGCTAACTCCTAGTATTCTGAATGCTCTTGAATTTGAAAACATCCCAAACATTTACTTTGTTTAATGCAGTGATACATATTCGCTATGCCCTGTGAATATGTACTGCCATGTCACACATTTCACAGAGCCTGTTGTCTGAGCTACAAAAGTGCTGAAGAGCAGGAGTCTCAGGAGGCACAGTCAGTACAGGAAACACATGAAATCATCACTGCTTGCAGGCAGCAAGTTACCAGGGGATATGTAGTCCTTAGAAATCAAAAGTAAACCAAAGGAATGAGCAGAGGAGAAGCCGCAAAGCATGCAGGGAATGCAGGAAGTTGTTGAATGAGATTGCCAACAGATAGGCAGAACTTACAACATGAAAGAAGATTTATAAAGTAAGAATATACTGTATTGCCAAAAATAACTGTCTTTTTTATTGTATTGCTATGACAATGCTGATGTGCTAAAATTAAAATGTATGTTGTAACCCTACATTATCCAAAATGGGATAAAAAAAGGTTTTGGCTATAGAGTTTATATTTTATTTTTAGAAGAGCAGGTTGAAATTCTTCCATATGTGCAAGACTAATAAGACACAACTGTTATGCAAGGGTTGGTGCTACCTATAGATTTACAAGCTGGCCCAGAATTATGGAACATCTGATTGGGTTTTGGCCCAGGAATTCCCCCTTTGAGATAACAACAACCTTGTTTAAAGCGGGGGTTCACCCTAAAACACCAATAGACCGTTACATCCAGCATACTGCTGACATCTACAGTATGTTGTTTTTTTACGGTCTTATGGTTGTTTTCACTGGGCTTCCGGGTTCTCGCTCCCCCGGGGAGTAGGCGTTCCTAAGACGAGGCATAGATGATTGACGTGCGAGTAAAGCGCGTCATCGTCTTCCCGAAAATATCCGAGGGGGACTCGGAACTTTACGGCGCCTGCGCAATCGGCTCTACACGGCAGGCACAGGCGCCGTAAAGAGCCGAGTCCCCGTCGGATATTTTCGGAAGGCGATGACGCGCTTTAACCGCACGTCAATCGTCTCCTGGGAGGATCAACACTCACTCCCAGGAGACATTGCGCAGAGCTCCCCGTCGGGGAAAAGTAGCGACACGCTCACTCCCCGCAAGGAAGAAGACCCGGAAGTGCGGCTGAAGACAGGTAACTGTACACATTTAAAAAAAAATGACAACGCTACAAGCCTTTATTAAGGCTGGAGATAGGTTAGCTAAAAAGTTAATTTTGAGGGTGAACCTCCGCTTTAATTTAATTTAAAAAAAATTTTTTTGAATAATATGATTTACAATCTGAGGGCAGATAGTAGTTACAATTCAAAACAGGAGGATTTAGAAGGCCTATTTGTAAGCGTTAACGATTTAAAAGGGAGGGTCAAGTGATACAAAAGGTAATAACTGTGGGGGATGAGCTGATGGACAAAAAATAGTACAGCTGTTAGTTATGTGAAGGCTAGATGGGCTTTTCTGAAGAGAAAAATATTCAGGAATTGCCTAAAAGTGGATAGAGTAGGAGATAGTCGAACAGATTGGGGTAGGGAATTCCAAAGGATGGGAGAAGCTCGGGAGAAGTCCTTGAGGTGACAAGGGAACTAGAGAGCAGTGGGTCTTGGGAGGAACAAAAAAGGATTTTGGTTGGTATTTTGAGACTAGGTTAGTGATGTAGCTGGGGGGGAAGTTGTGGATGGCTTTGTAAGTTTTATTGTTCGTATTTTAAATTTATTTATTTAGTTACTGGCAGCCAATGAAGAGATTAGCAGAGAGGGCTAGCAGATGCTGAGTGGTTTGTTGGGTGGATGAATCTGGTAGCAGCATTCATGAGGAACTGAATAGGGGATAGCCTATGTAAAGGGAAGCCAATTAGGAGAGTTGCAGTAGTCGAGGTGAGAAATAACCAGGGAATGGATTAGGCGCTTTGTGGTGTCATTGGTTAGGCAGGGGCGTATTATGGAGATGTTGTGGGGGTTGAGGTGGCAAGCTTTGGAAAGTGATTGGATGTGGGGGGGGGGAAGAGTTTAGAGTCCAGGGCTACACCTAGCACCCTGGCATGTGGGGATGGGTTACTGGTTGTGCCATTGATCTTGACAGAGGAGTCACAGGAAAGGGCACATGGGGGAGGAAATATTATGAGCTTGGTTTTGGAAAGGTTGAGTTTGAGGAAGTGGTGTGACATCCAGACTGATATGTCGGTCAGTAAATTAGTAATGCGTGAGGAGACTGATGTTGTGAAGTGAGGGGTAAAGAGATGGATTTGAATGTGGTCGCCATATAAATAATATTGAAAGCCATGGGAAGTTATCAGCTGACCCAGGGAGGAGTTGCAGATTGAGAATAGGAGAGGTGCAAGAACAGAACCTTGGGGGACCCCGATGGAGGAGAGGAGGAAGTAGAATTGTAAGTGGCACTGAAGGTGATAAGTAGGATGAGAGCCAATGAAGAATACAGTCACAGAGACCAATGGAGTAAAGTTTTTTTTGAGGGGGTGGTCAACTGTATCGGAGGCAGCCAAAAGGTCCAGAAGTAGGAGTACAAAATAGTGTCTATTGGATTTTTCTTTTAGTAAATAGTTTGTGAGTTTTTAGAAGAGCAATTTCTGTGGAGTGTTTAGGGTGAAATCCAGACTAGGGGATTGAGGTAATTCTTAATGAGGTGGTCACTTAATAGGTTGTAGATCGAGCGTTCAAGGAGTTTGGAGGAAAAGAGTAGCAAAGAGATGGGGCGTAGGTTGTTAAGATTGGTGGGGTCCAAGGAAGGCTTTTTAAATATGGGGGTGACTAGTGCCTGTTTTAGAGAGTTGGGGAAGATGCCAGAAGAGAGGGAGAGATAGATGATGTGGTTTCAAGATTGTAGGATAGAGTCAGAGGGTGACTACAGTATTTGAGAGGATAGGGTGTCCAGGGGACAGGTGGTTTTGTGGGCATTAGAAAGTTTAGCAGCCTTGTCTATAGTAGATGGGTTGAATAAGGGAAGTGGTGATTTTACCTGTGGACATGAGGTGTTAAGTGGAGGGGGTGTCTGTAGAGTGGAGATTTCATTGCAAATTGAATCAATTTTATTTTTCAAGTGAGTGGCGATCTTCTGGGCAGTGAGTGAGTTAGTGGGTGGAGGACACAGTAGAGGGTTAAAGGTAGATAAGAGTTGATGGAAACTGGATGAGAATGTGTCAATGAGGGTGATAAAATAAGTCTGCTGTGCAGTGCAGGGGCAAGAATTGTATTTTTGGAGGGCAGATTTATATATTGATTTATATTGTTGGCCAACCAAGCGCCTTCTGGGTCGTGTGCCTGGATCTTGTCTTGCGTACTAATGATACACAATTGTCAGCCAACAAACACGAATGTAGTGACGTTCTACAAGGAATTTCAGCTCTTGAGCGCCACCCTTTGAGCCCCTTTTGCTAACTTTGTGTTTGGTGAGCATTGATTCCGAGCATGGGTGTTGGTACTTTCAACTTTTGTGTGACGGACTTGTGTACTGACCATCAGAAAATGTGACAACCAACCGGTGTCTGACGAAAATGTATTAGCATGTCATCCAATATTTGTTGCCAGAAAGTTTGTTGTCAAAAGCAGCGTACTAACGTTTAGATTTTAGGACAACAGTCTGTCAACTGACAAGCCCCTGCCAACATTCGGATCGTGTATATGAGGCTTTAGTCTTACGCCACAGATGCTTTAAGAGTGCGGCTAGGTTTTTTTAGACTTCTGGTGTCATCCGTTTGCCAGGGTTGTAGGGGTTGGGCCTGATTCTGTGTGTAGTGAGGGGGGTGAGCTCCAGGTCAGAGGACAGGGATCTATTGTAGACAGAAGTGGCTAGATTGGGCTAGACAGTGGTGAGATTTTGTCATGGAGGTGGTCAGTAGCGGTATAGAGAAGACAAGGGTTGAAGTGCTGAAGGTTTCTAAAGGTAATTGATAGGTGTTTGGAGGGAGAGATGGTGGAAGACAGGGAGGGCTAGAGAGGAAAGGATTGTTGGAGAGGTTGCAAGGTAGAAGAATACAAGGTCGAGGGTGTTGCCATCAGAGTGCGTAGAAGCCTGTACCAATTGCTTCAGTGGTAGTAAGGATGGCTGAATTGCATCTCCTTTAGCTAAACATGGATTCTTTATTTATTACTTATGTAACTGAAAAAGTTCAATGATCTTTACCTGAGTCTACTACTGCTATGTGTTCTTGGCTCAGACCAAGCAGAATATAGGGTTAGATGCTGGCAGTACAGAACCTGAATAGGCCATTGACTACAATCTTTTGTGCGGTGGGGGTGTTTAGCATCTAGTTATCTGATTGCACAAGGGCTCCACCAATCTTGTGCTTTTATTTTTTGAGTGCTCTGAAGCCTCGTACACACGATCAGTCCTTCCGATGAGAACGGTCTGTGGGACCGTTGTCATCGGTTAACCGATGAAGCTGACTGATGGTCCGTCGCGCCTACACACCATTGGTTAAAAAAACGATCGTGTCAGAACGCGGTGTCATAAAACACAACGACGTGCTGAAAAAAACGAAGTTCAATGCTTCCAAGCATGCGTCGACTTGATTCTGAGCATGCATGGATTTTTAACCGATGGTTGTGCCTACTAACAATCGTTTTTTCCCATCGGTTAGGAATCCATCGGTTAAAATTAAAGCAAGTTGGGTTATTTAACCATTGGTTAAAAAAAAGCCATTGGGGCCCACACACGATCGGTTTTGACCGATGAAAACGGTCCATCAGACCGTTGTCCTCTGGTTAACCTATCATGTGTACAAGGCCTAAAATGATGATGGGTAAATTGGCGGTGGCTATGGACTACTGTGCAAATGAGCCCCTAAATAATGTATATCTAAAAGAGGCATCTCTGTGCACTATTTGTAACCTTCTCAGAAATGTTCCATTGTGAAAACATAGTATCTAGTATACCTCAACTGTGTGTTATAGATTTGAATTTTCTCCTCTAAAACAGTGTTAACGTTGGTTGTGGGCCTGCAGAAGAGCGTGTGTTACTTACAGGACTCCATGCGGTAGCAGACATCTACTGTGAAAATTGCAAAACCACATTGGGCTGGAAATATGTGAGTAGGCTTGTGTTGGTTGCATGTTTGTTCACTAGGTTGCCTATGATTGTGTTGTACTTCTATTAAAGCTGTCTTTTTAAACGTGTGGTGACTATGCTAAATTAACATTTAATGTGAAAATGTCAGGGATCATAAGTTGGTGGCTAATACCTTTTTTTAGTTTTGCCTGACAATCTTCTCATTTCCAACAAAGAATAACAATTATGAACATTTATGAAATTAATGTATTTTCTTAAGAAGTAAGTTTTATAGCACGTAGTCTAGTTGTCTCAAATTTAAACTCCCAGACATCCACAAAATGTTGACCCATATTTACACTATAGGTTCACCTTTGGAACATGTTACTTGTTCCACCCATATTCTATAAGTGTCCAGTTGAGCACTGGTTAAAGTTTGTAGGAGGAGTTTTCATTCTCCTCTGACTGTTTTTTGAGGCTGCATGACTCCTGACCCTCTGTCTGGACAGTGCTGATTGGCCCTGTGCCGATCGCATGCACCCTTCCAGAAAAAAAAATAATCTCTAGCAATACACATTAAACTGAGCATGTGCAGAGTGCCCTGTGTGCCTCCTGTGCTATGAGGAGATGGATTGGGGACTGTGGAAGAAGGGGAGGATCAGAGAAGACAGGATCAATACGGAAGATAACCCTGTAGGTTCCACAGTGACTATAACTAGCATGCTTTACTACATATACAGACTGATTTTATTGTTGTGGGTTTAATAACACTTTAAGGCTGGGTTCACACTTGCTGCAGCCGTGGCTCACAGCAGTGGTCCAGAGTGTCCCTGTACACCAATTTCAGGTCTGAATCGGGTCTGAATTTTTGCCTGAATTGGCACCTGATTTGGAGCCAAAGACGCACAAGATCCTTTTCCAATGCAGACCGTGGCCACCCAGCCCAGGGGCGTGTGAACCGGCTCCATTGAGAGCCTGGTACACTCTCCTGTCTTGCGAATTGGATGCAGTGTAAACCTGGCCTTAGTATGCATAATGGCATAATTTTTCCTTTGCAGTGTCAGTATACAGGTATTTGTATTAAAAAATACTTTAGTTCCCCTTAAGGCTGGGTTCACACTATAAATCCGGTTCACACATCATCGCAGCGGCTCCGGTGAAAATTGCACAGGAGTTTTGTGTGTCTTTTGGTCCATTTCGGGTCCTAATTCAGGCTGAAATCAGACCTGATACAGTGAATGGAGACTCGACAGACTCCTGCTGTGAGCCGCTGCGTTCTATAGTGTATAAGCCGTTTATACAGATGGCAATGCAATGTTTAATGTAATGTACAATGTTCATATGCTTAATGCTCAGAATGTTTAGGTGACTTCTCTTTGTTCTCCCATAGGAACATGCCTTTGAAAGCAGCCAAAAGTATAAAGAAGGCAAATACATCATTGAATTAGCTCACATGATCAAGGATAACGGCTGGGACTGACGAGATGCACAGAAGCCTAAAAAAAACATCCAGCCGAACGTGTTATCCTTAGAATGAGCGAGTAACTGAGTGCTTGGTTTCATATGATTCAGAGGCTGTGCCGCATGGAGCATCCTCTCACCCTTAATCCATCATTCTTGGTGAATGGCCTCTAAACTTCTGACACTCTGTCTCTTTGCTTTGTATTCCTTTTGTGAGTTGCCCTCAGCCTCGTGCTCTTTTGTAGAGTTGGCTAAAGAAAAGCATCAGGAGCCTCATAGCCCAGCCAGTTCTTTAACTGTTAGAGTTGATTTAAAGCTGTGCATAACGCGATGTAAAAGAAGTGGCATACGGGGGTCGTCCTGTAGAACAGAGGGGAGGTTTTGTCATTACATGGTGGGAAGGACATACGATGATGATGATGATGATGTCCTAAAATTTAAGTTATGAAACATGTTTCTTACAAGAGGAAAATACCTCACTGTTACTTTTGAATAATGTGCGTGATTACCCTAGAAAACTGGGTTCATAATTTATACCTTGAAGAAACCAAAAATATCCAGATTAGAAGATTGTTTCATGAAATCTTTAGCCATATAGTGGTACTTCTTAATTCTTTTTTTTTTCCAAATCAGTATGGTACCGATTTATAGGACCATCGTTGGTTTAGACCCCTTTTACACTGCCGCGACTTGAAAGTCGCACGATTTTTGACGTGATTTTAGGCAATGCCTGTGTAAATTTGAGGTCTATGGACCTCAACTCGCATCAAAGTAGTACAGGGACTACTTTGAAGTTGGAGCGACTTGAAGTCACACAGATATGAATGGTTATTATTGGGAATCGTGGGGTATGACTTTTCATGGGACTCTGATGTTCAAAGTCACAGGAAAAGTTGCACAAGTGCAAAAGGAGCCTTACTGAAAGGATGATTACTTTTTTTCAGAAAAACTATGATTTCATATTGCACCAATATTCCCTGACAAAATTGTGATCATAGACAGGACTTTCAATGTTTGATACAGTCAAGGTGCACATTTCTTATGTCTGCCCTGGCACTGCTGATTCAAACCAATCCAGTGTCCCAGGCATTTTAATGTCCATATTGGACATGTAACGCCTATTTTGTTTAGTATGTTTGTTTTTTTGTTTTTTTAAAGAGCATAGCGGTGGCTCTTTTTTTCTTTTGTGAAATCGGTGCAGAAGGGCATATGTTGCGCTTCAGTCAAAGTGATGTAAAATACAAGCATAAGAACGAGAGCCAAGTTTATAAGAACTGCAAAAGTTCTGATACCAGAATATGAATAACAATGCTAAATTGATTTACTTTGTGAGATAATTGGGAAACCCTTTCTTGCTTTTAAAATAAGTCAATTTTGTTCAACATTTGCTATTACAGTTAAAAGCTTCCCAGGTTTTGATTGTAGTACTCAACAAAATGTTCCAGTAGCCATCATTGGGTTTGTTATTTGTGGTCTGTGACATTAAAACAACCATAAAGAATGGAAAGAAGCTCTTCTTTCTTTTTTTATTTTGGTTCACTTGATCTACTTAATTTAAAAATAACCTTTGAGTTGTAGAAGATGGATTTTATTTGTCGTCTTTTTTTTTTTTTTTACAGAAACACGGGTGTCTTTTTCTGTAATAATTGTGTTCTGTTCACTTTTTTTATTTCTTTCACTTACTAATTATTTTTTTTATACTAAAAGCAAAGTGCACCCAACAAACGGAGCTTGTTCCCTCTTTTTTTTTTTTTATCATCCTTTTGCATTTCATGCTGCTGAAATGTCAATCCTAACAGATCCCTAAAAAGTCTTTTGAACTTATGATCGTTTAAGCTTTTATTTCATATTCCGTGATCTGTATATCAGTTGCACTTGCTGGAACTATGTTTTAAAGGAAAAACCAAAGGATGCATTTTTTCATTTTGCTATATGACTGCCTGTTAATGTAACAGGAATAGACTGTATAATAAGAATGTGTTATTTTAGCATATTTTTATTTCTGTAGCATATTCTTTACATAGAACACATCTCGACATAGTGAAAAAATACACTTGTGGAGTATGTGTACATTTCAGTGCTTGAAGAACCTTGTGTTTTTAATGTAAAGCCACATTGACATTTCCCACTTAAGCACGACTATCTTTTCCACATTGTCATGATGTGCATTCTTGTTCAGTGCATAAAATGTAAGACCGTAACCCCCTTTGAGAGCAAGAACATTACCAAGGGCTTATTTTGTAACTTTAAATAAGCATTCTACTCTACCAGTAGTATTTAATTATAAGCAAAAACATTTAACAATCATAAATCTGCTTGTTCTCCACTCTCCCTTCTTTCAAAGATGTTCTGGTCTTTCCTATGGCCCAGGTGACTAACTTGCCTTTTGCACAAACTGGAAACTCCTTGAAAGCTAGGTCGATACAAGCATCAACAAGAAACACCTAAAGCATTTGTGCTTCAGACACATTTTAGATGTGTTTCAGAAGCATCAAGAAAGTTACTTCTGAAGCTCCACAAAAGGCTTTTTTTGGGTGGGGGACATATCCTTGCCGCTCCACAAAATGCATTGCAAACACCTGAGAAGCATTAGATTGTGATTGACTTTAATGGAGATGTTGGGCAAACTCTGCAAGTTGCAATAACTGCCAAATGTTGCACGCAAGAACAAAATGAACAGAAACATAGAGGGGGTTATTTACTAAAGGGAGAGCATGCAAAATCTGGTGTAGGTGTGCATAGAAACCAATTGGCTTTCAGGTTTGTTGCCAAAGCTTAATTGAACAAGCTGAAGTTAGAAGCTCATTGGCTAACATGCACAGCTGCACTAGATTCTGAGTGTACCAGTTTTAGTAAATCTCCCCCAAGGTTACTAAAGAACGGACATTTGCTCTGCACAGCATTTGGAAAACCGTATTAACGTGATGCAAATGCTGTGTGAACAATGCCTAACAGTATTCTGTGTAAAATAAAATTAAAGATAGGAGTGTTGCCTAAAACTGTCAATCGTATTTAATTTTTTTTTTTTTTCCAGTGCAGGGTTGAAGTGGAATGTTAACATCTGCTTGGGGTGGGCAGTTCCTGCGTGTTTCTTGCATTTTTATAGACTGTTAGATAATTCATATCTAACTGAGGGTAATCAGAGCAAGGAAAAAAATCTTTAAATTGTTCTCTGCACAATTACATTCAGTTGGTAAATAATCCCACAGTTTAGGTTTAATTGGACATTTTACAGAATTCATGTTAATGTTTCTGGGAATACTAAAGTGGTTTGTTGGAGCAGCATGTGGAAATACTGGAAATTAATTCTCAGAAGTTTTCTCTTTTCCTGAATTATCATAAAGTAAACACCAATTAGTAAATTTTGACTTGTGAAAGCAAGAAGTAAATGAGTAGTCTTGACACAACTCTGAGTTGTTTCCTAATTCTGTCCTTCAGTGCCGAGCACCTCTTTCATTGGCAAACCTCCTTTTCTGCTTGCTCTATTTGGCCTAAAGGCCATTTGGGGAAAGAGCAGAAGTTGGATTTGCAGTGCACTGCATTAGCTGTTCTTGCCAGGAAAGTGCTTACAATAGCCTATAAAACAAACTCTATACATATCTCAGAGTGATGCAAAACAGACTAGGTATAGAGTAGGTGACTTGAGGGCTCTGTCAATTAAAATATCTGATTTTATTCTGAGGTTTAAAAGCTTTAGAAGAGAAAGTTCCTTTTTAAATTTGTGATTTACACTTCAGATCCAATAAAAAAAAAAAAACAATGACAATTTCATATATTCTTTTTGTAGCACCTTGACCTAGGTCTTCCTGCTGCAAGCTGGTTAATATCTGCATACATATGAACTATAAAATAAACAAATGTGATTTATAGTCAAATCCTCACCTCCAAAGTAGGTCCTCTGACAAAAGGCTATTGTGTTGATGGTAGTAGGAGAAAAAAAAGACGTCAACTCTAGAACAAGCAAAGATGCTAGCAACCTGAAAAACTGTTATGATGGAAAGGTACCAAAGTACTAAAGATTGTGGGCCAAATCTTCAAAAGAGATACGCAGGCGGAACTGCTGTTCAGCCTGCGTATCTCTGTGCCTAACTTTGGAAACGATCCTCAAAAGGATTTTTCCAAAGTTAGGCAGAAGATCTGACATCTGTAAGACACTTACACTGTCAGATCTTAGGATGCAGTACCGCATCCGCCGCTGGGGGCATTTCTCATTGAAATGCCGCTTTGCGTATGCAAATGAGGACTTAAGCAGATCCACAAAGCTTTTAAGCATTGTGATTTCTGCGTAAGTTCCGATTTGCTTTCGCAAAACTAGGGCTGGTTTTACAATGTGGAAAGTTAGTACACCATGTAAAACCAGACCTTTTTTTCGATCGCCGCAATTTTTTTTTAAATTTGAATTTTTTTTCCCGGCGCGTATTTTTTTTTTCACCCGTCGCAACTTTATTGTCCCGTCGCAATCCACAAAGCCCGGCGTAAATTACGTTTGCGCGCTGCACGTCGGGAAAATTACGTCACACGCATGCGCAGTACGGCCGGCGCGGGAGCGCGCCTCATTTAAATTGTAATCGCCCCCCGGAGGCGACGGAGGCACTTAAGTTACACGGCGTGTAATTTCTAGGTAAGTGCTTTGAAGATCGGGCACTTAGGTAGAAATTTAACGCCTGTGTAACTTAACTGCTGAAAGTTAAGTTAGGCTACGTTTTTGGGAATTTGGCCCTCTGTTTGTTATACATCCAAATCTAGAGTGTATGCATTACACTTGTCCGACACTAAAGTTTGCAAATCAAAGATCTATATTGTATTTTTAGTTTTTTTGTCAGGCCTTTTAATTGAAAAGGAGCTCAAGTACTGCTCGTCCCTCCTTTTATAAATATGTTCAGGTTTAACTGGTTTAGACCGTCTGTACTGTGCAAAGCAGTAAGCCCGGATAGGTTACCTGGGGCTGAGATTTTGTTGTGGGTGCAGCCTTAACTATTCTGTGACTATCTGTTCAGAAAATGTCTAAACCAAGGATTGATATTTCTCCACCTGACTGCAAATTTCTGGTTTCTAAGTAAACCGTCTCTTGAAACAGGTCCATCTCATTTACTGGTAACAGATTTTCATGGTGCAACTGACCCAGACTCGCTCTAATTTCACTGTTGGCTGCCTTAAGCCTAGTACACACAGGCCAAATGTTGGGCTCTGACAAAAGCTGGCCATTCGGCTGGTTTCTGTCAATGGGGCATGACCAAAAAAAGGTCTGCTGATCGTCTCCCAATCAGACCGGAGTGTTATGGCGGGACGGGCCATCCCCCTGTCAGAACACATTAGCACGGCAGGGGAGATTGCTGTCAGGTTTTTTTTCATTCCGCCCTACAAACAGTCTGCGCAAATTGTTGTCAGGGATCAGCTGGCATGTACAACAACTACAGCTGTGTTGTGAAGTCCTTATCAGCCCACAAAAGGTTATTATTTGGGATTTCTCTATATACTAAAACATATTGGGGGACTTCAATAATATAAACTTCATTTTATATTTAGTTTTTATTATATGCCTCATATAATGTCCACACTTTTTTTCCTTTTAAAACAGATTTAGGGATGGAGATGCATGATTGTATGTATCTCCCTTCAATTTACTAACTGTACTGGGGATGTGCTGAAAACTGTGAGCTATAACTAACCTTCTCCCTAATGTAAAAGTGTGATCCCAATTTGTATGGTGTATGTGTTGCATACAGCCACTAGATGTTACCATTGGCTGCCATTGTCATTTGGGTTTTTATACTACATGCCTTGTGCAGGATATACACAGGCAAACCAAGTAGTAATTACAAATAGACCCAGAGTCTGTTCTCAAAACAAAGCACCCATAGTAAACTATGAGTTCTGCTCCTGGCCCAGCAATTTCCCTTTTTCCTTTTTTTTCTATGTTCCTGTAAGTCTGTAAGATGACCAAAACAACAGATTATTGTTGCATTCATAATCATGCATTCCTAAACCCATAGACTATCTGCTAATGCAATGACATGTAGAATATGGCCAATATTGGTGATGCTCCATCTGTATATTTTGCCTTAAATTAATATATTCTGTGCATTTATACTTTCAAAAAAATGTTGTATATCCTTTTTGTTTAACTTTATTCTGAGTCTGAGGCCCCATACACACGAGAGGATTTATCCGCAGATACGGTCCAGCGGACCGTATCCGCGGATAAATCCTCTCGAGGATTTCAGAAGATTTCTATGCGATGGCGTGTACACACCATCGCATTGAAATCCGCGCTGAAATCCTCTGCAGATGACGTGTCGCGCCGTCGCCGCTATTATGACGCGGCGACGGGCGCGACGCTGTCATATAAGGAATTCCACGCATGCGTCAAATCATTACGACGCGTGCGGGGAATCCCTTTGGACGGATGGATCCGGTAAGTCTGTACAGACGAGCGGATCCATCCGTTGGAATGGATTCCAGCAGATGGATTTGTTGAGCATGTCAGCAAATATCCATCTGCTGGAAATCCATCCCAGGGGAGATTTATCTGCGGATAAATATCCGACGGAGTGTACACACCATAGGATCTATCCGCAGAAACCCATTTGATGGGATTTATCTGCGGATAGATTCTATGGTGTGTATGGGGCCTGACTCTCCGCTAGAGTGTCTAGAATCAGAAGCTGTCGGGTCAGTCATTTTTAAGAGACTGTTATATGGCTTCGGAGTCTACGTAACAATCTTAAATAGCAGAGCCCCGTGGTTGTTTACATTCTTCTTAATTGTGGAATTCAGCTATTTGACATTGTTTGGGAGACTGTATGAGATCAAATATTTGACTGGGCAGCAACTGTCAAATTTCTGGTAACATCTGACGCTCAAGCTGAAGTTAGCCTGGCAGAATAAGTAAAGCTAAATTTGGGGCAAATAAAAACATCTCTTATGTAAGCATGCGCAACTAAAATACCGTAATATATCTTAAGACGAAAACCTTGGTTTCCTACATTAGATTGTTTTTTTCTTTTTTTTACATTTGTAAATTATACAGTTATCTCACTTGATTCACTTTAAAAAAATATTGGTAGCAAACTCATGTTAAGCCTTCTTACTAATACAGAGATGGACAGGTTCTGACTCTAGTTGTAAGACAGTCATTCTCTGCATTTAAGAACTTCTTGTGTGAGCCTCTGATTTCATTTTGATGTCGGGACAATTTTTTTTAGGATATCACATGCAACTATTCAGTTTCAACTTTGAAACCAGGCTTGTATATTAAAACCACTAAATAAGTTCAGAAACCAGAGCGAAAAGCATTTAAAACTTGGAGATCTCCTGTGTACAGAGGAAGGATGGGGCAGATTTACTTTCCTGTACCATTTGCCTCTGCCCTAATTAATAGTATACATTCCTTCTCCAGTTGTCCATTGACTTCCTCTGCACCTTACTTGGATGCCCAAGATTTACTCCAGTTTTCTATTGGTCCAATGGGTTTTCATAGGTTGAGTAGGCTCAGAGTTCATGGCATATACTATAGTACAGGAGATTGGCAGAACGGGGCCAAATGATATACATATATCAGACACATCCTTCCAGCTCCACTCAAAATTGATTGTGCCTAATATTAATTGCCTAACAAAAAAAAATGCTCAGTTGGAATGTATACTTACTTGGTAGCAGTGTTTTTTTTTTTGCCAATTCCCATTGTGACAGCCATATTTTATCCTATGAAGAGAAACCTCCATACCTATAAAATTTGAGTTTGCAGTGAATATATCTGAATTTAAACATTATATGAACACAAGCATCCCATGAGATGCTATGCAACTGATTAGTGTTTTACAAGATTACAAATATAAGTTGTAAAAGTGACCTAGAAAAGGTAATTGAATAAATTACAAAAGTGAAAAACAATCTAAGATGTCAACAAAATAACATAATCTATCCCTTTTTTTGCTGGCTTACCTTTCAATTCTATGAGTTTATATTCGCAATACTTTTCACATTTCAAGTATCCACAAATATACAGTGAACTAAGCAGAATCTGGGCTTGATGTAGTTATTGATTCCTGCACTAGAAATCAAAGTCAGTTTTTTTTATGAGGGTTGACTATTCTAATGCAATCACTGATTGCTCCGTCAACTATCATCTCATCAGCTACAAACACTAAACAGGGTATTTACACTTTGTATAAATAACAGTAATGCCTTTAGTGCACTCTATGAAGTGAGCTCAGTCTCTTTATGGCAGGAAAGACTTTTTGTCAATAGCTTGTTAATGGCTTATGCAGCATAACCAATGTATGGAAATACAAGCTGATATTGGCATCAAGCTTGTTCTTCCGTGAACTAACATCACACCAACCCTCATAAATAAATAAATTAAACAAGTCTAACACTTCAAAGGCTTGAAAAACTGTATTTCCTATAGCAGCCAGAATTCCCATTCCATTTACTCATGTTGCCCCAATTGGAAGCTTGCAACTTTTTTCTTTTTTATTGAACAGGCATATAACCTTCATCAAATATTCAAAAGATCCAGACTTGCCTCTATTACCAACTGTTTTTTTTGTTTTTAGCATTCATTGTTGAAAAGGAAAAAAAGTCTTCATATTTATTTTTTTCACCTTCGGGTTCATGTTTGAGGAACCTAGGTATTTTACACCCCTTATGCGTTTCATTCATCTTTTTAAATGTGGGTGTCCTAACCAAAGTTACATATGTGCTTTACTATGTTGTAATGCTGCTAAGACTGTACTTTACACACACAGTAAGTGCAAGAAGCACATCAAATTGGAATAAGTGTGTAGTTAACACAGTATAGCGTGTTGATAGATTTAAATACCTTGCACAATTTGTTTACTTTAAACCCTAGCTCTTAATAGTAGTTAGGAGAAATGCTTACATTTACCCCCAACAAACATAGTGCTGTTATAAAATTATAATTCTGCTTTCGGCATACCTCAAAACATTGCATTTAGCTAGATTTATTTTATCATTCTTATTTACCTACAGTGATTACACATTCAACATAAAAATGTTCTTTCGTTTTGAGCCCTTTATATGAAGTCATAAAAGCAAAAATTTGTATTATTTAATAAAAGTGCAAATTTTAGTAGTTCGTGGCAATCAGATTTCAACTTTCAGGCTGGGTTTACACTATTGCGAATTGGATGCGGCTTTCTTCCACATCCAATTCACATGTCTGGAGACTCTGATCGGCTCTCAATGGAGCCGGTTCACACAGTTTCGGGATGGCTACAGAGTGAATTGCACAGGAGTCCTGTGCATCTTCTGGTCTGTTTCAGGTCCGAATTCAGCCACAAATTTGGACCGAAATCTGACCTGAAACGTTGAACAGGGACGCACTGGACCCCTGCTGCGAGCCGCTCCGCACGGCAGTGTGAACCCAGCCTCAACAGTTAAGAGCAATAAGAGCAGAGATTTATGATTACTGGTTAGGTGCTATGGGCTACCATGCTTTTTACAATACTCTTTCCCTTAAAATGGTCAGTATGATAACTCTGAGTACATCATATGGTTTCCTTGTGAAACAAAGATGGCTTTCTGAATTGGGCAAAACATTGTTTGGTATTTTTTATACCATGATACAAAGACACAGTATGCACAACAACTAGCAGGAATTGTCTTTTCATTGCTAAATGTAATAAATGATTAAAAGACAATTTTTGATTGGTTGGTACGAGTTACAACACCCGTTACTTTTTGCATTCTGTATTAAAATTAGCCTTGCATTTAAAATTGTAAAAGTGAAGGCACTCTAGTATGGGTTTAATATTATCAATTGTGCATCACTACTTAAACTTAAATTGAACCCTTGAAAACAAAAAAATATAGGCGTAAGCATTGAGTACTTCTTATGGGTGAAGCCTCTGTGGCTGTCATCCTTATCTGGACCCAGAATCATAACAGCCCCTAGAGTCTAAACATTGATAAGTTGGCAATATAGACTCCCTTATTAGTCCACACGGGATCCATATATATATATATATATATATATATATATATATATATATATATATATATATATATATTCATGCATACAGAACTTAGTATATTTAGTTCTAGAAGAATGGTAACCTAACCGGGCAATCAATGCAAATTTTGCAAATTTTTTCATAAGGATATTGATCAAAGGAAACCCTATTGCTAGTGAATGTTAAAGTAAAAATCAAATATTGTGTATTGATCAGGAGGCAGAGTTTTTGGGACAAAGCATAAACTGATGTCTCTGAGCAAGTATAAACCAGAGAGTCATTCCACCCAAACCTATTCAGGTAGACTCTGGTTGACTCACCCACTGGCTTTTTATCTCTTCTAAAGTTTCCCACATACAGGTTTCCTCATAGGATATCATTTGATCTCTTTTGATGGCTGTGGCATGGGAAATAAGGAGCTGTGAGTGATTGATCCTGCTAGCACCTACCAAATATCCAATATGAGTTTGGGTGCATTGGCCTTTTGGAGTTCATTCCTGTAGCACTGGGAAAAACATCTGGGTTATTGTTATATATATTAATCCTAATTCCAGTCAAAATAACCTGTTTAGTTTTATTTGGAAATGTTATAATTAAATTATATCTATATTTTCCTATCTGTAATACATGTTGATACATAGTACATGGTGATACTGATATAGAATTCAGCCTATTGGGTACTGCTTATGATAATTTGGCCAAGGGTAGTCATAAGCCAAATGTTTGCAGTTAATATAAAGATTAGTGAGGAAGCAGTGGGAGAAAGTGAAAATGTTTCTATGTTAAGTGAGGTCTTCTGAAATCTTTACTATAAAGGGGATTTGTGAGGCTCATGCATGTAGCAACTTAACGTGGAATCTATCTTCCCTGTTAAATTTCTTTACAAATGTAATTCACTTGTGAGGTAAGAGAAATTCCTATTTTATCTTGCAAGAAATAAGAATCAAATACCTGTGTGTATTGCTTTTGTGTTTACAAAATGTCTTATTCTTATTTTTGGCTTCTAAGTTTATCAGGTCATTTCATTTTTTTTTTATATAAATGTAATTGTTTGTCTTTTTATGTTTCGTGTAAATGTACATAGTTATTCAGTATTAGAGGAAAGTGCATTATTTCTGTCATATTTACAATGCGTTGGTGCTCATTTGAGAAAAAAATAAAGTTTTATTAAAGATACAAAAGTTCTTCTTTTTTTTTTTTTTATTAAAGTTCAGTTTTGAATAAAGAGTTTTCAAAAACTGTCAGAATATGCAAAAATTATAATCTTTCCTAACTTTATGAAATAAGCTTTTAATCCAGACAATCATATGCAAGGTTTAACCATCTTGAACCAAGATTTTCAGCATGACAGTCAGACACCTGGCATTTCTGAAGAAGTTGGCAAAAACAGCTCTCATGTATCTTTCTCACGTAGGTCTATTCATCCAAACTACTACTCCCAAAGATATGATGTTACATTCATTCTGGATTCATAAAAAAAGAGAAAAAGGTGCAGTGCTCAAAATTAAAAAGTCCTAAGACCCTTCGGTCTTCAGATATAAATAGTGGCCGAACACTTTATGGGGTATATTTTGAAGAGTGAGAGAAAGAAGATCACCACCACTGGCACCCAAACACACTGCTTCTTACCCTCCTATTTGGACCCTTATCACAGGGGTCTAATGAGCAGATAGATCTAATAAACACTTTTAATCACGATAGTCCACAGTCGGTCAGGCACGGCAGATAAAGCAGGATGGACACAGGTATCCCAGTCTCCACGCTCCGTTCCCAATGGTCACACCATTAGATCCACATACAATATCATCCCATAAAATATAAAGGAAGAATCCTCATGGTGTAGTAGTTCTTATACAAATTTAATGATTAAAACAGAGGAATATTGCACTCACATTTCCATATAGAGCATAATCACTTTGCTGTTTGATACAACCATACAGCTCCTGGCTTACACTGTCAACAAGATGGCTGCTGCATCCCGACATACCATATCGTCACGTCTCAGGCTCCTCCAATTCTGTATTCATACTGTTGCTTCGCAGTAATGTGTGGCAACGACTTTCATTCTGACATTTACGACGTAAGGTATGGTTTTTGGTATGTTCAGCAGTCCATTCAAACAAATCGGGCCTAAATGCTTTAGACCAGTGTTTCTCAACTCCAGTCCTCAAGGCGCCCCAACAGGTCATGTTTTCAGGCTTTCCATTATTTTTCACAGGCGATTTGATCAGTTTCACTGCCCTAGTAATTATCACAGCCATTTCATCTGAGGGAAAACCTGAAAACGTGACCTGTTGGGGCGCCTTGAGGACTGGAGTTGAGAAACCCTGCTTTAGACTGATGAATGGATATCTGTTTTCCTTACATTGGTTGCCATGGGATGTATGTTCCTTACATTGGTGGTCAGTGGAAAGAATGCTCCTTAAATGTGTGGTCAGTGGGGAAAACGTGCCTTGCATATGTGGTTGCTGGGAAGAATTCCCACCTTGCACATAGCTAAAAAGATCATCGGTGTCCATAGTTACTCACTGAGAGGCAGAAACTGGTTATTGCTCAAGGAACCCTTAGCAACCTCTGGAGGAACCCTATGGTTCCACTGAACCCTGGTTGAGAAACCTTGGTCTATATCCTAGGCATGCTCTGCTAATCATGTCCTATCCATGTTGCCACTGGAGTGCCTTTATCATACAGTAGAATGGCATTTGAGCAGAGCTCAATCCAGTGAAAATATTTAATCTAATACAAGAGGTTAGTGCACTTTTAAATAAAAACAAACTGTGCAGCTTTGACTAAAGTTGGATAATGCCCTTGCAATAGGCCCTTGCCCTTTTACATACTTACTGAAGTCTGGTTGAAAAACTCCCAAAGATGACATCCTCCCTTAATCTACAGACGCCCCTTACTTGCATGGATGGGCTTTCAGTAAAGGTAAGTGGCCCACACAGGATGGGTTTTCTGAAATGGCAGGCACCAAATGGTACCTGCTGTGAGACAAACATTTTTTTATTGCAAATGTTTAAAATGATGAATCCTTCTTCTTTTTTTATTTATTTTTTTATTTTTTTTATGCAAGAAG
The DNA here is from genome assembly GCF_905171775.1 of Rana temporaria. Lineage (NCBI taxonomy): Eukaryota > Metazoa > Chordata > Amphibia > Anura > Ranidae > Rana > Rana temporaria. Next base: position 270,238,719 of record NC_053490.1, on the reverse strand, counting down.
GGTTTCTGGAACTTTTTGGATTCTTGTGCTCATGACTAGAGCTGCTTTTTAGTAATAGCATATTTTCCTAAAAAAATGTAAATGTAAACCTTAATGCCTTAAATAGCATTTTTTTTATGTAAGCCTATAGTTGGATATATAAACCTTGCCTTAGACTGTACATCATCTTTTGTAACCTTCACGATAAAGAATGGCAATTTATAGAGCAATTAAGGGCATGACTTGAATAATTGATAAGGTTATTGACTATGCCAGCAAGAGGAGGATATTTCAGCTGTGTTGTACAGTGATTACAGAAGCTGTGTCTAATAATAACCGCTAATGGACAATGATATTCTATAAACAGTTGAAACCTTCCATCACAAATGCACATGATGATGGTAGCCAGGAAGGCACAGATAAACAAGGTCCTGCAGCAAAACAAGAACAAATGCAATTTAAGGTTTAAATAGAATATGAGACCTGTCATCAAACGATTGTGGGACAGTGGTTCAGTAAGCACTCTTGTTGCCTAGCAGCAAGAAGGTTCTAAAAATCAACCAAGGTGCATCTGAATTGCTTTAATTTATTCTTCTTGTAATTGTGTGTTTTTTGTTCGATTATCACAAGATCTAAGAGCTACTTGTTCTCGTGAGGATCAAAAAAGCTGCATGTTTTTTTTTTCTCAGTGAGCCTTTCCCCTTCTGAATGTTCTTTTTCCGAGAGAGAAGTGCACAAAATATCCAGCATGCTGGATCATTTAAAGGCACGATCAATTTAAATTATCTTCAAATGCTTGTTACCATTTGATGCATGTATCACAAACGCCACCAATAAAAACCTATATGACATTGCACAAACATAATTCCAGAAACGAAAACTGGACTGAATCAAATGGCTTGAAAGAATTAAGGGGTGATCCTATTCAAATGAAAAATATCCTAACACCACATGAATAGCCACTGCCCACCTATTACTAGCCAATGGAAGACTGTCTTCTGAGTGCAAGTCGTCAGAAGCACAGGTAATAATAATACATTTTATTTATAATGCCCTTTTCATCAAAGAGATCTCAAAGTGCTACAGGTTAAAAAAGGAAAAGAAAAATAAGCCATTTATACCATAAAACATCTAAAAGAGGCAAAAAGCTTTGCAAAAAAGAAATGTCTTAAAGGGTCACTAAAGGAATTTTTTTTTTATCTAAATAGCTTCCTTTACCTTACTGCAGTACTGGTTTCATGTCCTCATTGTTTGTTTTTGCTTTGAAGTAGCTGTAATTCTGCTGTGATCTCCACACTTCCTGCTCGTCTGTTTCCTTATAACCACAGTACTGGGAGCTTTTCACGGTGGTCTAAGCTGTCATTACTGTGTGTCTAAAACTTCCCAGGACCAATCAGATTCATTTTAAAAACAAAACACTGCCCTGGATTTGTTTGTTTTTGTTCTGTGTGTCTCTCTACTTCACAGAAACATGAAGCCAGTTTAAAAGTGAAAGTGAAACTAGAGGCACATTATATGATTGAATTTAATCTATTTTTAATCATTTTTAAAAGGAATCAGTAAACTTTTATGTCTCTATACCCTGTAAACAGTCATTTCAGCCAAAAAAATTCCTTTAGTGACCCTTTAAGACCTTTTTTTAAAACAATCAGTTGATTGAGGAGCCCTCAGGGTGTCAGGTAAGGCATTCCACAGATCCGGGGCAGCTGCACAAAAGGCCCTGTCCACCATTGTCTTAAGTCTAGTTTTGGGTATGTGCAGAAGGTTTGAGTCAGTGGAACAGAGGGAACGTTTTGTAATTTGAGAAGTTCTTTAAGATGAGGAGGGGCATGTCCATGGAAACATTGATGTGTGAGAAGGGAAACTTTGTACTCAATCCTGGCAGAGACAGGAAGCCAGTGGAGTAAGTGAAGAATGGGAGTAATATGCTCATGTTTCCACACTCATCAGGATCCTTGCTGCATAGTTTCGGATGTACTGAAACCTCTGCAGACTCTTTCTAGGAATCCCAATGAGAAGTGCATTACAGTAGTCCAGTCTGGAGGAGACAAAGGCATGAACCAGCTTTTTGGCATCTGAAAGGGAGAGAATGGGACGGAGTTTAGAAATGTTAGCAAGGTGATAAAAGGAGGTCTTACTTGTAGAGCAAAGTGGATTTGTCTTTTGTAAATAACCCCCACAGTGTATCTCTCTCCTCCATTCACAAAGAGAGAAAACATGGGGGCAGATAATCACGACGACTGATCACTGTGATGGCCAATCAGAGGCTATCGCAGAGATCGGGTGACCCGAAATCGAAAGTTCTGGGTCCAGATCATTACTACAGGGCCAGGCTCTTGGTGTGGCACGCTCCCAATAAAAAGGGGAGATACGCAAATATGCAGCCCTACGGAAAAAAAGTCCAGTCCAGTGGGGCTGCATATTTGTGTACTGTTGGTGCCAAGGGGTTAATACTGAATAAGAGAATCTGGTACAGCTGTGCAGCGTAACCAATCTGCTTCCAGGTTTTAGCCCAGGTTCACACTGACTGCGGGTTAAAAATTGCATGAATTCAACTGAACTCGCACAATTTCATACCCACATGTCAGTCCGACTTCGGGAGCAATTTCAGACATCTGTGTGGGTACCTGCACAGATGTCTATTGAAATCGCCCCCCGAAGTTGCCAAAAGTAGTACAGGAACTACTTTTGGGAATCGGTGCGGCGCTGCACCGATTCGGATGGTGCTATTGCAGGCAAAAGACGCCGATTTGACATGTCAAATGGCATGCCAATTCAGCCTGATGTGAAGTGGGGTTATTGTCAGCTTATTTGAACAAGCTGAAGTTAGAAGCTGGTTACTATGCACAGCTGCACAAGATTGTGTGCACCAGTTTTAGTAAATATCCCAACTCTTTATCACAGTTATGTTCCTGATATAGATTCTTGGAAAAATAACTTGAAAATATTCGAAAAACCTCAAGGAATGGGATTATGTAGGCAACACATAAAAAGCTTCAAAATATATGAAAAAATATATCAATTTATTACAAAAAATATATAAATATTACACAATACAAAATGTCAAAAAATGCCATATGTATATACAATATACAAATCATATATGATGCAAACACTGTCCAGCATACGGTACCATCACCAAGATTTGGGCCGTTTTGTATGAGTTGGTCCTTTTTCTCGGAAAAATAACTTTGTCTCATTTAAAGCCTACCTTTCCTACATAAATGCCTATGTGTTACACAAGGGAAGTCGTAGTACCTGAAGTGGACCTTACAGATATATTAGGAAATGTTGCAGGGATATAATAATAAAAGAAAACATACTGCCTTTTTTGCAGCAGTCAGTGCCCCTGTTCTACTTCAGTCAGTGTGATATCGCAGGACAACACACTGTCAATGACAAATTTGTTCTTCCAGCATCCCCTCTCCAAGGGACTTTGCTCTGGTATTCCTGTTGTATCGCCAAAACTGGAAGACTGCTCCAGAGATTCCCCCTGCCTATACAATCACAACCTTGGCGTACTGCCCATCGTAAGGGCCGCAACAGGCATCGATTTCAAGTGGACTCTCCCCAAGACGCCCCGGCGCCCCCTCTGCACTCTCCTTCTCAGAGGATGACCTGAGGAATCCCTTGGGTCATGGTTGGATATGTACTGTTTGCCAGGTTCCTTGCGCTCCTTTTAGGGGCACTGTTATTTGTTATATTTTGTTCTGACTATGCTATATTTTGCTGCTGTGGTATTTTTTGAATTGGGCTTCAGCACCTCAACGGTCGCTATGCTCATCTGATGCTATGAGGCGGGCTCCCTCTTCTTGGGGGGGCTCGCACCTCATGCTGCGCTTCATCCCCCACATAGGTCGACTCTCCAGAGTCATGTCCCATGTTTGGGACCCCGTGTTGCTCGCTGACCCTCCCCCCTACTGGCTTTCTGGCTGGGTGGGGGTCCCCGATTAAGCGGATTTGGATGCCTTGAGAGGCTTTTGAAGTGACTCCCTTATGGAAGTTGCTGCGTGTCCTGTTTTGTTTTTGTTTTCCTTGTTCTCATGTTTTTTTTGTTGTCAATGTTTTTTTTTCAGTACTCATTGCTTCTCGGATCAGACTCCTGCAGGTCTCTCTCCCCTCCTGGCTGGGGAATACTCCGTGTTCATTCTACCCAATGGCGTCCCTGAAAGTGGTTTCCTATAACGTCCGAGGGCTGGGATCTCCCAACAAGCGCAGTAAGTTGTGGCTCGAGACTAAACGCCTGGGGGCACATGTTCTTTTTTTTGCAGGAGACACACTTTCGCACTGACTCGGTCCCCCCGCCTACCCACACAACTCTACTCCCAGTGGTTCTTTAGAAACTCCTCTCGTTCTAAATCGAGTGGGGTCGCTATAGCCGTGCATAAAAACTGCCCCTTTATTCTGTCCGACCAGTTAACTGACCCAAATGGTAGATTTGTTTTTATTAAGGGGAGCACTATGGGTCGTAAGTTTACTTTTGCAACCGTGTATGCACCGAATTCCGGCCAGCTTACCTTCTTAGATTCCCTTCTGGACTCCCTCTCCCATTTTAGGGAGGGCCAGCTGATTTTGGCGGGGGATTTCAATGTTAGCCCAGATCCTGCGATGGATTCATCTGCGGGCCGCTCTGCCCACTCCTTTGCTTTCCTCAAACACTTTAGACCTTACAAGCCCACCATCTTGTGGATTGCTGGAGGGTGCTCCACCCGAGGGTGAAAGATTTTAGCTATTATTCGGCAACCCATGCTGTCTATACCCGGATAGATCTGCTGCTGATGGACCAGTTCACCCTGGATTCCTTGTCCAGTGTGTCGATTGGTTCTATCACCATGTCGGACCTTCCCCCTGGTGTCCCTTTCAATACATCCACTTGCTTCTGATGCCAAGTCTTGGACTTGGCGCCTGAACGAGAATATCCTGGATGATGATATAGCGCTCAAAAGCGTCTCCGATACTATCACTCATTATTTTTCCGAAAATTCTTCGGCGGAGGTGGGGGCGGGGTCAATCAGGGAGGGCCACAAGGCTGTAATTCAGGGGGAGCTTATATCACAGGGAACGCGGTTAAAAAAGGCGCGGGAAGGGGACCTTCAATCCCTTTTGCGGAAAATACAACTGGCAGAACTCGAACACAAGCGACGTTTAACGCCGGAGCTGGCGACCGACCTTGAGGCCCTTCGCCTTGCTATTTTGTTGGATACCCGTATACGTGACCGTTTACGCCGTGTATCGCATACATTTTACGAGTACGATAACAAATGTGGGCGTCTACTTGCCAGGGCCGTGAGGAGGCAGCGCGACTCGGGTGATGTGCATAAGCTTCAGGTTGGGGCGGGCCCCCCGGTGGTTCGCCCCTCTAAGATTGCGGCCGCTTTTAGAGACTATTATGCCCAATTGTACCACTTATCTGCCACACTTCCTGACCTGATGGCAGTGCAGAAACGGGACCGCGTCCTAGAGTATCTAGCTGAAGCCCGAGCCCTCCAACTTTCCCTCCAAACCAGTAAATCCCTTGAAACTCCGATCACGTCGGAGGAGTTAGAAATAGTTGTAAAAGGCCTGCCGACAGGGAAGAGCCCTGGCCCGGATGGCTATACAAATGCTTACTACCGTGCCTTCCTTCCCCTGCTCTCGGGCCGTATGTGCACCTACTTTAACGCACTGGCTTCGGGCGCCCTTATGCCCAAGGAGGGCCTGCTGGCCCACTTATCGGTGCTGCCCAAGGAGGGGAAGGATCGCGCGGTTCCTGGTAGTTGTAGACCAATATCGCTCTTGAACACCGACATCAAAATCTTAGAAAAAATCCTTGTGAATCGTCTGCAACCCATTCTTCCCTCCCTCATTCATCCTGACCAAACGGGGTTTATTGCTGGACGGGAAGCGAGGGATAACTAGAACCAGGCCATTCAGTTGATTCAGTGGGTACAGATGCAGGCTGACCATCCACCCTGTCTCCTACTCTCCACTGATGCTGAGAAGGCGTTTGACAGGGTGCATTGGACGTACCATCGTGCGGTGTTGTCTAGGCTGGGGCTTGGCCCGAAAATGCTCTTCTGGGTCTCCTCTCTGTACAGTAGCCCGAGGCCAGAGTTACGGTCAATGGAGTTCTTTCTGACTCTTTCCCTATTGGGAATGGGACCAGACAAGGCTTCCCATTGTCCTCTCTTATTTTTGCCCTCACCCTGGAACCCCTGCTTAATAGAATTCGTTCTAACCCTAACATTAAGGGCTTCCGCGTCGGCTCCCATGAACACAAACTCTCCGCATACGCGGATGATGTCCTCTTTTATGTAGCTGACCCTCTAACCCCCCTCCCCAACATTATGACGGAGTTGCAGACTTTCGGCTCCCTCTCTAATTTCAAAATTAATTTCACTAAGTCTGAGATTTTATCGTTGAGTGTTCACCCGGACCTGCGTGCACGGTTGCAATCCTCTTTTTCCTTCACGTGGTGTGCTATTCACATGAAATGCCTAGGGGTCTATCTTACCCCCCTTTGTTCCCAATTGTATGCTAGTAACTACACCCAACTGCTTTCCACTGTTAAGGCAGACCTGCGCCGGTGGGATAGGGAGGTATTCTCGTGGATGGGCCGAGTCAGTGTGTTAAAGATGAATGTGCTCCCCCGCATTTTGTTTTTTTTCTCCAAATGGTGCCTATTTCCTTACCTAGGTCTTTTTTCTTGAGCTTCAACAGTGCATTTCTTAGGTATATCTGGCAGGGCCGAAGCCCTCGTTTTGGCTCTCCGTACCCTGCAGAGACCCAAGCGGTTGCGGGGTCTGGGTGTCCCTGATGTACGCAAGTACTATGAGGCCATTGCCCTTCAGCGGATTTTGGACTGGCACCATGGTGTGTCTACTAAGGTGTGGGTCTCTTTAGAGAAGTCCATGGCCGGCCGTAATCTGTCCCATGCTCCTTGGCTTCCCCAGACACAGAGGGGACTGTCGACTCATGTCCCCCAGACATCCACTCACGCCTTTAAATTGTGGGATACTATGAATAAATCTGGAATTCTTGCCCCCCCTTTCTCTCCTCTGGCACCCCTGGGTGGCTTCCCCTGGTTTTTACTGGGGGGACACCCGTCTTTCTTCCTTCCTGGATGGTAGATGGTGAGCTGCGCTGTGGCAGATTCTTCCAAGATCAGGGAATACTCACTTTGGAGGAGCTTAGGGCCCAATATGTGGGGGTTCTCAATGGATGGTTGGAGGTATGGGCAGCTTCAACACTTTGTGCGGGGCTTACCGCATGCCATACGCTCTCCTACATCTGCTACCCCTTTTGAGAAGCTGTGCATGTCCTCCAGCCCCATCCCACATTCCATATCTATTCTCTATGGATTACTTCAGGGACAAGGTCCCCCTGGGAGGCCCGCCTATATTCTGGAGTGGGAGAGAGACTTGCAGCATACATTCACTGACATCCAGCTTGACTAATTATTCCGCCTTACTTATTCCAGCTCTGTTGATACGAAAATGCAGGAAAATGGGTTTGGTTGGTGAACAATATCAAGGCTGCAGAGGAGTGGATGGCAAAGTATAAGGACGAGTATGACAAATGGTATGGGGTCTGGGCTACTTGGATTCACTATGTTGGTGGGACAGTCGCAACTTCACCTCCGTCCCACCCAGTCCCCGACGGGGGGAACGCAGTGATTATGTTCTTATTAGCCTTCTTCTTTTGATCTAATGAGTACATGTGACCAATATTTTGCAGGTATGTTTTCATGATGAGTATGAGTACATCCTCCGGTTATTATTTATTTTATTTTCATATTTTTGTGGTTCTTATTTACTTGTCTGACCTTGAGTCATCCACTCATTCCCAACCCTTTGCATGTGACGGAGTGATTGGGACACCATAAATTTGTTTGGATTCATATGTATATCTAGCCTAACGATTGCCGCCTCCGTCCCTTTTCCCCTGTCTGTTGGACGGCCAATCGGGCCTGTTGTATTGTATAATACCCGATTGTACGGTCGGACAGTATTGTATGTTTCCTATCCTATTTGTTGTTATATAATGAAAAACTCTTTCTAAATAAATAAAGATTATATAGAAAAAAGGGCTTGTAAAGTCAGAAGCTTTTTTTTTTTATCTTAATGCGGAAAAATTACTGAAGTTTTAAGTTATAACTTTAAACCAGTAATTTCACAGTAAATGGATAAATAATAAATGATTGTTATAGCCGGGATAAGAGGTAGAGTGCAGTTGGTATCACTCCACATGGGACAGGAGCCAGCACTACAGAGGAGTCATCGGCCTGCTCAAAACTACAGCTCCAACTTTCCAAGTAATCTCTCTGCATTGCACTCTGTTTGATGCTCTGCAATAGCAGGTCAGCAAGCCCAGACCGCGATCTACCAATCACCTGGCTGCAATCACAGGTTGCTGACTCCCGGTTTAGGCTATTTGAAATCTGGGCATTAAATCAGCTAGCGATATAGTGGGCTTCCAAAGTAAAAAAACAATCAATAAGTAAAAATGTTAATGTTCTGAAAATCCTTAATAGTGAGCTGTTGCTGCCTTCAATACTTTTAAATCACCATCCCAGATAAAGCAAGCAGCAAATGAATTAAGGGAAAAGTAGTACTTCTTTCTCATTATGACTGCTCTGAGTCAGATGCTTAGGAACCACTGAAGCCAAAGCACCAGTGTGAGGCCTCGTACACATGACCAAACATGTCTGCTGAAACTGGCCGACCGTGTGTACGGCCTAGCGGACAGGTTTCCAGCGGACAAAAGTTTCTTAGCATGCTAAGAAACTTGTCCGCTGGAAACCTGTCCGTCGGACATGTCCGATGGTTAGTACGACTCATCGGACATGTCTGCTGGTTATGACGTATAACCAGCGACCCAAAATCCCGCGCATGCGTCAAATTGATTCGACGCATGCGTGGAAGCATTGAACTTCCGTGTTAGAGAACGTCGGTGTTTTCTACGTCACCGCGTTCTCTGTCCGCGGGGATTTTGGTCTGATGGTGTGTACACACATCAGACCAAAAGCTCCCAGCAGACATGTCCGATGAAAACGGTCCGCGGACCTTTTTCATCGGACATGTTCGGTCGTGTGTACAAGGCCTTACAGTCAGATAATTAGCATTTTCAGAAGGAGGTCAGCAAAGCTATCCCACATACTCCTCTCATGAAAGATCTCCTTTATAATAAATTCAAAGCTCTTAATGCATTGTTATATGAAATATCTAACAAGTTACTATAGAAAAATGCTGTATACTGAGTATATGTGATCACAGACAATTACCAGAGCATGGACACAATAGTACAGATTATAACAAAAACAGAAGACAAAATCACCACTAACCACTTTCTAGAATAGTTTCCGGCAGTTGCTAGTGATCCCATGACAGTCTCCAGTAGCATCATTCTTCAAAGTGAGAATGCATTGACAGAGTTTTTGTGGACCTTTGTTAAATCATACTATGCTTGTACAGGGCATTTAAAGCTGTATACCCTGCTTAGTGACTTTACCTACAGGATTACCTGTAGGTAAAATGAAAAATCTCCTAAACATGCACGGTTTTCTATTGTTTAAAAAACATGCACAGTTTAGGAGATATTCACCCTGCATCCCTTCTGTACTGAACTGTATTGTAATTGTACTGTACTCTACATTGTTAAGTGCTTAGCAAACTGTTTGGCGCTATATAAATTAAGTATAATAATAATAATAATAATAATAATTCAGAGCTTGCAGAAGTGAATTTTTTTTCAGAATCTGCTCTTTTCTAGTACAATTATTTGTGGGCAATCAAATAGTGGTGATTGCATTAAGTTCAAAAGGGAAGGAAGTTTGCTGTATCTGAAGGCTGTGATTAGAGTGGGTATATCTGAGCTAAAGAAAGTACACATTTGCCCATAAAGTGAAGGCGGACTATGAGAAACCAGAAAAAAAGAAAATCATTCTGGGCCCCACTCAAGCTATAATACTACTAACAAGGGACACCACTGCTTGGTCTTCTTGATAGGCATACTCCCCTGCTGTCCTCTGGCCCCCATTGTTTGGGGGGTGAGGTAGGTCAGGGGTGGTCTGGGTGCATCTGAAGACAAATACGATCACACATTGCACTGCTGTGTTATACAGCTGTTTATTTTACTTGTTCTGTGCCTAAAGCCTAGTAAACACGGGTCAAATGTTGGGCAACATCAGCCGGTTCAACATAAACCATCCAACATTTGACCTGTGTGTATGGCAGTCAGACCGACGGACAGCTTCTGTTGGACGAGCATGCTGGAAAGCCAGCAGTCAACTGGTTACAAGTCCGGTGCATGTGTCATCACAGTGGGCATTATGGCATCATCATGCATCGCGCATGCACATTGGCACTTCGGGCAGCCATTTTGTTGGTTAGCTATTGCTATATAATAGTGTAGCGCCCTGCTCCTGATGACCAGGCGCTATGTCAAATTTAGAGGGTGTCTGAGCTGTTAGCCATGACTAAGCACTGATCTATACTGTGAAACGCGTAGGATGCTATCCCCATTTTTTTTGCTGTATTTTGTAGTGCATTTTTTTTATCCTATTTATAATAAAGACAACCAGAAGTTTTTTTGGAGTAGCCTTTACTATTTGTGTCTGAGCTGATAGTTTAGCTCAGACTTTGTTAATTGGGGCTAAATCAGCCTCTGTTCTGGCTATGGCTATGCCTGGAGGGGCTTCCCTTTGTTTGCCTGTAGGTGGCGATACCACCACAGGCCAATGTTGGAACTAAGGCAAGCCATGGTATATTGGGTGTCTTTCCTCGGGAACAGCCCAGTGGGAGTGGTCAAGGAGACCATGCTGGGCATGCTGGGGAAGGATACTTAAGGGGCAGACGCCATTTTACGGGGCTCTCTCACCTCGTGGCCCTCCAGGCGCGAGGTATGTGCTGTGTGATTTTTTGGCCTCGGGACCATGCTGGCCCGAGGCCGCATTTCTGCCTGGTGGGCCCAGTTACCCTGACTGGGGCCTATACTTTGGAGGTGGTCCTGTGCTGTCTGTCCTGCTGGAGGAAGCCGTTCAATGGAGAAAGCCAGGGGAGGACCTCTCCCGGAAAGGACCGAGCAGAAGGCTGGTACTTTGGGAGAGGCCTGATAACTTATTAAAGGATGGATGCACCGTACCCTACAA